>NC_143513.1:22514797-23114797 GCF_031878675.1 Megascapheus bottae | reverse complement strand
TCTGTATGGTGTCTTTTCCCCTCTTCAATAATGTCTTTTGATGCCCAAATGTTTTTAACTTTGGTGAACTCGAACATAACCAATTTTTTCCTCTTGTGTACCATGACTCATTAACAGCAGCATTAGCAGTAGCACAAACAGTAGTAATAACAATAAATGTACAAAGATGAAATATTATAATAATATAAACCTAGTCTTTCAATGTTGTGTAATAGAAGAAATATAAGAGGAATGTAAGAAGTTTACATCGTTAATCACTGACTAGGCTTCCACCCTCATTTGCTGACCTGTTTTCTTCCTGTCAATCATAGCTAACAATTATTATGATAATAGTGACCATTAACTTCAATGCTTTATATTTTCAGAGTCACAAAAGGTTTCCAAAGTACTTTATTCAACTTTTCACTAGTGTGCACTAGTTCTAGGGCTTGAATTCAAGGCTGAGGAATCTTCCCTAGGCTTCTTTTGTTCAAAGTACGTGCTCTGTCACTGCTACATTCAGCTTTTTGGTGCTTAATTGGAGATGAGTCTCACAGACTTGGTCTGTGATCCTCAGATCTCAGCCTCCTCAGTAGCTAGGATTACAGGTGTAAGCTTGAACCCAGCTGTTTTCTCAGCTATTTTGGATCATATCAAGGTCTAGGCTTACATTTATCTTAAATAGTTGTGAAGGAGAGGTGTCTACTATAATAGTTGAAGGTGGAGCAATCTGTGAGCTGTGATTATATCTGGAGGGTCAGGAGCAGAACTGTGGGGTAAGAGGACCAAATGTTTTGTGATGGCTTTGATGAGCATGGAATGCCATCAAATGGCAAATCTGTGTACATACATGAAAGCAATAAAACAAGAAATGAAACGTTCGAGCAAACATTTGTGCAGACAGATTTTTTTTTATCACCTTAAAACATGTCACCAACTCAAGAACCCATATTGCTTCCTGGTTCTTCTCTATAGATTCCAGTTACCTTTCCTGTAACTCATCAATTTGACAAACCACCATCCTTTGTGGGAATTGTAGCACTAGCTGACAAATCTGAAAACCACTGTCCACTAGACAACAACTTTCTCAAGACCCAGAGGATTTTGTGTTTTATTCTTTCACTCATGAGTAAATATTTTCTGAGTGCCAGGTACTGTCCTATGGTTAGAAGTAACATCAGGCATAAAAATCTCTGTACTCTATTAACTTACATTCCAGCATTGTTGCATACTTTTAAAACTTGTTGAGTCCATGAGTTTGTTAATGAACTGTATTAAGCACTTGTAGCGTGACTCAGAGATCATGCCTTTAAATACTGAAGTTCTAAGCAGCAAGCCTGACATAGCTGATATCCTCTTAAAGAGAAGACAAACCAAGCAAGTCAATGCACACATTACATGGTTAGCTGTCTGAAGTTGTCCATTGGCACACATTTCTCTTCCTGAATATATATCTATATCTACATCTACATATATATATATATATATATATATATATATAGAGAGAGAGAGAGAGAGAGAGAGAGAGAGCTTCACACATGGAAAGTCCTCAAGCCTGCTTTAGTTGCCTGCCACTTTCATTCTTTAGATTTATCATGGCAAATGAATCACGAAGTTCCATTGGCATCATGGGTGGTAACCTGGGTCACATTTTCCCTTGCCTAATTCTCTCTCTTACCAAGCTTGTCTAAGATGTCAGGCAATGTATTAATTTTCCATAGCTGTCACAACAAATCACTCTAAGTCTGGTGACTTACACATGCCAATTTATTCTCTTACAGCTCTGGAGGTCAGAAGTACAATGTAGGTCTGATGGAGCTAAAAATCAAAGTGTGAGTGGGACTCTGTTCCTTCCAGAAAATTTAGGAGAACATGTCTTTGCTTTCCTTCAACTTTGAAAAACTGTTCATATTGTTTATTGTGTGGTTAGTCCTCCATCTTCAGCATCTCCTCTTCTGATTTGAGCCTGTGATCACCTTGGACTCACCTGGATAACCTCCCATCTGAAGGTCAGCTGATAGGAACCATAATTCCATCTGCAAACTTAACTTCCTTTGCTTTGTGCCCTAACATAGTCATAGGATCCTGGGATTAGAAATTTCCCATCTCTTGAGATGAGAACATTCTTCTGACTACCAGAGACAGGTAGAAAGGAAAGATAGTTTTAACTCAGTCACATCCCTATGCTTTTCAATTTATTTCTATTTTTTAAAATTGTTTTCCCTCTTCATACCCATAGTTTAGCTTGAACTCAGAGCCTGAGCTTGTCCCTTAGCTTTTTAAAAAAATTTTTGAGCCATATCTTCACTTCTGTTTTTTTTATTGATTGATTTGAGATAAGAGTCTCAGATTTCTCACTGTAAGCTAGCTTCAAACTGCAGTCTTCATATCCCGGCCTCCTGAGTGGCTAGGATTACAGGTGTCAGCCACTGGTATCTGGCCACATTCGAAATTTTTAGCAAAACATTGAGCCTTCTAGAACATGCTGACTGGTTTATTCATGGAAGTAGTGAACACAATAGAGAATACCACACCCTCCAGACATGGGAAACAGCATGCTTTTATTTGCTGAGCCCCATCTCCTTTCTAGTAGCTATAGGGAGCTGTAAGCCCAGAAATTCCCACAAACAAATGCAAAATCATTTTGTAAAAAGGCCTTAATCATTTAGTCTAAGAATTTCTCTCTCTCATAACGTTAAGAAGTACAGCAAAGATTCCTCATAGCAGCAATCTCATATATCTTAATACTCTTTGCTTTCACATAGCAATTTCTGGAGTACTTTTTCATTCTGTCACTTGACTTCCATGAAAACTGCTGGGGGAAGGGCAGAGAGTACAGTCACTCCCATTTGCAGTTAGGAACCTGAAATTCATAAAGGATATGTCCAAGATCATTAAGTTGAGACTTGGGTGCTGTCTTCTGACACCAAAGCCTATACTCTCTCCATGTCAGAATATTGTCCCCAAGCCACTTTCCTTGATTCAATCTGTAGGAGTACCTGGACAGGATCCTTGCTTGCCATGAAATCATTATCATCTTCTTCACCATTATCATCACCTTCTCCATGAATATCCTCTAAGTTATTCTGTTGCTGAATTGAAGGTCTGGCTGATCCCCCTACGAATGTCCAGTAAAACAGAGAGTCAAGAGATGTTGTCAGGAGCTGGTAGCTCATGCCTAGAATTCTAGTTACTCAGGGAGCTGAGATCTGAGTGTCTCAATTTGAAATCAGCCTAGGCAGAAAAGTCCATGAGACTCTTACTCCAACTAACCAGCATAAAGCCAAAGTAGAGTTCTGGCTCAAGTGGTAGAGTACCAGCCTCAAGCAAAAAAGCTAAGAGACAGCTCCCAGGGCTCTGAGTTCAAACCTCAATACTGTCTATATTCATTCCCCTCCAAGAGAAAAAAAGGAGTCAAAATGTTGAGACATAGAAGATTGTTAGATAAGCTGGCTCAACAACAAGAAGGAAAACTATGCCCCAAACCTTTCTTGCTGGAGAGTTGGGGGTGGAGGGAGGCACGATGGGGTAGTTTATGTAAGTGGTTCAGGAGGCCAGTAGGTATCTTCCTGAAGCAAGAGAACTGATGAACAAGCACATCCTGTCCTTTTCATTTAGGTATGAGATGGTTTTCCCTTTCGGAAACTTTTCCAAATTAAGTTCATTATTCATTTGAGTTATTCCCTGCTACAAATTAGCTACAAATTACACAATGAACAGGTAAGAGGTGAGGGTAGCTGCCCCTCTTATTGGCCTTGAGCCTCAATTTCCCAGGTAATGAGGCTAAAGCAGCCTCCTCAGCTTCAACCCCCAAGAATAAACAAAACCATCCCCAATGCTTGCTTTCAGTTCATTTGCAGAAATCTTCAAAAGTCAATAATCACCTTGGACTCTGTCTATGAGAGAAAGCCATGGAGATGGTCTAGCCTTACTGTCTGATCTGAGCTATGAACATGTCAAGAAATCCACCACGGTGACCTCTGCCATTGTGTATAATCACCTGTTCTCCTGAGTGACAGCCAAATGGCTAAGGAAAGTCAGCGGGATCTCAACTTCATGCGCCCCGCACATGCCTCTGTACTGATAAACCAACCCCCCAAAACTCAAGGACTTAAAACAATAGCCACTTTTGCTTCTGCCAGTTCTGGGATTGAACTCAGGGCCTGGGCACTGTCCTTGAGTTTTATCGGGGCTAGCACTCTATCCTTGAGCCACAGCACCACCTCTGGCTTTTTCTGTGGATGTGGTAATAAGAATTGAACCCAGGGCTTTGTGCATGCTAGGCAAGCACTCTACTACTAGGCCACATCCCTGGCCCCAGTAACCATTTTATATACAACTCATTCTGAGATCTGAGCTATATACAGCGAGGTCATCTATTGGCTCACAGGACAATTGGGACTAAAAACTGGTTTGACATTATTATAAGAATGGTTATTGCTGGGGCTGGGAATTTGGCCTAGTGGTTAAAGTGCTTGCCTAGCATGCATGAAGACCCGGGTTCGATTCCTCGGTACCACATACATAGAAAAAAGCCAGAAGTGGTGCTGAGGCTCAAGTGGTAGAGCTCTAGCCTTGAGAAAGTCCAAGGACAGTGCTCAGGCCCTGAGCTCAAGCCCAGGACTGGCAAAAAAAAAAAACAAAAGAATGGTTATTGCTGATGTTTGTTTGTTCTTGCTGTGCTGATGATTGACTTCGGGATTTCACACTGTCATTAGCTGGGTACTGGTGGCTCATAGCTATAATCCTAGCTACTCAGGAGGTTGAGATCTGAGGATCATAATTCAAAGCCAAACCAAACAGTCAAGCCCATGAGACTCATCTCCAATTAACCAGCAAAAATGCACAAGTGGAGGTGTAGCTCAAATGAAATAGCACCAGCTGTAGCAAACAAAAAACAAAAACAAAAACAAAAAACTAAGGGACAGCACCCAGGCTCTGAGTTTAGTCCAAAACCAACACACACACACACACACACACACACACACACACACACACACACACAAACACACACACAACTACACCTGAGCTACAATCTCAACTACAATCCCAGGAGTTTTAACCTTACATCCTACCTGAAAGCATTCATGCTCTCAAGGGGTTTGTGGAACATACTTTGGACTTTTGAATGTGAGGTTTTTGGTGGTGGTGGTGGCGGCAGCTGTAGGCCTTGAGCTCAGGGTCTGGGCACTGTTACTGAGTTTGTTTTGTCATGGTTAGTACTCTACCACTTTGAGTCAAAGTGTCACCTCTGGTTTTCTGGTGGTTAATTGGAGATAAAACTTTTACAGATGTTCCTGTCTGGAGCAGATCAGATCTCAGCCTCCTGAGTAGCTAGGATCATAGGCATAAGCCACTGATACCCCGTTATGGAACACACATTCATAACCACTGTGCTACCCATTTCTGGTTCTCCACTTTCAAACTGAACCTCGGCTTGTCTGAGAGGACATAAACGAAGAAAATGTTAAATCCCAAAAGTGCTAGGGAATTTTTTTTTGCCAGTCTTGGGCTTAAGCTCAGGGCCTGAGCACTATCCCTGGATTTTTCTCAAGGATAGAACTCTATCACCTGAGCCTCAGCACCACTTCTGGCTTTTTCTAAGTATGTGGTACCAAGGAATTGAACCCGGGTCTTCATGCATGCTAGGCAAGCACTCTACCTAGGCCAAACTCCCAGCCCCAAGGGAACTTTTATATATGTCAAGTGACAATCTGAAGGAAGCCAGTGGCCAGCCTATTGTGAGGGGCTGTGGATTCAATTTCCAGTCTGGAGCTATTTGTTCTTTTCTTGGTGCTTTGATTTGTAGATTCCGGAAAGATGCTACATTCAAAGCCAAGTTCCTAAAATGTTTTGTTTTTGTTGTTTAACAGAATTTAAATTTTTCACCATGCAGCTGGAGCTTTGCCCCACATTTTCTCTTCCAGGACATGTACCATATTTCCAAAATGTTTTTCAGAAGCATCACCCTTCTATTTGTTAAAGGGAGGAGGGTCTGATTCATGCAGCTCTTATTAAAACCCACGGCAGTCACACTGCTTTGAAAATTTAGTGGTTAGCTAATATAAAAGTCATAAAAAAGTTTGGGGTTCTGGGGACTTCTATAAACAATGAATTTTAGGTTCCCTGAGATGCAATTTCTGAGCAATTTCTTTGATCTCTGGCTGCCCTGGTAAATCATTTATTGGGGGAGCCTTTTTAAACAGGATCCTCTCAACTCTCCCACAAGATGTATAAAATAATGTTCTCTGCCCACAGCCTCCAACTCCCTGTTCTTACTGTATCCACTGATTACAAACTTATGGAGATGCTAGTAGTTTTTTCAATCAGTTCCTTTTATTCTCAGAAATTTGCAGAAAAGATCCCAATGTTATATCACGTTGATGCAAACTACATTACCTCCAGGTTCCAAAATTGGATGTGGATAGCAAGACCATTTCAGTAGCATTTCCATTTGCAAAAGACTAAGATAGTTATAACTATTAAAGTTACAAGTTTTACTAGGTCAGCCTCCAAGACAACCAGGTTAGCCATTTTCTTAGTATATCTTTTTCTTTTCCTCCCTGTTTCCCTGTCTCACTCATTTAGAGGGCACACTTACCAATTCTGTTTATCATGACTTAGGAACTTAAAATAGAGAGGAGAGGAGTCATCAGAAGTCCACCGCTGATACTCTGTCAGTCTTCTCTGCATGTGAAGATTTCAGAGAATTCAAAAGTAATTTCACAGAACTCAAAAGGTTTGAGGAGCTGGGCATCAGTGACTCATGCCTGTAATTCTAGCTACTCAGGAGGCTGTGATCTGAGGATTGCGGTACAAAGCCAGTTGGGGCACAAAAGTTCGTGAGACTCATCTCCAATTAACCCCCAGAAAACCAAAAGTGGCGCTGTGGCTCAAGTGGTAGAGAGATAGCCTTGAACCAAAGAGCTCAGGGACAGCAGACAGGCCCAGAGTTCAAGCCCCAGGATAGACCGAAAAAAAAAAAAAAGGAACTTCTGGCTTATTAAAGGTAAGGGCCACATCACTTACCAAGTGACTAACAATGCGGAAAGGGAGGCTTGTTGGGAAGAAGTCCTAGAGAAGGTTTAGACACAGCTCATAGGTGAGTCTCCATGACTGCTACCATGATCATGAGGAAAATCCCAGCTCTGTGATTAAGAAAATGTTGATAAAGCTGCCCAGAATTACTTTCATGACTAATTTAAGGAGCAATTAATATCTTCAGATTAGGGAAGAAAATCTATCCCTAAACTTGTAAATCCTGAAATAAAAACCCTTCCTAAGCGAGACAATAAGTCATAAAGAAAACAAGGATAGATTTAATTATATAAAAAAATTGGGCTATAATCTTAGCTATTCCAGAAGCTGAGATCAGACCATTGTAGTTCACAGCCAAATTGGACTCCATTTCCAAAATTACAGCAAAAAGTAAGATTGGAGGCATGGATCAAGTGGTAGAGCATTAGCTGTGAGCAAGAACTCTGAGTGTGGGGCCGGGAGTTTGGCCTAGTGGTTAAAGTGCTTGCCTAGCATGCATGAAGACCAGGGTTCAATTCCTCAGTACCACATACATAGAAAAAAGCCGGAAGTGGTGCTGAGGCTCAAGTGGTAGAGCTCTAGCCTTGAGAAGGTCCAAGGACAGTGCCCAGGCCCTGAGCTCAGGCCCAGGACTGGCAAAAAAAAAGAACTCTGAGTGTACTCAAGGCTGTGAATTCAATTCCTAGTACCAGCGTACAACTGTAAAAATAAGATGGAGCTAGGAATATTGCTCGGTGGTAGAATGAATGCCTAGAATACTCAAGTCTGTGGGTTGAATCCCCAGCACCACTAATTTAAATAATTTCTGCACAAAAAGCTATTTAAACTAACTTGGAAGGCAAATGACTAATTCAGGAAAATGGTTACTACATAAGAGAAAGAACTAATTAAAATTGGTACGCATTTTAAAAATGCTTACTAATCAGTGGGTAGGAAGATAGACAAAGCAGCTAAAACCAACAGTTACTGGAAAATTAATGCAATGGCAAAGAAACATGCAGACTTAAAAATAAATACAAGCAGAAGCAAATATGGAATACTGCTATTTGCTGAATGTTTGAATTACCAAAATTCATATGTTGAATCTCTAACCTTCAAGGGTATTTGGGCATCGAACCTTGAGGTGACATGAGGTAAAGGATGGGACGCCACATCAGAGTGTGTGCATCCCTCTCTGCATTCTCCTCATACCATGAAAGCACACCTGGAGGAGGGAGTCCCTGAAAACCAGGAAATGGGTTCTCACTAGAGCCCGATGGTACTAGCAACCTGATCTTGCCTTTAGGCTCTAGAATCATAAGAAAATAAATTCCTATTTTTTAAGCCAGATGGTCTATGATAACATTTTTATAGCAGCCTTAGCAGACTACACATTTTCATCTCTTAGACTCCAAACTATTTAAAGTGTTTGATGACATCCGATGTTGACAAATGTGAGATCAGATAAATGTCTTCCCAGTCACTGATGGCAGTTATTTCAGTAATCCACATAGCAATGTAACAGTCTCTAGAATATAATATATACTGTAAAGTATAAATATAAAAGATATATGAAGTATTTTAAAATTGCCAGGCAGTGGTGGCACGTGCCTGTAATGCTACTACTTAGGAGACAGATCTGATGATTGTGGTTCAAAGCCAGTCCAGGCAGAAAAGTCCCCTTTATCTCCAATTAACTATCAAAAAAGCCAGAAGTGGAGCTATGTTCTCTCTCTCTCTCTCATAAATTTTATAGTTGTTTGACTCATAGTTCCCACCTCCAACAATTTATACTATGCACCTATTTACATTCATACCTACCAGTATATGTTTAAGATGATTAGACCAAAAACTGAAAAAGAAAATGTACATCAGTAAGAAGCTAGGAATTAGTTTGCCCTTCGTGGGCTCCTCTCTAGTCTAGATCAAAAACAGTGACAGGATGACTATATAGATACTTTCTGCGTGATTCTTTAAGTTGATCTGTTTATTTGATTTTTTTTTTGCAATAAGCCAGTGCTGGTAACTCAAACCTGTGATCATAGCTACTCAGGAGGCTGAGATCTGAAGATTGAGGTTAGGAGACAACCTGGGCCAAAAAGACTATGAGACTTAATCTCCAATTCACCACCACCACCACCAACAAAAGCTGAAAGTATAGTTCTGAGTTTTCAAGTGATAGCATGCCAGCCTTGCACAAAAATCCAGGTGAGGGCACAAGGTCCTGATTTCAAGCCCCATCACTAGTGCAAAGAAGAAAAATGACAACAGGAGGAGGAGGGGAAGGAGGAAGAGAGAGAGAGAGAGAGAGAGAGAGAGAGAGAGAGAGAGAGAGAGAGAGAGAGAGAGAGAGAGAGAGAGAGAGAGAGAGAGATGGAAAGAGATGGAGAAGGAAGAAGGAAGAAGACTCCACCACTTATAGACTGTCACTTCAGGCAAATCACTTGGCTTCTTGGTGCCTTGATTTCCTAGTCTGGAAAATGGAACTAATAGGGATGACATTTAAATAGGATATTTCTATTCCTGTATTAAGATAATACATGAAAAAGTTTCTGAAATAATACACATTCCATTGCAGTCATGATAGCTGTCATCTTTATTACTGCTATTCTTTTTTGTTGTTGTTGTGCTATACTAGGGCTGGAATTCAGGGAGAACCTCTCAATCCTTGCTTAGTTAGATGGTTCTCTACCACTTGAGCAATACCTCCACTTCTGGCTTGTTGAATTGGTTAATTGAATTGGCTAATTGGAGGAAGAATCTTTAAGATTTGTCTGCCTGTGTGGCTTGCTTCTATCCTTGATCCTCAGCTATCAGCCTCCTGAGTAACTAGTGTTAGAGGCATGAACCACCAGCATCGCACTATTACTATTGTATGTTAGATATTATAAAATGGATCCTACCCCTCCTCTAATTCATATGTTGAAGTCCTAACCTCTAGTTCCTCAGAATAGGACTATATTGCAGATGCAGGTTCTTTTTTTTTTCCTTTTCTTTTTGCCAGTCCTAGGGCTTGAACTCAGGGCCTGGGCACTGTCCTTGAGCTTTCTCAAGGCAAGCACTCTACCACTTGAACCACAATATCACTTCTAGCTTTTTCTGTGTATGTGGTAACAAGCAATCAAACCCTGGGCTTCATGCATGCTTAGCAAGCACTCTATCACTAGGCCATACTCCCTGCCAGATATAGTTTCTTTTATAAGGTATTTTAATTAGATGAGAACACTGGGCCCTAATCCAATATGCCTGGCATCATTCTAAGAATAGGTTTGAAAGCCAGGTGCCAGTGGCTCACACCTGTAATTCTAGCTACTCAGCAAGTCGAGATCTGAAGATCATGGTTTGAAGCCAGCCCAAGTAGGAAAATCTATGAGACTCTTATCTACAATAAACTACTCAGAAAAAGCCAGAAATGATACTGTGGCTCAAGTGGTAGAGTGTTAGCCATGAGCACAAAGAGGCCTAGGAACAGCTCCCAGGCCCTCAGTTCAAGCCCCAGAACTGGTAAAAGATATCGAGAGGGGGGCGAAGGGAGGGAGAGAGGGAGGGAGGTAGTGTGGGAGGAAGGGAGGGAGGGAGAGAGAAAGGGGGCCAGGAGTTTGGCCTAGTGATAGAGTGCTTGCTTAGCATGCACGAAGACCCAGGTTTGATTCCTCGGTACCACATACATAGAAAAAAAGCCAGAAGTGGTGCTGAGGCTCAAGTGGTAGAGCTCTAGCCTTGAGAAAGTCCAAGAACAGTGATCAGACCCTGAGCTCAAGCCCAGGCCTGGCAAAAAAATAAAAAATTAAAAAATTATTTGAAATTGGATAGAGAAGGGGAGGGAAACAAGATGAGGGGTGGGGGTGGGGGGAAGGGAAATGGGGACCAAGACATGAGAAAGGGTATCAATGTATGTGAATTAATGCACCTTCTATCTGGCGAATATAATGTAACCCGTCTATTAATTACAATAAAAATATATGAAAAAAAGATAGAATGTAGAAAATACTGATAAGCATAACCTACATAAAAATGTTGTCACTCAAGTGGTAGAGTGCCAGCTTTGGGTGAAAAAAAGTCAAGGGATAGCCCTTGAATTCAGACTCCATTACTGGTAGGAAAAAAAAATCTCACTCTGCTAGAAATACAACAAATGAAATGGCTGAGGTGGAAGCTAAGAAGACAGTGAGAAAAATGAATGTGGACTGGGGAGCGTGGTAGAGACAGAAAGAAGATAGATGAGTAGACCTCATACATTTCAGGTATGGAAGGAGTCTGCAAAACAGAATTGTGGTTTACATGCAGGGAGGGGCAGATTAGTATAGCAAGGGATTAAAGCTAGGTCCAGGTTCAGTGGCTCAGGCTTGTAATCCTACTCAGAAGGCTGAGATCTAAGATTATGTTTTGAAATCATCCTGGACAGGAAAGTCCATGATATTCTTGTCTCCAATTAACCACCAAAAAGCCAGAAATGGAGCTGTGGCCCAAATGGTAGAACATCAGCCTTGAGAAAAAAAAAAAAACTTCAGTGACAGTGCCAAAGCCCTTAGTTCAAGCCCCCAATTTGGTGTGCATGCACAAACATACATGAACACACACAGGTAGAAGGTAGACACTTTCAGTAGTGGTGCCATTTGCTATTAGAGTAGATATTAAGGGGTGGAGGAGTGGGAGATTGTGGGGAATGGAATTCAGAACTATAAGACTTGGGACTGAGGTACCACACATCTGGTTGGTTCTACATCCAGATGAAAGTGTCAGGAAACATGTTTCTGTATAAGTTAGAGATTAGGAGAGATGGAGAGTGAGACAGGCATTGTGAGGCAGCCATGGGGTGGGCAGAGCTCAGAGAAAGGTGCCAAAGCAGAATGCCTAGCTGCATGAAGCCTTCATGAGCTCCAACATAAGAGTGTAAGAGGGGACTGAGAAAGAGCAATGGGAAGTGCCCATTATGGGAATGCACAGGAAATGAGAGGTAATAACCACCCCCAACTGCATTATTCACATGTGTACATGGTAATAAGTGTATCTGAGAATGAATGGTATAGATAGTTATAGACCCCAAGGCTTCCAGAGCTCTAAGCCCTTTTTAAAATTACATTTTACACATCAGTAAACTTGTAATTCAGGAACTGCTTTCTTAGAGTTATTTATATCGCTAGGTTGCAGAAGGATTTGTCAGGAAATAATATGAATGTTATTTATCTGACTGCTCAGCTTTATTGACTGCTACATTTCACATCCTTCAGTTCTTTTTGGCAAAGGAGTAAATAACACTGCTATTAACCTCTAACACTGGTATAAAAATAGACAGTTATTAAGGGGTAAATATTACTTTGACGATTATTGCCCCGGTCTGCTTTCTCTAGGAGAGGTAATAAATAAGGTCTCTTGTAGGGTCCACCGACTTCCCAATTTTGTGGAGGGAGCTGGCAGTTCTTGTGGCCTCGCCCATGATTGGGAGCCATCTGGAGCCCATAGGAAGTGTTCAGTGAGGTATTGTGTGTTTGGGGAGGAAATCAAGGCAGAATGGATGCCCAGCAGTAGCAGGTCAGAAGAGAATTAGAGCAGGCTGGGAACCCTACAAGGGGGGAGACTGTTGAGGCAGGTGGGCTTGGGAGAGGTGAGCTGGGGAAACCTGGGGTGTGAATGTCAGTTGCCCATGGAGCCCATCTTTGGCCGTAGAAGCTCAAAGTTTGACAATGATCATCCTTCAGTAATGAACAGGCTAATTGCAGCCGCCTCATTTTGGAGTTCAAAGCCTGAAAAGTTCTCTTAACATGCAGAAAGAGTCTTGGATTGCAAATCAAGCCCTTTCCACTCAAGTCTGACCTTCCTTTGTGTTAAGATCATGGTACTTACTTGCCTTTCGGTTCTCTTGAGCCATGCCTTTACATCCCCTAGAATGCTGTTCATTACACAGTTAGAGCTGATGGACGGATCCATCAAACCTGCGGGGACAATGTGGATGGTGCCCAGAGTAAAGTCTCTTATCATTGTTCTGGAAGTCCCAGCAAAGTAGGGAGGGCCCTACATACTCAAGCTGACTCCCAGCAGTAACCCAAACTAAGGTCTCTGTAGCCCTGAGCCTCCCAACTCTGCCAGGGCTGCTTGCTCGGCAGCCATCATGGCTCCCTTTGTTTCCTCTCCAGGACTCAATGCTCTTGGCTCCAAAGATGATTTGGGGCCTTGCACTCAGTACTTTGATCACAAATATAAAAACATGTTTTATTTTTTCCTTTCTTAAAATTTTTTTTTCCTTTCTTGTAAAGCAGTTAAACTCAGATCTTATGATTAAGCATAGTTGGAATGTTTCCTGCAGATGAGAGGCTTTGTGACGTACAACAGACTAACTTCTGAAGGCCGCTTTTATGTGAATGCATTATAGGTAGCAACCTATTCTTTACTGAAAGTTTTACAAGTAGAAAAGTCCAGTATTCAATTTTCACACATTAGCAGTGTGAAAGTGGTGATGGGTCATGAGACATGTTTGCTTTTCTATATGGAAACTGCTGACATTGAATGTGGTATTGCCAGGTTTCTTTGTCTCCGTGAAGAATCTTCACAGGATGTGAACAATAGTGTGCCATCTGCATTCTACTTAGAAAGCATAAGATACTCATTCAAGAGAGTTATGCTCACAAAATAACATATATGCACATATATGCATATATATGGCTAATATAATGAGTGATGGTTGTCCTTAATGTACTATGTTATCTCTCATCTCTTTTGCTGTCCCTTGGTTATCTCATATTGTTACAGTATTTCACCTTGTTATCTGATATATTGTATATATGCTTATTTGGTTATTTGAAGTCAGATAGGGAAGGGAGGAAAACAAGATGAGTGAGGGGTGTGGGTGGAGGAGGGAAATGGGGACCAAAAACATGATAAAGAGTATCAATGTTTGTGAAGTAATGCACCTTCTATCTGGTGAATATAACGTAACCATTCTATTAATTACAATAAAAATATATGAAAAAAGAGTGGCCATATCACATATTAGGTGCATCTGGTATAGACACCAGCAGAGTGGTTTGGACACCTGGCCTCATTTAAAATTCCCTGGAATTTACTGTTTTATACTATGGCAAGTTGCTAGACACTGGCAGTAATTTCTCAAAAGACACTTAAAATGATTATGAGGGTCTTGTCGGCTATTAATAGGCAACACCACAAACAACAACAATATACAAAAATGCACACACATTTTGACCAAGGAAAGATAACTGTGTGCTTAAAAGTAGCATGACATGTAGACACACCATATTTTTGCATCTATCCCACACATGTGATGGCGAGAGAAGAAACAGTCATTGGAAAATGATGGGAAGAGAACACAGATGGGTACAGTGGAAGGGGAGGGTCTTTCTATGCACAGAACTCTCCTGAAGACGAGTCCCATCTCTACCTCACATACTCCCCCTGTACTGCCCAGTCACCTCAGGCCTGCTGGAGGGACACTTGGTCTTTGAAGGCATCTGAGAAGACCCTCCGTTCCTGCCCTATCACACTGATAGGGAGCTGAGCCCTTCCTGCCTAGCTGCTTCTGCTTGTCCCGGCTCCCACTGCTGTGGAGGCCATGGCTCCATGCCTCCTTACCATAAGCTCCTCCAGAGAAAGCCTCTCCTGACTCTATGTGCTCCTTCTCCTCTCAGGCCTTCTGATAGTTAGCTAATATTTTACATAAGACACACTATTAAGGAATCCTTTTTCATAAAGCAGCTGTTATGTATTTATTCTTTGGCCTAGTGGGGATTGAACCCAGGACCTCACACCTAAGTGCTCCACCACTGAGCGACATCACCAGCTTAAAAAAATACAATTCTTTTGAGCGAAATTCTTGCTAAGTTGCCTTGAACTTGAAAGCCTACTACCTCAGCTTCCCAAATTGCTTAATTGTTTTTCATATATCTTTGTCATGGTTGTAAGACAACTCCGATGTCTTATCTAACATGACCTTGTCATGTGACTAAGTATACAATTCTAATATTTGAATTTCAAACTCAACTAGAATTCTTTCCTCTCTTGGTATGTCTTCAGATGTCCCTCTGTTAGTCCCTTCTTTATTCATTCTGCCAGGGATGGAATTCACTGGTCTGTTCATTTCCTTCCCATTAGATTTTATGTTCCCGAAGGAATAAAAAAATGTGTAATCATCTCAATGTCACATCCAAACAAGGTACACATAAATGTTTGCTGAATGCATGACGAGTATCCAGATGTGCAGGTGACTGCAGCTTGGGGGAGATAGGTGACATCTTGGATCCCTCCATTGTCAGGTGAGGAAGGCACAATTGCCGTCGTCCAGAATGATAGGTGTCAGAAAAACAACTGTCCCCAAGCTCCCAGCTGCTTCCCCTGTCTTCCTAACAAATGTCTCCTACCTCTGTCTGAGGGCACATGCTCCACTCTTTGTACCGCTACTTCCAGTGCTGCTTGGCTCCTACCCAGGTGCCTAGGCATTCCTTTGCAGAAGAAAAGAATAGACAAGATTTCAGCGAAATTGGGCAGAAAAGACATCCTACTAAACACTTGGTCTCTCCTCATGAATCTTCAAAGGAAGCACATGCACAGGAAGCACCTGAGTAAACCAAATAAACATGCATATGTTACACAATATTTGGGGCTGCAACCAAATAAATTATATGGCTCAAATTTCATCGGACTTGACTAGGCAGAATGGGGTTATCAGTGAATAGGGAGTCATTTTAAGGCAACATTGCAATTATAATCAAAAACTATTTTGTGCAAATTTGACTTAGAGGTAAAGTTAGTTCTTTGAATGGCATTAATAAAATGTATTTCTGGGAGAAGAGAAAGGGGAGATGGAATGGAAAAGGAGGTAGGAAAGGGAGTCAGAAAGGAAGAATGAAAGGGAGAAAGGAAGGGAGGAGGGAGGGAGGGAGGGAGAGAAGGAAGGAAGGAAGGGAGAAAGGAAGGAAGGAAGGAAGGATTTGAGATTAAGGACAAAGGAATTTGCTATTATTCTCAAGAAAACATTCTTGCCCAGTAGAAGTTGCCCAGTGAATTGCAAGAAAAAAAATAGAAAATACTCTGAGGCTGAAAACTGTACATGAAATGATGAGCTGATTGCTCTAAATAGCTGTTATAAAATATAACTCAATCTGCTGTTTCCCACAGAGAATATGTTTTTATTGGGTTGGAAGGGAGGATAGGACAGCGGGGTCACCCTAACCTTCTGGCTTAACTAATGGAATTCCAAAACTAGAAAAAAAATACAATTTTGCAATGGGAGAAAATGGAAACTCTGGGGATGGTGTTTTCCTTTACAGTGTCATTCTTTCATTTATCTGTTGATAGCTTTTAATTATAAAGGTATTAACTGTTGATAACTAATAAATGGTTAATAACTGTTTTTTCTCCACATCAAGTCTTTTTCTTTTTTCTTTCTCTCTTCATTTTTTTAGTTGATGCTGTAACACTGACACTAAACAAGGGTGAACTGTCATGTGTCTTTTATGTATGTCAATATAGGGCTTGAACTCATAGCCTGGGTACTATCCCTTAGCTTTTTCCACCCAAGGCTGGTGCTGTACCACTTGAACCATGCCTCTACTTGAAGCTATTTCGAGTTAATTGGAGATAAGAGTACCACTGACTTTATTTTTTAATTTAATTTAATTTTGCTTTCCTGTGGGGATAATGTACAGAGGGGTTATTGTTACATTCATCCAGCAGTGAGTACATTACTTCTTAAACATTGTTACCCCTTCCCTACCACTGACTTTCTTGCCCAGGCTGGCTTTGAACTGTGACCATCAGATCTCAGCCTCCTCAGCAGCAAGGATCACAGGCATGAACCATGCTTCCCATGCGTCTCTCCTTCATCATCAGAGGTGGTGTTGGGGACCGAGGTTCTTTAGGAAAGCCAGCACAGTAAAGAATGACAGTCATTGTCAAAGAAAAATCTACAGAGCCTGCTACTAGCTGCATTCCTATGAGGCAAGAACGCTTTATGAAGACGGAGTGCAGGGCACAGTAAGGCAAAGAACACAGCCAATGCCTCCTCGAGGGAGGATGCATTTACTGTTGTTATGGGAGAGATTGGAGTTCATCTTCCCCATCTCCCTGCTGACACCCTTCAAGTCCATTCTAAACAACATGTCTTGTCAAACCTGATGCTATAATGGTTCTTCTCACCCTTCGTGTCTTCCTGTTCCAACCCTGCATTACTGTCTCCTTCCTCCAACACCAGACTCAGCCTTGAACCATTTCTTTGTGTGTGTTGTGCCTCACTGGGCTGCTTTTAGCTTTTCAAAGGGTCTACTCTCCTGTGTCTCAGACTTCTCCTTCTGAAGCTCCTTATGTGGAGAATGTCTCTCTTCTTGACTGGCTGACTCCTATTACTTTACTTCTACATTTAAATGTAACTTCCTCAAGGGAACTTTTGTTCCTCTAACCTCGATATTAGAGCAGATGTGGTTCTTGTGTTGATATAAAAGGTTCACACATTGAAGGGTTAGTTCTCGGCTTATCTAATCACTGAGAGGTGATTGCATCATGAAAGGCTATCTTCATTAATCCGTCAATCCACTGATAAATGATACTGAATGGTTAGAGGAAGATCAAGAGATCCTTGAAGCATAATCTATACCCTGACCCCTTCCTGTCTGCCTTTCTACTTCCTGGCTGCTGTGAGGTGAGCAGCTTCCATCACGGTGAGCTCTTGTCATGGGATTGTTTTGCCTCACTTCAGTCCCAAATCAATGCAACCAAACAATCATGGACTGAAACATTTGAAAGCTTGAGCCAAAAGTCGTCCTCTCCCTTTAAACGCTATGTCTCAGTTATTTGTCGCAGTAATGAAAAAACTGACTAGTCCAAATGGCCTAGTTCTATTCATATGAATCACCCTAAACTTCTTTCTCTGCATTTATGTATTTCAAATTAATGGAGTCATAGATGAACTCAGAGCAATGGTTTATTTCATGTATATTTTGCTCACTAGATAATAAGCTTCATAGGGGCAAAGCCTATATGTCTCTTCTTTAACACTGTGAACTGAGCATCGCCCCTGCTAACTAATAGGAGCTCAGTAAATACTTGTTTTGTTATTATTGAATAACTGAGTAAAGTGGCATTTAATCTTAATGTTAATCTTCAACAGAAAGCTCTCCTATACAAAGAAGAGGTTCTTGTCCCTGAGCTTTGGGTATATTATCTTAGTATCATGTGCTCTGGAAAAAAAAAAACCAATTACCAAAAAATGTTTTAAAGTTGGTTGCTAATGGTTTATGCCTATAATCCTAGCCACTCATGAGGCTGAGATCTGAGGACTGCAGTTCAAAGCCAGCCTGGACAGGAAAGTCTATGGGACTCTTATTTCTAATTGACCATCACAAAGCTGGGAGTGCTTGGAAAATGTGGAAAATGAACTATAACTTGAGGGCAGAAATGGAAAGGGGAAATGAGGGAAGTGAAGAAAGAAGTAGTATTGTCCAAAAAAAGAAATGTGCTCATTATCTGACTTATCAAATGGTAACTCCTCTATTCAATACCTTAATAGTAACAATAAAATTACACTTTTTTTCCAGTCCCAGGGCCTGAACTCAGGGCCTGTGCACTGTCCTTGACATTTTGCTCCAGGCTAGTGCTCTCTCACTTAGCCATAGTGCCACTTCTGGCTTTTTCTGTGTATGTGGTACCATGGAATTGAACCCAGGGCTTTGTGCATGCTAGGCAAGCATGATACCACTAGGCTATGCTCCCAGCCCCTAAAATTACACTCAAAAAAAAAAAAAAAAGCAGTGGCAGTGTACCTATGGCTACAGTGGTAGAGTGCTAGGCTTGAGCAAAAAAAGCTCAGGGAAAGCATCCAGGTCCCGAGTTCAAGCCCCAGAACTAGCACAATATCTATATCTATGGCTACAGTGGTTGAGTGCTAGTCTTGAGCAGAAAAGAACTCAAGACCTGGATGCTGTTCCTGACCAAGCCCCAAAACAAGTACAATATCTATATCTATATCTATATCTATTATAGATATCTATCTGCCTATCTATACATTTGTATATATAACACAAAGGATACAGGGGGCTTTAGAAATCATCTTAAAAATATAGCTTTCTGGAGAAAAGTATGAAGAAGGGTTGGAGTGGAGAAATTCTATGTGCAAAATATCTGTGTCTAGAAGGATCTGAATCCTCAGTAGTTCCAGGATGGGGTCAGGTGAAGGAGTGGATGGGACAGGAACTCTGACCTGCAACCAAGGTGGACCTTGTATTTCAGCACAGCAAGTCTGTCCTCCAGGTTAGCTGAGACAAAGCCCAGAGCCACACTTGCAAAATGGGGAAGAGGGAGAGTTTTCTCATGCCGTTCCTGGGAGATAAGACAGGAAAAAATATGAATCATTATGATAACCTGACTTTAAAAAGAGAATGGGAAGGGAAGGAAGAAAGGGGTGGAAGGAAGGAAGGAAGGAAGGAAGGAAGGAAGGAAGGAAGGAAGGAAGGAAGGAAGGGAAGGAAGATAGGCAGGCAGGCAGACAGGCAAGCCAGCTTGGTTCAAGTGGCTCATGACTGTAATTCTACCTACTCATTGAGATATGAAGATCATGATTCAAAACCACCTGGGCAGGAGAGTCTATGAGACTCTTATCACCAATTAAGCCTCCTTTAAAAAAAAAGCCAAAAGTGGAGCTATGGTTCAATTGGTAGAGCACTAGCCCTGAGCAAAGAAGCGCAAGTGCCCAGCTCTGAGACCAAGTCCCAGAACTAGCACCAAAAAAGAAAGGAAGGAAGGAAGGAAGGAGAGAGAAGGGGAGAGAGAAAGAGAGAGCAAATAAAAAAACTATAACTTATACTGATTTACTTCACTAAAAGGCCAGTGATAGCATAAATGTTAAGAGGCCATTTGTTTTTCCATATCACAAAATGTGAACACTAAATTTGCTATCTGAATGCTTTATTGTACTTTAAAATTCTGAATTCTTTAGGCTGTTCTTTTCTGCTCTAAAACGGCTATTTTACAGGCTCACATTAGAATATTTTATAACTCTTTTATACCTCCTGAACATCTGTGAACTAGAAAGAATGTAGTATATTACAGAAACAATCCATTTAAAGAAAAACAATTAAAATGAAAACTACTTCCATTTCTGTGGCATAAAAAACTCTAATTCTCTCCCCTTTGCAATTTTATTACCACCCTGACATGATATAGTCACAGCTTCACTTACACACAATGTTAATTTCACTCATATTCTACTTAATCTTCAAAACATTGCAGAATAACATTTTTCTTTGGTAATTTATCATTTACTACGATAAGGCAATATGTTTAGAAGATGTTAGGATTTTTTTTAAGTTTGCATTTATCTCAATCCTGAAATGTGCTCTGAATACTATTAAAATATATCATTTATACACTTCCACATTTAACTATATTAACTATACCTTAAGTAGACATTTATTAAGAGCAGCATTATTTATTTCCCATTCATGACTTTTGAAATCTGTGGAGTCAGCTCTATGGAAATGAGCAATTTTTGCCAGCCTTACACTGTGTAATAGGTTAAACTGAGCAGAAACCCCAGAGCTCCATTGTAGTGGGGTACACAATAGCAAATCTTTTCTAGGATTCCCTATGTAAGACTTATCATCTTATAGTTGGTCAGGCTGTTCTCAGCTCTAGACAAATTTGTGACAGCTCTCAATCATTCATCATTTATCAACTATCTCCTATATAGAGAGATTAAAAGACAAACATATCTTACTTTAAAATCCTTCTTCTTTTGAGGTTAATAATGAAAGCAGAAATTTCTGCTTCATTTTTGCTTCAATCAAATACAATAAACAGACATGGATTGGGTAGGGGGAGGGAAAGTGGGGGAAAAACAATGGAAGGAGTAACAATGTTCAAAAAGTAATGTACCCACTACCTGATGAATGCAAGTGTAACCCTTCTGTACATCACTCAGCAATAAAATTTTTAAAAAGACATAGATGACCAAGTTAAGGCTAATTACAACAACAACTATGGTCTCCTCATGCTCTTTCTTATCCCCAATCCTGCTTTCCAAAGGCCCCAACTTTCAACCATGTTTTACTGCTTTTAACCCCATAGTTCTATTTTTAATTTTTAATGGTTATTGTAAAAATGATGTACAAAGGGATTGCAGTTACATAAGTCAGGGGATGAGTGTATTTCTTTTTGAACAGTGTTACCCCTTCCCTCATTTTATCCCAGTTTTTCCTTTCTGATCTTTCTCTCCCACCCCGCATGCACACACAAGTTGTACAATTCATTTTCAACACAGGGCTAGTGAGTATCACTGTTGCATTTGCTCCCCCTTTGTCCCACCATTTCTACGCTTCTCCCTTACTCTCCCCAAAATAGATAAACTTACATACAAGACAAAGGGAACAAATGACAAAAACAGCAAGAAAGGAGAGAAATAATAATAACAATACAAAATATATCTTGTTTCCATTTCTTGAAGTTCATTTTAATAAATATCATTTTATATAATCATATACATATAGCTATTGAGCCTTTGTGATCCTCTCCTAAGAATATCCTCCTTTGGTTTCACTGTGTGCATGTCTGGAGTCCATGGTTCTAAATAATACGTTTCTTCTATTTTTTTTTAAATTTTGCAGTTTTAGATAATGTTTATTGACTCTTAACCATGGAAGATATGGGTTATATTTTTATGATACCCTCCCACATCAAACATATATATAGACAGATACAAAGATAGATTTGTTATACTATTATATATATGGTATAACATCTCTTATGCTCATAAGCATGAATATATAAGTATCATGAACCTATTACAATAACATGCATATTGTTACACTGAAACAGTGATACACTAATGCACATGTAAGAACTTGCTAAGGAACAAATTAGAGTGGGTAAAGGGAGCAGGAAACAATATGAAGGGACCAGTAGGCAACAGAGAGGGAAAAATATCTACAAAGAAAACTAGCAGTAATCAGAAGGAGCAAAAGATGAAGGAATGAACATGAGAAGCTCCTGAGAGACTTCCACAATAACTCCTGAACTAAAATCTTCGTCTTGGATGAAATCGATGTTTTTTTAGTTTTAGAGAGAAAATGAAGATGCAAAAATTGTTCAAAGAGCTGGGAGTTTGGCCTAGTGGTAGAGTGCTTGCTTAGTATGCAGGAAGACCTAGCTTCGATTCCTCGGTAGAAAAAAGAAAAAGCCAGAAGTGGTGCTGTGGCTCAAGTGGTAGAGATCTAGCCTTGAAAAAGCCCAAGCACAGTGCTCAGGCCCTGAGTTCAAACCCCAGGACTGACACAAAAGAAATTGTTTAACTACAAATTAGAGGAGCTAAATGGATCTTGGATAATCACCTGATCTAGTCCTTCTTTTTTACCCACGAAGAAGCTGAGACCAAGTTAACTTGGCCAAGATTAGCACCATAATCTTTCCTAGTTCTTGGCAGCTGTCTTGTAGAAGGTTGGCTTTTGATGGCATGCCTAACCACATTGCACTTACATAGTCTCGCACACTGTACTGCTCAAGGGTACATGTAGTGAGGGAGGGAGAGAGAAATGGCAGTTCATTGTTTCTACTTGGGCCATTCCTTATTAGCCTGTCTTATGGAAAACTTCCCCATCCCTTCTATCTTATTGTTTTAATATGCAATGAAATATCAGAATGAATGTCTACAATGTGACAATTGGGAATCGAAGGAAATATCTCATATTAGGGTCCTACAAGACACAAATGTCAGTGGAATCTATTTCTTCACTTCAGGAGCCAGGCCCTTTTTCCCCAGACAGATGGTCCCCAGCGTAGCACAATGCCCCTCATGAGAGTGACGCATGCACAGGGCTGACCAGCACCTCATTAGCCTGAAGTTTATTGCCTTACTTATTGATGATTCCACTTCTTCTGCTAACTGGAAATCCACATTTCTAAGAACTAAGGAGTTATTATATGTGCTTAATATAGAGTTTTGAGAGCTGACAAAGAAACTGACACAGTTTCTAATTGAGAACAAATAAAGATATATCACTGGTTAGTATTCTTGTGATTTGGTTCCATGCCTCTTTGATAATTAGTAATGTCTAGTGGTCAGGGAAAAATGTACTCAAGTACATACCAAACAGCAAAATTCCTGCCCATAATCCTACTGAAGTATTACACCAGCCTTCTAAAATAGTATCACACTTGGTTGTCATCTGAAAGAATGAAGGCTTGGAATATTAGCTATGTTTCCCAAGGATGCAAAGAAATTCAGCTTCAAACCAAGGCACTTTCTGACTCTAGCACCCTCTCATATATTTCTACTAGAGGGAATCCAGTCAGATCGAAAAAATAATCAGGCCCAAGCAGGTGGCTTTGGGGTCAGAAGAAAGCCTTACTGATTCACTGTAGAGGCTGTCCTTGACAAGACCTGCACTGAGCTTTCCTTGGATATCTCTCTGTCCCCATCTATCACTATGCAATCCATACAGTGGTGTTTTAACAGACAGAGCCCTTACCTGTAATAATTTTCTTTGAACTCATATGCTATAAGAAATGCCAATAAACTAAGTTGAGGTAATTTCTCACCCACAGCACATGTATTTGTGCTGAAGGACTCCAGATCTTATGAACAACAGAACTCCCAGCAAACTCTGCACAGAGCAGCCATTACATGTGGAATGGATATTTGGAAAAGAAAACATTTGACCCTTCCATTGATTGAACTTTCTACAAAGTGCCCTTCAGGGAGACAAAGCTGGTTGCCAGGAAACAGAAATTCTTCTCTGGAATCAATTCTTGCCATTCTAAGTGACTCTGAGTATGTCACTGATTAGAATCTTGGCCCCTAACTTACGGTGTGTGGGAGGGTAGGTGGGGATAGTCTGTCTCTCTAGCTTCCTCAGTTGAGGTCAAAAGATTTAGAATGTATCTATAAAGTGTTATAGACACTTAAAGTGAGGCTTCTTCTAAATTGCACATTTTAATGAAGCTATTTTCAAATATCATGCCATTTAAAACTTACTGAGTGATAGCAATAGAATTAAAAAAAATATTCTCCATGTTGGTTCTGTATGAGCTCTCCCTTGTTAGATTGCTGTGATGAATTTTGAGGGATCCTAGAGGTTTGGAACAAGCATGAATAAAGTGATCCAAGTCCTGGCCCAGCACCTGTCACTTACTAATTCTTTGATGGAGAGGCAGTGGAGTCTGTTTCTTTACTTGCAAAGTAGGAGAAAGAAGGGGGTTGAGACCTAATTCTGTAACTGTATCCATTCTTCCACATCATGCAAAACAGACTCTTTGCTGCAAGGATTTTATAGACCAGCAAGGAAAACAGAAAACGAGTAAGCCAATGTACAATTAGCATATTTGCACATTGCATTGAAGAACTGATCTAATTATAGTATTACTATGGAAAGGAGTAATACTCAATGGTAAGAAGGTGTGGAGGGAGGCAAGTCTTGTTCATCTATCTCATTTTCACAGCAGGTTTTGAAATACATTATTTGAAGCTGGCAAATTAAGAAGTGTTATCAGTATATTATTAAAAGTTACTGGTGCCAGGTGCTTGTGGTTCATGCCTGTAATCCTGGCTCCAAACACACACACCACACACACACACACACACACACACACACACACACACACACACGCCTGTCTGTCTGTCTGTGCCTATCTGTGTTTTATGGTATTAGTTGCCAATGGTATTAGAGCAATACTAATATGATTTATTTTCCCCCTCAGTGCTGGGGTTTGAATCCAGGGCCTTGTACTCTTTGACTGAGCTATGTCCATCTGAGGTCTATAAATATTTATATTTAAAGTATTGAAACAAAAAGAAAAAAATAGACTCTAGAATGATTTCATATCTCCTGTGGTCAATAGGAAGTGATTCTCAGTTTCCACAAGAGAATCCTCCAACAGAAACAAATAATCCATTTTTTTAAATGAACATTTATTTTGGATTTAGAGAAAAAGAATAATTTCCAGGTGGAGTTGGAGGAGAGCTGTAAAATTCTCTGAAGGGCTTTGGAATCGGGGTTTGAAACTGGGGTGACAGGGGGTGCTCAGGGCAGGGGAGGACCCTGGTAGCTAGCCTTAGGTGGTCCCTTTGCACCTCAGGATGTTGTGAACCTCTACCCAGGAGCAACACCTTTCTGCTGGCTGAGAGTTTAATGAGCATTTTACCCAAGGCATTTATGCCAGTAGGAAATCCTGCTAAATTTACAAGTGCCCATTAGCTAAAATTTCTCAAGAGCCACTGTAGACCCCCCTCTGTGTAAGGGTTCTTCTGCAGGGGACTTCCTTGGGCCCCATTGCTGAACATCCAGTGCCAAGAGAGGCCCTCTAGGACTTAGCTTCTTTTCCTATACATTATAAACAAATCTCAAGTTCCTCCAAAGTTGATAAGCTACTAACTCAACCACTGTCCCAGCAGAGAGCCTATGACTCTGTGTGTGTGTTTATATATGTATATATGTATACATGTATATTGAGAAGATACATACAAGGTCAGACTTCATTCCCTTCCACGTTGGTGCTGTTTTCTCTCTGCAGTGACTCATACATCAGTGTTGGTCTCCTAGATCAGTAATTCTCAGTGTGGTCCTCTGACCACGAGTATCAGCCTCTCCTGGAAACTAGTTGCCAGTGCAAAAGATCATGTCGCATTGCAGAGATGCAGAGGGAGTGTGACTTGGTTAACTGTACTTTAGCAAGTTCTCAGAGAGATTTCAGGGTGCTGTTTATAGATCTCTGCATTAGATTTTCAGAACAGCACTAAATAAGAGTAAGTCCTAACTGACCTCTGCAATCTGCCTTTCAAGGAGCCCAAGATAACATAACTGGATATCACTGGACAAGATTTCAAATTCCAGCTTCAGTCTGCCTCTTCAGCTGTAGTTGCTAGGTGAGTGCCTGCCTCCGGGTTTGACATATCCTAGAATATCAAGAGAAGCAAGGTTGACATTAGCTTCTCATGCAAGCCATGATGTTTAGATATTGTATGTACACTTGGATTCCCAAATGCATGCCTGCATGGGTCAAAATTCTATTTGGATGAATGCTATCTTAAATAAAATCATGGAAAGCTTGACACCATGTCATCTCACAAATGGATGCTTCTCTTTATCTAGCATCTCAGGGAAGTGGCTGACACAAAAGAAGAACAAAAGATGCTAAGAGAGGAAATCAGAGCCAAAGCAAGGCCAACCCAACCCTACTGGTACTCTCCCTGGTTTTAGTATATAATCTTGTTTCTGAGACCAAGTTGTCTTGGATATGCTATAATTGTGTGTGTGTGTGTGTGTGTGTGTGTGTGTGTGTGTGTGTGTGTGTTGGTACTAGAGCTTGAACTCAGGTTCTCATGCTCTCATTTGGCTTTTTTGCTTACAGTTAATGCTCTACCACTTGAGATACATCTCCACTTCCAACTGTTTGTTAGATTTGTCTGACTGGGCTGGCTTTGAAATGATATTCTCAGATCTCAGCTTCCTGAGTAGCTAGGACTTTAGTTATGAGTCACTGAACCAGCTAGGTGTTCTGTAATTTGCCACTGAAACACCCTACTGACCTAATAAGATTTATAATCTCTTACATATGTGGGGAAACTAAGGCATAGAAAGTTTGTCTGTTTGTTTTTGATGGCTGTGGTAAAAAGACAGAAGCCCAAGAGCAAGTTCACTGTAGCGCTGTGCTCTACCACTGGGGAGTCAGTTACTGAGGACATTTCTTGGTTATAGAGAGTGAGGTGAGGGGCAGAGAGAGAAAGAGCAGCACGAAGTATTGAAACATCCCTGGACAAGTTTGATCTATGCCACAAGCTTTCTAAACATGTCCAAAGGGGAGGCCTGGAGATAGAGATACAGAAAAAAAAAGGACACAGAAGGAAATTGATAATTGTCATTAAAAGAAATAATAAAAGATGGCAATGCAAAGATAAAATGCAAGCTCAGATAGTAGAGCTTCTTTCTGACAAGTGCAAAAGAACTCAGGGGAGAGAAAGAAAACTATTTTTTTAATACTGGAACAAAAATCCATTTTGTATGAAAAGTTAATAAGTTTCTTAGTTGTCCTTTAATGGTGTTTCTATAAATTTACCACTACACTGTGCAGAGAGCTGGCTTGTATTCTTTCTGGAAGCACTGAATGCCACTCCGTCCAGTTTTCTCACCCAAATGACTCAAGACTGTTGCCACAAGGCCCTGCGCGTGGGACTCCATAGCTCTGCAGAGCAGACATTAGCTTTTTGTGATGGAAATTTGCTGTCCAAAATACATGGTACTATTCCCCCAAGTTAAGATCCTGGGACCCCACCCATAGTGCTCGCACTTTGAGCAGCACCAGTACTGCAGACACACAAAGAGCTGCATTCTCTGCTCTGTGATAGGAAACACGCTTGTTTTGAGGCTGCAGCCACTTCCCTCATTTCATCTAGCCAAGTGGTAAATCAGGTTGCGTGGTGGATAACAAATCAAGTTTCAAGGCTAGAGCCTAATAGATACATGAGAAAGGGGAATAGGAAATCATTTATTAGCAATGTATGTAAAACTAAAACCAAAACAAAAGGCTCAAGTTAAAGATGTGGCACTATCTCTTAACTATACCTCCACTGGTGTTGGCAAGAATCTTGGGGTGCTATGAGAATTAAATGTCACAGGGTGCTGTTGGATCATGCACATAATCATAGCTACTCAAGAGACTGAAATCTGAGGATCCTATTCAAATCCAGCCCTAGCAGATAAAGCCTTGAGATTCTAATATCTAACTAACCAGCAAAAGCCAGAAGTAGATGTTCAAGTGGTAGAACAAAGAGTAAAGAAGCTGAGAGTAAGACACTCTGAGTTCAAATCCCAGTATCATCAATTTTATTTTCAATTTGCTTTGCTCAAAATCTGGGTCAGATGGATCATAAATGTTCACAGACACAACAAGGTTTTAATGTATTCTTTTCTTCCACTGAATGGGGTCAAATGGTTCATTTTCAATGTGAAGACTCCAACAACTTTGAGGGCTTCTAGATAGGCCTGTCTCCCTAAAGCATACCTTTATTTTTCAATTGATCATCTTTTAAATTGAACACATATGTCCAACTTATTAAAGAAGCCAGGAAGTGAAGTTGTGGTTCAAATGCAAGAGTGCAAACCTTGAGCAAAAAGAAGGTCAGAGACAGTGCCCGGGTCCTGAATTCAAGTGCTAGAATTAGCACTAAGTAAATAAATGCATAAATACATACAAAAATACTTAAGGTAGCCAATTTCTGGAAGAGTTAGTAGTATCTGGGAAGAGATGCAAGAATAAAAAGTCCAATGGTGCTGCAGGATGGGTGGTCGCCACCAAGAGCCCAGGCCTCTGACATGAAGTTCTGTCTATGTGAGCTAGACATTCTCTTTCCTTCTTCAGATATGAGCAAGTTAGGGCTCAGGGAGGCCAAGGAAATTGTCCAAGATTAGCATGTTCCTGATTCCTATGTGATTCAATATAGAAATGACTAAGGGAGCATAATAAACCAAAGGAACCTCTCTTCAGTTCCTACCACTTTGGCTTCTAATAAACCCTGACCTGAGCACATGCTTGCTGATATTAGTGCTGAGAGAACTAGGCCATGCCATCTTGATCTGGGCTTATGTGCACAGCAGGGCAACTGGATACCTTTATCCTCTGCGCTCATATCCCAAGACAGGAGCCCTGCGTACAGAACTGACTACCTCCATCCTCACCAACCCCAGCAGCTCTCAAAGCTTTGCTTTCCTAGTGTAGCACAGGTACAGTGTTTTGACTTTATAGGACTCCTCTGTCCCTGTTAAAGCACCTTGTCTTCTAGACCCTGCATACAGATGACTTTCTGCATAACTGACATTTCTACACAGTCCTCCATCTTTGGCTTCACCAACTGAACAGGACACTAACCTTCAATGACTCAACAGGATTTTCTATCCCATTGCTGTGCCATAATTCAAAGGAAGGTGACAGAGGGACAAGAGCTTCCTGTGGTCTTAGTTAAGTGGAGGTACCTCCAGCCTTTCCAAACCAAGTCTCTTTCAAATAACCGAATGAACTCTTCCCATCCAAATCCCCAAGTGTCTTGTACAGAGGTGTGAAATGTGCTCAGCTGACCTATTTGAGCCACTGAAATAAAACCATTTTTCCTCCACCAGAGATATAAAAGCACACTGACATTAAAGCACACGGCCAATAAAAACAGCAATGGATCTTGGGTTATCTCTACATGGAACTTCTACATTTTACATTATTACAGTAGATTTCATTATGACACTTGAAAATTTACTTTCAATTTTGGTATCAGAAAATACTTCTGATGGCAGTGTATTCAAACTTTCAAGCCTTGATTTGAGCTGAGAGACCAATGATATACAAAGTTAAAGTCTATTAGAAACTCTGCTGAAGCTATCTATCTTCTTCTTCTGAATTTCTCTAAATCAAATGGTATTTTATCACTCTCTTTGGTACTAGTTGGAAAAGTCATATATTTCTTATGCTTAGCTATTAGTATATGTTGGTTACAGTTAACTTTCCACAATTTGGATACTGAATGAATAATTGCATACAAAAATCTGCCAAAGGGGATTTTCCTCACTTAATAAAAGTTAACTGTTTAGACTTCTGGCTTGATGGTTGGTTTCTGTTTTTATTGTTTTGTGAATGTGTGTGTTTTGCTGGTCTTGGGGCTTGAACTCAGGGCGCCAGGACTGATTTCTTTTGCTCAAGGCTAACACTCTACCACTTGAGCCAGAGCTTCACTTTTGCCTTTTCGGGGGATAAGTCTCATGGACTTACCTTCTACCTACCTAGTAAGTCTCATGGACTTACCTCCTAGCTAGGCTAGCTTTAAACTGTGATCCTCAGATCTCTGCCTCCTAAGTAGCTAGGATTATAGCTGTGGGCCACAGGTGCCCAACTTGATTATTTTTTTAAGCAATAAGGTGATACTTGTAGATAATACAGCAGAATACAGGGAAGATGGTGTGATATGGGCCATAGTAGTCTTTAAGTTGGGGTTTGAACTCAGGGATTTAATTTGCTATCACTTGTGCCTCATCCCCAGCAATCCACCAAGCATTTTCATTGGCTGAGCTGGAGGTTTGAGTGTCTGCTTATCCCTCCTCCCAGTGACAATGTCTGTTAGTTGATAGAAGTCAAGATAGCCTCCTTCATCTTTCTACAAGTCACTACGTATCCTATACTGTTTTGTTATTCCTACGTGGTTCTCTGACATCCCTGACCAGCCAGAAACTTGTAGGCTCCTATAAGGATTTCAGCTATAAAAATGAGATGCAAGTAAAAATGGCTCCCAGACCATTAACCTCATTTTTTGTATTGCAGCCAGAGTTTTTGGATCCAGAGAACATGTTTAAAGCCTACTTGTCCTTTGGGTTTGGACTATGAGTCCCTAGAGGCTTACTCAGAATGAAAAAGATTCCCTTACTCCATCAATTGTTGTGCCCCTGTACCCAGCTTTAGGTAGTCGGCCAGCAGGAGATTTAGACTTCTCCATAGTCCCTAAAAATCATCTCAAGGGTTGAAAGTCTGTCACAGTATTCAACTATTTAATAGAAGGAGGCTACCATGATCAGATCAGGGAGTCACAGGTTGTGAACTGTGTAAGAGTCTAAGAATCACTAACCTGGGACATACAGAATTGTAGTCTCCAAATGAGTGGGTGGGAGGGGTATCGTGGAAGTTGTACAATGGCATTGTAAAATAAAATGTGATGTGTAAGATTTCCATTGCAGGTAACTTAATGAGGGCAGGCAAGAGCCAGAGTTGGCTGCAGAGCCATAGATCCATCTGCTCATATCAAGTGTGGGCAGGGAGGCCAGGCTGCTTTTTTTTATGGGCTGCAGGAAACAAAAGACATCCAAACCAATGCTATATTCCTTGTCTAGCCCAGAGCCACACAGTAACCTTCTCATAATAAGGAGCCAAAGGGAGAGACATTTCCAACTGCTTGTGGAATGTGCTGTTCCAACCCTCTCAATTTAAGGGAGTCTTCAAGCTACTGCACAGGCAGCTGTTAATCTGCGTGTGTACTGAAGAACAGTAAAACCATCAACCCTCAGGCCCAACTTAGCAGGGGGCAGGAAGCAGCCACTGGCTTGATCTCTGGGAAACTGTAGATGCAGAAAGGCCTGGCAGAAACCTGGGATGGAAAAGCAGGCCAGGTATTCTGCTTTTTAGACTTTCTTTCATTTTCTGGGCTAACAGACTCTGGACACATTAGCAAGGAGAGGTGGTGCTGTAAGAAGCACCTCATAGAAAATCCCTGGGAATTGCCAATAAATGGCAGGGATCCTCTAGACAGCTGATTTTTTTTTTTAGCAATACTGTGATTATTTTTCAAGATTTACCTAATTAAAGAAGGGGAATCAGGGGGAAAATGTTCTAATTATGTTCACCAAAATAGGAAGGTCAGGTTACTTCTTTTGGAAGGAATAAAAAGTATATAAACAAAAATTTCTGCACTAATAGGGCCCCAGTTCATTGACTTAGTACTTATAATTGAGCATCTTTGAACCAGTCCCATTTCTAGGCAGGACTAGGAGCCAATGAAGGATGAAACAAGGTCATTGCCCCACAAGGATCTGCAGTCTGGGGGAGGATGGCGATCAGGCTGAACATGTAAGTACACTGTGTTCAGACAGAGCTCGAGAGGGAGCTCTACTCCATTTGTAGAGTGGGGAGATCAGGGACAGAGAGCTCTTGTGATGGTTAATTTTGTTTGTGAATTCGATTGGATTCAGACTGCCCACAGGATTAGTTATTCACAGCTCTGGGTACATTTGCAAAGGTCATTCTGATCTAATGAATGGTTTAATCCACGGGTGAATTCTAATGTTGGAGAGACAAAGAAGTAGCAGAACTGTGGGAAAGAGGGTTGAGTTGAAGAAATGGATTGCTGTGGGCATGCCTTTGAAGACCATATCTTGGCCCTCACCCTTTCTGGTTACTTCTTCTGCTTCCTGACTGCCTTGAGGTGAGCAGCCTCTGCTGCCTCCCTCCACTGTCATGATATTCTGTCTTGACTCAAGCCCAATGCAATGACTCCAGCTGACACTGGACTGAAAGCTCTAAAACTCTGAGCCAAAATAAACCTCTCATCCTTTGAATTGTTTTCCTTCCTGCACTTGATGAAATGTTTCTAACACAGCTCCTTAGAAAGAAGTATTAGGAAAAATGGAGCCATTGAAAGCGAAAAGGGAGAATTTTAGAGGGGAGAATTCCAGAGCAAGGGATGAGATGGTAAATGTTCTCCTTGATGGGACAGGCTTTGTGTCCCAGTCTCATTCTCAGAACTAGCCTGGGATTTGGGGAAAGTAAACAAAAAGGCCCTTTTTACCCATTAACATTATAGCTTGGGTTTAATTTCATTCATTTGGAGATCCCTGAGTTCCAAGCTCAGGTAACTGCTTGACTTATGATTCAAAATGTAGAAAATCTAGTTTACTGTCCCCATTGAGAATTGTTATATGACTGTAAGAATAATGATGGGCTGAATCTTTTGCTAATGGGAATTTTGAATTTAAAATATTTTTTTAATTTTTATTTTTTGGGTGCCAATCCTGGTACTTGAACCCAGGGCCTGAGCACTGTTCCTGAGCTTCTTTTGCTCAAGGCTAGCACTCTACCACTTGAGCCAGAGTTCCACTTTTGGCTTGGAGATAGTTTATTGGAGATAAGAGTTTATAGACTTTTCTGCCTGGGCTGGCTTTGAAACACTATCCTCAGATCTCAGCCTTCATGGCTAATGGAGACTTTTGGGTAGAAGGGTATTGCCTGAAGGAAGTAAGAGGGGGGAATCCTTGGCTGTTCTTGTAGAATTAGGACTTGAGAACTCTTCCTGGGGGAGGCTTAGGCTCAAATTCCATGTACCCGGTTTGCCTTAGTGGTGGTAATGACTTAAGTTTGTGTACTTAAGTCATGTATATACATACATACTTCCATACATACATACATACATGTGTGGATATATATTCTCTTATATATAAGGAGATATAAAAGATTATATATATATTTGAATTAGAGAGAGATTGGAGAAAAATATTAAAGGAAGTGGAGAGAAATTATACTATGAAGATGTATGTTAAGAAATTATAGTATACAAGAGACAGGAAGTTGTCATAGATCCCTTGTCTTTTTGCTTTACTTAAAGTAAGCATGGACTGGAGTTAGGAATATAGATTCTAGAACAAAGCCTCATCTTGGGCCAGTTACTTAATACCTCGTAGCCCAATATAAAATGGAGGACTGTTGGGTGCCTGTGGCTAATGGTTGTAATCCTAGCTCCTCAGGAGGCTGAGGATTGCAGTTCAAAGCTGGACTGAATGGGAAAGTCTGAGAGACTCTTATTTCCAAATAACCATCAAAAAACTGGAAATGGATCTGTGTTCAAGTGGTAGAATCCAATAGTGATTAAGAAAGTTAAGGACAGCACCAAGGGCTCTGAGTTCAAGCCTTGGAGTAGGTAGAAAAAAAGAAAAGGCTGTAACAATCTTTCCTTCAGTAAGTTGAGAGTGGTGAGATTAGATTTCTACAGGTATATAAGCCTGCCTAGAAGACAGTGATGCTCAATTAATTTAGTTCTTTCAACAGAAAAGAACAAGAAATAATGAGCTTACTTACATAAAAAAGGAAATTCAATTAATACAAGAACTTCCCAAGTGTGAGGGTGCTTAACAAAACAGTGGGTCAGGTTGGTCTTAGGCAAAGTAAATCTTGGAAGCCCTGTTGTTAAAGTCTGCCCTGCAGAGAATAAGGGAAAGAGGCAAGGAAGGCTTGTCTTGGGGCAAGTGTGACAGGATTTAGAGACAGAAGACTCAGTGTTCAAATCCCTGCTTCATGACAAATTAAATATATGCCTTTGGACAAGTCATTTACCCTGAAAGATTCAAATTCACCATTATACTACCCTTTTATATGGAATCCAAAGAATCAGTATGTGAAACTGCTCTGTGTATACGTCTGTTTATGTACTTAGTGTATAAATATGCTTCTTTAAGTGTCACATGCTACAGTATACTGTAGGTCTGTAGCAGAGTGCTTTGGTGTTTACCTGGAAAGGAATGAACCAAGGATGAAAGGATGTGGCATTTTGATGCTCTCAGCTTTTGACCCTGAGAAAGCTATCTCCATCAAAAGATGGAGATGGTGCCAAGTGTAGAAATCTTCTGGTATTGTGATGACGGCAGTGGCTAACAGGCCATCCTTGTCAATCATGAAAACGTCAAATGAAATCAGAGAAAATATAACATCCACAGTAATAGAAACAAACCATAGCCCTGATTATCCAACATAAGATTTACAAGAGCCTTTCTCCACAGGTGGGGGGCACTAAAGATGTTCCGCTGTTTTGGAGCACAGACCCTGGAAGCCTTGAATGGGTTATAGGTTACCCATAGGGTACCAATCCTGAGCAAGGACCACAGAGGTCCACAGAGGACCATGACGGTCTTCAGGGTTTGGAATTGTGGTCTTCAGTCACTTGAAGGGCTTGAGAAAGCACAGAAAGTTGGACCCATCTAGGTCTCACTTGTTAGGCCTGGGCTGGAACTGAATTTTCCTTTCTAACCACCTCCTAAATGTTGTTCTTTCCTCTGGCCTTGGGGACTTTTTGCTCAGAACCACCATCAGAACCACCATTCCAGAGCAATCAATCAAACATAGCCACAGAAATCTTTCCCTGGCAGTGGCTATAGATAGCATCATGCTCTTGGTAGACATGGGCCTGGGGGGCTGCTGAGTAGTTCATGCTTTAAGTACAGCTGGTGATATGGGATGAAAATGGACATAGCAGGACCTCAAAAGTACACCCAGATATATTTTATTCGTAATCACCAGAGAACTCTGTCCTTTGGACCTGAAGTGGTCTTGGTAGCAGCTTCCCCAGCCTAGGTGATGATGTCACTTTAACATTTCACATTCACATTAAGGACATTGTCATTACATCACACAGGGGCTTTTCTTAGGAAATAAGACTCTAAGAAACAGTTAAAGTTAGGTGTTTTTAATGTTAGGTAGGAGAAATAGCACCAGAGAGAAATATGACAGAACAAAAGTGTTATCAGATAATTGTTAGAAGCTGGGAGAAATGTCACAAAGCCTTTTCTTTAGACTCCTCTCAGGTAGTTACATACACTCAACCACATGTGCTTCTCCTATGAGAAGTGGCCCATCTTTTCTACTGAACCTTGTCCCTTAGCATAACTTGCTTAAGGGGAACATGTATAAAATAAAATCTCTATAAGTTTGGACAAATGACTCTGCAGCAAACTACGAGCTTCTGTATGGCAAAGGACATAGCTAGCAAGTTAAATAGAAAGCCCACAGAGTGGGAGAAGATCTTCACTAGCCATTTAACAGACAAGGTCCTCATATCTAAATATACCTTCAGCTCAAAAAATTGAATCTCTCCGAAACAAATTCTCAAAGAAAGAACCATCCCATTAAAAGGTGGGCTAAAGACTTAAAGAGAGATTTATCTGAAGAGGAAATAAAAATAGCCTATAGATGCTCCACATCTGGCCTGAGTAGAAATGCAAATCAAAACAACTTAAGATTCTACCTCACTCCAGTTAAAATGGCCATTATTAAGAAATCTTATAACAACAGATGCTGGTAAGGATATGGCCAGGAGGGATTGCTACTACACTCTGGAAAGCAGTATGGCCATTTCTCAAAAGACTAAACATAGAGCTCCCCTATGACCCAGCAATTCCACTACTTGGCATTTACCCAAAAGTCCAGAAACAAGGACATACTAATGATGTGTAGGACATAGCACAACGATGTTCATTGCAGCACTATTTACCATAGCTAAGATATGGAACCAACCCAGATGCACTCAGTAGATGAATGGATCAAGAAAATGTGGTACTTGTACCCAATGGAATTCTATGCTGCCATCAGAATGACATTGCCCCATTTGTAAGGAAATGGAAAGGCTTGGAAAAAATCATATTAAGTGAAGTAAGCCAGACCCAAAGGAACATAGGCTTCATGGCTTCCCTCATTTATAATAATTAGTACATATCTAGGATTCTCCTAGCAGAGGATCACAATAGCTCAAAAACTATGCCCATATGGTCATACAGGACTAAACAAAATGAACTCCAAGTTATGGAAACAAGAGGTTTATCTTTGTGATTGTTCTTAATGTACTATGTGAAGTTATTTCTTTTCTCTTTTTTTCCACTTATAGTTCATCTCATGTGGGTAATGTGTTTGACTTTGATACCAGGTATATTGTATATATGCTGCTTTGTTTCTTTAAAATAGGGAAGGGAAGGGGAATACAAGGTGATTGGGAGGGAATTGGGGGAGGGTAAGGGGGAAAAAAACGTGCAAAGGGGTATCAAGTTTCGAGATGTATCCATTACCTGATTAATGAAACTGTAATCCCTCTATACATTATCCTGCCAATAAAATACAATAAAGAAAAAAAATTTTTAAATAAAAATAAAATAAATCCTCTGTAGTCTTGACATTCAGTGTTGTCATGGAATCCAATTTTTTCTCTCAAATGCGCTTGTCACTAGCTGGGCTTAATAGCACAATAACAACATACATTTACTGAATACTTCCTGTGTGCAGATGGATCTGTTAATTCTCTCATATATTTTCTCCTAACAACCTCATTAGGAAGACATTATTGTTCCCATTTTAAAGGCACAAAATGGAGGCATAAAAGTCTTGATTCCTAGGGTCACACACCAATATGAAGGCATGTAGACACAATCCCAGGCCTCACAGATCCACAGCTGGATTGTGAGAACCACTGACGTCACTCTGCACAGTAGTGGTTTGCTATCAGACAATTCTGAACCTGATTGTAAAAAGATTAAGAAAGTAATGGACCAAAGAAACTCATTTGTGTCTTGTCAAATAATTAGTTCAGTATGTAACTGCAGTTCTATTAATTCATAGGAAGCAAAAATATTATGGGCTTATTCTAATCATTACTAGATCTCTGGATTTATTTTTATTATTTACTTTTGCTATAAAAGAGACAGTAAAAGGTAATAGGTGGTCAGAACAGAAATTTTAGAGAGTACAAGAAATAAAATAAAAATCACCTGTAGCCCCAAAACACAGAAATTACTGTTTACATTTTTTTCCTGTGTGTGTGTGTGTGTGTGTGTGTGTGTGTGTGTGTGTGTGTGTGTGAACTCAGAGCCTCCACACTTGCTAGGCAGGTACTCTACAACTCGAGGTACAACTCTAGTTTCTTTGCATTGGTTATTTTTGAAGGAAGGTCTTGCTTTGTTCCTGGCTTCTGCTCCTAACCCTTCCTGAAGAGAGAGCACTTCTTTTCTAAGTGAAGGCTGGTTACAGGTGACCAGAGGTGATTTGCTCATGATTTAGAGCAATGTAATTTATAATGATGAAAAATGGGAAACAACTTGAAAGTCTAAGCTAAAAGGAAACAAATAAATTATGGAATATCTGCCCAGTATAGAATCGCAAACATTTAATACCAGAAGATGATATGATTGGGAGAGGAAACAAAATACAAAACTGTAGGTAAACCAGATGAGATTTCTATATGTAGTGGAGAAATTCTGTGGAAAACAGATCAAAATATGAAGAGTAATTTTTGTTTACCATCATGGTGCATGCCCATGATCCCAGAACTTGGAAGACAGAGGCAGAGGATTTTGATATTGTTTCTAAGCAAAACCAGTGGCTAAATGATTAATGACTAATTCAGGCTTTACTTTTATTTAAGATTTTTGGCAAATAAAAAGCATATTATCAGAAAAATAGCATTTAAAATCTTTACTGCTGGGCTGGGAGTTTGGTCTAGTGGTAGAGTGCCTGCCTAGCATGCACGAAGACCCGGGTTTGATTCCTTGGTACCACATACATAGAAAAAAAAGCCGGAAGTGGTGCTGAGGCTCAAGTGGTAGAGCTCCAGCCTTGAGAAAGTCCAAGGACAGTGCTCAGGCCCTGAGCTCAAGCCCAGGACTGGCATAAATAAATAAATAAATAAATAAATAAATATAGAAATTGTTTTTTTAAAAAAAATCTTTACTGCTTACTTGGCTCAAGAGAAAACAACATAGCTTGACATCTATAAGACATTCTTGACATTAAGATAGCTTTGGAGGATTCCTACTCTTCAATGCCCCTTCTTCTAGGGAACTGTTAATAATTACTATGATTAAAGTTGCTAATTCTTATTGCTCAATTACTATGAAACATGCATCACACTTAGCACACAGTAAAATCAATGTCGAATTTAGTCTCTAGCGCAACTTAATAAGGTAGGTACAACTGTTACCACTGTATGAAAATGAGCCTAACACTAAGGCTTCAGAGATTTACCTAAGGCCCTTCAGCAGTTAAAGCAAAAACCAATTCCAGAGAGAGAGAAACAAAAAATGGACAAATTTTCTTAAGCAATCTTAGCTTCTCCTAGGTCTGCTTTTAGGTTCTGTCTCCCAGTTAAACAATGAATGTGCATACAACTGATTTGTCTATATTCTGAACTCTCTGGAAAGAAAAATCAGTAGTTAGGGCTAACTTAGGTAACTAAATGACAGAAAATTTGCTCAGTAATTTTAAAAAGCTTTGTGACCAAGTTTGGCTTTTTGATTACGAGGCATGTGCATTAAAAGGACTTTGCAGGATTTAATATTCCACTGGCACTGTTTGATGAATTAATTTTTCAACATGAAATCCACATTTTCATTTTTCACATGGCCCTACAAATTAGATCACCAATCTTGTTAGCAGTATGTAAATAAGCTTCAAATCTCATTTTAAAAGAAAATAATTTGGGGGCCAGGTGCTGGTGTCTAAAGCTTGTAATCCTAGCTACTTAGGACACTGAAATCTGAAGATTGCAGTTCAAAGCCAGCCCACACAGACAAATCCATAAGACTCTTACTAACACAAATGCAGAACTAGAGCTGTGACTCAAGTGGTAGAGTGCCAGCCCTAAGTGGAAAAGCTTAGGAAAAGTGCTCAGGCCCTGAGTTCAAGACCCAATATTGGAAGAACTAAAAAAGATAGTGTTTAGGGTTTGAAGTTGTGCTCTTTGATACTTATTATCTACCTATGTCAGGTGTCTCTAGAGAAAGCAATTTTATTGCCCCCCAAAACAATCCTCTTCAAGAAAGTGTATACCCTTCCTTCCTCCAATAACCTTGATTTTGTTCAGTACTTTCTCCTCTGAATGTCCCATATGACTTAAGATTGACTTTTATTAGACTAAGCTAATCAAGTGACTCCATGGTTCTCCCTAGTCCATCCACTGAAGATGTTATATATTCCTATTCTGGAGAAGGACCAGGGTTCCTAAAAGTTTATAGAAAAGTTCTCCCTTGTTCTTAAGAAATAACAATGGAGAAATCCCTCTCTCATCTAGACAGAGACTGAAAAAACATGCTGCTCAATTATTTCTGACCCACACTTTGCCATGATGAAGGAAACCAATCTGAAGCCAAAATCAGCTCAAAGAACAGAAAGAACTATCCAAACCTGAATGGAACCAGGCCTAAGGCCCCCATTCCATCTAGGCTTCCTTTACACAAGCGAATTCCCTTGGGTCAGCCTTTCTATCAGCTACAAGGAATGCTCAGAAAGATTCTTCACTCTAGAGTCAACCAGGGATTCTGAATATTTGGCCTCCAAGTTCCAGGCTAATTATTCAATCTATTAAATGACTGAGTGTTGGTCCCAACTTCCCTAAACCTCAGTTTTCTAATCTAGTAACACTGGCTATTGTAAAACTTGTCTCATTCATGGTGGGAAGGCCGTGAAGGTTGAAAAGTTAAAAGGTATGAACATATTTTTGAAATATGTAATCGCTACACATGAGGTGCTGTTATTTGTAGAGCAAATAGATTTAAAAGGTGGCTGAGCAGTCTAGTTGCTTTTCTGAGTACATGTACCTCACCACAATACCTTAATAGAATTCTTGCTCTTTTCCCGCCATACTTAGCATCTCATGGACATGTAGCAGATAAAGATAGAGATTCCTAACATAACTTTCTTCCCTATTCAGCAGATTTTCCAAACATCAGGAAAAAAAGATTCAGTAATGTTTTTGTTAATTTATTTTTATTATTTTTGTGTGTATGTGTGTCAATATTGGGGCTTTATCACAGGTCCTGGGCATAGGTTCTTATTTGTTTCTCGCAAGGCTGGTGCTCTACCACTTAGGCTTCCACTTTCCACTTTTTGGTAGTTAATTGGAGATAAGAATCATGGATTTTCCTTCTGAGGTTGGCTTTGAACTGTGTTCCTCAGATCTTAGCCTCCTGAATAGCAAGGATTACAGGTGTGAGCCACAGGTGCCAGGCTCAGTAATTTTTTAAAAAGCATTCCATTTCAGGTTGTCCTGTTCTTTGTTCAGAACAGAAACATCAGATGTGAAACTTCAAAAGCTTTCAGGGGCTAAGAATAAAATTGCCTTATCCTAAATCAGACCAAGTGTAGGGTACATTTATCCTCCAAAAAGGTAAATGAAAATGTCAAAACCCTGTGATAGATTGGCAGAATTTTAAATGGAAATAGTGTGTGTTTTCAGAAATGCTCTAACTTGTGATCATTCACTGCAGAGGGAAATTAAACTCAAGTTAGGAAAAGCAAAAAAAAAACAAACTAGCCTATGAAAAAACGCATATGCAAAGTAAGGACCACGGAGAATCTGAGAGACCAACTGGTCAATTAAGTACCATGTAAAGATTTCCAATTTTCTTGTAGTAAATTATTTATTTAGTTCCTCCATACCATCGATATATTTTACAAGTTTAATACCCAAATTATAGCTGGCCCACCCATTTATGGCCCCATAAATGAGCCCTGACTTACCAGTGTGAATTCTTGTTCCTGGCAGTGTCAGACTTAGATTGGATTTGGATCTATTGCTTTTATCCTTATCAGACATTTCGAGGCTGATATTTTATGGCTATATTTAAAATGGAAAGTGTTTTAAAATAGACTTGGGAGGGAGTGAAACCGACTCCTGCCCCAATGTGTCTTTCTGACTTCCTATTTGACTATAATCCAGCTTAAATGGTTGGTGGTCCACACACAACGTCCTCCATTGGTTCTCTCCCCTACATGGGGAATTTTCTTGGAAGAAAGTGAATGGCTATAAAAAATCTTAAGTAAGAGTAGCTGGAGCTTTCAGTAGTAAAACTGACAGGCAATTTCCATGCCTATATATGTTGTAAGTCAAATGAATAATAAAGAATATAAATGAAACACATCTAACCATTTCTTGAGTTTGGAAGGGTTTGTGAAGCTAAATTGCCAAGCCTTGTTTTTCAAGGTTTAGATTTTGTGAATAAAATACAGAGAACAAACCAGTAAATTAATGGCAGGAGAGAAGGCTAACAAATCAAACCCAGGAACAGCTTCCACTTATAGTTATAAAAAGTATTACAGGTCTGAGATTAGTAAATCCTACAAATGCAAGATATGACTAATGGTTTTGAAGAAAATAGCTTTAGAAAAAAGTCACAAAACATTTTTATGCTATCATTATGTTTCATATTTACAAGATTTTTAAAATAAGATTTGTGGTGTGTGTGTGCTGGTACTGGGGCTTCAACTCAGGGCTTTGCGCTCTCTGGTTTTTTTTTGTTGTTGTTGTTGTTTTGTTTTTTGCTCAAGGCTGATACTCTACCACTTGAATCACAACTCCACTTCCGGCTTTTTGGTGGTTGATTGTAGATAATTGTCTAACAGAGTTTTCTGTCCCAGATCTAAACCTCCTGAGTAGCTAAATTTACAAGGATGAACAACCAACACCCAGGTTAAAAGATTTTTATAAGAAAAAATTTAATGGGCTATAAAATTGGTCACAAGAACCAGTAAGACTCTATAGAAAGAACAAGTGACTAAAATGCCCTGAAAGAGGCTGAGGACAGTCCAAGCTTGGACACCTATTATCCTTGTTTAAAAAAAGAAAAATAATGGGTCTATTTCGTGGAAATATGCCAGTGGCAAAGTGGTTTGAAAAAGAAATATGCTATTTGACATTAAGATAAAGTATTAGGAAAAGAGAAAGAATTTCATCCAAGTCCTTAATGTACTATGTTGTCTCTCATCTCCTTTGCTGTCCCTTGGTTATCTCATATTGTTATAGTATCTCACTTTGTTATCTGATATATTGAATTTATTTGTATTTGGTTATTTGATATTTGATAGGGAAGGGGGGAAAACCAAGATGGGAGGGGGGTGTGGGGGGAGGGAAATGGGTATCAAGACATGTGAAAGGGTATCAATGTATGTGAATTAATGCACCTTCTATCTGGCAAATATCATGTAACCCTTTTACTAATTACAATAAAAAATGCAAAAAAAGAGAATTTCATCCAAGAACTTATTTTCTAAAATTTAATCAATCAACTTTATCATTTCAGCAACACCCTTCTAGCCCCAGTGCTACATCAACCTATCATCCATAGGCCTGCCACACAACCTGTGAGGCCCAACACAAAATGAAAATGGAGGGCCCCTTGTTCAGAAAGCTGATGCCTATAAACATATTACTCTGATGCCTGAGATCACAAATCAAAGCCAGCCCAGACAGTAAAGTTCATGAGACTCTTACCTCAAATTAGCCATCAAAAAAGCCAGAAGTAGAATGCCAGCCTTGAGAGAAAAATAAGTTTGGGGACAGTGCCTGGCAAGCCCTGAGTTCAAACCCCAAGACCAGCAACACACACACACACACACACACACACACACACACACACACACAAGCAGGGGTGCCAAGTGTGATAATGTACGCCAGTAGCCCCAGCTATACAGGAGGCTAAGATTGCTTGAGCCCAGGAAATTTAGTCAAAGCTGGGCAACAATGTGAGATCCAATATCAAACTTAATAAAATAAAAAGAAGAAATGCAACTAAAGATAATAAATCATAAAACTTTTTTTCTTTCTGGGTAAAAAGATATGATAAGAAATAAAGGTAAGATTTTAAAGTTATTAGCATGGATTTTGCCATTCATTTTTATATTGTACGATGTTAGTTTTAAATAATAATCTGAAGAACATTTAATTTGCATCCAAAGTTGCCCAAGTGACACAATCTGTGTTTTGTATCTCATGTATGCCTCTGTGTTTGGTTCTTAACATGATGCATAACATGAACTTACCAATTACTTTTAATTGCATTAAGTATATATGTTACAGGCATCCCCTTTGGCTTACTACTAATGCAAATCTGAAGGGACACCATTTGTTTATGTCACCTTTGTCAGTATTTGTGGTAACCACTAGAAGGTAATAAAAACAATAGGAAAGGAAGATGTTAGGGTATCTGTGTTTAGCACTCTGAGGACTTCTTTCAGACTTCAAAGTAAATTCTGGAATGCAAATTTTCTAATAGAAAGCATGTCCTATGGTGGCTTTACCCTGTTTATCCAACCATAGTATATAAAATATGATTAGCCTGAATTCATGGCTCTTTGTATCCTAGATTCTTCATCTTTAGATCCAACCAGTCACAGACCCAAAATATCAGGGAGAAATCAGTTGTGTCTGTATAAACACATATAGATGTTTTTAGTTGCTGTGAGTCTCAAAACAATATATGAATGGAAACTATTTTCATAGAATCTAAATTGCATTAGATATTTAAAGTAATCTGGAGAGAATTTAAAGTATACAAAAGGCTGGAATAGGGAGATGCAAACGCAATGTCATCTTTCATCAAGGATTTAAGGGTTTGGATGCCTGTGAAGTTCTGGTACTCATCTATGGATACATTTGTAGCAGGGATGGGGTAGGTGAGCATGTGTGGATGTATGGGAGTACTGGACTTAACTTAAAACCTTGGTGCTCTCCTAAGATTTTTCCTCAAGGTTGGCACTCTATCACTTTCAACACTCATCTACTTTTGGGTTTGGGTGACCAACTGAAGACAAGTCTCATTGACTTTTTTTGCACTGGCTGACTTTAAACTGTAATCCTCAGATCTCAGCCTCCAGAGCAGAAAGGAATACAGGCATGATCCAGCAGCACCTAGCCTCTCTGGCCTTCTAAAGCTTCAGAACAGAATCTGAAAACTGTCTACTACCCCAAACCACTGCTGCCCAAGATTGAAGATTAAAGAGCTGCCTCTCCAGGTTCCTGCAGATTTAAGCAGTGACTTTGTAATGAAGAAATAATAATCATTAATACTAATAAAAACTGCATATCCTGTTCTGGAAGTCAGGATTTCTTCAGCACAGATTCAGTGTGCAGCAATGGAGCACAAGGGTGTCCTTCTCCAGGGATGAGGAAAGTCACAGCCAAGTTCACAGCATTGATAGCTCAGTGGCAGCCAAGAGCACATTCCTCACTTTGTTCATAATCCCCATTAATTAGCCCTTGAATGTGGCTCAACTCCAAGTAAAATCATTTTATTTGGCCGTACTTAAACTATTCCTGGAACTAATTCTAAATGGACATCATTCTTCACCAAGGCTGGGCAGCTAGGCACCCTTCCTGGAGCTGCTTGGTGGCCGATGGTGGTCTGCAGGTGGTTTACTTCAGGGGAAGGAAGCAGGAAACTTGATGGGTAAATATTTAATAATTATAGAACCAGAGTTACCCTCTTTTTCTGCATGTGTAACCTTTGGGAGTTGAGTACTTTGGAATAAAAGGAGACTCTCACACACACACACACACACACACACACACACACACATCCAAAATGGACAATTGCAGAAACCAAGTAGATTTTTGATTGCCAAGAAATTGATCAAGGAGTGGGTGAACAGAAATTATTTAGCGGTAGGGATGTTTTTCTGGGACGAGAATAGTTTTTAGAACTGGAAAGGGTGGGAATTGTACAACATTGTGAAAGTATTAAATGACACTGACCTTTAAGATGGTTAATTATGGGGTTGAAGGCATGGCTCATGGTAGACTGCTAGCCAATGAGTGAAAGTGTCAGCTACCAAGTTTGAATACTGACCTCTGATTTTTTAAAGGAGTGGGGGACTAGGAGTTTGGCCTAGTGGTAGAATGCTTGCTTGGCATGCATGAAGACCCAGGTTCTATTCCTTGGTACCACATAAAAGAGAAAAGTGGTGCTGTGGTACTGTGGCTTAAGTGGTAGAGCTCTAGCCTTGAGAAAGCCCAAGGACAGTGCTCAGGACCTGAGTTCAAGGCCCAGGATTGGCAAAAAAAATTTTTAAAGGATGGTTAATTATGAGCTGAGAATGTAGCTTAAGGGCATAGCATTTGCCTAGAATGTGTTCTGGGTTCAATCCCTAGAATTACTACCACCACAATGAATAAAATGGTTAATTGTTATGTTGTGTGAATTTCCTATGTTTAAAAGAAAAAAAAAAAACTGTAGCTTGGTGGACACTCATACCTCAATCAGAAGATTGAGACCTGAGCATCTGATTTGAAGCCAGACCAACCCTAAAGACCCTTATCTCTGATTAGAAAGCAAAAAGCCTTGAGAGGAAAATGTCATGAAAGAGCTCCATACCTAATACATTAAAAAAAAGTAAGTCACTAAAAAGTAAGTCACGATTCTCATAGATATCACATACTCTTCATTCCTTTATCAAATCTTATGAGACAGGACACACTTGGAAAGAAAATTCACATCAACAAAGGGCATTTCAGTTCTTCAATGAGTCTATCCAGTATTTAAGATGAAAGGGTAATCTTTTCTATAAACTTTGGAGCTTCATCCTGTCCTTCCCTGGGGTAGAATGAAAAGATGTGGCAACTAAACAAACAGCAACAATAGATGGCCTGAAAGTAGAAGAGAGATAATCAGGACTGGGAAGGGAGGGGGAGAGGTAGAAGAAAAGTGGGTGGGCATGATCAATGTATAATGTATCCATGGTCTGTAGAAACATCATTCCATTTATTTGTCCAATGAATAATGTGTTAAAGAGATGTCTATCTTTGGATGATGATTCCCATACAGTTAGACCCACACACATATTATATAGGTCAGAAGCAGTGGTGTTTTGGTGTGCTCTGACCCTCCTTGCTCACAGTTAGTATGTGAATGGCTTTAGTGGCCCAGGTGACACTGGTGACTAGAATAATGCCTACTAATGTGATGCTCACTTCTGCCCCCTATTGCCAACTCACTTGTTTGTCTGCCTTGAAAGGAACAGGCCAAGCTGGGTACTGGTGGCTCATGCCTGTAATCCTAGCTACTCAGGAGGCTGAGATCTGATAATTGCAGTTTGAAGCCAGCACAAGCAAGAAAGTTCACAAGATTTTTATCTCCAATTAACCACCAAAAGCTGGAAGAGGAGCTATGGCTCAAATGGTAGAGTGTTAGCTTTGAGTGAAAAGAGCTCAGGGACAGCAGCAGCCAGGCCCCATCTGTAAGGAAATGGAAAGATTTGGGAAAAAAAATTAAGTGAAGCCAGACCAAAGAAACATAGGCTCCATGGTTTCCCTCATTTGTAATAATTAGCACACATCTAGGATTCTCCTAGCAAAAGATCACAATAACTCAAAAGCTACATACAAATATCCATATAGGGTGAGGCTAAGTGAAATGAATGCCAAGATATGGAAATAAGAGGTTTAACTTTGTGATTGCTGTTCTTAATGTATTATGTGAAATTATTTCTTTTTCTTTCCTCCTATGGTTTATCTCACATTGTTACTGTATCTGACTTTGATACTTGGTATATTTTAAGCCTGTTTATTTGAAATAAGGAAGGAAAAGGAAAAACAAGATGATTGGGAGGGGGAGGGAAATTGAGAGAAAAACATAGGAAGGGGTATCAATGTTCAAGAAGTAATGTACCCACTACCTGACAAATGTAACTATAACCCTCTATACATCACCTGAATAATAAAATACAATCGTTTTTTAAAGAAAGAAAGAGAAGAGAAGAAAGAGAGGAAAGAAGGAAGGAAAGAAGAAAGGAAGGAAGGAGACAGAAAGGAGAACAAGAGAAAAATGAAGAGAGAGAGGGAGAGAAAAAATAAAGGAAGAAAAAAAAGAACAAAAGAAAAAGAGAGAAAGAAAAAAGAGAAAAAGAGAGGGAGGGAGGGAGGGAGGGTGGAAGGAAGGAAGGATGAAGGGAGAAGGAAGAAAGGAAGGGAGGGAAGGAGGGAGGGAGGAAAGCAAGCAAGCAAAAAAGAAAATACAGAAGGAAAGGGAGGAAGGAAGGAAGGAAGGAAGGAAGGAAGGAAGGAGGAAGGAAGGAAGGAAGAAAGAAAGAAAGAAAGAAAGAAAGAAAGAAAGAAAGAAAGAAAGAACAAGGCCACAGACAAATGCCCCATATGTGTCTGCTCAGTGTGAGGTAGGTTCACTATACCTCAGTGCCTAGCTTGTCCTGCAGGTGCAGTGCTGCATGACACGGTAATTAAAGCAATGTAGAAGTCCCACATGCCAGACTATGACACAATCCAGCCCTGCCCTGGGCTTGTTGCATGTGTCTGTTTATGAATGTTCCACCCTGTCAAATGTGGGCAAGGCGGAACTGCTTGACTATGAGCTAATTGATTTGATCAATGTTGCTACTTCTGTCTAAAACCTTATTTTTTTTAAGAAAAAAGAGAGAACCAAAACATTCCTATGTTTGAAAAATGTGTATTCAGTTCGAATCTTTCATCACACCAACTGTGACAGATGTATAACCCCAGCTGGCTCCATGCCCGAATGGTAAGGACTTCTCTGTCTCCATAAACCCTTATTTACTAACTTGGGACTGCCCAGATGTCCTTTGTTGCTTTGCTCACTATATAATTATTGCTGAACTTTGGTTTGTTTTCCAAAGAACCTATAGTACACAATAAAACTTAGACAGCTTTTCAGCACTTTTCATAAAGTCATGGATTCAGACTATAGGGTTTATATTCAAAACGCCTCATTCTGAAGAAATAGAGTGTACTCTCGAAAGTCTCACTATGGGTTCATTATGATGTGGCTGGAATCTAGGCCTCTGATATAGTAGATCCATGTCATCGCATCACTTAATGCGAGTAGTTGTGCTTGCACTCAGGGCCTGAGCACTGACCAATGAGCTTTTTCACTCAAGGCTGGCACTCTACCACTTGAACCATACCACCACTTCTTGCCTTATTGGTGGTTTACTGGAGCTAAGCATCTCAAAGACTTTTCTGCCTGGGCTGGCTTCTAAACTCAATCCTCAGATCAGAGTCTCCTTATTAGCTAAGATTATGGGCATGAGCCACTGGTGCCTGGATGGTTCACAGATTTTGATCCACTACTTTGTCCCTTTTTACTTAGGACACTCCAATGTCAAAGGATGATGCAATTGTCGAAATCCTCCATTATATCACTTTTAAATTGTTTTTCCACACCAGGCATAATGAAAAAACAATCAAACTGCATAGTGCCTTAGAAACCAGCAACACACCTCGCACATGGATCTGCTCTGGCAGTAGGTAAGTCCAACAGGCTGGGTCCTTGCTGAAACCTTAAAACAAACCAGACCAATTCAAAGGTCTAGACAGCCCCAGACAGGCTTCCCAAAGCTTTTGAATGCTGTTTTAGGACTGGGTCATTAGAGGCAATTTAACCCAGAAACCAAACTGACATTCATTTATTTTGAAAACATTTTTACAGCATCTGCTTACTTCTTAAAATACGATGTTGTATTTTACTCTGGGCAGACCAGCTGGCATCATCCACTCCCTAAATCATCGTAGAAATGAGCAACCTCTACCTGAGCTGCCCTCACCCAGGAGCCGGGAGAATCTTTGTTTGTAAAGACTATTCCAGAAATTGGTTTTCATTTTTATATTGGTTTTACATTACACTTCCAGGCAATGTTTATATATCTTAGATTCTGGGACTGGTTCTCAGTGCTGCAGGTTAAACCCAAGGCCTTGCTCTTCTGCTAGGCAGATGGTCTACCACTGAGCTACATTCCCAATTCTGGGGACAATTCTGACTATAATTTTTGTTCAAGGCAGCCTAATTGTTCATCTCTGCAAAAGCACCACTGGAACAAGTCTTAAAGGTGTTCACAAAGTTTCCTTTGCAGGGGAAAAGAGTACTGTGTGGACATACGTGTTGTAAGGTACAGAGACTGGGCAGTAATCATCTTTCCTATAAAACATCTGTGAGCCACAATTAATGTGCCACAAATTCTGCTGCATGTACAGTGCTGCACATAAAGCAGAACTGCTAGTATATAAAACAACTGTTCCTAACTCAGACTCACTTGTCTTTGTGAATCCTGCTTTATCTCCATAGTAAGTGGTAGTGTTGCACCTGAAAATTGGACCTATAACACGTGAGACTCAGAACAAGCAATCTATGTCACAGTTGTGACTACTTGGCTTTACTTATTTATTTATTTAATGCTGGTAGTGGAGCTTGAACTCAGGGCCAGGGCATTGTCCCTTAACTCAAAGCTGGCACTCCATCACATGAGCCACACCTCCACTTTCAGCTTTTTATTGTTAATGCTTGAGCTAGCTTCAAATTATAACCCTCAGATCTCATCCTCCCAAGTTGCTAGGATTCCAGGCATCTGGACGACTGTGCAGTTTTTTAATTTTAAATCTCTAAAAAAGCATAGTTACTACTTCGAGACTGTGAGGTTATGAGAGTTATTGTTAATTATCTTAAAATATAACTACAAGAAATGGCATCAGCTTCAGCAGGTTCTGCAATCTCTGGGTTCCTTTCTTCAGTCCTTATTAGTCATTTTAAACACAGCTTTTTAAAAGTCTTCATCCAATTGTCCTTTGGGAACAATAAAGTGGCAATTAGATATGACAAAGGCATAGAATAGACACGATTACTTATTGCCATAGTAAAAGAAAAAGAATAGCTCTATGAACCTATCAAGCCAATCTGCAAAATGAAATGGGCCACTGGACCTCAGGAACATGTATCCAAATATTTGCAGAATGTATTTTTGGTTTCCTCCCTATAGAGATATTAAACCATTTTCTTTTATCAGAGAATTTACTACGGCTACATTTTATATTAATTTAATGACTTTGATCTGGCAATCATCATTTATTTGCCTAAATTACCAGTCCCTTAGTACTTCATTGGCAAAGGGAAATATTTCATAGAACATGGGGCAAAGCCTCTAATTACTATTAGAGCATAATTTAAAGTAACTTCAACAGGTATTGTAATTTTGACCAATTGAGTTACTAATCTGGAGAATCAATTATCTCTTGGACCTTTTTAATTTTCTGCTTCTTTTAATTGACAGTGGCTGTCTAATTTCACATCTGGCACAGTAGTGTTTGCATCAGTCAATCTACAGCCAGACAACTGAGCCTGTTTGTAAAATGGTACCATTTTTAAATTTTGGTTTGGTTTCGATTTGTGCAGCTACTGATGTTTGAACTTGAGGCCTGGGCACTGCCCTTTAGCTTTTCTACTAAATGTTAGAATGTAGCCTGTGTTGGTGGCTCACACAATTGTAACTACTTAGGAGGCTGAGATCCGAGAATTGTACCTCAAAGTCCTTGAGACTCCTCTCTCCAATTAACCATAAAAAGCCAGAGGTAGAGTTGGAGCCCAAGCCATTCACTGTGGAAATGACTGGTGACAATAAGGGAAACATCTATGATATCTTCTATATGAAATGCCATAGGCATGGTATCAAGAAGAAAGCTTATGAGGCTCACACACAATCAGTGTTAGGATCTCTTACAAAGAGCTGAAGTGATGTGGGAACTATAGAGAAAGAACTGTCTCATTTATTAGTGGAGTGGGAGCATGTGAAAGGGAAACTAGAAAGGTTTACTATAATGGGGAAAGCTCAAAGGAAGGAAATACCATATTTTAGAGATCAGGGGGTGCTGTCTGGATTGGAGCCATCCACACAGGTAAGCTGACATATCTGCCTGGAAGGAAAGTCAGTATTTTACAGGACTAAAGGCAGAACATTTATTTGTGAAAGAGAGGCCATGTTTTACTATTTGAATTAGAACTGGAGAAAGTAAGCTTCTGTCAGAATCTTGTCTCTTGTTACTTTATGAGTCAGAGAAAGTTGTACTTACCATAGGTTACTCACTCCTGTACTCCTAGCTGCTCAAGAGGCTGAGATATGAAGTTTGCAAGCTTGGAGCTAGCATGGGAAGACAAATCCAAGATATTCCTATCTCCAATTAACCGGCAAAAAAAGAAAAGGAGGAAGAAAGAATGAGAGAGAGAAGGAAAGGGAGAAAGGGAAGAGTGGGAAAGAGGGAGGGAGGGGTGGCTGAAATAATAAAACACCAGGCATTATGGAAAAAAATAAACAAAAAATTATTTCAGTGAGAGAGAGAGAGCGAGAGAGAGAGGGGGGGGAGTAATTCAAGGGGGTAAGAAGAATGACAGCAGAGAGAGGCTCTTCTGTTAGGCTAATAAAAAAAAGGAAGTTGGAAGAAAGGAGTTGTTGGTGGCAAGTGTCAGAGTCAAAGTAGGAATCCATAGGGCTTAGCCAAATGGATCCAAGTTAGGAAGTCCTTATAATGTGGAGCCTATTTTTTTAATTAAAGAATTTATTAAGACTGATTTTTACATCATATTTCAAATGACATGTTTAACAAACAAGTATTCAAGAAGGGAATCTCTATACACAATCACTGGCACTTAGTTTTTAGAACATAATCAAAATTAGGCTAAGGGTTTGTATATTATAGATACATATTGATCTATGTAATAAAATATTATATCTATAGAGTCATAAGTTTTATGTCTATATAGTTGTGTTTATATTTCTCATACCATGTCCATAGCATTGGGTATGCAAATATTGAGTCCTCGCTCTTGTGCTGTTTGGATCTAATAGCTACATATTAAGGATACCATGCGCCTTTTGTTCCTTTGGTCTTGACTTGTCTCACTCAACATGATTTGCTTTAGATTCATCCACTTCCCTGCAAATGCCATTATTTTATCTTGTCTGTTGGCTATGTAGAATTCCAGTGTGTGTGTGTGTGTGTGTGTGTGTGTGTGTGTGTGTGTGTGTGTGTATGTATATATATGTATATATATATACCACATTTTCTGTATCCATCCATCTGTAGTTGGACACCTGAGCAGGTGTCCTTATCATATCTTGGGTTATGATGTTCAGGATAGATGCCCAGAAGTGGTAGGGGGGGATCGTAGGGAAGGTCAATTTTCTTTGGGGCCTATTTTTTTAAAAATAAAATATAGGGGCCATGAGTTTGGCCTAGTGGTAAGAGTGCTTGCCTAACATGCACGAAGACCTGAGTTCAATTCCTCGGTACCACATACATAGAAAAGGCCAGAAGTGGTGCTGTGGCTCAAGTGGCAGAGTGCTAGCCTTGAGAAAAGCCCAAGGACAGTGCTCAGGCCCTGAGTTCAAGCCCCACGACTAGCAAAAAATAAATAAATAAATAAATATAAAATATCAAGTCCGAAGTGAGCATTTATTTAGAAAGAGAAAAGAAATAGCAAGTTACAAAACTGAGAAGCATGAGATATACTAATGTCAATAAAGAACTTTCTTTCTTCCTTTCTTCCTTCTTCGTCTCCGTGTAGCCAATCTAGAACTCAGGATTCTCCTACCCCAGCCTCCTAAGTGCTGGGATTAAGACCTATATTCTTAATGAATTGCCTGAAAATAAAATAGAAAAATCTAATTTTTATTTTCACACACTTTGGGCTATTTATTCTGATCACTTCTTCAATATAACAAATATTTTGTGATGTCAAAGAGAAATTTTCCAAAGATAATTCCATCTTTCCTCTGGCATGATTGGTCAAAATTGGTTTTCTCACCTTGATGATTTTGAACTCTGTGTGTGTGTGTGTGTGTGTGTGTGTGTGTGTGTGTGTGTGTGTGTGTGTGTGTGTGTGTGCAGATCCTGGGGCTTGAACTCAAGTCTTGAGTGCCATCCTGAAAGTCTCTTGTGCAATGTTGCACTCTACCACGTGAGCCATAGCACTACTTCTGGCTTTTTCTGAGTAGTTTATTGGAAGTAAGGGGGTCACAGAGACTTTCCTGCCCAGGATGGCTTTTTGTTTCCTGCCCAGGGTGTTTTTCGTTTTTGTGCTATTCCTGGGGTTTGAGCTCAGTGTCTGGGCTTTTATGCTCAAAGCTAGCATTCTACCACTTGAGCCACAGCTCCACTTCTGGCCTTTTGGGGATTAATTGGACTGCATTCCTCGGATCTCAGCTTTAGAGTATTTTCTCAATAGGACAGTGCTTCACATGTCCCCATTTTGTCCCTTCCCCAACTTCACATAGTACCGTGCTCTTCTGGCTTGTTTCTTTGAGGTCTGATACTAGACAAGTCAACTCAGTGGGCAGGAGAGTGCTGAAAGCCATCGTCTACCCTGGGACAAAGAGCAGTTATTAAATATTAACAGAAATGCTTTCAAAGCCCATGAATATATCCCATTAAAGTCCAAAAAATGTGTCCCCATATTCAATCCATATCTCCTTAGACCAGTCTGGAAACTAGAATTAAACAAGTATGAAAGTGTGACTGATAAATTGGAATGGAAAGAGAACATTTTACATTTCCAAACTTCACAAAACCTCTGCCCTTTGAACACATTGAGCCTCTTTCCCTAACCCCACCCCTGCTGCTTTCCTGGAAAGGAAGCCTGGAAAAGTTCTGTGTGCCAGAGGAGCCTAAAGCTTACCTTACCTTCCATCTGCTCCATGGAAAATTCTCTCTCTCTCTCTCTCTCTCTCTCTCTCTCTCTCTCTCTCTCTCTCTCTCTCTCTCTCTCTCTCTCTCTCTATCTCTCTCTCTCCCTCCCTCCCTCCCTCCCTCCCTCCCTCCCTCCCTCTCTCTCTCTCTCTCTCTCTCTCTCTCTCTCTCTCTCTCTCTCTCTCTCTCTCTCTCTCTCTCTCTCTCTCCCTCTCTCCCTCTCTCCCCCCCACCCACCCATACTAGGGCTTTAATTTCAAGCTTCCTAGTTTGCTGACATCTACTACTTAAGCCACAGTTCCATTTCCAGCTTTTTGGTGGCTAATTGGAGAAGGGTCTCTCTTAGTTGTCTGCCCCTGCTGGCTTTCAAACTATGATCTCAGATCTCAGCCTCCTGAGTAGCTAAAATTACTGGCAGGAGTCATTGGTGCCCAGCCTAAATCCTTTCCTTTTAACCATGACTGAATATAGTAAATGAACAGTCTTGAGCTCAAAAAAAGGGGAAAATCATGATGCCCACAAGACAAATCCAGATTAAAAAGTTACAAGGTTTCTTTTGCTTGTTAAAAGATGAGTAGGGCAGACCATCTCAGGGAGTCTTGTCTTCGGTATGTGAGTTAAGGATGCCTGCAGAATTTCATAATCCAGGTAGGCAAGTGGCCTACATAGGCAAATGGCCTGTGTTCTATGTGTGAGTCTCTGGTGAACAAGAATCCTGTAGGCTGAGATGACTGGGGCTGGAAAGGGGGGAAATAGGGGAAAGTAATATTAAGCTTCAGTAAAACTGCAAAGTCCTCCTTTCTATTTTGTTTTAAATAATTCACAGCACCTTCAGTGTTTGGAAAAGGTCATATGACACATAACCAGCAGGAATCTACATTTACTTTCTTTTCTTCCAATTCTTCTAGCTTGGCATAAAATAGAGAGGCGATAGATAGATCACTTATTATATTGGTGTTCATTTACACACTTTTGTCTATAGTAAAAATGGAATGATCAGAGGATGAATCAACAATGAGAGCCATTGCAGCTACTGTATACAACTGTAAATTCATGCTCATTGAGGCTGACACTATCTGACAGACTATTTTTTTTGGGGGGGGGTGGTAAATTGTACATGGCTTTTTTTTATTGTAATTAGTAAAAGGGTTACATGATATTTGCCAGATAGAAGGTGCATTAATTCACATACATTGATACCCTTTCACATGTCTTGGTACCCATTTCCCTCCCCCCCCCACCCCCCACCCGTCTTGGTTTTCCCCCCTTCCCTATCAAATTTCAAATATCCAAATACAAATATATTCAATATATCAGATAACAAAGTGAGATACTATACCAATATGGGATAACCAAGGGACAGCAAAGGAGATGAGAGACAACATAGTACATTAAGGACGACAATCATTCATTATATGGCTTTTGTTTCAATATCCTGGAGGTCCTTTCAATTAGCTTCACATTATATGGCCTTATATATGGCCTTTTGCTCTATTGCAAATCTCTGCTAGTAGAGCCCAAGGTTTCTACTGATTATGACGAATGAGGGAAACCACTGAGCCTAAGTTCCTTTGAGTCTGGCTTACTTCACTTAATATGATTTTTTCTAAGTCTTTCCATTTCCTAACAAATGGGGTGATGTCATTCTTTCTGACAGCAGCATAGAATTCCATTGTGTACAAATACCACAACTTGTTGATCCACTCATCAACTAAGGGACATCTAGGTTGGTTCCATATCTTTGCTATGGTGAATAGTGCTGCAATGAACATTGTTGTGCTAGTGGGTTTAGTATGTCCTTGTTTCTGGTTGGTTGGGTAAATGCCAAGTAGTGGAATTGCTGGGTCATAGGGGAGTTCTATGTTTAGCCTTTTGAGGCACTGCCACACTGCTTTCCATAGTGGTTAAACGAGTTTGCACTCCCACCAACAGTGTAGTAGTGATCCCTCCTGGCCACATCCCCTCCAGCATCTGTTGTCATTCGTTTTCCTGATCCTGGCCATTCTAACTGGAGTGAGGTGGAATCTTAGAGTTGTTTTGATTTGCATTTCTTTTATGACCAGAGATGTTGAGCATTTCTTCATGTGTCTATAGGCCATTTTTGTTTCTTCTTCAGAGAAGACTCTCTTTAAGTCTTTGGCCCATTTTTTAATGGGATGGTTGTTACTTTGGAGGTTAGTTTTGGAGTGATTCAATTTTTTGAGTTGTTGATATATTTTAGATATGAGGCCTTTGTCCGTTGTTTGGTTGGTGAAGATCTTCTCCCACTCTGTAGGCTTCCTGATTAGTTTACTAGCTATGTCCTTTGCCATACAAAAGCTCTGCAGTTTAATGCAGTCCCACTTATCCAGCCTTTCTCTGATTTGTTGTGATTCTTGGTCCTTATTAAGAAAGTTTCTACCTGTGCCAAGGAGGCCTAGTGTATCTCCTATTCCTTCCTGTAAAGTTTTCAGTGTGTCAGCTTTTACCTCCAGGTCTTTGATCCATTTGGAGTTAATTCTAGTGCAAGGTGACAAAGAAGGATCCAGCTTTAGTTTTCTGCAGGTGCTTAACCAGTTCTGCCAGCACAACTTGTTGAAGAGGCTGTCTTTCTTCCATTCTATTTTTTTGACTCCCTTGTCAAAGATTAGGTGGCCATAGGTCTGTGGTTTAATATCTGGGTCCTCAGTTCTATTCCATTGGTCTTCAGGCCTGTTCTTGTGCCAGTACCAAGCTGTTTTGAGAATTATAGCTCCTGACAGACTATTTTATATATATATATTACCTTTGCTATTTATTTGGGTCCTCATCTATTGATAGTTAATACATCTTCTGTTATTGTTCTGTGTAGCAATCGTGGTTATCTACTCACAATACAATGATGTAAACTATTAAATAAAGAGACTGAAAGTTTGCACTGCAATAGATAAAAATGAAAAAAAATGGGGGCATGTAAAAGGCTGTAAGAATTGGAGGGTTGTTTCTCACTGAATGTATAAATCATAAGCTCTACAGATCCTTTAAGTATTGTCTAAGGATTATCGATGTTGAATCTTAACTATCTCCAAATGAAACTGAGTAGCACCTAGATAGTTTGAAAAGAAAACCACAAGACAATCTTTTAAAAAAGGGGGGGGGAGTAACGACATGAATGACCAGCTGACTTTAACCCCTAAGCAACAATAATAACAAAATCTGGAGTAAAAGAATAATCTGGAATAACCTTAAAAGCATCAATATAACTTGCCTATTTATCCCATTTCATCTCATTTCTGAGGGAGGCATGTATCTTCATAGTAGCTTCTAGATCCCTTTGGGTCCTACATCATCAGTATTATAAGGCAGAGATAAACTTATTGTAGAAAAATTGTGACCTAATTAGATTCAAGATCCCTATTTCAGTCACAGAAGCTATTGTCAGAGTCAACTTTCCTTCACTGATATTGCTGACTTGGCCTTCTGAATGCAGTTCCACTGGGCCAGACAAGGTGATGAGGGCCTGACCAAAGCTGTGGTCAGGGAAGGAAGAGTGTTCCAGATCACTCTGCAATGTCTCTAAATTCAGTGGCTTAAACCACCAATCATGATATCATTCCATAATTGTTGTGAATGTGGAACGGGCTAAATTAGGTTACCCTCTAGGCAGGATCATTTTTACTTGTAGGGAGATGATGGCTGGAGTTGCAACAGCAGAGAGGCAGAGAAGCTGGGGGCTGACCCAGGCCTTTCTCTGTGTAAGTAGTCTCATTACCTAGCTATGTGACTCCTCCTCCATGCACTAGCTTGGGCTTCCTCACAAGATGGAGGACTCATGGTTTTCTTGCCATGAGATATTAAGTACAAGTGTTCCACAAAGCAAGGTAGAAGCTTAATCAGTTTGTTGGTTAGCTTCAGAAGCCACATTGTGTCACATCACCAAATTATATGTCAAAATAAGTCACAGGAGTCACTTCTCACTAGTGGCAACAAAGAATTTTGAGGTATTTTTTAAAACCCACCACAGAAATCAGAATAGAGAGGTTTTGTGCTTGATTAGATATGGAAAGTCAGGGCAGGGAATGAAAGACAATTCTCAGTTTTGCCACCTGGGTCAGTGGGCATGTTACTAAGTTATGGAAATCAAGAACAGGCCTGACATAGGTGGTTTATACCTATAAGTCTATCTTCTCTGGAGTCTGAGATCTGAGGATCACAGTTCAAAGCCAGCCCAGACAGAAAAAAATCTGAGACCTTTATCTCCAGTTTACTGCCAGCCTGCAATAAAGCCAAATGCAGAAGTGTGGCCCAACCCAAGTTGGTAGAGTGACAGCCTTGAGATAGAAAGAGGAAAAAAAAACTGAAAGAAAACTTGCAGCCCTGAGTTCAAGCTTGAGTACAGGTACAAACAAAAGAAGAAAGATGATAAGGGAGGAGGAGAAGTCGGAGGAGCAGGAGGAGGAGGAAGAGAAGGAGGAAGGAGGAGGAGGAAAAGAAGAAGAGGAGGGGGGGGTGGAGGAGGAAGTTGTTTAATAAGTAAAAGATAGACAGGACACATCTAAGTCAAAATGACTAGCAAGGTCAGTTCTTTTTATCTTTTTTTTCAGTCTACGGGCTTGAACTCGGCCTGGGTTCTCTTCTGGAGTTTTGTTGTTCAAGGCTAGTTCTCTACCTCTTTGAGCCATAGCTCTACCTCCAGTTTTCTGGTGTTAATTGGTGAGAAGAGTCTCCCAGAATTTCCTGTCTCAGATCACAGCCTCCTAAGAGAGGTAGGTTTATAGCATGAGCTATCAGCATCCCTCTGATAGCTATTTCTTGTAATTGGAGCTACCGAGAGAAAGCTGGAAACTGGTATTCGGGGAAGCTTAGACTTGAATGAGGTTTCCTAGGGAGAGTGTATAGATCAAGAAGAGAAGTGGACAGGTAGAGGAAATGAAGTTTTTCAAGTTATATGAGGGTCTCCAACCTCTCTATAGACTAGCTCTAACCCTAAGCAGCTGATATGGACCGATTTTAGGGGGCACATCCTTGGTAGGTGAGTGAATTTTAAGCAGGGCTGGCAGCTAGATGCTGTCATGATGACAATAGAAGGATCGACCCAGGGTGTCCCTGCTCTCCCCTCCCTTCCACTCCAACCTTCCATTGTGTTCTCTATGAAGGGATACATTCGGTTCTCTTTACCTAGTTGCCATTCATCACCACCCAGCTCTCTACCCCTTGGTTTCTTTTAATTGTGTGGGGTTGTTAAAATTCCCTCCAACTGTCTCTCTGTCTCTGTCTCTGTCTCTGTCTCTCTCTGTGTGTGTCTCTCTCTCTGTCTCTCTCTGCCTCTCTCTCTGTCTCTCCCTCTCTCTCCCTCTCTCTCCCTCTCTCTCTCTCTCTCTCTCTCTCTCTCTCTCTCTCTCTCTCTCTCTCTCTCTCTCTCTCTCTCTCTCTCTCTCTCTCTCTGTCTCTCTCTCTCTCTCTCTTCCATTCTAAATTTCTGGGCTTCTCCTTTTACCTTTGTTGAGATTTAGAAGCCAAGGTTTGCCCATCTAAGATTTGGAGAAGTCAAGCATCCTTGTATTACCTAAGATGTTTCTAGTGATGCTACTGTCCTTGTAATCCTAATAGCAAAGTCTCCTCACAGAAACACAAGGAGGAACAATGGTGGATTCCTTTTACCTATTTTGTTCTTTTTCAAAAGAATGGGGATAAATCACTTGTACTCTTATACTTGACTTTTGTAAATGACCAAATCTTTTGATATTTTCTCTCTAATATTATATAATCCTATATAAAAGTTTGGTCACCTGACCCTTTGACTTAGTAGAGATAGAAAGATTAACTGGAAAGCACTGAGTTCCTTAAGCATAATTATGAGTTCCTTTGATCCTCTTTAAAACAAAACAAAACAATAATAGAAATTTTATTTCCAAACACAGGGTGTTACACATGTTGGACAAATGTTTCTACAGAGCTTCATTCCGGCACTTGGGAGTTTTTTGGCCTTTTTTTCTTTTCCTTTTTTTCTTTTTTTTCTTTTCTTTTTCTTTTTCTTTTCTTTCTTTTTTTTGGTTGGTTGTAAGGCTTAAACTCTGGGGCCTGGGCATTATCCCTGTGCTCTTCAACTCAAGGCTGGTGCTCTACCACTTGAGCCACAGCGCCACTTCTGGTTTTCTGGTGGTTAATTGGAGGTAAGAGTCTCATACACTTTTGTACCCAGGCTGGCTTTGAACTGTGGTTCTCAGATCTCAGCCTCCTGAGTTAGCTAGGATTACAGGCGTGAGCCAGCGGCACCCAGCGCACTTGGTTTTTTGAAACCAGTTTCACTGGCCTCTAACTCACAATCTTTAGCTTCCTCAGTGCTGAGATTACGAGCATGTATTACTATACCTCTCTTTCAATTGATTCTATTTAATAATCCTATAGCCTTATAAGGAAAACAGGCAAAACAGCTATTTATTATTATTGTTGTTTATTATTATTTTCCTACTTTACTAATGAAAAAATGGAAATTAGGAAAGTAAAAAAAAAGAGAAAGAAGAGAGAAGGAAAAAGGAACACACACACACACACACACACACACACAGTCAGGAAAGGAAATAGTCTAATTTCAAATGCAGGTCTCCTATTATGACACTGAGACCGACTGTTTCTCAGAGGCCTGTTATAGATGACTCCCATTATAGTGAAACATTTGGAATAATTTTTAGGTGACAGAATTGCATATGGTGGAAATAGACATTCTGAAGAATCAATATTAAATCAAGAGGATATCAGCTGATCAGCTGCAAGGTGTTACTATCTTGGATCCATTGAAGACTTTCATTAGTAGGACTGTTAGTATTATTAATGTAATTTGTAATTTAAGAACATCACTGACACCTTTATTATATTTTTTTCAGAATGACGGTGTTTGATGCATTCCTCCATTAATTACTAATAGAAACCTGGCTTCAGTTCAGATCATGCATTCAGACATGGAGGGGAAAAAATAAGAACCTCCCAGACTTGTGGGTCAATTTTTAATCCATTTTTTAAAAATGCTATTAAGTAACTCTTTCCTGGGGAGGCTCCATGGAAGCTGAAAGAGACGTGGAAAGGATGTATGCCACTTTGCCAGAAGACTTTCCTGGCCCTTCCTTATTTAAACACACACACACACACACACACACACACACACACACACACACACACACACACTTACAGCCTCCTATGATTTACACGGCTGCAGCTCAACTGTTTTGAAAAGCTGATGTTGTGGAATCCTTAGGTCATCTGTGACCTAGGTCACTAAAGACAGGAGCAATTTAGCAAAAGTATTAATTGAAACTCTCCTGACAAGCCTGGCTCTTCCAGATAAAGTTGCACATCAAACCCACACAGGCCACCAGGCTATTCTGAGCAGCCTGAGATTTTCAATATCTCATAAACAGGCCCCTCAATCACTACAATCTAATAAGGCTATAATCATCATTGACACTATAATGATTAAAATGAATAAAACCCATTAAGAAAAGTCATGTTGAGTTATTAAAAGTTTCGCTCTGCGTGATATGTAATCTTTTATCCATTTTTTATGATGAAATCTGTAACCATCTATCCACAAAAGACCATTAATTTACTGCTCTGTGGATGTTACCATGCTCTTTAGTTTAACAGCTTATCATTGATTTCTTGAGGGAGATATTATATTTGGAGAAATACACATGGAACAAAAGCCAGAATGTTGTTGTAAATTTCCCACTGACAGGATGATCAAAGTATTGGGGCCTGGTAGGCCACATGGGGCTAGAGGACAAGTTTTCTAGAGTAGAGAGAGCCCTCCAGCTACAGGGCAGCACATATTTGCTTTCAGGCATCCCAAATGCTTCTAAGGAAAGGTCATGTGTACGGCAGGTGAGGGGGTGCAGGGAGAAACAATAAAATGTCCATTAACTGGAGCCTAGTTAACTGGCTTATTGGCATCTATTAGAAACAAATTGCAAACAAAAGTGATCCTATTATAAACTTCTCTTCATCCCCTCTGTCAAGGGCAGCCTCTGATTGGCTCAGAAGAGGCTCCAGCAAATATAACGTGATCAGATGGCTCCTTTATTGCAAGGAGATTGGGTTTCAGCCAGCAATGGCCTCCAGCCCTGACTAGCAGGGAACTACAAAGTTGGGAGGCATCCATGGCCCCAACCAAAGGGAAGAGCCCTGGAAAAGAGGACTAATGTACTCCTGCCACATTCTTTCAGTGGGGACTTTTTCCCCTAAGCAAACAGCAATAAAAAAATCTGAATGGAAGAATGTGTACACAGAGTGCTGAGTTAAGTGGTGGGGGGAGCCCATGTTTCATGTGTACTTTTTCTCATAATAAACTCGACTCCAATATCTTTACTGCTCATCTCCTATTTAATCTTATTAACAGTAAAACCTAAAAAGATTTGGTGATGGTGAGGAGAAGGGTGTTGTCTTAGAAGGAGGCCTTCATTTTTTTCCCTAAAAATATGAATAAATTGCTGGCCAGCCTTGAACCTCTTACTGAATGGACTTCCCAGGCAGATAAGAACAAGACCCACTCATCCAGGTAAAAATGGGTGGCTTATGTTTTATCAGGTTTCTTCACTTTCAAGATTTGCTTCCTTCATTGAGGTCCTGCTGGTTGGTTTTTTTTTTTTTTACTTTATCTAAATAACATTAGGTTATAAATGTCATTTCATAACATACCATCTCTTTTACTAAGGGAAGTCTGTCTTTACCAAAATAATCAAATATTCTTTATGACTTTCCTTTTTAAAAAGAAAACAGCAAATTCCATTTATAAGGTTGAAATGTAGTTCAAAGCACAGCTAAGAGGCATCGATTTTTATCAGTCTTTGGAGAGTTAATTTAAGTCCATGCCATTTCATCACGTAAGACAAAGTGGTCACTAAATGCAATGAAGAAGGAGATTCACCAAGAATGAAAAAGAAATCATTCTTTATATAATATGTCATTAACCTGTGGAAATAACTGCTCCAAGGTGATTGAGGCTAACAGCTTAGTAAAAAAAAATAGTGATATAATACCTTTATAGATTAAGGGTGATATTTAGCAATTTTTTTTTCTTTTGTGCCAGTACTGGGGCTTGAACTCAGAAACAGGACACTCTTTTGGCTTTTTCACTCAAGTCCAGTATTCTACCTCTTGAGCCACAGCTTCACTTCTGGCTTTTGGGTGGTTAATTATAGATGAGATTCTCATAGACATTTACTGACCAGCCTGGTGTTGAATTTTGATTCTCAAATCTCAGCTTCCTCAGTGGCTAGGATTATAGGCATAAACCACCAGTGCCCAGTAGCAACTGTTGGTCCTATCACTGCTTACATTTTATTTTTTTATTGTTATTGTAGAGTTGATATACAGAGGGGTTACAATTACATGACGTACTTTTAAAAAGAATTCTCCTTCCATTTAGGAAAGGCAATCAAGATGTAATACAACATGAGTAAAGATTTGAGTGTATCTGAAGGCTTTATGAGAATTACAAGTTCACCTAAGCACTCTGGTCACAAGTATGATTGGGCCAGGAGCATGGCCTAGCAGTAGAGTATTTGCCTTGCATGCACAAAAACCCAGGTTCCATTCCTTGGTACCACAGACACATAAAAAGCCAAAAGCACGAGCTGGGTATTTGGCCTAGTGGTAGAGTACTTGCCTAGCATGCACAAAGAACCAGGTTCGCTTCCTTGGTACCACATACATAGAAGAAAACCAGAAGTGATGCTGTGGCTCACGTGGTATTGCTCTAGCCTTGAGAAAACCCAAGGACAGTGCTCATGCCCTGAACCCAAGCCCAGGGCTGGCAAAAAATAAAAAAGTTAAAAAAAAAAAAGCAAAAAGCGGCGCTGTGGCTCAAGTGGTAGAGTGCTAGCCTTGAGAAAGCCCAAGAGCAGTGTCTGGGGTCCAGTTCAAGCCCTAGGAGAGGCAAAAAAATGTGCAATTATCTAGAAGAAAAGTGTGCATGTCTTGTGTGTATTCATATATGTGTGTGTACAGGAGTGTCTATATGTAACATGAAGCAAACAAAAACCAACTAGATTTGCAGGGAAAAAACAAGGGGAGAAACCACTTCAGTACATCAAAGAAGTCTTTTTCTTTTTTTAGTGTATCTTCAGAGAAAGTGAAATTGACTGTTAAAATACCTATAAAAATTTTAAAGACATTCATGAATTTTAATTTATCATCATGATAGCAAAAACATAGCTCTAACCACAGAGGCATTGAGAATCTTATAACATGGAACTTTTCCTGGTGTTAATGTGAGCCTTTCATTAATTATGACCTTTTAAAAAGGGAATGTTTTACGGAGCACCCCTCCCTCCATCCAAAGAAAAATGTTACCTAGAAATGATGAATGAAAGAACAGCAATGGATTCTTCTCGAAACTACACTCTAGTGAGCAGCCGCCTCTCAACCCCCCCCAACCAGTGATGATTCAGCACATCTGGGATTACAGGTGGAGAGAGCAATAAAATCTTGCTGAGTTTAGTTATTGAAATTATATGGTTTTATAAATAGTATAATGTTGTTCTCAGCAGGTAAGTGTTATATTTTAATGGTATCAGTGTTAGAACACATACAAATTCTCCAGCTCAAGGTCAATAGAGCATTCTTTAACCCAGGCAGCCTGAGCCCAGCACTCAGACTACAGAGAAATAAAAATTTGGGCTCTGAAGTTGATTAAGGTGTCAGGGAGAAACTGAGGCCACAGTCAGTTATGTAGTAGGAGAAAATGTTGTTTGAATGGGCCATCTGGAGTTCTAGGAAGTGTGTGTGTGTGTGTGTGTGTGTGTGTGTGTGTGCGTTTGAGTGAGTTAGAAAACTATCAATGACTGAGCTTTCCTGTACAGTAACAGACCTGAGTGAGAACATTGCCATAATGCAAGGAGCAATCAAACTTCCGTAGAGATGGAGCTTTGGAATCTGATCTTAATTGAAGATACAAAGCAGCACACTCCAGCATTACTCTCACAGTGAAAACTCCTTCCTGTGTATTGGTTACCTTTAAGCCTAAAAGATGGAAGGAAAGCTAGTACATTTGTACATCTCAACTGCCTCCTGAACTCAACTAACTTCAAGTTAATAAAAATAAGATTGAATTTCTTTGAGTTGTTAATAGATCAGCTTTATTTATCTCACTGAAAATTAACCTTCTGTGTGTGTGTGACAGTCATGGGGCTTGAACTCTGGGCCTGGGCGCTGTCCCTGAGCTCTTCAGCTCCAGGCTACCACTCTACCTCTTGAGCCCCAGAGCCACTTATGGTTTTCTGGTGGTTAATTGGAGATAAGAGTCTCCTGCTGAGACTGTTGTTGTAAAGGAGATATATAGAAGGATATAGTTACATAAGTCAGATATTGAGTACATTTCTTTTGGGAAAACATCACCCCTTCCCTCACTATCTCCTAGTTTTTATCTTCCATCCCCATCTACAAGTTGTATAGGTCATTTTCAACATAGTGTCTAGTGAGCATCACTGCTGCATTTCTTCACCCTTTGTTCCACCCTTTCTGTGCATCTCCCAAACAGATAAACTTAAAAACAAGACAAAAAGTACAGAAAACAAAACCAGCCACAAAGTTAAAAACAAGACAAAAAATAAAAACCTTGTTTCCTCTCTTGGAGTTCATTTTGAAAATATTATTTCATATTATCATATGCACATAGATATTGTCATCTTAGTATTTTTATATTACATGATTACAAATTTGGAAATCAAAATAATGTGATAGTTTCCAAATAAAAATATTGGTTAAAAGTTTTAAATAATCTAGTCTTAGAAATCCATTCTAATTCTAACCTTTACAATGGAGAAAATTCTTATATAGAAGGACCAAACTGTATCATCTGTTAATATCACAAAACTGTTCATAGTAACTCATAGTGTTTCCCAAATAACACCTAAGATGAGTCAGGCTCAAAAGCACAATCAGGATTTACATCCACACTGAAAGGGAAAAAATGTCTTCCTTATAAGATGTAGTGATATAGAAAAATGCAACATAACCATATTTCAGAAAGAGAGTAACATAGAGGTAAAATAAAGAAATGAAATGATTACACATTCAAGCTTCAAATGTCCTCATAGATGTCATAATGCTACCAGTGAAGAACTCCTTGAATCGAAGATGTGTGAGCTGTACATTTTACTAGCCACAACTCTCAGGAAATTGAATTGCTCTGAGATAAAGGTCATTTCCCCAGCTCTTGGGTACCTTAGATCAATATTCTTTGGATTTATTGGATGTTAATAGATGTGATCCCTTGCCAGTCCCCCTCCCCCACCTCAACCCTCTGCAAAAAAAAAAAGAAAAAAGAAAAAGTAGGGACAGGTCTTGGTTTGGGTTTTCAGAAGAGGGTTTGAGTCAAGGATGAAAGTACAAATAATTTATTTAGGAAGTAGCCCCAGGATGTAGCAATAGCAGAGTTGGGAAGCAGGGAGGGTCGGGAGGAGACCAACCAGGTATAGATGCTTTATCAGCTCAGGCTGCCCTTCTTCACCCACTGCAACTCAGGAAAGCCTATGGACCACACCTTTGCTTCTTAACTAATAAGCAACTGGGGAATGTCGTCTGCCAGACCCGTTATCATTTGAACACATGATTGGGAGAAAAGTGACTTGCCTGTTTTTCCAGCTTACCTGTGAACAGGTTGAGTACACTCTATAGCTACTTACTACCACCACCCAAAAAGAAAACCAGATGCTCGTGGACAGAAGCCTGCAGAAGTACAGGGTGTGCTAAGGGGATACGGATTCAGGACAGGCAGCATCAGCTGAAGGAAACACATTTTGTTTCTTTCCTCCCACTTAGCCATTCACAATGCCTACTACTTTATATTGGAAGCCCCAAGATCTACCTAAGAAACCTGAATTAGTACTTCAAATGTGCATCTAGTGGAGCTATTGATTAATAACTTTCATTTTGAGGAAAGCTACTCTGGATGGAGTAGCCATATAAATAAGGTCACTCCTATCTCAACTTCTTTTCTCTCTCCCCCTTTCTGTCTGTCTCTCTCTGTCTGTCTCTGTCCATCTCTGTCTGTCTCTCTCTGCCTCTGTCTGTCTCTGTCTCTCTGTGTTTTTCTGTCTCTCTGTCTCTCTCTCCCTCTGTCTCTCCCTGCCCCTCTCTCTGTATGCCAGACCTGGACTCAGGGCCTGAGCTTTATACAGTTCCACTTCCAGTGTTTGGTGGTTAACTGGAGATAAGAGTTTCATAGATTTTTCTGCCCAAGCCGGATTTGAGTCGTGATTAAGATTTCAGCCTCCCGAGTCACTAGAATGATGGGTCACCAGTACCTGACTCCCAGCTTCTTCCCAAATGGAGCAATTTCTCTCTGATAATAATCCAACTCATATTCCCATTCCAGGCCATATTGGAGGCCATGATTAGCCAATGACTTGTGGTCTCTGAGCCAAGTTTCACACTTAATAGGAGAATGGGGGATCATGAGAAGACTGGGGAGATTTACATTGTTCATGGGAAAGATAAGGTGGAACAGTTCCTTAGAAATTTTGTTAAGAAAACATGGAGACATATAGGCACCTTGCAGGAAAAATGGAAATGTAAAATATGAGTAGGACAGAATTCAGGAATTTTAGGTCATTTACTTCCCTCTATAGAAACATGTTTAAATCTCCCTATAACCCTCAGTGTTAGGAGATGGAGGGTATCACCCTCCACCCATTTATTTTTGAGATAAAGAAGCTGGGACTGAGAGCAGTTGTGTGACTGTATAGCCAGTTCACAGTAAAGCCTGCAGCAGAGTCTGCATTTTCAGAGTGTCCCATGCATCAGATCCTGCTGAGGTTTGCTTTGCTTTGTTTTAAACCTCAGATCAAATAAAATAAATTTTATCTTCCTACAACGTCATTTTCTTTTTGTTTTTTATCCATGGTAAATCTTCAAAAACATTTTCCCTAGAGACCCAGGGGGCTGCCTTGAACCCGGCACACTCTCCCCAGTCAGTGGAGGGTTCAGCTTCCCGCCCTGTCTCTCCAGCCTCAGGTGTGGGCAGAGGGCTCTGCCCTGTCTTGCCTTTCTCTTCACCCTCTGCAGAGCTGCACGGTTGCCCTGGTCTCCTCACAACTGCACTCCGGAAGACAGACCCTAAATCTGGTTCCTCTAGTGGAGGTTAACTGCCTGAATTTTCAAATGTGCAGACAATGAAGTAACAACCATGGGAATAAACTAGGAAACCTCCGTAAGAGAAATGAGCTGACCCTACCACAGCTGCATTTCCTAACCTCATTCTTTTGAGGATACTCTCTAGATTTAAAAAAGTTCAACATCAATGACTTTCATATCAAGTCATTTATTTTTGCTTGGTTTGGGGATTTTTGTTGTTATTGGTGGTGGTGGTGGTAGTGTGTGTGTGTCTGTGTGTCTGTGTGTGTCTGTGTATGTGTGTGTGTGCCTGTGTCTGTGTCTGTATATTGGTCCTGGGGCTTGAACTCAGGACCTGGGAACTTGTCTCTGAGATTTTACAAGGCTAGCACTCTGCCACTTGAGCCAGTTTCCCATCTAATTTTTTGTTGGCTCATGGGAGATGAGTCTCACAAACTCTTGCCAGGGATGCCTTTCAAACTTGGATTTTCAGATTTCAGCCTCCTGAGTAGTTAGGATTTCTGGTGTGAGTCACATTTGTTTAGTCTATTCCTGTTTGCAAAGCACACAGCCAGTGGACAGTGCAGCATTTTATTCTTTCCAAGAAAGAATGACCATATTTTCATATGATCAATGATAAAGAAGTATTTCTACATTAGGGAAAGAAAAAAAGTATTTTCTGGACTTTTCTACTCTAGTGACCAGGGAATGCTTTTTGGAGCAGGCAGAGAAAACTAACTATACTCAACAAATATTTTGGCTTCAAGAGTTTGAACTAAGATTGTATACAAATCACCAACAGCAATCTCAAGCAAATTGATGTTTCTCTAAGAGAAACTGGGAGTTTTCTTTTCAAAGTGATTTGCAAATGACCATACCAACAATAAATCTATAAATAAAAAGACTTGGAAAGATCTCACCAGAGGACTATTGATAAGATTTATCAGTGCCTGAACTCAAGTAAGAGAAAAGAATTTAAATTTCCCTTTATTATTTTCAAAAACACTCCTAAATGAGTAAGAAAGTAGAATCAAAGTAGCAAAAACCCTTTAGACATATGTAGTGAATAAGTAAAATCTTAGAATAGCAAGCAACTTGAGAAATAGAACTTTTCTACTTGCTATGGGACCAGGAAGCAATCAATGGGAGAAGAAATGTCTTTGGAATAGAGAAAAAGAAAGAAATAAAGCAAGATGTTCTCTAAAGCAGAGCTGGGGCATTGATCAAACTAAAACTCGGGGAATATCTACTTAGGTAGAGCTGTCGATGATCCATTGGCCATCATTTGAAACCAGACACTGTCCTCTATAATAGTCTTGCATGGTGTTTGTCCCTCTTGACTTAGCTCTAGTGAAAGTTAAACTAGAAACACTTGACGGGCATGAGTTAGTTAGACTGAGTCAGTGATACCTGTGGCAGTCTGCATTTCACCCATTTAATATCAAACACTGTATGCATTTTTCTACTATTACTTCTTTATCCCACATCACATTGAATTGAATACAAGGAGACCCACAGTATTTGCTCTGTATGTGCATCCATATACAGAGAGAAACACGGGCAGAGACAGAAAGTCTTCAAATGGAAAGATTACAAATAGCATTTATTTGAAAACTAACAACACCACAGATTTTTTTTGCCACTCGTGGGGCTTGAACTCAGGGCCTGAGCACTGTCCTTAGACTTTTTCTCAAGGCTAGAGCTCTACCACTTGAGCCTCAGCACCACTTCTGGCTTTTTTTCTATGTATGTGGTACCGAGGAATAGAACCCGGGTCTTTATGCATGCTAGGCAAGCACTCTACCACTAGGCCAAACTCCTGGCCACAATTTTATTTTTTTAATTGAATTTTATTATCAGGGTAAGGTGCACAGGGATTACTGTTACGTATGTAAGGTAGTGAGTACATTTCTTGTCCAACATTGTTACCCCTTTCTCCCACTTTTCTTTCCCCTCAACCCCTGTCCACCCCCATCCCTCACCAATTTGTAAAGTTCATTTCTAAAATATTGTCTTGTAAGTATGGCTGCTACACCAGTTGCAACCCTTGTCCTTTGTCTCTTTTGTCTACTCACTTCCCTAATTCAAATAAACATATATACAATACACTAAGTAACAAAATCAGATACAGTGATAAGGTATAAACCATAGGGGTAAAATAAAAAGAAATAAAGAAATAACTTCATATATTACATTAAAAACAACAGCTACAAGAAAAACCTCTTGTTTCCATACCCTGGAGCTTAGCCTTATTTTATTTACACTACAACTTTAAAGGAATGTAGAGAATACATAGTCTTTCTGGGTGCTGATGACTCATTCCAATAACCTCAGCTACTCAGGAGGCTGAGATCTGATGATCACAATTCAAAGTCAGTGCGGACAGGAAAGTCCATGAAACTCTTAACTCCAATGAACCACCAAAAAGCCCGAGTAAAGCTGTGGTTCAAGTGGCAGAGTACTAGCCTTGAGCAAAAAATACTCAGAGATTGGGACCAGGAGGTTAGCCTAGTGGTAGAGTGCTTGCCTAGCATGCACAAAGACCCGGGTTCAATTCCTCAGTACCACATACATGGAGAAAAGCCGGAAGTGGTGCTGAGACTCAAGTGATAGAGCTCTAGCCTTGAGAGAAAGTCCAGGAACAGTGCTCAGGCTCTGAACTCAAGCCCAGGACTGAAAAAAAAAAATCCTCAGAAATGACACCCTTTTCCTGTAGGAGATGGCTGGAAGAAAAGGAGCATGAAAGGACCTTGGAGTAAATAACCTTTTCGTCATGTGCAGCCACATGAGTAGGTTCAGCTTATATACCTTCAAGCTGAGCCATCTTTCCATTCTGGCCAGCTAAGTGGGAAGCAAATGTGAGGTGAAATCAACAGAGGAAAAGCTTCACTGGACAACAGCACCCGGGAGAAAGGGAAGCAGAAGAAAGCCCATACTGGAAGTGCTGTCAGACCATTTGCAGAACTGGCAGAGCTCTAGTCTGTTCACTGGAAATTTTGTGGCTGGGATGGCTCATGGGAGGAGTTCCAGGATAGAAGAAATGACAAGGCCCTGGTAACACAGCCATCACATGGGGTCTCTGAGAAATGTCCTTGGCTCAGAGGCTGAAGTGGACCTTAGGCTGTTTTTAATAGCAACAGTTGTTAGGGGCTAAACTTCTTGCTGCAAGGCAATGAGCTCTTTTTTGGGAAGGGGGGATGTGAATCAGTGACCTGTGGTCCACCTAGAGTGAGGGGTAGTGTATCTTACCTATTGCTAACACAATATGAAAATATCTCAACCACATCTCAACAAAAAGCTTGTGTGTGTGTGTGTGTGTGTGTGTGTGTGTGTGTGTGTGTGTGTGTGTGTGATCTGAATGGCTCTCTCACGATTGAGGCTCTACCACTTGAGCCACAGCTCCACTTCTGGCTCTTTGCTAGTTAATTGGAGGTAAGAGTTCCAAGGCTTTTCTTTCCCAGGCTAGCTTCAAACTTTGATCCTGAGATCTTGGCCTCCCAAGTAGGTAGGATTACAGGCATAAGCAGCCAGCACATGCCATTAGAAAATATTTTTAAGAAAAATAATGTGCCATCTATTACCAGTATTCTAAACATCTCACACGGAACCCCAAATGGAAGACAAGTTAAATCAATGAAAAATGGAAATATGATTCCTTTTTTTCTCTTCCTATCTTATCCCAGAATAAAATGCTAAGATAATGTATAATCTTTTCTTGCTAAATTTTCATCTCATCAATTCTTCTTAAATTTTTGTCATCCTACTGCGTGTCTGTATAAGAATAAGCCAAAATCTGATCTATCACAGAATTATATATTTTATCATATCAATTTGTCATGAGATTCCATAAATAGTACTGCGATATCCAGGTGTTCCAACACATAAATAAATGTGAAGTCCTAGTAAACCACTTGAAAAAAATAGATATTAGAACACTGAGGACCCCACAGAAGATAAACACTGTAGTTACCAGCAACTGGACATTAATCAGCCCAATCCCAAAACTCACTAATCATTCTGGTGGATCCTGAGCTGTTCCTGGTTCTCTCTTGTTATCTTCTCTACTTATTCCTCTGGATTAAACCTATGTGCTTCATCTCTGTTTTAGCTCACTTACATTTGTCTGCCTCTTTTTCTACTTAAGCCTAGAACTTAACCCTACTCACTGGTTTCCAACTCTCTCTCTCTCTCTCTCTCTCTCTCTCTCTCTCTCTCTCTCTCTCTCTCTCTCTCTCTCTCTCTCTCTCTCCTTTCCAACTATCCTTTCTGAAGCTTTCCATTCATAATTTCTTACCTTCACATTATGTTCTCTGCCAGGCTCATCCACCTGGCCTGATTCCTTAGTTTTGCCAAGGTAATGTAAGAAGATATTAACATTGGAGTAAAATGGGAGCAGATTATATGGGAATACTACATTATCTTTGCAAATTTTCTGTAAATCTAAAATTATTTCAAAGTAAGTTTTTTGTTTGTTTGTTAGTTTTTCTGGGCCTGGAGGTTGAACTGGGCCTGGGCACTGTGCCTGAGCTCTTCATCTCAAAGCTATTACCCCCAAGCCCTACTTCCCATTTTCTAGAGGTTAGTTGGAGATAAGAGTCTCAGGTCCTTTCATGCCCAGGCTGGCTTTGAACCTTGATCCTCAGATCTCAGCCTCCTGAGTAGCTAGGATTACAGGTATGAGCCACCGCACCCGGCTCAAAGTAAAATTTTAAAATAGCACATAAACTATTCTTGGTCATATATCTAAAATGATATAAGTTCAGCGCACAGCAGAGATTCCACACACCTGTGTTTATAACAGCACTGTTCATAATCGGCAAACTATGGAATCTATGAACTATGGCTTCTATAAACTGATAAATATATAAGGCAAATATTAAATATATCTGAGTGTATCATACATACTTGCCACATGCTGGTGGCTCATGCCTATAATTCTAACTACTCGAGAGGCTGAAATTTAAGAATCACAGTTCAAAGTCAGCCTGGGCAGATAATTTCATAAGATTCAGACTTCCAATTGATACCCTTAATTCAAACGTGGAGCTGTGGCTTATGTGGTAAAGCACTAGCCTTCAGCAAAAAGCTAAGCAGCAAGGCCAGGCCTTGAGTTTAGGCTCTATGACCATTAAAAAAAAAAAGGAGGACATGAGAATATGTTTAAAAATGTAGTTCCAGCCAGTTGCTGGGGACTCACACCTGTAGTCCTAGCTACTCAGAAGGTTGAGATCTGAAGATCACCATTGAAAGCCAGGCCAGGTACAAAAGTCTGTGAGACACTTATCTCCAATTAGCCATCAGAAAACCAGAAGTGGCACTGTGGCTCAAGGAGTAGGGCAGTAGCCTTGAGCTAAAGAGCTCAGGGACAGTGTCCAGGCTCAGATTCAAGTCAGACAACTGACCCTCCAACACACACACACACACACACACACACACACACACACACGCACACACGCACACACACACACACAAATGTAGTTCTAAAACAATTTGACTGTAACATTTTTTTTAAGTTCTACCTAAACACTAGAAAAAGTTAAAGTTCTAAAGGGCAGCACCCAGGCCCTGAGTGAAAGTTCCTGTACTGGCACTTGTGCGAGCACGCTCACACACTAGCATACATACACACAAATCAAAACAAAATTGGAATATTTCTTCTTTGCAGAGAGCAACTAGATGGTGTGCATGTACATGTGAATGTGTGTTCATGTGTCTATGAGAAAACTAGAGAGACAGACAGAAAGATAGAGACAGATCTGTCACCACAACAAAATATCTGAGATTATGAATTTATAATGAGAAAAGGTCTATGTTGTCTGATAGTTTGAGAGGTTTCAGCCTGTGCTTGGTTGACTCTGCTGTTTTGGGGCCTATAGCAACACAGGATATCTGATTGGGGAGGGAAGGATTGTGAAAGAAAAAGCCCATTCATTTCACAATTAGTGAACAAGAGAAAGAGGAAGAGACTAGAATCCTAAAAACTTCTTCAAGGGCACACCTCCAATAATTTAAACCTTTTTCTCTTAGTGTTTTCATTACCTACCCATAGCACCAGGCCGGAAATGTTCCCATTCAAAGTTGGGTCCCTACATATCTATTTACAGGAGAATCAGGTAAAGAAGAGGCATAGAGCTGGAATTGTACATATTTTTCAGCCAAGATTCTTGGGCAAGCCTACGGCCTGGAAGTTAGGAGCTGACTGTGTGAGCTAGCTACCCAGAATGCTGGCCAGATGAAATAGGCTCTCCTTATAATCTAGCTCACTGAGCTAGAGTTCAATGGTTGCAGATGAAAATGAATTTTGAACTTCTCTGAGTAGATTTCATGAAGTATATCTAGTAAATTACCAATAAAACTTAACTGAGTTCATCTCATATCTGGGGACACTTAAAGGCACTCTCATAAAACTCTACTGATGAAAGACTTTCTTATTGATTGCAATCATTACTGGCTCAGCTTGTCCTGCAGAAAGCAAATATGCATTATCCCCCCTCCCCATGAAAACACATTTCAGAACCCTACCAATTTTATGAGACGAGCCTAAGAGATGAAAGCATGTGCTCAAAATCCCATCACAATTTTTCAGGAGAGCTGCTTCAACCCACAAGAGACCTACAATCCAGAAAACTCCAGAGCAGCGGGCAGCTATGATTCATGTAATAGTGCAATGGCCAAGTGGGCTAATTTGCTATTTTATACCATATTAAAATTTCACTTCTATTAACTAGATGACCAACTATTGATCTAAAAATAAAATTAATTGTTGTTCTCACATGACGAAGAATTCCAGTTTAGGGAGAAATAAACTTGATTGCATGATAGAAACCATTATGTTTTCCTCTTACAAAGGTACCTAATTAGCAAAGATATTCATTTCCCCTGATGTTGGAGGAAATAATCAGTAGTCTAAGCACATAGTTGTCTCTTATGTATATCCAAATTTTCATAGAGCAAATTCCTTTTGAGACTAAGCTTTAAAATGAAGTGGAATATAGATTTGGCATGAGGTTTTTGAAGGGAAGGTCAGAGAGATTAAATGACAATTGTGTTCTTCAGGAACCAACAGAGAATGCTTTGTCTTATACCGTGGGTCTACTCTTGAATTCTTTTCTCTGCCTTCATTTAAAAAAAATAGGACAGGCCGGGAGTTTGGCCTAGTGGTTAAAGTGCTTACCTAGCATGCATGAAGACCCGGGTTCGATTCCTCGGTACCACGTATATAGAAAACAGCCGGAAGTGGTGCTGAGGCTCAAGTGGTAGAGCTCTAGCCTTGAGAAAGTCCAAGGACAGTGCTCAGGCCCTGAGCTCAAGCCCAGGACTGGCAAAAAAAAAAAAAATAGGACAAAAATTCTTTAGAATCCTCCACAAAATAAATATCTTATATTTTGTTGTACCATGGAGATTCTATTAGTCTACATTAAGATGTGAAAGTTTCCTGAATTTCTAACTTTGAATTAAAGTTACTTAAATTTTAACTAAATGAAAGCATTCAATGCAGATAAAGGTGTGATATCATTTGTATTTTGTGGCATTGGAAGTTTTATGGCCTATTGGTACTACTACTGAGAAAACAATACAGTGACATGTTATCATTAATCTTTCACATGGAAGTTCACTGTCACAGTGATATCAGCCCAAATGAGAACTTTGTGGGAAGATAGATTTTTGAGGTATCCCTCATGGAAGTAAAAACTGAAATGACCTACTTTGCTATTTCCTTACTTGTGGGTGAAAAATTCAGATACTTACCTGGCAATATTTGAAAGGTGTCATAAAGTCTACCTTACTTCATCTGCAATGACTATCTGAAAACTTAGCACATAAGGTTAGAAGAATTGCATATAACAGTTTCATGCCATTGATCAAGATATACTATATTCATAAACTGCTTCGTGCAACTACCTAAAGAAAATGATACAAAAGAATTAAAAAGGAAGAGAGAAAGAAGAGGCAATGGACAAGAGAAGGAAAAAATGAGGAAAAGAGGAAAAGAGAGAGAAAAGAAATGAAAGAACAGAAAAGACCCCCAAATCTTAAAACTGAAAGAGGGTAGACATGTATTGGTATATCAATAATCACATTAAATGCTAATAGACATTAGTATAAAAATACAGATATCCTTATACAAATTCAGATAATAAAGCTGGTGTACCTGTGGTGTCAGGGGGGCGGGAAATATTTAAGAACAAGAAATATTATCCAACAGAAAGAGAAACATCTTGCTTTATCTGACTTTGGTACCTGGTGTGTTGTATGTTCAATTTGTTCATTTGGATCATGGAAGGGAAGGGGATAAACAAAATGATGAGACAGAGGACCAAGGATGAACCAATGTAACAGCTATATTCACAAGTCAAATGTGTTGGGAATGAACTTTACAGCCTGAGAGGAGGTGGGAGAAGGGAAAGTGAGAAAAAAAAAAAACAAGGGAAAGGGTAGCAATATTTTAGAAGTATTGTACTCACTACTTTATGAATGTAAGTGTAACATCACCTTGATAATAAAATAAAACAAAAAATAATAATAAAACAAAAAAAGAAAGAGAAACATCAAAGGCTTAGCCATTATTCAAGTGGTAGAGTGACGGTGCCAAACCCTAGAAGGGGAAGAGAAGGGAGAAAGAGGGAGGGAGCGAGAAAGGGACAGGGACAGGGAGACTGAGAAGAGAGAAACATCTATAATGATAACATAATCAATTCACTAAAGGGATATAACATTCCTAAATTTTTATGTGTCTGCTAACATAAATTTCAAAACAGAAAAAGCAAAAATTGATTCAAAACAAGAGAAATAAATAAATCCACAGTTATAATGGGATATAATCTTTTTTGAATGTGGTATTTAAGATTAAACTCACTTGCTAGGCAATCACTCTACTACTTGAGCTACACTTCCAGCCCAACTAATAGTCTTTGAATCATGAAACATCATTGAAATCTTAGCTCATCATCATCTCTGAGGTGGTTTGTAACCCAGACTTGAAGAAAAAGGACACGAATAAATCCTCTCTGATCATGGAAAAAAATAAATGATAGTGGGAAAAGTGCAGGGAGTTGGGGTCAGAAAATGTTCTAGAGAAAAAGACAAAAAGGAAAACAAATAATAGGATAGGGTTGGGAAAGAGTGAAATGGTCCTAGAAAGTGTATAGCTCTCATTGAACTGCTTACTCCAGCACTGAAATGAGGGATCCTGGATAAATCACTAAACCTCTCTACTTTTGTGTTCTGATATTCAGGAAAATGAAGACTATCTATCATTGAATGACCTCCTTCTTCAAAATATCTAGGCTAAAAGTTCTCACTTCTTGGAAGAACATTTCAGAGTCTTCTCTTTTATTGTCAGGAAATCTTCCCAGTCTTAACTAAGTATCTGTGAAACAAGGCAGAGCCCTGTAAAGCAAAATAGAGCTGTAATGGGCTTTAGGGGCTGAGAGGAAGGCTCTGCGTACTTAAGAAACCAGAAAAAAAATCTTCTGACACAAGTAGTATTTATTTCTGGCCTTAAAGAATGTTCGGGTTTTCACTGGGCATCTTTGGCTCATGCCCATAATCCTAGCTACTCAGGAGGTAGAGATCTAAGCATTGTGATTTGGCGCCAGTCTGGACAGGAAAGTCTGTGAGACTCTTATCTCCACTTAACTATTCAGAGAAAGCTGAAAATGGCACTATGGCTCCAAGTGGCAGAGTGCTAACCTTGAACAAAAATAAAACTCAGGGACAGCCCCCAAGCCCTGAGTTCAAGCCCCAAGACAGTCACACAGGAAAGAATGTGCAAGAATGGGGGGGAGTGCAGGGTGGGGAGAAGTTCAGACCACCTGCTAGCAACCAGACACTCATAGTATGAGCCTCTGTGAGTCAATTCAGGCTTTTCTTGCAAGCAAATAAGTAAATTGACAAAACCAACAAAAAGGTAAGAAAATTTAATGGGAAAGCTGGAGTGGCTGAAGGAACAAAAAGGAGTAGCCCCCCTCCCCCTCCCTTCTAAAGAGAGATCCTTTCCCTGCCTGTCTGAAGGAACTGGTGGGCCACCAGCTTCTCCCATTGACTCTGCTCAAACTTCAGGCTTCCCAGACAGAGCATGTGACCTCCCCTTCTAGCTCCACCCCCCATCATAAGGAGAGAGAGGGGGGTGGAGAAATTCCTGGTGTCTCTTGGTGTCTCTGTTACCAGCAGAGGGGAGAGGGAATGCTGTACAGACACAGCAGGTGGTGGGGGGGGGTGTGCTTCAGGAGGCTAGAGTTTCCTGAGGCACACAGAGCAACGTCTTTACAGTATCTTAAGTACTGGCACAGGTCTCTTTGCTGTTTCTGCAGTGCTAGATTTAGTTATCATCTCATATTACTATATCGTTAGACCAGTAGCACGTGAAATCAGCTAGGAACATTTCATTTTAAACTTTGCTGATTTTTCAAATTTGCTTTGCAGTTTTGTAAATGATTCCTTGCCCTGTTTTTATGTCTCCTCCAATAAAGTGCCGCCAGACATGATATTAGCCCCATTAGACAGGCAGTGAGCATTATTTATGATTAGAAGCAGGATTATGATGCATTAAAAATAGGAAAGAAAATTATTTCCCCAAACCTTTTCTAAACTTTAGAAGTTAGGGGTTTCATGTGTCTGTTTTCTGCTTTCTTTGTGGGTAGCAGGGAGTGAGGACTGTTCAGGAAAAGCTGGCTAATGGTAAAGGAGACTGTGGCTCAGCATACAGAGAAGTGCTCCAGGATTTCCTACGTCCCACTACAGAAGGATGCAGCCCCGGGGTGAACTCATTCTTCTTTGGCGAGTTACATGGGAGTAAGGCTCTCGCTTTTGGGTTTTAGCTTTATAGGAAGGTGAGATGGATCAGCTATGGTAAAATGGGATTCTGTTATAACTCAGAGTCCCAACCACACTGTCTTGGTATGAACTGTTTTGTTTCTTTCTTCTTTTTTATTCTTCTAGATTGTGACAAAGGATGTCACCAAAAAATGATTAAGGGGAAAGTCTATTGAAAAGTCCAAGAAACAGAAACATGATTGGCAGATGGCAGGAGTGTTAAGATTAATGAAGAGAACAGTGGACAAATACAGACATAATATTCAAGGTGAAAATAGACCCAGGCAGCTTGATAGGAGGTATGGGGTTGGCATAGATGGAGGCAAAAAATGAAGGGTTGATCTTAATCAAGATGCATTATACTCATAAATTGACATGTTAAATTGAAATCCCTTTGCACAACTACTTAAAGAAATTTTTAAAAATAAAGCTCATACGGACCGTGAGTTTGGCCTAGTGGTAGAGTGCTTGCCTAGTATGCACAAAGACCCAGGTTCAATTCCTCGGTACCACATACATAGAAAAAAGCCAGAAGTGGTGCTGAGGCTCAAGTGGTAGAGCTCTAGCCTTGAGAAAAGTCCAAGGACAGTGCTCAGGCCCTGAGCTCAAACCCAGGACTGGCACCAAAAAAAAAAATAATAATAATACAAAATTTTAATAAAAAGAAATGAAGATAAGAACATAAGAGAAAATAGAAATGAAGTAAGTGGGGAGAAGGAAGATTATTTTACATTCCCATTTAAGATTGGCATAATAATAAACTAATACCTTATTAAATGAGAAGTTTAAGGTTTTTTTTCTGCCCGTAGTTAGCACTCTACTACATGCCTCTAATCAGCTTTTTTCTCTGGTTACTTATAGCAAGAGTCTCTTGTACTTTTCTGCCCTGCCTGGCTATGAACTTGGATTTTATAGATCTCAGCTTCCTGAGTAAGCTAAGATTAAAGGAATAAGCCACCAACATGTAGTCCTAGTACTTACTTGTCCATAGCTAACGATGGTTAATATCCATGAATTAAGTAGATTTTATGATCATCTTCACTTATACAATGAAAACACGTAAGCTTAGCAAAGTTAAATCATCTTAATAAAATCACACAGCTTTCAATAAAGCCAGAACTTGAACTCAGGTAATGTGGCCATGGAGCCATTCTTAATTATTACATGTCTTTTCTCTAGTTGAGTAAATTATCCTTATTTAGAAAGCATATGTGGAGGCAGAGGTCATTGGCTCACACCTCACAGTCAGGAGGCTGAAACATGAGGATCAATGTTCCAGGAAAGATTGTGAAACTTTTATCTCTAACTAACCACCAAAACGCTGGAAGTGGAGCTATGGCTCAAATCTTAGAGCACTTGTTTTGAGCAAAACACTCAGGGACAGCACCCAGACCCTAAGTTCAAACTCTTGGACTGGCAAACATAAATAAGTAAATAAATAAAGCCATTAGAAATGGAGACAGAGATGGGAAAAGGAGTTAAGTAGACCAAATGAAGAAACACATTGCAAGACATCTTCTACCAGGTTGGTGAGTTTTGTCACATACAAATACAACTGTGGCCCAGCTGTTTCACTTATTTACTCAGATCATTACAGAGACCTCCTTCCTAAAGTAACATAGTCATTAATCTGTTAAAAAGTAGAGGTAACTAGAGGGGGTGGGCGGGGTGGGGAGAGAAGGGGAAAATCAATAGAAAGAGGTGACATTGACCAACATGCATTATACTCATGAACTGCAATGGTACATTTAAATATTTTTACAATCACTTAAATGTGAGAGAGAGAGAGAGAGAGAGAGAGAGAGAGAGAGAGAGAGAGAGAGAGAGAGAGAGAGAGAGAGAGATTATATCTTGGCAGTTCTCCACATGTTAACTGTGGTCTAGCAATTTCACTCCTAAGTATATATCCAGAGAAATGAAGCACGATCCACACACACACTCGTGCTTACAATGTTTATAGTAGCATTTTCAAACATCCAAGAAGAGTAAACAACCCAGAGGTTCATCCACTAATGAAAGTAGAATATTGTTTTCAAGGTTAAAATGAATGACATTAGTCATTTATTTCAGGTATAGTAAGCAATGTATGTAATACAAATCTTAACATAAAAAGCAGCACAACCTCAACTAATTGATATTTTTCTTTTCATCAACCCCTAACTAAATGTGGGTATTGGGGATCTGTCTGTGACTTCACTGTGGTGTCCGTGGTGGCGAGGGCAGATGACAAGAACCAGCAGGAGCAGCCAGGGACTCCGCTAAGGGTCAACGTTTTTTTGTTCTTTGTTCATTTGTATGTTTTCCAAGCAGCACTAATTTGCTATCACTTGAGCCATGCCTCCGGGCCTGTCTTTTGCTACTTATTAAGGGGTCCTGGGGCTTGAACTCAGGGCTAGGCACTGTCCCTGAGCTTTTTTGCTCTCTCTACCACTTGAGCTAGAGTTCCACTTCCTTTGCTGATTCTTTTGAAAAGAGTGAAGTTTAGGTTTTTTTGCTTGGAATGGTCTTCAAACACAGTCCTCCTAACTTCAGCCTCCTGAGTAGCTAGGATTACAGGTGAGAGCCACCAGCACCTGGGGCTTAAAATCAACCTTGAAGGACAACTGTCTGTAGGTCTGCTGAGTGCTGCTGTCTTTTGAAATCCAAAGAGGCCATCCCAGGCTGATAACGAGCGGTCCGAGCGGTATTCTCGATGCCATATATTTTAACTGTGAAAGCTCCAGTCAAGTCATAAAGCTACATTTCCATAGATCCCAGACAAAAATAAACACAGACTTCTTTTTAATGCTTCCCTCTGCTTTTCTGGCAGTGCTGATTAGATTGCATACTCTATCTACGAAAGGATAAGTTCAATCTTTTCTAAAGGATTTCCTCATGGGTTCATCAGCAATGAAGTACACAAGTTCTTCCCACTGAAAGATGCATGATCCAGCTGTTCTCTTTGTCTGCTGTAACTCCTCGCTAACCTCTCTGGACCCACAGAAAGAAAAGCAAGGTTTAATTATTGTGACCTGAGCATGTCCCTCCCAAATGAGAAGACAGTCTTTTGTACGTATGCTCAAGATAATAGCTCTTTTAACCAATAGTGATCTGTCATTCTAATTCTTTGTCTAGCATTTAGAAAAGTTGGTATATATTTTATCTTTCAGGTCTTTAAAAAGTCCAGCCATTTCAGCCAAATGTGAAATGTCATACATGGAGCTATGATAAGCTGAGAGTAAAATGCTTTAAAAAAAATCTCTAAAGTAATATTCACTAAGTGCTGGATTTCAAGACACACACCATTCATTTTGCTCCCACGAGATGAAGCATCCATCACAGAGTCATGGCCCTGGCACCAAGCCATATTTGTCTCCTTGGGCCTTTTAGACTTTGAACTTTGAAGGCAACACTGTCTCTGAGCTTCCCGTTTTCTACCTTTCAAAGCAAAGTGAAACCCACCAAAGAGTTCTTCTTCCTCTGCAGACAAATCCATCTCCCCAGAGAACCTGAGGCTATAGTCGGGACTTTTACCTATGTTTTCTCCTGCAGCCACCACTGGAAATCTACCCAGGAGTGCCACAGCAGAGCATTTTCTTGTCCAAAAGTCCAGGACACTGGCTCATGGACAGAGATCTCCCACAATCGCAGGCTGACTGTTTCCAAGAAGTAACAATGCTTAGCCCTAGCCTAAGGGGAACCAACTTAATTTATAACAAAAAGAAAAGGAATCTTGACACATAATACAAAGTAATCAAGTGGCATATGGACTTCAGTCCATAAACAGCTCTCATGCTTTAAGCAAGCAGGCAGCCCTGCCAGAGTGGACAGGAGCTGGCAGGGACCAACCTGGCTGTAATGGGAATGATTATAAGAACAATTTAGCAGGCAAATCCAATTTTCTCTTTGTTCAAGGATCCAGGAGGAAGGTTGGAGAAGTTAGGCTAGTATTCACTTAATGGTGGATGTCCAGGTTTCAATGGTAAAGCAAAACTCAACCTAGTAACAGGCAACTGGTGGTTCTTACCTATAATCCTAGCTATTCAGGAAGCTGAGATCTGAGGCTAAAGGTTCACAGCTAGCCCAAGAAGGAAAGGATTTGAGACTCTTATCTCCAACTAATCACCAAAAAAGCCAAAAGTGGAGCTATGGCTCTAGTGGTAGACTATCAGCCTTTAGCAAAAGGGACAGCACTGATGCTTTGAGCTCAAGCCACCAGAACCATCACAGATTGATTAACTAATTAACTATTAAAAGTAAGTAATAATACTGAAATGAAACTGGACATGGTGCTGTGTGCTTGAAGTCCAAGTTACTCAGGAGGCTGAGGGAAGGAGATTGCTGGAGCCCACAAATCTGAGACTCTGCTTCAAACAAAAAAAATAGTGAATTGAAGCGTTTTCTGGCATCTTTCTTTGAATGAAAAAAAAGCAAGGTACAAAGCAATGCGCATGGGATCATTACATATATGGTTTGTAATTACATATATGTCTGTTAATGCACACAAGATCCTTGTAACATATGGAATATTTCTGGAAGGATATATAAAAAGGGGTAGACAGCCAGGAGTATACAGCCAGTGCTTGCCTAGCAGTACAAAGCCCTGGGTGATTCCTTGGTACCACAAACACAGAAAAAAGCTGAAAGTGGTGCTGTGGCTTAAGCAGTAGAGAGCTGGCCTTGAGAAAACTCAAGGGCAATGCCCAGGCCCTGAGTTTAAGCCCCAGGACTGGCAAAAAAAAAAAAGAAAGAAAGAAAAGAAAGAAAATAAAAAAGGAGGGGGCGGGAATTTGGCCTACTGGTAGAGTGCTTGCCTAGCATGCATGAAGACCCAGGTTGGATTCCTCAGTGCCACATACATAAAAAAGGCCAGAAATTGTGCTGTGGCTCAAGTAGCAGAGCTCTAGCCTTGAGAAAGCCCAGAACAGTGCTCAGGCTCTGAGTTCAAGCACCAGGACTAGCAAAACAAAACAAAAAAAAAAGAGGGTGTAGAATCAGAAATAGGAAGATGTACTCGTGTGTGTGTGTGTGTGTGTGTGTGTGTGTGTGTGTGTGTGTGTGTGTGTGTGTTCATGGAACTTGAACTCCAGGCCTGGGTACTGTCCTTGAGCTCTGCAGCTCAAGGCTGCCACCATACCCCTTGAGAAACAGTGCCACTTCTTTTTTCAAGTGTTTAATTGATTATAAGAGTCTCATGGACTTTAGTGCCCAGGCTGGCTTTGAACCACAATCCTCAAATCTCAGTCTCCTGAGTAGCTAGGATTTCAGGTGTGAGCCACCACACCCAGTGGGACTTACTCTTTATTTCAGATGTTTCCCTGCTCTGAATTTTTCATCATTCATGCATGTGTATGTATGACTTTTATCAAAGAATATTTTTAAAGCCATGAACCAATAAATGGCTGGTGATTTCACAGAGATGTACAATAGTTGAAACACAAAAGTCTTTGAATAGCAGGTGTTGGCAAGGATTAAGAGGAATACAAACTTTTATCCCAGAAGCATAAATGAATACCCTCATTTTGAAGAGTAATTAAACAACATCTACAGGACTGATGGTGTGCACATTTCACTGTTAGACATATATCCAAAGAAATTCCCAACTAAGGGCCTGGAGTTTGGTCTAGTGATAGAGTGCTCACCTAGCACTTGGGGTTGATTTCTTAGTACCACATACATGGAAAAGGCTTGAAGTGGTGCTGTGGCTCAAGTGGCAGGGCTAGCCTTGAGCAAAAAAAAAAAAAAAAAAAGGACAGTGCCCAGGCCCTGAGTTCAGGCTCCAGAAAGAAAGAAAAAGATAAAAAGAAGTTCCCACCTAAGTATCCAAAGAGATGGCAAATGTTCCTAGAAATATTACAATAAGGGAAATGGGGAAACATTAGCTATAATATATTGGGTATTATAGCAATTAAAATGAATGGACTAAGCGTGTGCATGTTTGTGTGTATGCAAAAGCCTCTGAATTATGTTAATTTTAAAGGAAATCCCATTTAAAAAGCAGTTTATTAATACAGTGCATCTTGACCAGTGTCACTTCCTTTAACATTCTTACATACCGCTTGACCCATTCCTTCTCTTACTTTTCTTAATTTTGTAGTATATACAATGAATTCTTTTTTTGCCAGTCCTTGGACCTGAATTCGGGGTTTGGGCACTGTCTTTGGGCTTTCTCAAGGCTAGCCCTCTACCACTTGACCCATTGCACCACTTCTGGCTTTTTCTGTGTATGTGGTACCAAGGAATCGAACCCAGAGCTTCGTGCATGCTGGCAAGCACTCTACCACTAGGGCATGCTCCGGGCCCTTACAATGAATTTTTTTTTCCAAAAAATTTCATTGTAAAAATGTTGTATAGAAGGGATACAGTTACATAAGACAGGTATTGAGTACTTTTCTTTGGAGTAATGTCACTCCCTTCCTCATTTTCTCCCAGTAATTTCCCTCCCAGTTGCCCTCCTCCCAGGTTGTGCAGTGCATTCTCAGCTCAAGGTTTAGTTGGTTCACCCTTTGTCCCACTGTTTCTATGCTTCTCCTTCCCCTCTCCAAATCAAATAAACTTACCAACAAGACAAAAGGTACAGAAATAAAAAAATAGTGATAAAAAAGGAAAAAGAAAAAGAAAAAAATAAACCACAAAAAGTAAAATGAGAAAAAAAAACCCTCATTTCCATTACTTGTTGTACATTTCGGTAAGCATCATTTTATATGCTCAGATGCAAACAGCTATAGGGCCTTTGTGATCTGCTCCTAAAGCCGGCCTCCTTTGGTCTCCTGTGGGAATGTGAGTTCAGTTTAATTTATCATGTCGCAGTGTAATTTTTAGTCTTTTACTATCTATTGAGCTTACTGTAGATTTATAAGGACATTCTAATTGTTACAAATGAGGGAAGCCATGCAACTTGTGTTTCTTTGGGTTTGGCTTACTTCACTTAATACAATTTTTTCCAAGTATTTCCATGTCCTTACAAATAGAGCATTATCATTCTTTCTGATGGAAGCATAGAATTCTAGTGTGTGTGTGTGTGTGTGTGTATATACCAAATTTTCTTTTTTTATATATTTTTATTGTAATTAATAGAAAGGTTATATTATAATCGCCAGATAGAAGGTGCATTACTTAACAATCATTGCTACCCCTTCTCATTTTTTGTCCCCATTTCCCTCTCCCAGCCCTCCCCTCACCTTGTTTTCCCCCTTCCCTATCCTATTTCAAATGAACAAATATATATAATATATCAGATAACAAGATAAGATACTGTAACAATATGAGATAATCAAAGGACAACAAAAGAGATGAGAGATAACATAGTACATTAAGGACAACAGTCAAACATTATATTATATACAAAATTTTCTTGATCCATTCAATCACCGAGGAACATCTAGGTTGATTCCATATCTTGGCTATGGTAAACCATGCTGCAAATGAACATGATCATGCTGGTGGCTTTAGTGTGTGTGACCTGATTTGTGGTCAACTGGATAAATACCCAGGAATGGAATTGCTCATTCACAGGGAAGCTAAATGGAAACAAGAGGTTATTTTTATGTTACTTTTTGTAATTTTGTTTTGTTTTGTTTTTTGTTTTTCCTCCTATTTTCACTGTTTTTGAGTTCTGTACTTTCTGTCTTGTATGTAAATTTATCTGATTTGGGAGGGTGAGGGAGAGCACAGAAATGGTGGGACAAAGAAATGAACTAATTCAGCAGTGATGCTTACTAGATGCTATGTTGAAAATAAACTATACAGCCTGGGGGGGTGGGTCCTCAGGAAGGGAAAAATTGGGAGAAAATGAGGGACAATGTGGCACCATTAAAAAAGAAATCTATTCATTACCTGTCCTATGAAATGGTAACCCTCTGTACATCACCCTTACAACAAAAATAAGTTTAGAAAAGATGATTATCTAGGTTATGCAAATATCTCTAAAAGCTATCAGAAACAGAACACCAGGATGCTTCTCAGCATGTTGAATAAAGAAAACATCTTCACTTCTATTTTCAAAATCAATGTCATATCTTATATAATAATAGGAGCTTTGTGTGGCTGAGTATGATGTTTTGTTTGATGTCTGTGAATATTTAGGAAGAAAAGATAATTACAGCCTCTAAGTCACACCCTACTGCTCCATGCTAGGCAGTCTTGGCTCATGCCTGAAATCCTAGCACTTTAGGAAACTGAAATCTGAAGAGCATAGTTCAAAGCCAACCTGGGCAGAAGAGTCTTAGATTCATTAGCTACCAAAAATCTGGAAGTGGAACTGTGGCTCAAGTGGTAGAATATTAGCCTTGAGGGAAAAAAACCTCAAGGACAGTGCCAATGCCCTGACCTCAACCCCTCAGTACCAAAGTGGGGAAAGGAAGGAAGGCACTTCTGTGGTTTAGATTTGTGTCTGCTATGGTTTACACAAGGATGGATCGAAGTGCTGTAAAAAGTGACCTGGGAAATGATATTCATGTCACCTTCTGCCAAGTATTGCAATTACATGCATAGATGAATTCTCTCATTCACTCCTCAAAATCTCTATAAGGAAACTGAGACAAAGAGCAGTTAAGTGAGCAAGGCACGAATCCCTCATGCCTATAATCCTAGCTACTCAAGAGGCTGAAATCTGAGGATCAAAGCTTGAAACCAACCTAGATAGCAAAATCCATGAGTGTCTTACCACCAATTAACCACCAAAAGTGCAAGTGAAGGTGTGGTTCAAGTAGTAGAACACCAGCCTTGAGAGAAAGAGTGTGAGGTCCTGAGTTCTAGCCACAGTAACTGACATCATCATCATCATCATCATCATAATTATAATAGTTAAGTGAGTTGCCTACGGTTTGAATGTGTATGTGAAAGAGAGGAAAAGAGAGATATGGGAAGAGCAGAGAGAAAGAAAGGAAGGAGAGAGAAAGAAGAAAGAAAGAAAGAAAGAAAGAAAGAAAGAAAGAAAGAAAGAAAGAAAGAAAGAAAGAAAGAAAAATGTGCACATCTCTGCCACAACTCAGCCATGTGCTTTTAGGCTGATCACCTCACCCTTTGATGTCTCAAAGGGTGTCTTACTTTGCCTGTAAAATGAAGGTGAGTAAAGGATTTCCAAAAACCCCATGATTCTACATACAAGGGGAGTTCATGCTCCTATGAAATCAGGTTCCCTCCCCTCTGCCCCAACACTGATTTCAGAATCCAGCCTTCTGCTATACACATTACTTAAAAGGCAGCAGGCTTCTTTTTTTAAAATATGAGATCGACCTTTTAGTGATATGATCAGAAAACTTAAGGGTTGTGTGTCAGCTACACAAGGGGTTTATGTGTAAGGGTTACTTCAGGTGGGGGTGAGGACATTTAGCAAGGAAACTGGGGATGGGGGGGAGCACATGCAAGAGAAGCCAGGATCTGGTTCCTGGAAAGTCATGAAAGTATCTCCTGCTTAAAGTCATCAGTTTCACTAAAGCAGGACCCCTGAAAAGCAACCTTGTGACCTTCTGCTGGGAATACTAAATAAGCCCCCAAGGTCTTTAGAAATATGGGACTTACAAATAAGGCCAAATATTTCACCTCTGATTCTGATGAAAGGTTTATGAGCCCCAGAATAGTTCAAGCTCAACATGTCTGGATTGAATATTTGGTGTGCACTTAACACCAACATGTTTCAGAGGCTTCGTGTTTCACAACCAAACTTTGGCAGAACTGTGTTAGTTACCTGATCCCCATGGCAGGGGACATTTTCTCACTTCTTGGTGCCATAAATAGTGCAGGCTCCTACTCTGTGGCCTATGTGAGTTAATTAGGCACATTAAGCTTCAGAGATTTGCCTGCATTGCTATCCCTTGACCTTGTTACCATAGAAAAGGAGGCTAAAAAGATGATGACATGCAGCAGACCAGGGTCTGACAGAGTAACTGTCAGGAGGAAGATTCCAGAAAATAATCAGGAGCTAGCAGTGTGGCTGCTGGCAGTCCGAAATCCCTTCACTCTTCTATGCCAACTGAGCCTTGGTCTGAAGCTAGAACAGGAAAGTGGAAGAGATACATGAGGACATACCAGAAATAAAATCCCCTGAATCTCCGAGAAGATCCAGTTTTATTTGGAGATAACAGAGCATCGCAGTCCCTCATCTTGTCTCAAATCACTTCTTCATCTCCAGAGGCTATGTCCCCTACCCTGACCCCTGCCAATGACCCTACCTCTGTTATAAGGCTATGTTTCCCCACATACTCTCACCTCCATCCGCATTACCACGCTATATCTTCAGGAATCATGTTTATTTGTGGGGACACAACTCAGTTGATAGCACTATTTACTTCTCAGGCTTCTTACAATGGTTAAATAAAAAATGCATATAGCCAGGAGCTAGTGGCTCCCACTCGTAATCCTAGCTACTCAAGAGGCTGAGATCTGAGGATCCATGGTTCAAAGCCAGCCCAGGCAGGAAAAATCCATAAAATTCTTATCTTCAACTAATCAGCAAAATAAAAAGAAGTGGAGCTCAAGTGGTAGAGGACGAGCCTTAAATGAAAAAACCAAGCATGAGAATGAGACTCTGAGTTCAAGCTTCAGTACAAGTGCACACACACACACACACACACACACACACACAATCAAAATGCAGATAAAGGATTATCTGAGGGATAGAGAATGATAAAATGGTGATATTGACCAAGATGCATGGTATTCATAAACTGCCTTGTTTTAAGCAATTACTTTGTGCAATCACTTAAAGATAATTTTTAATATTTTATTTTTAAAGTATTATCTCCAAGTATGGTACCTAATAAGAGTGGAAACAAGCATTGTCTTTTGACATAACAAAAGATAAAGAGTCCTGAAGCCAGGCTAGTAGCTCACATATGTAATCCTAGCTACTCGGGAGGCTGAAGTCTAAGGATTGCAGTTCGAAGCCAGCCCAGGCAGGGAAGTCCATAAGACTTATTATTCAAGCACCAAAAATCCAAAAGTGGAGCTGTGGCTCAAGTGGTAGAATTGTAGCCTTGAGCAAAGAAAGCTCAAGAACAGCACCTAGGCCCTGAGTTCAACCCCCAGAACTGGTACCAATAAAATAAAAATAAAATGGAGTCCTGTAGTGCTGAGGTTAAGCACAGAGGAAAAGTGTGGCCTTAGGATGTGTGGGCATCTGTAGCTAGCTCACAAACGCTTTCTGACACACGTTGTTGAGTCCTTGTAGCGCTCTGGAGAAAGTTGGGAAACAGTCTCTCCACTCAAGGTCAAGTTGTGGTGGCCACAACTCCTGGTTCTTTCATTCTCAATTCAGTCACTATTTCTGAAATACCTACAGTGTGCAAGATGAAAAGAAAACAATACCAGCTTGGGAGGGAAGAGCGGAGGGGGATTTTGCTGCTGAGGTGGGGGCAGGAGGGACTCCTGAGAAGTCTTCATGTTGGGGCCTCCCTTACAAGAACAGAGAGTATGCAAGAGGGAAATGTCCCTGTGTGTGTCCATGTGTGAGTGTCGGTATGTGTGTGTGATATGCACATGTATTGCACATTTGTGTATATGCGAGCCTGTGCGTGTGCATGTTTGCCCATGTGTGTGCAGGTAAGTGCATATAAGAAGGTGAAGGTGCAGAACTGAGAGATCAGATGATGTTTAGATTCCAGAACACAGAGAGGATGGCAGGAGACAGGGCAGAGAGGCAGCAGCCCAAAAGCAGATGCTTTCTTTTGTCTTTTTCTTTTGCTAATTTATTTGTTTATTGTGATAGAAGGTAGGTAGGTAGGGAGAGAGAGAGAGAGAGAGAGAGAGAGAGAGAGAGAGAGAGAGAGAGAGAGAGAGAGAGAGGGAGAGAGAGAATGCCTATCCTGGGACTTGAACTCAGGAAAGGTCAAGTCTGGTACTCTACTACTTGAGCCACACATCCACTTCTGGCTTTTTGGCTAGTTAGTTGGCAATGACACTCACGGACTTTCCTTGACTGGCTTTAAGCCAGCCAAGATCCTCAGCTCTCAGCCTTCTCAGTAGCTAGGATTACAGCTATGAGCCACCCGCATCCGTCAGAAGATGCTTTCCAGAGCAGACCAAGACTATCAAACGAATAAGATCCAACATTTTTTTAAATGTGCTTGAAGGGACTTCCTTCTGCTCTGTTCTGCTTTTTAATTTTCTTCCCACAAAGTCGGCTTTCTAAATTTCTCAGAAATCATAGAATTGTCAAGGACCAGAAACTATTTATAAACTCTTCTAAAGAAATAAGTAAAGCCAGTTATAGTGGCCTATACCTATATTCTCAGCCTTAGAGGCTGAGGCAGGAGGATTAAAGTTTTTTAAAAAATGCAAAAAAGCAAAAGGCAAGGAGAGAGTCAGGAGGGTAGGCCTAGCCTGGCTCTCTGGAATTGCATCAGAGATTTGGGGTGGAGGCAGGGCACTGGAGGCTGAAGCCAGGCTTCCTCCCTAACCTAGCCTCCCATGCCCCCCCCTTCTCTAGAGCAAATAGATCAGCTATTGATGATGGTTCCCAGCACAGCCAGCTCTCCACACTCAGAACCTGGAACCTTCCCAAAGGCTACTCCACACCCAGATCTAACCACAGGTCCTGGCCATGGCATGAAACCCCCAGTGAGAGGACACGAAGCTTGTGCAGGAGAGAAAGAAGGCAGTGAGTGGGCTCCAGTCTTATAAACCAAAGATGCTGGGCCTGGGTGGGGCTTTCCAGAATGCAGTGTCAAATTTTGTGCTTGTGCCACATTCCTTTGGCTAAGCCCAAAGCTCATCCACGTCTGCCATCTTGCAGGATCACCACACACATGTGCCTGTTATACTGTCAGGGTGTGGATTGTCTTTCTCACCTGGAATACCCAAAGTCTTGTTGCAGAATTCAAATTCATTCAGAAAACATGACCATTTCAACATCTGATGCTGACTGCCACCTGGTTTTGCAAAGAAAACAGCCCTTCTTTGGCAACACATGTGCTGCCCCAGGCTGGTCTCACAGCAGAAACTCCATGTCTTGCTCTTTCCAGAAAAAGCTGCCAATTCTTGTCCCCAAGTATTATGATTGTGTGTTCAGAACTGAAAAAAATCTCACAACATTACTACCATCTCTCCATGAGAAAGTACCGCTGCTCCATCCTGTGGCATTGAAAATACTTCATCTTCCAAGCTTCCATGTTCTTCATCTGCCAAGACATAATAATAGTGTCAGCTCCGGCTGCTGTAACAAAACACCACAGACTTGAGAGTTTAGATGCCAGAAACATTTGTTGGGAAGGTGAGTTTGGTACTGGCATAATTTGATACCATAGAGTCCAATGTGTTCCTGGAAATGTATTGCTCAAAGCAGGAATTTCAACATCAAAGTGTCAGCCAAGTCAAAGTCTAGTAAGGGTCTTCTTCCTGAATCCTCTACCTTCTGACTGGGCCCAACAATGGATGGTGTGTGTCTGCTGTCTCTTCTTGTAAGAGCACTAATATTATTTGATTAGGGCTTCACCCTTTGCCATCATTTAACTTTAAGTACCTTTTAAAGGCTCTGTCACCAAATGACGTCATACAGGGGGATCAGGACTCCAACATGTAATTGAGGGACACAATTTACTCTAGAGCATTATTTCTGACTTCTTATAAAGCTTACATAAGAAAATGTATATAAAAGTATTGACACCAACTATGTAACTTAGTAGGAATGGAATAAAAAATTGAATTGTCTTTTGATATAATAAAATATTATTGTACTGAAAATGAGTTACTAGTGCAACTACCTCTGAGGGCTTCTGTTTACTAATCTGAGAACTGTAGAAAGCATGAATTATGATGCCTCTAACACATGGAGTTTATTTAATTTCTTTTTTGTTTTGTTGTTGTTGTTGTTGTTGAGATGGCCTATGTCCTTGAACTCAATCCTCCAGTCTCAGTTCAGGGATTATAAATGTGTGCTACCACACATGGCTATTTATAGCACTTTTTTTTAGTATATTGGCTTATCATCTCATGACTATAAAATAACTGCACCACCTCCAGCCCTTCCATGTACATTCCAACAAAAAGAAAGTAGAAGTAGCTGGATGTTGGTGGCTCAGACGCTACTCAGGAAGCTGAGACCAGAGGATCAAGGTTCAAAGCCAGCCTGGATAGGAAAGACCTAGAGACTCTAATCTCCAATTAACCACCAGAAAACCACAAGTGGAGTTGTGGCTCAAGTGGTAGAGCACTAGCCTTGAACAAAAGTAGCTCAGGGATAGTGCCCAGATTTCAAATTCCAGGACCGGAAATATAATTCCTTTCCAGAAACTGTATCCAGCAGATATCAGTTTCTGTTTCTTTGGCTATATTAGTGCCATATGAACCCCAAATTGGGAAACAACAGGAGACAAGGCAATCATGGCATTGTCTGTCATCAAGTTGAAAGGTACTTTCTCTCTGTCTCTGTCTGTCTGTCTGTCTGTCTGTCTGTCTGTCTCTCTCTCTCTCTCTCTCTCTCTCTCTCTCTCTGTCTTACTCAAAGCAAAATCAGTACATACTCATGTTTCTGTGGTTGCAATAGAAATGACAAGAAAGCCTTATTGTGAGGGCACCAAGATGATCGCTTTCATCATGTGGGCTACTGGCAACCTTGACAGGGAGTATCTGAACCACAACCACAAAAAGTGCCAAGAACTGGGAAGTAGAACACAAGAGAAATTTATATGCAGACAAACCCACAAGGAAAAATCCAGGTTCCAGCCTAAGCTGAAGTCGGCAGGCTAGTTACCTGTGGTCTCCGTTCTGTCTGAATTCCTCCTTTCCATTTTCCTCCATTTTCCCTGGAACAGGCACAGTGGTTCCACCATTCCACAACCAATCCACACCAGGAAGCTCCCAGTCAAACACCCAGACCAGTGCCTGGCCCTGCCCCGAATGCTGAAAGACTGTGTGTATGCACACATCCACATATGTGTCTCCCAGCACTAGGGTTTGAACTTGGGGCTTGGGTGCTGTCCCTTAGCCTTTTCCATTTAAAACTGGTGTTCTACCACTTAAGCCATACTTTCACTTCTTACTTTTTTGCTGGTTAAGAAATAGAGGACTCCTGGGCCGGGAATTTCATCTAGTGGCAGAGTGCTTGCCTACAAAGCCCTGGGTTCGATTACTTGGTATTGAATACACAAAAAAAGCTTGAAGTGGTGCTGTGGCTCATGTGGTAGAGCTCTAGCCTTGAAAAAATTCAAGGATAGTGCCCAGGCCTGGAGTTCAAGCCTCAGAACTGGCAGACGAAGTAGGAGGAGGAAGAGGAGGAGGGGGGAGGGAGGTAGAGGAGGAAGGGAGGGAGAGAAAGGAAGGAAGGAAGGGAAGGAGGGAAGGAGGGAGAGGAGGGAGGGAGGGAGGGAAGCAAGGAGGGAGGGAGGGAAGGAGGAAACTCCCTAGGATATAAGAAGCTTAGATAAGAGATAAGTGTCTTTCCTAGAGATGGGAGTCCCATTTCTGCCCAGGTTGGCTTTGAATCAAGATCCTCAGATCTCAGCCTCCTGAGTGGCTAGGATTACAAGCATAAACTAGGGATATTTGGCTTTCAAAAGACTTTTTAGCAAGACATTTTTAAGAAAGGTGGGCTCTCTACCAGTTTCATTCGCCACAAGGAAGGCTCACAGAAGGTAGAGTAAGCATCACTGAGAGTGAGTGCAAAACCTCATGAGATGGATGCTGGCAGAATGCCTGCCATTCCAAAAACTTTCTATCAGAAGGGCTAATGAGGAGGCAGCCAACCCATGGATTTCATGTGCATTGTGATATAAAAGCAATGGTTACTGTTTTATCCAGTCTAAGCAAATAAAGATCCAACCCTTGTTTATTTGGGAAGATTCATGCAAATACTTTAAAATTCAAATTTTGTCAAGCTGGTCTGACTAGGAAGGGCTGGTTGGAAGAATATGCTAATAAGTCATTAAAGTGTGCTCAGATCATGCCATCTGGTCTACTTGAAACCTATAACACTGGGCTCTATTCTTTGGGCAGCTCTTGTTAATAAAAGACAGCCCTAGGGGGCAGATCTTTGCTCTGTCCACCCTCACTTAATATGCTACATCTCATGTTAGGACAAAGTTTATTTTGACCAGGCTTTGGCTGATATTCTAACAGAACATTTCCACAGATAATGGCATGTATATAAAAATCCAACCTGGCAGAAATAGGGTTGCCTGAAGTCAGTGTCTCAGCTGCTTTTGCCTTGCTTAGTTATTAGTAAGTTTTCCAACAATTATATCCCAAGTCCCATGTCTGCTGTTTGATCTTTAAGATAATTGCATAAAAATAAGATCAACTTGGGAGGGGAGCACGTGACAGGTAAACATTATGTATGGATGGCTTGTGAGCAGTGGATGTCTTTAATATGCAAGTCAGGTCCAGGAAGATGTACAGGATTCAGAAACTCAAGTTGGTGCCATGGGCATCTAATTGCACTGTGGCCTACAGGCAGCTTATGAGGAAATCTGCAGATGCAAGCAGAAAGCCAATGATGCAGCATGGCTCCAAGCCCACCTTCAGCCTGGAACCCAGAGAGGCAATGAGCCTCAGAGACCTCAAAAATTACCATCGCAAGACAGGAATGGATAGCTCATGCCTGTAATCCTATCTACACAAGAGGCTGAGAGATGAGAATCAAAGTTGGAAGCCAGACCACGCAGGAAGGTCTGTGAGATTTTTATCTCCAATTAACCATCAAAAAGCCAGAAATGGAGCTGTGGCTTAAATGGTAGAACACTAGCCTTGAGTGAAAAAGCTCAGGGACAGCACCTAGGCACTGAGATCAAGCCCCAGTAACAGCAGGGGGAGAAATCCAATGAAAGAGAGCTCCTTTGTAGTACTGGGCTACATGAAAAATCTGTTTAGCAACTTGAGGATTGGGACTCTGCTTTTTCCTTTTGCTAAAAGAGCAGATCTCATTTCAAATCCTGAGTTCTTGGGCATGCCACCTCTCCTTGGCATTCTGTAGGACCATTTCTTTCTTTTTTTTTTTTTTAGTTATTTGGGAAGAAGATTGTAACTCTGGATTTATGAAAGCAAAAGATAAAACAAAACAAAAACAAAAAACTACTCTGCTAATGCTAAAAAAAATTGATTCCTGACAAAGTTCACAAATGGAAGGACATTCTTTGGCTTGTGGGGCCAAATCCAGGCAGCAGGTGGGGGTGGGGGAGGAAACTTTAAAGCAGGATCAACCTCAGATGCTCAGTAACTAACTGATGATTTTAACTAAAAAATTATATATGCCTATCACTGGCCAATTAATAAATATAGTTTTGATTCTATTGTCATATTCATTACAACTTCTAAATAGTACCTACCTAGTAGCTGCAGTTGTCATAGCCACTGAGTTCCTATATAAATAGTCCACCTCCCAGGAAGTGTTAGGTGAGCAAGCAAGTTGTAAAACAATTCATATAGGTGTTATTTGTTTTTTAATTAATTTAATTAATTAATTCACGTTTGAGGCTTGAATTAAGGGTCTGGATTCTGTCCCTGAGTTTCTTTTTGCTTAAGGCTGGTGGTCTACCATAATTTTTGTGCTAGTTTATTGGAGGTACAAATCTTATAGACTTTCCTTCCTGGACTGGCTTCAAACCCTGATCTTCATATCTCAGTCTCCTGAATAGCTAAGATTCCAGGCATGAGACACTGGTGCCTGGCTACTATAATTATTTCTAATCACATCTGTATTGGAGTGGGGGGAGGGGTGTTTGTTTGTTTGCTTGGCTTTTCCCTGATTTCAATTAGAATATATTCTCAAACAAATTCAAACATGTCTGTTCTAGCCATCTCCTCTTCCACCTTGAGAAACACTTGGAGTTAACAAGTTGGCTCATTTGTTTCCAGATTTTATCTCTGTTGGGTGGAAAGAAGGACTTGTGTGCATGTGTCTGTGTCTCTGTTTCTGTGTGTCTGTGTATATTGTACATATGTATGTCCCAGTACTGGGGCTTGAACTCAGAGTTCAGGTGCTGTCTCTGAGGGCACACATGCATGCATGCAGCCATGCTTTCTCGTGAGAGATGCTATTATCTGGTTATCAGTTAGGAAAATTCTTGACATTTTTCTCAGAAAAAATGATTTTTTTCATCTCAAATCCTTTATGGAAAAGGTGGTACAAAGAAACATTTTAATTCGTCAGATTGATCTCTGAACCATTCTAAGTCATTCCAGTCCCAAGAACTCAGCAGTTATTAAAAATCACAGATGCTTAAAGGTGCTTGGAAACTCAGTACACATCTGCAGAAACCAAACAAACTGCAAATCTTGTGATTGTCACTTTCCTCCTCAGAAAGATGATTGTCCCTTTGGTTTTCTTCATACCACCACTGAAGTATGGGGTTGCTGCAGTGGTGGCCTGCTCTCTTCTCACCGGGCTGTGTCCAGCAGGGTAAGTTCACATGAATTTGTCTTTGTTGTCAGCCTCGATCCTCCTGGATTCATTCCATCCTTCGTTGCCAGGTGAAGCTTCAAGGAGACAATGGGAAACAATGAGTTGAACATTAGTTTGGAAGCATGCAGGCATCCCCATAAATTCCACATTTTTCCACTCCCTGGCTGCAGTTTCTTTGAAGTAGATAAGCTATGAAGTGAGATGTCAGATGTTCTGGTGTCTCCTTATGAAAATACATTTCACCACTTAGACCTTTTCAAAAATTTTACTTTATTCCTGATTGAAGTAGGTATCACAATCAGTTCATAAGAAATCAGTAGAGGAACAAATTATACCAACCAAGATGCAAAAGACAAAACTGGTTTTCCTGGGCCTCACATGATAAAGTTTTCTGTAATCTCAGCTAGTCTGAGGTGAAGTAGGAAGATCACAGCCTGGCCAGGGAAAAAGCAGTAGTCTGTATATGAGAAACAAAGCAAAAATAAAAATAAATACATAAAAATAAACAAACAAACAAAAACAAAACTGAGGTGATTTATGCCTAGCACTGGTGATTTATTTTAGTCCTAGCTACTCATGAGGCTGAGATCTAGAGAATAAAATTTGTAGCCAACTCAGTCAGAAAACTCCTCCAGAGATTATCTCCAAACATAACCAGCCAAAAACAGGGCTAGAGATATGGCACAAATAGCAAAGCAAGAAAGGCAAAAAAAAGGAAAGGAGGAAGAAAGGAAGGGAAGGGAAGAAGAAGGGAGAGAGGGAGAGAAGGAGGGAGGAAGAAAGGAGGAAGAGAGGGCGGGAAGGAAGGAAAGAGAGATGGAGTCTTCAACAAATAAATTCCAGGAAAAACATAGAGAGGTCATGTTTTTGTTTTTTCTTCAAACTAAGAAACATAGCAACCAGTATAGTATTTATTTGGGTTCTGATTTGGAACAAATGACTTGTTTAAAGTCTAGAGTATATGAGCATGGCTAGAAATTTATTGATATTATAGGAAGGAATTACGTCCCAGTATGTGTATGTGTTCTGATACTGGGGCTCAAACTCAGAGCTTAGACACTGCCCTTTAGCTTTTTTACTCAAGCTCTACCAGTCATAGCTCTACTTCTGGCTTTTTGCTGGTTAGTTGGATATCAATGTCTCTTGGATTTTTCTGCCCATGCTGCTTTGAATCTCCATCCTCAAATCTGTAATCCCAGCACCTGGCAGGGATTATTATTAATTGAGGTAGTATTGTTGAAGGTTTTCCAAAACATTATCTTTTAAAGACATACACTGAGATATTTGTGGATGAAGTGCAACTGACATTTCCAAGTCTTGGGTGAGGATGATAAGACTCCATGAGCTGATTGTTAAAATGAGTAATGGGTACCTCCAGGGCTGGTGGTACTAACATCTCCTCTTCTAGATGCTTGAAACTTCCCAATTTTCTCAAGATAAATCTATTTTTAGTTCTTTAATTTCCCACATTCTGGATTCTATTATCATCATTTAACATCCACTGTGTACTCTGAAGTCTTGTAAACAGTCAGCAATAGCTAAAGGCTTGACACAGTAAGTTCTGTTTGGGGAAAGAATACTTCATAGGTGATTTTTATACTTTTATCAGGAGCCATCTAATGGGCCACCATAAAAAGGGTTTTTTAAGTCCTATGAAGACTTTTGCCAGCAATACATCAGACAAAGGTCTAATACCCAAAATATACAAAGAGCTAAAAAATTAACACCCTTCCAAGCTAATATGCCAATCAATAAATAGGTAAAGAAGCTAAAGAAAGGCTTTTCAGAGGAATGGTAAGTAAACATGTGAGGAAATGTTCAATGTCCCTGGCCATAAAAGAATTGCAAATCAAATAGCCAGGCGACAGAAACAATCCAGATGCCCTACTGCAGATGAATGGATACAGAAAATGTGGCACATATATATATATATATATATATATATATATATACACACAATGGAATTCTACACAGCCACCAGACAAGATAAAATAATGGCATTTGCAGGGAAGTGAATGAATCTAGAGTGAATTATGTTGAGTGAGACAAGTCAAGACCAAATGAACAAAAGGCGCATGGTATCCTTAATACATGGCTATTAGGTCCAAACAGTACGTACCCTTATGAAACAAAATATTTATGTACCCAATGCTATGGACATGGTATTGGAAATATGAACACAACTACATAGACATAAAAATCTATACTCTATAGACGTAATGTTTTGTTACATAGATTAATATGTATCTATGACATACAAACCCTCAGCCAAGTTATAATTATGTTCTAAAATCTAAGTGCCAGTGATTGCATATAGAGATTCCCTTCTTGAATATTTGTTTGTTAAATACATCATTTGAAATATGATGTAAAAATCAATGTTAATAAATTCTTTAATAAAAAAAGAAATGCAAATCAAAATGACTTTGAGATTGCATTTTATCCCAGTTAGATTAGCTAACATTGAGTATTTGAACAATAACAAATGCTGGCTAAGATGTGGGGACAAAGGAACCCTATTCTATAAATTAGTACAACCGCTCTGAATGGCAGTTTGGGGATTCCTCAAGAAACTAAATATAGAGCTCCCCTATGGCCCAGCCTTGTGCATCTAGCCAGAACATCGCAAGTCAAGATAAGGTAAACACTTGCACATCTGTGTTCACTGCTGCACTATTCACGATAGCCAAATTATGGAAACAGCCCAGATGCCATACAATAGATGAGGAGATCAAAAAAATTGTGGTATATACATATACTACATTATGGAATTATACTCATCCACCAGAAAGAATAAGAATATGTCATTTGCAGGGAAATGGATGGACCTAGAATAAATCATGTGCAGTGGGGTAAGCCAAGCTTAGAGAGACAGACAGCACATGTGAAAGCTGGCTCTAAAGTGCAACTTGGCATAATAATTTAGACAGGTCTCTAGGCAGTCAAACACAAACAATGAAACTAAAGGAAGATACTCTTAGGAGCAGAGCATAAAGGTATAACTCTACTGAACACTAAAATACTATTTCAAGAAATGGAAACATTTGTCTTTAGTGGTGGTGGTGGTGGTAGAGGGTTGTTTGATTTCACTTTTGGGGTTTTTTTTGTTGGTTTTGTTATCATTGTTGCTTTTTGTCTTTGGAAGGGCAAAGAAGGGCACAGAAAAAGGAGGAGGGAGGGTGAGCAAAGACAGGCTTGGTGCCCAGTAGACATTATGTGGAATTGAACTTTGCAACTTGTGGGCAGGGATGGGAGGGGAAAACTGGGAAAAAGCAAAGGAAGGGGTGATATTATTCAAAAAGAAGTGTACTTATGAAATGGTGCCCCCTTTGTATACCATCTTAATAATAATAATAAATTACATATTTTTTTCAAATTTTCCCAAATTAAAAATGGAGGTGCTTCTTGGAGGGATTTTGAGGATAAATTAGTTTTGTAGATAAAGGACTAAATGCTAAGCTTGGCCCATCCTTGGTGCCTTACAAATACCAAACATCTTCCATCAACCCCTCTATCCTCTCTAATGATTTAATTATCTATTAGATCAAGTTTTAAGCACACTTAATACGCTAGACCTCTAATAATCTACTCCTAATCTTGTCTTCCTTTTTCTTTCTTCTTTTTTTATTCTTTGTCTTTAACTCCATTGTCTGCCTCAGCCTATCTGTCTATCTGTCTATCTATTTATCTTCCCTGTGTCCACGCTCCCATCACACTGCTCTGACTCGCCATGTGTGTTTGGATGATTAAACTTCCCACTTATCTGCATTAGGTCACATGGTGAATGTGGCTAAATAAAGGAGAAAATTGTCTCCAAACTGAATAGAGGAAGGCAAAGCTGTTCAGGCACATCTAAGTAAGACATTTCTAGTCCCCATAAAAGGGAAAATATGCATAGTATTTCTTCTCTTCACTAATCTCATTCTAAATTCCTATATGAAGAAGCCAGGAAATTTTCAGAATCTGATGTCACTATGGTTATGAGCAAGACTGATTAAGTCAACTGGTAAATCATGTGTCTGCACATGCAATTCAGTCACCAATATATATGACCATGTATATTAAAAGCACACATGTAGATCCACAGAAACTACAGATGTGACTAGGTCCCCAGAGCCATTTCAGCTCCTCCTAGTTCAGTAAGATGCATTTCTTTCAAGTTTGCTTTTAAAGCTGGGTACCAGTGGCTAACACCTGTAATCCTAGCTACTCATGAGGGTGAAATCTGAGGATCACAGATAGAAGTCAACCTAGGCTTGAAAGTTCATGAGACTCTTATCTCCAATTAACTACCAAAACTGTAAGTGGAGGTGTGGCTCAAGTGGTAGAGCCTCAGCCTTGAGTGAAAGGCTCAGGGACAGTGCCCAGCCCTTGAATTCAAGTCCTAGAACTGGTACAAAAAAAAAGTTGGCTCTTCAAACTGAGTCAGATTCCCTGAGCTCTAAAATAACAAAGGAATTCTGGAGTATTTTGTAGTTAAGGAATTTTTTTTTGGCCAGTTCTGGGCTTGAGCTTAAGACCTGTGCACTGTCCTTGGACTTTCTCAAGACTAGAGCCTCAGCACCACTCCCGGCTTTTTTGTATGTATGTGGTACCAAGGAATCGAGCACAGGCCTTTGTGCATGCAGGGCAAGCACTCTACCAGCCTCATAGTTAAGGAATTTCTAAAAATCCACCGTCTTCTTTTTTCCTCTAAGTTTCCAGAGAGTTCTCCAGGAAAACTAGACACACAGTAGTGACTTTCAGATGACCCCAAAGTCTCCATCACTCTGTGCCATCCAAGTAGGAAAAGCAGTTCTGTGTGATGAGAATGTTTCTGTCGCCATTTGGACTTGGAATTTGGTGGTTTCGTTAGTACTGTTTCCAAAAGGGTATCTCCACCATTCCCCTGCCACCCTCCTCTGTTCATTTCACCAGATGAGCAACTGTCTCACAGCTATTAAAAGGCTAATGAGAAGGTAACCTGGCCTTCCTTTCAGAAAAATGTACAAACACGTGTGGAATTGTACATGTTATTTCATGTGTGTTTCTGAAATGGCATTTTCACAACTAGCTTATCATTCCCACCAAACCTACTTCTTACCATTCAGTGATGTGAAAAGCTGTTTCTTTAAATCAAAGGATGTTCCAAAACACATCATAAAACCAGGAGCCACTGGTTCACGCCTATAATCTTAGCCACTCTGGAAACAGATCTGAGGATCATGTTCAAAGCCAACCCAAGCAGGAGAGTTCATGAGACTCTTATTTCTAATTAACTACCAAAAAAGCAGAAAGTGGAGCTGTGGCTCAAGTGGTAGACCACTAGCCTTGAGCAACAAAGCTCAGAGACAGCAACCAAGCCCTGAGTTCAAGCCCCAGGACTGGCACAAAATAAGAAAATAAAAGCACACCATGTTCCTTCAGAAAGCATGTGTGTTCCTTGCTCTTCCACTGGAACAATTCTCCAGCACTGCAGACAACAGGCAGGTCAAGTAGTCTTCTTAGACAATCTTGAAGGCTTCTTTATATGGTAGTCATCATGTTTTTCACAGGGAAGAGTCTATATCATTTATTAGAACATAATGAGTATGACTGAACAGATCATAGGGATGCTAGAACAAGGCTGGAAATCAATGATACTGATTTGGGGTCTGCAAAGGAACAGATTAGGCACCTTCCACTCCTGACTGACCACCTTTATTTCTCTATGATGGCCCAGGAACATTTTTGCAGTCATAATCAGTTCTTCATGGAGTGACAAACACAAGGTATAATCCCCAAAGTTACCATTCTGCCAAATTCTCTATCCTGAAAATGACTTCCTCACACAGTAAATTCAAAAGATTCATCCATATCCCGGTAGCCATGTTTTTACTGAAGCTCCAAAACAAGTCAGTATCAAATTCCCTATTATCTTAACTATCCACACTGGATAATTTTCCTAATTGGCATTACATATGCTTAAGTCTCTCTAATTACTTAATGATGGTCACCAGGTAATCTGTAACAGCAATTACACATCCGAACTGTCATGGACGACTGGACAAATACGTAATGGGGGCAGTTAAAAAGTACTTAAGATGTAATGCTAATTAGAGAGGTTATCAAATATGATGCCACGAAAGGGAATATGTTGAAATTTTTCTTGTCAGAGGCAGAAGTAAAAGAAAAAGAGAATAGTGCTTATTAAACTCAGAGTCTTTGCGTATAAGAATAAACTCAAAAGATGTTGAGAACTAGCTGGATCCAGGAAGAGTTGATGCTGTGTTGCCCTGGATTCCTTGCCTCTTGTTAGACTGACATCCATTACCTATTGCATTTTCCAGAGCAATGCCAAAATATTCAGGAAGCAGACATTCCTTGTCCCTGCCCTTGGAAGGCCATAGAGAAATGGAACTGCCAGATGCTCAAGAAACCAGTGACCATTACAATTAGCATTCAAAAAGCACTTTCAACACATACCACATTCCGAAAGTTTGGAAAATAAAGATCCCTGGATGAGATAAATTTCCTGAAAGTGTATGGACTGGAGGTGTGGCTCAAATGGTACAACACTTACCTAACAATACCAGAAAAAAAAATACTTAATTTGGTAGTTTACTAAATATAAAGCTCCTGAAGGGATAGCGAGAAGATATGCCTTTACAGTAGCCAGAGAGAGATTGTCACAGATTGAGACAACAAAAACTCTGCAGCTAGACATTCAGGAAAGGATATTGGACTGAGACTCAAAGAATTTGCATTCAAATTCAGGATGTGCCTCTTCCTAGGTTTTTTGTCCCTTGAACAAGACAACCTCTCTTCTTATTATTCTTATCAGTGAAGTGAGGTCATAAAATTTCAAGGGTTTGTTATAAAGTTTAAATTAATGAAAGTCAGTGAAAGCACCATATTTAGAAAATATTTGACATAGAAGGCACACAGGTGCTTTTTAAATGAATAAAAACAAAATTGGAACCAAAAGTTGAGGCAGCGATGGGCTTGAGCTGTACAAGCAGATGTGGTCCATCTAGTAAGATGACAAGGCTGAATCACTTGGGGCTGTTTAATGACTGTCAGGGTCTATGGTCAGTTCTTGAATGTGGGTATGCAAAAGTAGCCTGCCTATTGTCCTGATGATTATGGAAGATTGGATGAAGGATGGAAAAGAGGCTGAGAACCAATGGTATCTGGAGGGTTTCACTTCAAAGAGAAACAATGGCAAATGAAATTGCTAGAGGAGAGGGTGAAGGCATGGCTCAAGCTATTGAGCTCCTGCCTAGCAAGTGCCAAATGGTGAGTTCAAATTTCAGAACCGCAAAGAGATGATGGAGGGGGGAGGGGATGAGAGAGATGATCAGAGTTGAACTGCAGAGAGAGAGAATGATTGAGAAAGGGAAGGAAGGAAGGAAGGAAGGAAGGAAGGAAGGAAGGAAGGAAGGAAGGAAGGAAGCCTTCAGCACCTCGCTGCAATTGTTTTTGTTGTTGTTGTTATTATTTTAAAAAGAAATAGTAAAATAATTGAAAAAAATGTTTGGTCATTAAGAGGTATGAATTAGAGGTTAAGGAAGAAATAGCTCTGAGACCAGAACAAAAATACAAAGAAGACTGAATGCTAGTGTCTCATGCCTGTAATCCTAGCTACTCAGGAGGCTGAGGCCTGAGGATAGAAATTCAAAACCAGCCCAGGATAGAAAGTATGTGAAACTCTTATCTCTATTAAGCACCCAAAAAAAGCCAGAAATGTCTTTGTGGTAGATCAATAACCTTTAGGGAAAAAAAAGTGGTAGAAGTCATACAGAGAGTGTATATTATGTGGCTAACAGGAGTTCTCAAGAGAGATGACACTACAAATGCAAGGGAGGATTCTTAACCTGCTGCGGGAAAGGTCACACTCTCAGGACTCCCATGGGGATTCTTGAGCTCACCAGCTCATGGACAGAATGAAAAACTCATGCAGGAGCCAGACCTACCTTAGACTTATCTTCACAGAATACTGAGGAATATGCTAGGGTTTTGAGGAAAAGGAGGAGGGAAACAAAGAAGGCCATAGTCTTTAAGATTCCATTAACCTACAGAGGTGGAAGAACAGTATGTTTGTGCATGGGAATATGCAAATGAAGTATACTACTCAAACCCCAGCTGAGGAATTATGGTAGGGAGAAAAATGATTGAATCTCTCAGCCTAACCATAGGAAAGTAAACCGTGAACAGAAAGGGAAGTACATTTCAAAGATCTCATCCTGGACAGGAAAGAACAGTGAAAGGGACCCAGGAACTTCTCTAAAAATCCCATTTCTGGAATTGAAGAAAATCAGGGAAATGGAGTAGCCATCTTATTTCTGGGAGTAATATTGATACTTGTATCTGGTTGTGATTGTTCTGGGAAAGAACCAAACCAAGCAAGGAAGCTGGTCACACGTGGTTCCACCTTGCTCATAAGAAAAGATATACAGGCCGGGAGTTTGGCCTAGTGGTTAAAGCATGCTTGAAGACCCGGGTTCGATTCCTCGGTACCACATACATAGAAAAAAGCCAGAAGTGGTGCTGAGGCTCAAGTGGTAGAGCTCTAGCCTTGAGAAAGTCCAAGGCCAGTGCTCAGGCCCTGAGCTCCAGCCCAGGACTGGCAAAAAAAAAAAAGATATACAATAGCTTTTTCATCTTTTGGAAAGTTAATACTTACCAAATGTAGAATTAGCATTCACATCTTTTTGGTGGTTCTAAGATTTGAACTCAGGGCCCTGTCCTTGTTAGGTATGTGTTTCCTAATTACATTTTTAGGTGTATATATAGTTGTCCCTCAGTATTCATGGGGACAAATTCCAGGCCCATAGCAGACACCAAAAGCTTTGAATAAGCCAGCGTTATGCTCACATCTGTGATTCTGCTCAGAAAGCAAAGATCTGCTCACAATCTGAGGATTGTGGTTCAAAGCCAATAAGGACAGAAAAGTCAAAGACACTCTAAAATGCTGGATAGAGGTATGGCTCAAATAGAGTGCCAGCTGAGTAAGAGTGCAAGGCCACAAGTTTAAGGCCCAATACACACACACACACACACACACAATTTGAATGAGTTATGTGAAATTATTTCATAGCTGGGCGTTCGTAGCTTATGCCTATAAACCTAGCTACTTAGGGGGCTGAGATTTGAGGATCCAATTCAAAGCTAGCTTGAGAAAGAAAGTCCATGAAACGCTTTATCACCAATTAGCCACCAAACAGCTGAAAGTGGATCTATGGCTCAGTAGTACAGTGCTAGCTTTGAGTGAAAGAGCTGAGGGACAGTGCCAGCCCTGAGTTCAAGTGCCAGTACTGGTGTATACACACACACACACACACACACACACACACACACACACACACACACACACACACACACACACATTATGTTATATTTGTATATAAGCTACACATATCTCTCTAATACTTTTAATCATCTCTAGATTACCTATAATAATATAATACAAATGGTATGAAATCAGTTCTTATACTGTATTATTTAAGGGGCTATTAACAAGAAAAACATCTGTACATATCCAATACAATATTTTTCCTTGAATAATTTCAACCTGTGGTAGCTTCCATGAATGCACAGGCCTGAGTTTCTATATGTGTTGTGTTCAAATTAGGACAGTATTCCAAGAAATTCAGCTTTGCTGGCATGGGAGAGACTTGGAGCTTGAGAAGGGAACACAAAGGGAATTTCAAGGTAATTAAGATAATTAAAAACACACATTCAGCCAGGCACCAAAGGCTCATGCCTGTAATCCTAACTTCTCAGTAGGCTGAGATCTGAAGATTGCAGTTTGAAACCAGCCTGGCTATGACACTCTTATCTCCACTTAATCACAGGAAAAGCTGGAAGGGGCACTAGTGGTGGGGCACTAGTCCTTGAGCTAAAGGAGCTTAGGGACAGTGCCCAGGCTTAGAGTTCAAAGCCAAGGACCAGGGAAAAATTGATTTTTTAAAATTAAAAATACACACATACTTCTAGGATATGAAAACAACAAGTATATCTTTGTGATTGTTTTTCTTAACATACTATATGAAATTATTTCTTTTCTTTTTTCCCTTATGGTTTATTACTGTATCTGACTTTGTTACCTAGTATATTGTATATACATTTATTTGTTTATTTGAAATAGGGAAGGGAAGGGGAAAACAAGATGATGGGGGGATAGGGGTGGAAAAGTGGGACAAAAACATTAGAAGAGGTATCAATGTTCAATGAGTAGTATATCCACTACCTGATGAATGTAACTGTAATCCCTCTAGACATTACCCCAACAATAAAATATAATAAAAAATACACACACACACGCACACACACGTGCGCGCCCGTGCACACACGTTCACAGAGTTGGAAGTATTGCTCAGTTGGTAGAATGCTAGCCAATGAGCCAAAGTTTCAGGTTCTGAATTCAAGTTCTAGTCTTGGACAAACACAATAGCAACAAAAAACGTGTTCAGAAGAAAAAAGATCAAAAAGAGATTCTCTGAGATTCAATTTCTGAGAAGGTACCAAATCATCCAAGCTACATTTGCATATATGTGGATGGTAAAAGTATGATGACACTCTTGAATATAGGCTTTCCAACAGACAAAGAGCAAAAGCAATTAGATATCACTGGCCATACAAATACCAGTATATTCTTACAATGATATTATAGTGTAATGCAACCACCAAAAAGAAGGAAAATGACCCATATGAAGTACAAAGATACAAATTACAAAGATAAAAGCTCAGGACCTTATTTACTCATAAAAAGCAAATTACAGAGCAGTGTTATAATCACATTTGCAGAATTTTCTTTTTGTTTTCTTTTTCTAGAGATCGAAACTGGGGCTTCATGAATGCTAGACAAGTACTCTGTACCTCTCTGGCCCTTTGAGGCAAAATCTGGCTAGATTGTCTTTAGATTCAAATCCTCTTGCTTTCACCTCCCAAATGATTGTGATTATACATATATATTATATATAAATACATCTGTAGAGCTATTTTGTTTGGATTAGTTTTGGTGTTGTTACTGGAGCTTGAACTCTGGGCCTAAGTATTGTCCTTTAGCTTTTTCACTCAAGGTTAGTGTTCTACCATTTGAGCAACAGCTCCCCTTCTGCCTTTTTGATCACTAACTGGAGATAAGAGACTCCTGGACTTTTCTGCACACGCTGGCTTTGAACCTGGATTCTTAAATCTCAGCTTCCTGAGTAGCTAGGAATACAAGTATGAGCCACCAGAACCCCACTTATACAGCTTTATCAAGGACAGACAGATGGTATAGTGATTCCATAACATAAATGAGGTCTTCTCCAGTACAATGAATGGAATTAATTAATTAATTAATATATGATATGAAACATTAAAATGCTGATTGTAAAAATACTGTGCTGCTCCAGGGCATCTTTGTTAAACGATTTTTACTTAATTGTCAAGTGTCTTTACCTTGACATTTTTGGATAGCTGTTGTACCTTCTATAACCAATCACTCAATACTAATTGCTTCTCCAGAAAATGCATAGTCCCATTGAGAAGCTTGATTGCAGAGTATATGTACCACACTGGAAATCTTTAATATTCTGCAAAGCATTTGAGAAACACTTAAACTTAACATATCTAAAAATGAGAAAATCAATTCAACGTGCTATGTGTAAAGTATAGCATTTTGAAAATCCATTGCTGAGAGGTTTCATCAATTGTATTGATATAAATCAAATGTTTGAATAATAAGAATAATTATAGATTCTCCCTTGGTCTAGTAAAAGCACAGTTTTATTTAAAAGGTAAGCATCTGCTAATGTGGCAATGCTATCTGCACACTCGAGAATTCCAGAATTTAATTCTTGAATTCTCTTATCATTAAATATTTGCCACATTTCTCTTTTTTAAGTCTGTAATTTTTTTCTACAAATCTTGCTCATGTATCCTCCAAAGGTATACTTATCTTTCATGATGAGAGGTAAATGTGCTAAGCAAAGAAATGGAAGAGTTCTACAATGGCATAATAAACACAGTGCTCAAAACACAGAGAAATCTCGAGAAAATTAGATTCTTTCCTCTAGATACCTTTTAGAGTCTTTTTGTAAAATCACAAGTGTAAAGCAAGTGCACAAACTTCTTCTTATTCACTTTTGTTTTTTTCTCTAGTGAGTTAGGAGCTAATGATCAAACCCAAAGTAGTAACTAATTTCATCGACTATCATTGAACACCATAAGGTGCCTACAGAAATCAAAGGATGATTGCAGAATTATTTACCATACCTAAGATATGAAATCAACCCAGATGCCCCACAGTAGATGAATGGACCAAGAAAATGTGGTATATATGTATAGTGGAATTCTATGCTTCCATCAGAAAGAATGACATCACCCCATTTGTAAGGAAATGGAAAGACTTAGAAAACAGCATATTAAGTGAAATAAGCCAGATGGAAAGAAACATAGGCTCCATGGTTTCCCTCATTTGTAATAATTAGTATATGTCTAGGATAGTCCTAGCAGAGATTCACAATAGCTTAATAGCTATGTACATAAGACTATACAAAATGATGTTAATCAAAATATGGAAACAAGAGGGTGTGTGTGTGTGTGTGTGTGTGTGTGTGTGTGTGTGTGTGTTGCTAGCAGCTATCTCTTTTGTCTTTCCTTTTTTCCTCTCTGGTTTAGTCCCCTGGTCACTGTTTCTGTGTTTCTGTAGCCCTTGTCTTGTATATATTTACCTCATTTGGGGAAGGGAAAGGGAACCACAGAAGCAGCAGGACAAGGGGTGAAGCAATGCCCAGGACTGGCAAAAAAAAAAAAAAGATAACACCCGCAATTCCAGCTACTCAGGAGGCTGAGATCTGAGGATTGAGGTTCAATGCCAGCCTGGGCAGGAAAGGCTATGAGACTCTTATCTCCAAGTAGTCACCAGAAAACCAGAAGTGGAGCTGTGGCTCAAGTAGTAGAGCACTAGCCTTGAGTAAAAAGAGCTCAAGGATGGCTCCCAGGCCATCTGAGACAGAGAGAGAGAGAGAGAGAGAGAGAGAGAGAGAGAGAGAGAGAGAGAGAGAGAGAGAGAGAGAGAGAGAGAGAGAGAGAGAGAGAGAGAGAGAGGAAGAGAGAGAGAGTGAGGATGGCTCCCAGGCCATCTGAGACAGAGAGAGAGAGAGAGAGAGAGAGAGAGAGAGAGAGAGAGAGAGAGAGAGAGAGAGAGAGAGAGAGGAAGAGAGAGAGAGTGAGGATGGCTCCCAGGCCATCTGAGACAGAGAGAGAGAGAGAGAGAGAGAGAGAGAGAGAGAGAGAGAGAGAGAGAGAGAGAGAGAGAGAGAGAGGAGGAAGAGAGAGAGAGTGAGAGAGTGAGAAAGAGAGAGTGAGAGAATGAGAGAGTGAGAGAGTGAGAGAATGAGAGAGAGTGAGGGAGAGAGAGGGAGAGAGAGAGAGAGAGAAAGAGAGAGAGAGAGAGAGAGAGAGAGAGAGAGAGAGAGAGAGAGAGAGAGAGAGAGATGTGTGTTACTGGGTCATGAGAAATATTCAGAAGCTGAACATTGTGTCTATAATCCTAGCTATTCAGGAGACTGAGAGCTGAGAACTGTAAATTCAAAGCTAAAACAGGGACCTAGAGCATAGCCTAGTGGTAAAGTGCTCATCTAGCATGCACGAAGCTCTGGGTTCGAGTCCTTGGTACCACATACATAGAAAAAGCCAGAAGTGCACTGTGGCTTAAGTGGCAGAGTGTGAGCCTTTAGCAAAAAAGTGTCCAAGGACAGTGCCCAGACCCTGAGTTCAAGTCCCGACTAGCAAAAAAAAAAAAGTTAACCCAGGCAGGAAAATCCATGAGACCAATTAACAAAAAAAATAAATGAATAAATAAAAAGCCTGAAGTAGGACTGTAGCTCATGTGATAGAGCATCAACCCTGAGCAGAAAAAACTAAGGGAGAGTAGCATTCAGGCACTGAGTTCAAGCCCAAGTACCAACACAAGCAAACAAAAATTGAGTTTGTTTAGTGTAAAAAGAATTATTATAAGACCTATTGGAGTTTGAAAATGGAAATTCCATAGGGAGAGCAGGTAAGGATTGGTGTTTTTCCTGGCTAGAAATATCTATAAGAGACTGAGGAACAGAGACAGATGGGAACTTTCTCTAGCTATTTCCAAATCTCCAGGCTCACCTTCCCAAAACTCCCTCCAGATCCTTGAGAAAGACACATCCAGAAAATGGCCCTGACCTTTACACCACTCTCCTGGAAACTAGCCTAAGTCTGTCACTTGATTTCTCTGTTTTTCTCCAAATAACTCACCATGCAGAACCAACCAAAGCTTCTAAAGGCCGTCTATCATACCTAGACTTGATATTTCCAAGACACAAGAATGCTGGGAATGTGGCTCAGTAGTAGAGTGCTTCCCTAACATGCATGAAGTCCTAGGTTTGATTCCTCAATATCACATACACAGACAAAGCTGGAAGTGGTGCTGTGGCCCAAGTGGTAGAGTGCCAGTCTTCAGCACAGATTGGCTCAGGGGCAGAGCCCATCCCTGCCCCACCTCCAGAAAGCTCCAAACAGGATTTTAGAGACCCAATTTGCAATTCTCATTCCAGGCAGATTTTAGCAGATCTCTCAGCAGGGGAGGTAATCCCTACTGATGGAGCCTGCACTTCAAAGCTTCCCTCTTATCTTCAGGTAGGGGAGTCTTGAGGAGGCTTTGGGGGAAGGCAGGAAGTCTAGGGTACTGCTATCAGATTACATTCATTATTCCTCAAGATCTAGGTAGGCATTCTTGTTTAAAGAAGGTCCTGCAGTGTAGGAGGTTAATTTTCACACACAGGTAATAAATGGTAAAAAAGAGAATTGAACTGGGATTTAACTGGTTTCAAAGTCTAATCCTTTTTTTTTTTTTATTACTGATGAAACCACCCCAATTCTTAGGAACCTGGTTCTACTTCTCTGGGAGGCATGTTCAAACCTCTCTCCCAGCATAAGGCCTCAAACTTTCTTCTGAATGTAACAGGGCCATGTTTCTCATGCCACAGAACTAACAATGATTTGAGATCATTGATAAGTTGTTTTCAAATTTAAAAAGTTGAAAGTCTTCTTTGAAGAGATAATAGGAAAATTAAAAGTAGAGAGTCCCCTCCTAAAGAATATTGCTTGACATCATCATTTCCAATAGGTTTAGAACAAAATAATTTATATAATAACACATTTTCATTGCCTAGCTACATGTACAAAGGCTTTGGTTCCATCCCTAGCACTGAAGAAAAGCAAAATCAGGTTTTAAAGTTATAACCAAAATTATTAGTAGATTGATTTACACAATTCCTTTCACTAAACCTTTTCATACCCCAACCAAGTAAAAAAATTAAGCCAATTTACATCAACTTTCCACATTTTCCAACTAGTTTATACCTAGTCAATATTAAATACTTGATATGAGGTGGGGTTTATTTCCTTTTTTTTTTTTTTCTTTTTAGGCTGCCAGTACAGCTTGAACTAAGTCCCTAGGTGATGTTCCAAAATGATTTTGCTGAAAGCTAGTACTCTACCACTTGAGCCACAGCAGCATTTCTGGCTTTTTGGTGGTAAATTGAAAATTAAGAGTCTCAAGGACTTTGCTGCCTGGGCTGGCTTTGAACCTCAATCCTAAAATCTCAACCTCTTGAATAGTTAGGATTAAAGGCTTGAGCCATGGCATCTGATGATAATGTCTTCTTTTTAGGACCCACTGTGAAAGCCCTTAACACTGTTCCATGAATATTCATTATCATTTGGCTCCTTTTGAGCTTCTGAGATCAGACATTATCCTCCAAGATAAGTCAGATCTGCCAGGGGCCAGAGGCTCACACCTGTAATCCTAGTTACTCAAGAGGTTGCTATCTGAGGATCCCAGTTTTAAATCAGTCCTGGCAGGAAAGTCAATGAAATTCTTTTCCTTTTTTTTTGTCATGAATACCACGGTCTTCTGGTTGTCTTTGTTTTTACTTTTTTTTTTTTTTTTTTGCCAGTCTTGGGCTTAGGTCAGGGCCTGAGAACTGTCCTTGGATTTTTCTCAAGGCTAGAACTCTACCACTTGAGCCTCAGCACCACTTCTGGCTTTTTCTAAGTATGTGGTACCAAGGAATTGAACCGGGGTCTTCGTGCATGCTAGGCAAGCACTCTACCACTAGGCCAAACTCCCGGCCCCTGTTTTACTTTAACTTCTTTCTTTGTTATTAGCTGCAATTCTTTTCTTTTTTCTTCCACTGAAGTATAATGCATCTGTTTTGTTTTGTTTTTAATTTTATTGTCAAGGTGATGTATAGTTACATAGATTAGGCAATGAGTACCTTTCTTGTCCAACACTGTTTACCCCTAAATCAGTGAGATTTTTATTTCCAGCAAACTGCTCCAAAACAGCCAGAAGTTGTGATGTGTCTCCAGTGGTAGAGTGCTAGCCTCAAGCACAAAGAGGCTCAGGAACAGTGCCCTGTCCCTGAGTTCAAGCCCCGTGACCAACAATAAGGAAGGGAGAAAGGGTGGAAAAGTGGGAGGGATGGAGGGAGGGAGAGAGAGGGGGGAGGAAGATGGGGAGGAAGAGGAAGAAAGGATGGAAGGAAGGAAGGAAGAAAGGAAAGACAAAGGAAAGGAGGGAGGCAGAGAAAAGAGAGTGAAAAAAAGAGAATGAAAGAAAGGATGGAAGAAAGGGCAGACTCACACCTTGCACAAAGTCAACACTACACTATCCTACTGTTTTAAGTAAAGATAAACAGAGTCGTGGGAATCAATTCTCCGCACATGGACCAGGGGTCTACACTATTCAACTCAATGTGATAGAATGTGGGACTTGGCCTGGAGAATGGGATTAAAGTCAGAAGACTACAGCAAGTAAAATCGAGATAATTTCAGATACCCTTCTGAGAATATATTGCTTTGTCCTGAAATTGGATGAATTGACATTGAAGAATAAAAGGGATAAGGCACAGGACTTGCTCTAAGCCTCCTTCATTAGCCAAAGCAACAACCCTTAAGGAAGGAGATCAGCCATCAATAGGCAGCTCTCAGCAAAGCATTCAAACACTGTCTTTGGCAATACCATTTCTTAAGTACAAGTTATCTAAAACTTATATTGTAGAAAAAGGCCTAAACTAACTCTGTGTCATCAGGAATTAATCTTACAGGTAAGGAGGAAAAACTAAGAGATCCACAATTTACCACCAATGATTGTAATCTGTCTCAGAATTATCATTAATGTACAGTTCCAGGCAATAAATATAATGCATGCATTAGTACACTAATGTAAAGTATAAGGTAAACCAACCCACACATCCTAAAATATACAGTGGAGGTCAGGAAGGTAGCTTAGTGGTAGAACATATGAAATACATGGTTCAAGCTTCACTTTGTGTGTGTGTGTATATACTGTGTTAGAATAGCATACAGTAAATTCACAAAAAAAAAAGTTCCAAGAAGTCTGGGTTGTAAGGTATGAATGATGCACACTTGTAATCTCAGAACTAAGAGGCTGAGGCTGGAAGATTTTGAGTTCAAAGATACCTAGGCTATGATAGCAAGATACTATCTCAAAATAAATAAATACACACATATATAGAAAGGATACATAAATAAATAGTCTCAACCATCCATCAACTGAAATTGCCTCTTCAAAGTCCTACTATAACCATTAACATTTTCTGAACTATCTTGATAGCACAGAGCTTGACTGGGGAAGTTTCTTAGATACTACAGGGAGAAGAGTTGTGGGGAAAACAACTGTCATTTCAATTTACGGAAGCAAGTTTTTAAAATACAAACTTTTAGAAATTAAAATTCTTGGGTATTTATGTGATACACTATCTCATAAACAGTCCAGAAAACTGGCCCAAACTATAAATAAAAACAAAACAAAACAAAATGTAACTCATCTTTGTGGCTTCTTACTTCATCTTCTCAAATCAGAGTGAGCATGCTGTAACATACAAACATGAAATGTTTTGTGAAATACTCATTTTTTTTGAAACTGGTCCTTGATCTTACACCACACACAAACATCAGCTCAAAATATTAAAAAGACCTAAATGAAAGGCCTTTTATGGACATCATGTGGAGATTCACAAAGAAATAAAAAAACACACACACACACACACACAAGTGGAGCACCAGTTACTCACACCTATAATCCTAGCTTTGGAGAAGGCTAAGATCTGATTATCAAGGTTTGACGCCAGAAAAAAAGCAGGAGAGTCCAGGAGACTCAGACTTTCAATTAATGATTACAAAAACAAAAAAAGCCACCTGGAAGTAGAGCTGTGGCTCAATGAGAGGAACACCAACCTTGAGGGGAAAAAAACCCTAAAAGACAGTTCCCAGGCTCTGAGTTTAAACCACAGATTCCAACAGTAAATAGAGGGGTGGGAATGTGGCTTGGCAGTAGTATGCTTGCCTAGCATTCATGAAACCCTAGGTTTGATACCTCAGTACCACGTAAACAGAAAAAAAAAAAGCAGAAATGGCACTGTGGCTCAAGTGGTGGAATGCTAGCCTTGAGCAAAAGAAGCTCAGGGACAGTGCCCAGGCCCTGAGTTCAAGCCCCGGGACTGGCAAAAATAGATAGATAGATGGATAGATAGATAGATAGATAGATAGATAGATAGATAGATAGATAGATAGAACGAACCACCATACAACCTACCAATCCCTCTCCTAAGTAAAAACAAAGGAGATGAAATCATCACCTCACAATGATATCTGCACTGTGATGTTCACTGCAACAACAAATGTCCATCCACAGCTGGACAACCTGTAAAGGAAGGTACCTTAATAATCTTTGTCTTATCTTCTTAAAACCCTCTTATAAATAAATAAAATAAAAATAAGATCCCACCAGACCGAAATGGTAATTTGATTTATTAAGTGAGTATTGGAACAAGATTCAGTTTAGTGCCCAGTTGTGATCAGAGATTCTCTCTACTCAACTCCAAGGAATGAGAGATTTTAAGTCTCAACTCTCTTTTTCTCTCTCATTTGACCTGATACAGTTTGTCCTAGCAAATGTAAGTTCTAGCTATGGCAACTGAGAGAAGACACCCTTTACTAAGATGTTTCTGGTACTTTAAGAATTATTGCATAGGGCTGGGAGTTTGGCCTAGTGGTAGAGTGCTTGCTTAGCATGCATGAAGACCAGGGTTTGATTCCTCAGTACCACATACATAGAAAAGCCAGAGGTGGTGCTATGGCTCAAGTGGTAGAGCTCTAGCCTTGAGAAAGCCCAAGGACAGTGGTCAGGCCCTGAACTGCAAGCCCAGGATTGGCAAAAAAAAAAAAAAAAGAAAGAAAGAAAAAAGAAAAAGAAAAAGAAAAAAGGAAAAGAAAGAAATTACTGCTTGTGTTTGACTAAGCCTGCCTATTTATTTATTTAGAACTGGTGCTGGGGCTTAAACTCAGGGCCTTGGGCCCTTATTGTTACTTTTTTATTTGTTTGTTTTTGCTCAAAGCTGGCCCTATACCATTTGAATCACTCTTCCAGTTCCAGATCTTTGCTGGTTAAACTTAGATAAGAGTTTCAGGCACTGGTGACTCATCTGTAATCCCAACTACTCATGAAGCTGAGATCTGAGGATCACAGTTCAAAATCAGCCGAGACAGGAAAGTCCTTGAGACTCTTACCTCCAATTAACCACCAGAAAACCAGAAGTGGTAGAGCACTAGCCTTGAGCAAAAATGGTCAGACAGTAGCCACCCCAACTCTGAATTCAAGTCCCAAGACTGAAAAGGGAGAGGAAAAGAGAGACAGACAGACAGACCGACAGACAGACCGACAGACAGACAGAGACAGAGAGATTCAGAGACTTTTCTGCCCAGGCTAGCTTTTAATTGTGATCATTGTGATCATCCAATTCCAGCCCGCTGAATTGCTAGGAATATAGATATGAGTGACTAGTGTCTGGCTGTCCTTTTCTTTGAAGAATATATCTATATCTATATCTATATCCATATCTATATCTATATATATCTTTTTTTACAGAAATCTTGTGATAGTTCCAATGCTTATCTACTCAGACACTGCTAGCTAGGCATTTTCCTGGAATTCTAGAAATTCTCTTTGGCAGCAAAGGAAAAAAACTTATCTTATTTTTTTATTGTCTGGGTAATGTATAGAGGGGTTACAATCACAGCAGAGGAAAAAATTTAATGCATTTCTCCCACTGGCAACCTCTCCCTTCTCACTCCCACCCAGGCAAAGTCTATCTCTGATTTTAAGCAATCCTAATTCCTAAAGGTACCTGGCTCAGTTCTGGTTATCTGGGTAACAGAAACTGGTGAAGCTCTTCAAATGTTTTCCCCTAAGGCACACTTAAGTCAACATACAGGCTTATCGCTGAGTCTTAACCTGAGCCAGTCACTCCTTTGTGCTTCCTTCCTGATAGTTCAGGAGCATGTAGGTGAAAGTATGCCTGATTGCCCCATTTTCTTCATCCCTTGTCTTTCACTAACTTCAGTTGCTCAGAGATGGGCAAATGGAACGTCCACTTAGAATGAAGGGTATGCAGCAGTCTGTAAGAAATGTAGCTTTGGCCTTTAGATCTGCATGTATAAGCATGGCCTAAGTGAAAATATGAAAGGTATGTCAGGTCACCCAACCTTGCCATAAAATAAAATGAGACCAGAAGTGGCATATTTCCTGTGTGTAAACATTCATAACTGCATTCATAACTTGATTCCAGCCGTAATGTGTCTGCCTAGCAATGTGAAGCTCTTACTTCAAACCCCAGTAATGGAAACAAATAAGATAATCCATTGCAATTAGGTTAACCAATTTTAAGAATCCTTCCTAGCTCTGAAAAGTTGTTTCATCAGTTTCTCTAAATCGCCAACCACTAAACTTGTGTTAGTCAATCGGTAATCTGAGCAAATCATGAATACCTAAAGGTAATAAAGAGACCCAGACCCCCTCCATAGGAATCCTAATCCCAGTTCGATGAGTCAGGTAACAGATGAGTTGTGTCTCAAGCTCTCTTTTGCCATGTTCCCTGTAAAGCAAGTATATTTCCTACTATAGGATCAAGTTAGTTTAATTCATATTTATGTATTTGTTTGTTTGTGCAGGACTAGGGATCAAACCTAGGGTTTTGTACATGCTAGGTAATGCAACAATATACTCCAGGGCTCCAACTCCTCTTTTGCTTTTTTTCCTTTCGATTCCTTTATATTCCACTCTAGTTTCTCTATACACATACTAGGCCATTTTTTTCTTCTTTAGGATATTTTTTCTATCTTGTCTTCACAATGTATCTAGGAATGATAGGAAAATGCAAATTGATAGTTTGATCTCATGACAAAAAGGAAGAGGAGGAGGAGGAGGAGGAAGAGGAGGAGGAGGAAGAGGAGGAGAAGAAGAAGAAGAAGGAGGAGGAGGAGGAGGAGGAGGAGGAGGAGGAGGAGGAGGAGGAGAAGGAGAAGCAGCACACATTGCGCTGTGACTGGCAAACACAGTGGGAGAAAACAAGTCCTTGAGTGAAAAATAAAATGTTCCTTGACTAAACCCTCTCTCTAGTTAAATGGGAGATGGGACATGGGACGAATTGCTCTAGTTCCTGGTTCTGGTAGGAGGAAATTAAAAAGAAACATTATACATCATCTATGTGAAACCCTATCTGCTATTTTATACAGATAGGGGAAAAAAAGGAGCAGGGAGAATAACGAAATTCAAATTACACAGCTATTGAGAAGCAGGGCCCTGCTAAAAGCCACGTTTTCTGTCTTCCTGTCTTGCACTTGGTAGTACAAAGGCTCCTACTTCCTGGGGAGGCAGGGATGGCCTCCCCAACTCCAAAGGGAGCATTGGGTTCAGGGCCAGGGGCTACTTTCAGATCTCCAGCAGACTCCTCCAAAGAGGAGGCTGGGACAGCCTTTTTGAATTTTTGTTGGGTGCTCTAAGAATTGGGCCTCTGTGGGCTTCGTGGCAGAACACCCTGAAGAGAACTTAGACCCTGACTCTTCTCCTTCAGTGCTTCTAGCAATCTCTTTATTCCTGCTTCCTCTAGGTTCCAGCGAACCAGGCGATTCAGATGCAGGTCTCTTGCTCCAGGACTCAGCTCCCAACGCCTTGATGAGGCATGTTTAATCTTCCACCCGGATTATTTAACCTCCTCATCCTTGTTAACAAACAGCCATTATTAACGAGATGGGAGACCACATGGGGTGGGTTTCTGCAGACAATGTAAGCTCCCCTTGGCTTTTCTACAAGCAAATTCATAATCCTCCGCGACTCAGCTGCCTCCATTCTCCTGCACAGAAAGCTAAGCAGAACCAGGGTGATCTGGACCCTTCTCAGGACCCCCCCCAAGCTCCTCCCCCATCAGAGAATGCGTCCTCTACAAGATGGAGCTGCCTCTGCGGCTTCTTTCCCTGCCTCCCTCTCTCATTCTCTCTCCCATGGGGTTGCAACAGTGCGTTATAAATTTTACCTTTCCAGTGTGCAGGAGAGGCGAGAGGAGGCTATGTCCCAGCTCCGGGCCTGCCTGTCCCCGAGGACACCAATTAAAGGCACTAATTGGACAGCAATACATCAAAGTCGCTCCCGGGAGTGGGTCTTCAGAGCGCCAGGAGTCCGTTAGTTGGGCTTTTGTTTCAGATCAGAAATACAGAGAAAGGGAGAAAAGAAAGAAAACACCCACTCCGACAAGGAAGGTCGTGTGTGTGTGTGTGTGTGTGTGTGTGTGTGTGTGTGTGTGTGTGTGTGTGTGTGTGTTGTACTCCGTGCGCGGTGCGCGAGCGCCTGCTCTACCTCCGCATTCACTGGGAGCCACCTGCTCTCCTCGCCTTCCAGGTTTACCGCAAACGATTTTTCCTGCTTCTCTGAGATGCGCCCCTCACACTTCTCCTGTCGAGAGCCGCCTTTATCCCTTGTTTTGAATCCCCGGGACCCGCGTGGATGTGGCACACGGGTATGCCCTAGCGGGCCAGGACCGAGAGCCCTCAAACCACCTCCCCGTGTGCCCACTCCCGGTCCTTCCTAAACAGGTTGAGGGACAAGCAGACACCTCAGGGAGGCACCTGTCACCAGGACTTCGCGACGGTCGCCTCAGCAGCACTGGATCTTGCAAGGCTCCTGGCAGGGGGAAGATGACGAAACCTCTCCTCTCACGATTCACAGTAGAGCGGCTCTGGCTCTTCGGAGTGGGAGAGGAAAGGACCTTTGGGAGAATTGGATGCTGATCCAAGGCTCTAAGGAGCCAGCTGGTGATGGGGCGGTGGGGCGAGTACCCCCAAGTACAGGAAGCAATCGAGGCGCACTCGAGGAAGACCCACGGAAATGTGGGCCCTTCCCTTCCCTCCGCACAGTAGGTCTAGTTTTAGAATAGGATGGGTCTCCGGAATCCAGTCACCACCGGCAACCACTCCCCTGATATGGAGGCTTCCCGCACCTTCGCTACCAAGGCTCCCTCAGCAGCAACAACGACAGTGGCTATCAGAGGCAGGCTGCAGCCCTGAGCCCCTTACAAAGCAGGACTGACATCCAAGCACAAACTGGGTCTTTTCAGGGTCATTGCCCACACGAGGGAAGAAAAGGGAAGAAAAAGAGAGTCCCTAAAACAGGCGGGGGGGTGGGGAGAGGGAGGAAAGGGCTGTCATCAACTCCACAGCACCCATAGCACAGGCGCCCAGAAGACTTAGCTTCACCTGGGCCCTGGAGAGGTCAGATTCCGACCTCGAGCGCCTTTCATCCTGCAGACCTTCGTTGGCTCCCTTCCCTCGAGTAGCCAGATTGGAATGGCTGCTTTTGATCCCATTTGTTACCAACCCTGGCATTTGTTTTCCATTTTATAAACGCTTCTCTTTAAGTAATTGTCCCTGTTAACAGCGTATACCTTTCAGCAGCCCTCGCTGTGCTATAAATAATCTCGATGAAGATGCAAGGATATGACTTTCACAAGATTGGACAATTGATTCAATCTGTGACCCGCGATCGCGAATAATATTGGAAGGCTATTTAAACAGATGAAGGCCTAAATTGTCTTGCTTGTATCTGAATTAATTTCTCATTCATCATCATTATGAAGTGATTGGTCTATTCAGGCTCTTCAGCCTGCTGGAACGGAGCAGGATTTAAATGAGATTGTAACACAATTTAAATGCTTGCCGACTTTAACGAGGCCAATTGAGCAGCTGCAATAAATACAAATATTTTTCTAAACAGCCTTGTTTTAAATAATTACTTAATGCTTTCGTGTTATTTTTAAGTGGCAATCTTTCTCCAGCTCAGACTATTGCATACAAGTATTTATTTGCTGAGAAGGTGAATTTCAAAATGACTTGGTGTTTGCTTTATAGATGGACGAGTGTGTGTGTGTGTGTGTGTGTGTGTGTGTTTCAGTTTTGTTTTCTTAGGGGCAACTTTTCAAGGTCCTATAGCTGACACAAATGGTGACCTGGAGTTTTGTTTCACCCTAGTGCACTTTGATGTACCTACCTCTGTCAGAACTTGGAAGGACCTGAGTGATAGAAGAAATTGGCAAATATGGTTAGTTATTTAGCCAGACCTGTTTCAGCTGGGTCCTGCAAATAAATCTATGCATTCGCACTTGGAAATGACACCCTGGAGAATGGCAACGTTTCTGATTTGTCCTGATGACGATCATCATCTTGAACAAATCAGAATTCCAGCATGTTTCAAAAGTGTCCCTTAGGAAGTTCAATCTTCCAGCAGTTTGGCTGCGGTGCAAGTTGACAGGTGTGGGCGGAGACAGGATGAACATTTCTTTGTTAGGGAACAGCACAGAAAGAGAATCTCACTGCAAGTATTGGTTTGGAAAAGAGATGTTAATTAGAATATTTTTGCCCTTCCCTCCCCCATCCCACAACCTCCCCCCCCACTTCTCCCTGTACCCATCTTCGGTTTGGTTGCATGATGGAAATATGAAAGCAGGCACACCTCTTTCCACTTGGAGGATGCCATTCATCTGATGTCTTCGGCAAATGTCCACTGTGACACCCTTGCTCCCCGACAGACATATGGCAGCGGGTGTTTCCTCTTTGGAGAATAATGGAAGCAAACAAGCAGAAGCCTGGGGAACAAAAGAATCTTTTAAACTTTCATGAAACGGTTGAGGGTGAGAGGACAGGATACTTACTATGGAGACCCAGGCCCCCATTTGGGTTGACTCACTGGAACTGTGTCCCTCTAGAAGCATCCTGAATCTCCTCTTCCTCTACCTACAGTGGGGAAGAGGGCTCAATGTCTGGGGAGTTTCCTATCTTGTTTGGAGCCTAGGAAGGTGGAGCTAATATAGTTACTAGAGAAACCATTGCTGGGGCATTCCAAGTGATCAAACTGGGGGGTGGGGTGGGGGAGAGGGACAAGGATGGAAGAACCAAGTGATTTGCTATGTAACTGGACAATTTAATGCCAGAGTTAGGGAGCTGCTGGCTGAAATCATTTTGTCTTCGAGGCTCTGCCGAGCTCATCCGCTTTATCCTGTTGTTTAAAATGAGCATTATCCCAAACATATGCAATGCAATCAGTTTGGTCACACTTACAAGAACACGCTTTAATAAGGCAATCAATCACAAGCTAACAAGCCAGCGACGCCCAGGCAGAGGCTCATTTCAGGCTGCTGGGTGGCTAGTCTTTCAGGGCGGTTCAGAGGCGAACCGGAATTGGGAAGGGGATCTCTTCCCCAGGCCCTCCCTGTCGGGTAGAATTGAAGAATTGTAGGGAATGTCGTGGATAGAGATGTCGCTGAGAGTGACCTCCAAATAGAGGTTCTCACCCAGGAAAGTGAGAGGACAGAGGAGGAAACACGAGACTGACGCTCACAGCTGCACGAGACCCAGAACCTCTGTTTTTCCACCTGCAAAATGGGGCCGTCGGGACAAGGCCTAAGAGGATGTACTGAGAAAATTGACAAAACGAAAACAATACTTTATCAGCCCTTTTGCCTCATCTTCGCCTCCGCATATTACAGATAGAAATTGAGACTGCGTGTGGGAAGTGCCTTCTTCCGGGCCATCCCTATTCTCCCCCCATAAAATGGGGAGGGATCAGATCAGACCAGCTGCGGTTGCCCGGTGCAAGCTAATTTTTTTTTCTTTTTGGGGAGGAGTAGAATACTGTAAGACGCAATACCTAGCACAAACCGCAAACCTTGGCAAAAGGGAAATTTCATTATGAAGTAATGAGTAATTCCTCCTGGCAAGATGTATTGTTATATCTTCCACTTCAATTTGGAGGAAGAGAGGCTCAATTACCCAGAAAATACAGTCAATTAAAGGCTGCTGATTGGACACGAGGCCGGATCATCGATCTTGTACTTTCCAATATCGTTGCAGACACCTCATTTTCCCTCCCTATTAACTGAAAATACGCCTGGCATTAAGGCAACCCGTAGCCCATTTACCTGTCGCAAGCAATCTCTGCCCGATGCGGAGCAACAGCAAAATTTGCCGGGATTTGGCACTTGGGAGCTTCCGGCTGCAGAGGCAGCTGCGCCAGTCTGGGGGCGGGGCCAGGGCGGGAGCATCAGTCCAGGAGTCCTCGGCTTCGGGGTTCATTTTGGTAGGGCAGGGGGCATGGGGGTCGGCAGAGCTGGCTCTGAAACCTCAGGGGATAGAGAGGCAGTTGAGGTGTCCCCACCTGCTCCCTGAGACACCAGCAGAGGACCCCAGTATCGAGGAAACTTAAAGCCTCCTACCCTCCCAGAAGGCATCCATCTGTCCCCTTGCTTGGGCTGCGACTACTGGATGCAGCCACACGTTTGTTTTCGGGGATGGAGGGGGTTAATTGTTGCTGAGAGCAGCCAGTCGGTCTGGTCGCCTTTTTCTAACATTCTAGAATACCTTGTTCTCTTTGAAGAGACTACTGTCAACGCCCCATTTGGGCTACCTCCCAGCCCTCAAAGCAAAACCAGCTCAGCTTATTAGCAAAACTAGGGCTCCCTTGGTGTCCCAGCTCCTCTACCCCGCCTGCCTTGCTAGTTTGGGATTGAGGTTAAGACTGCTCTCTTAGAGACCGCACAGCAGGGACTCCTTTTCTCAAAGGATTGGAGCAACTGAAGACGTTCTCACCCCTCAAAAGAATGAGCCCCAGGAGGGACCAGTACTTCAGGATGGGCCAATTTTCCTGTAGAGGGCCCCTAGCATGCTCAGAATTAAGAAAATGCACACCTTGGGGCAACAGGAAGCAGACCTTCAGTTCCTGCCTATAGCTCTTTGCAACCTGCTATTCCGTGCTTTTGTTCTTTCCCTAGCAAAGTCCATGCTGGGTAAGCTAGTAATTCAGAAAGTCAATATTCTGCTTGCTGCCAAAAAATTTAATGAACATTAATATTTAAATGCTAAGGTGAGAATCATGTCCAGCTTTTATTGCAATATGGTTAACAAATCATAACAGCAAATTCTTTGGGCTTCGAAGGAAAACTTCTAACCAAACCAAATTCATTCCTTACCGGAAGAGCCACTCCCTCACAGCTGGGGTGGCAAAAGTTCTTCCCTTCCTCAAAAACTGGCTGCAAGAATGAGTGTGACTGTGAGGTTTTGTGAGAGATTCCCAAACAACCCCTAGTGAAGGACAGAGACAGGGTGTCCCAAAGGTCAGAAGGCACCCACTGATAACTGAAAGTTAAGCCCCTGTGGCAATTTGTTAGGAAAATGAGAGAAAGCCGTTAAAGCCCCCATTCTCTAAGCTCTTCCCTGGGCGCCTTGTTAAACAAGCTCAGGCTCTGGGCTGGGCTGGGCTTGATCATTATTATACATACATTCTGTATTCAGAAACCCTCCTTACACACATCACTCGCTAATCAGAGTGTGTACGGGACCCAGAGAAAAGAGGTTTGGCCTCATAGAAGCTGCCAAGGGGCCTCCTGGGGTATCTGCATCTTCCCTGCCAACTTCCGAACAGAATGCGCTAGGCCTGGAGTTGCAAGTTGAAAGGTGACACGAAGCTGGGAGTGACCAGTCAGATGCTGGTAGATGTCAAAGCTAGAAGATGCTGTGTAACTGAGGCTCTAGGAAGATCAGAGGGCCCTCGTGTTCCTTGCCAAGAGGCAAGAGTCTCCCTGGCAGTAAATCATCTCTCACTCTCTCCCTTAAAAATGGCTAGTGTATTGTCATCAGCAAGCCCCCTGCCATGCCTTTGAAAAGCTGGTGAAGATTAATCTCTATCTGCTCTGCATACACAGCATTTTGTTCAGAGACAGCAATTTCCCTTTCCAGTGTTTGGCCTTGAGGGGGGGGGCGCAGGTGAGGAAGGAGGATGAGGTGGGGGTGTTGGCAAAGGGGCTGCATAGGGGTTGCCGTTGAGTTTTATTTAGCTATAGAGCCGTGGCCTCAACCCAGTCAGAGGTGGTGGGTTCGGGTGAATGATGGCAAAGAGGCCACCCCGTAAATGAAGCTCTCTCAACCTCTGCCTTCGCATCCTCCCTCCTGCTCCCCCAAAGGTGCTATAGCCACAGCGGCTTGCTTCCTGGGTCTCCCGATCCTGAAGGCTGAGTCCCATTGGTCTTTTAGGACCTCTCTGCATCTGGGGGGGGGGGGTACAAGAGGATCTGGCTGAGTTCTAAGAGGCCCCCTCTCCGGGTGTCCTGGAGCCAGCAGCCCGCGGGTCGGCCCCTTATCTGGTGAGAGGCACCTCCTCCCTCTGGTCCAATGCGACGGAGGAGGCCTTGCTGAGCACCGAGGGCGCAAAGGTGAGGAAGGAGTCCGAGCGGGAGGTGGAGGCACAAGTGAAGTCCGAGGCGGCGGCGGCGGCGGCGGCGGCAGCAGCAGCGGCGGCCCGGGGAGCCAGCCCATTGGCCGGGCCGCTGTGACAGGCGAGGCAGGAGCAGGGGCCGCCCGCCGAGGCTCCCAGTCCGTGCGCGGGGCCCGGGTATAGCGGAGGATGGCGGAAGGCGCACAGCAGTTCGGGGCGCGGGTAGGGCTGAGAGAGCACTCGGAACGTGTCGAGGGGACGCAGCGGGCCGCTGAAGGGCGAGGCCGCGGCCGAGGCTGCAGATGCGGCGCCCAGGCCCACGGGCGAGTAGTAGGGCAGGGGCAGGTGCGATGGGAAGGGGTAGGGCAGGCCTCCCGCGGCTGCCGCGTGGCTCATCATGTACGTGTAGAAGGCGGGGTCCGCTGGGTGCGGCCACGTCATGGCCAGTCGCTGCCTCTTGTCCTTCATGCGCCGGTTCTGGAACCACACCTGGAGGGAAGAGACAGCAGACTACTCAGTCTGGCTGGGCTGGGACCAATGGTTGCAGCCTAGAAACGCTGTCCAACCCTGGGAGACAAGACACCGCCTGGAGCCGGAATCCCAGCCCTGCAAATTTCCCAGTGTCACTCCACTGCTTACCCCTCTTTTTCCTCAACCCACGTGGCCAAGATCCCCAGGGCACCAGACCCTGCGTGAGTGTTCTGGGAGACTAGTAGACTTCACCATCGCAGGGTGTGAGGGGGTGGACGACTCTGGCCCCCAGAAATACACCCCCTGCCGTGGGGACACCTCATTGTCACTTGCAAAGGCACTCGATCCCTGTTGTCCTTTGCCTAGAAGAGGGACAAACTCGACCTCCTGGCCTTGGGGACTATGAAGAAAGCATCGGGTGAGGGGAACTCCAGGCCCCAATTTCCTGCACCCACTTTAAGGAGTGGCCAAGTGGGCATTCACTTGCGGTCACATAGGCACACACCCGCCTCGTTTGTCCTGCCGGCTCCTACCTTGATGGTGGTTTCCGGCAGATTCAGGGCAGCCGCTAGCTCGCACCTCCGTGGCCTTGAGACGTAGTTCTCCCGGTAGAATTCCTTCTCCAGCCGGGCAATCTGCTCCCGGGTGAAGGCCGTGCGGTACCGGCGCATCTGGTCACTGGCGCTGCAGGCCAGGCTGCCTTGCGAACTGTTCCCGCCGCCGCCGCCGCCGGTGCTGCCGTTGCTCTTGGGAGTCTCGCTGCCGCTGTTGGGACTGCTGCCTGGTGCCTCTGAGCCCGGCCCTGCGCAGGGAGCCCAGAGCACACGAGCACATGCACACAGACACACAACAGACACACAAACGCTGCTGAAGTGAAGTTGTAGGCCCAAGGATGGGGGGCGTGGGGGACAAGATGAGAAAGGACAAACCCCTCAGCAGCCTCAGTCTCTCTGCAGGGGCCATGCAACTGGGGGTGGGGGAGCGACAGGCGCTTATCATTGGGGACTGGAAATTAGAAGGTTTGAGGTGCTAGGTTCTAGTTGCCCTTCAGAAGATCTCAGTCTAGGGCATGCTGGGTAGAGGCTCCCAAATGCCTCCCTTGCCGGCCCGAGGTCGCCGGCAAAGTGCATTTTCTCTGTGCTCTCTGCCCACCATCAGCCAGCAGAGGTAGGCGAGGGTATGCCTATGCACATTGTCTGACAGGCAAATTAGTTGAGATACACCTTAGTGCAGTCTGTGCCTTCGTGCATTGTAGGGCGCTGGACATGTAGTTTCCTTGCTCTGCTATGTTCCTGAATGGGAGCCCAGGTGTGTGTGTGTCTATGCGTGTGTGAAAGAGAGAGAGTGTGCGTGTATGCACGTGTGCGTGCGCACACGTGTGTTGGAGGGGCGGACAGCTCGGTGGAAGACCCGCTGTTCTGAGGACATGTTATGGTAGGGAGTGGATGAGTAGTGAAGATGAGTATAAAATGTTGGATACTCCACTCGGGTTATCCTCCTGCCCTCCAAGTTCTTCCTAGCCATCCCCTGGGCTTTGTGGAGGGGTGTCTGCCGATGAGCTCTCCCTCCCATTTTCCCACCCCTCTTAGGTGGCGTGATTGGGGTAACCAGGATAGGAAGGGGAAAACTGTACCCTCTGGGCAATCCAGCCCATTCCCATCAGGTCTGAGTGGGAAGAGGCTCTCCAGTTCAGCTCCCCCGCCTCTTAGAACCTACCCCCAGAGAAGGGTGGGGCTCCCGCCCCCCGCAGCTCCTTTTCCTCGGGGTGAAGAAATGGGACTGGGAAGGCCAGGAGGAGGGGGAGGACCCGATCCTGGCCTTTTCAAATGCAACCGGAGACCAAAAGCAATTAGACCATTGGGACCATTTCCGACCTGGCGCCTACAAGCCCGGGAAGTGACAAGGTAATTTGGACCTCTGACCGACGTGCAAACTGGCCGGAGAGCTGCAGCAACCGGGCAGCCAGAGTCCGGGGGCTTTTACAGTCCTTTATAGACTCCTGGCTTCCGCACCTCATGCGCCTCGCACCCCACCACACTTCGTTTGATCTTACTTCGCCCTGGGGAAGGTGTCTTCCCCGCTCAGTTGAAGCATTCCCACAAAACACTGGGGGGTTGGGGTGCACTTTGAATCCCCCAAGCCCAAGAGATTTGTCCCCCTCCCCCACAAGGCACAGCTGTCACCCTCAGACCCACCAATGCCAGAACACGGTGGGAGACCCCTGCCAGTTCACAGATTTAAAAAAAAAAAAGTTATTGGGGTTGGTTCCCCCCCCATCCTGCCCGGGGGGAAAGGAGTGTCTTCCTCCTGGCCTGAGCTGAGGTGAAGGTTGGGCGCAGAGGGAGGCCCGGGGAGTGGAGGGGCGCGGTGGCTACCTTTGCTGTGTTGGTAGTCGGCGTTCCCAGTGGTGCAGTCCGGGGTGCAGCTCACCTCAATTTCTTCATAGAAATCCGACTCCGTATCTGAGCTACTGGGTTGACCCTGGCCAGAGAGGTTGTCGGCGGAGGGGACCGGGGGTCCAGGACCAAGCATGGCCGCGCCAGTAGCCCGTGACTCGGCGCCCAGCCCCGTCGCGCTGCCTGCTAGTCCGTCGGCCGCCTTTTCCTCCGAGCCTCCCCCGCCGCGCTCCCGGAGAGCCGGAGGGCCAGTTCGTGGGCTCAGGCAACCATGGGGCATCATCTTCTCAGGCGGCTCGGGCCGCGGACTCCCCACGGCTTCGGACAAATTGGAGACCCTCTTGCCAACCAGAGTACCAAGTTGACCCCCATCCAGAAACATCACCACGTCCTTGCGGCTCTCCATCCCGGGTCTGTCTGTCCGGAGGGGAGAGAGGGGAAAGCCCTCAAGGGAGCTCCTAGCCCCGGGCTTCCGAAGACCCCAGCCGGCCGGCCCAATAGTTGTGCGATCGAATGGGAGCCAGAGAGGCCGGACGACTGGGAGGGCGTGAAGCAGCTGGAGCGCGACGTCCACGGGCGACCGCGGAGGTGGCGAGGGGGAACTAGGGTCACCTTGTGATGCGATCGCTCCTCCGTGCCGCACCGCCTCTGAGAGGAAGCCCCATTGCCCTTTTCTTTCTAAGCTGTCATCCTCCCGCTGCAATCGTCATTACAGTACCGCTGGTGACGCCACTCGGCGAGCGCAAGTGGATAAATAGAAACGTCTGCCACCGCGAAGATGAAAGGAGACCCGCAGCTAATGGCTCGACAGTGATGCGCCAGGTGTGGGCCGCGCTCGAATGGGGAGGAGAGTGTGAAAACAGAGAGACACACACACTGGGAGAGGGAGACACCCAGGCACTGGGGATGCAAATGGAATTCCGCAGAAAGAAAGAGAGAGCTTAAGGCGCCCAGCGAGTTCCGCCTGGGCTGTGGGACTCGGTAATTGAAAGACGCTTTTGATTTTTTTTCTTTTATCGTTGTTTTTGACTTTTGTTTGCTTGGTGCCTTGATTTTTTCTTTTTAGCACTGATGCAAAAAATTCATCACTGCCTTTTGGAGGTGTGCAAAATCGGCTCACAAGCCTCTGTCCTCTCGGCATTATTACAATGCCTGTCCCTAGCAGCTAATTTCAAACTGGCTCCAAAGTCTTTTTCTTTCTTTCTTTCTTTCTTTCTTTCTTTTTTTTTTTTTACAAGCTACCAAAAAGCGTATTCCCCGCCCCCACATTGTCTGGGGTATCCGTTCCTTCCTCTTTCCCTCACCACCCGTGTGTTCTTTCTGGAGTCAAACTTTGTTACTTTTCTTTCTAAGGAGCAAGAGATCTTTTTCCCCACCTTTAAAGAACTGTCTTGGTTACTGAGTGAAAGTGTTGGATGATTTTTAAAATAATCACTATTGTTATTATTGTCACTGCTACTACTTTTATTTTGTAATTCTTGCCCTCTAAATGGCCTTAAGCTTTCCACAGCCTGGCTTGACTTGTATGCATAGAAGAAATCGCTTTCCCGTTTGGGCCTCGTGAGCACCTCAGGTATGTAGAGTGGGGAGAGGTTCTAAGACTGGTCTTGTGTATTTCCTTGTTTGTATTTTAAGTTATTCGTTCAGAATTCAACGAATTCTCCCAGAAACGGATTTTTTCAATGAAGAGATGCTGGTCAGATGTAGGTCCCTGTCACAGCAGCGCTGGAGGGCCCAAGCTGGGAGAAGGTTCCGGGCTTCAGTGGAAGTTTTAGGATAGCACTCCGAGCAGGCACTGAGTTCCACAAAGGATGGATTCCCCACAAAGGAGTGGACCACCAAGGCCCTTAGTTAGGGGCAATTGTCAGTGGATACAAAAGCTGAGGGTAAAAGAGAAAATCATTTTAAAATGCCTAGAAATTGCAGTTGACCAGAGTATCTGATACACCTGGAGGATGCTGGGATGGGATTATTATGCTAATTTTTGGATTAGATTTCAGGCTCCTTAGAAAGGTGGGCAGCAGCCCCTGGGGACCTGGTGGATGGGCTGAGTTCTCCTAGCTTTGCTGAGAGCAGGAGCTGTGCACCTTTGAGGCTTGGCTCTTCTTTCTCCGCCCTCTCCCCCAAGGCATCTAGTCCTATGGGTTGTGCTGAGAAGGCTGGCCCCAAAGCTCCAGCTTCTCAAGCAAACTCCTCATTGCTAGCTTTTCATTTGCTGCCTACTACTTTTCTCTCTTCCTCTTTCATTTTCTCACCACCCTACTCTGCCCTTCGTCTCCCTTAGCATTAATTAGGGAAGTGATAGTAGAAGCACGCAGGTTCAAGGAAGGACAGAAATTCTCTTCCAGCTGCTTTCTCTTTCCCATTAATTTGATAAGATGCTCATGAACCTTGCCTGGGGTGGAGTCCTCGTGCCACCATCTGAGCATGACTCACCCAGAAATCTGAGGAAGTATTTCAGAGGCCAGAGAGAAAGGGTTGGAAGTTGAGGGAGAGAGTAAATTCTCCTGAGAGAGTTACCCCTGGATTTTGTCCCATTCTGCCCTTTTGCTATCACTGTCAGAGCTTGACATAGCACCTGTCTTGCTCTTTCTTTTACAAATCAAGACTCCTGCATGTATGTCTACTTAAGTGCCACTTCAGTTGTCCATGCTCTATTGGGCACTTGAAGACTGAGCCTAGGTGACACCCACTTTCTCCCAAGAGCAACACCCCTACAGGCACATTCTCAGACACCTCACTACCCCCATTCTTAGGGGGGGCTGGCTAGTCCTTAGAGAGACTCCAGACTCTCCTGCCCCGCCCCAGCTTTGCATTCAATGGGATGTTCTGTGTTTGATCCTCTTTTCCTCTGAGTTTTTTCTGGAGATGAAAGCCAAGTAGGACTGTGAGATCAAGGGGTGCCATTTAGTCTCCTTCCTGGGTCAGCCTGCAGGAACTGAGTTTCACCATGCATACCCAGGATGGGGGCTGAGTAGGGGCTCAGCGGGGGTGGAGGGGAGAGAAGGGGCTGCTTACTCTAAGCTCAGATCTGAGCTTCTGGCAATAGCTCTTCTCAGTCCTGCCCACCCCCTAAAAGAAAACTTGTCTAGATTTATGCCAGCACCAAACAGCCAAGTGCTGAAAAATATTAATTATTTATTCTAAAATCAGCCTTTCACCAACATCAGATGAAAAGAGGTTGAGAAGATGATGAAAACAGGAGAGTACTTGATATAATCACTGTTTCTGTTTTGATCTTTGGTGTGTGTGTAGTGTATTTTAATAGCATTATTATCATATCACAAAGACTATTTACCATGCAGAAAGGTAAATCTAAGGAGCAGTAAAGCAAGAAGAACCCCATGAAAATGCAGAGTGGACCACAGCTGAAGCCAACTCTTGCCCTCCCCTGGCATATCTCACTTTCTCCCTCCAAGTTCCTACAACCCCATTCCCTACTGGGGCAACCAACTCTGGTCATGCCAACTCCACTCAGATGGAAATTCTCAGGATTTCAAAATTTCCCGCTCCTCCTCCTATGGAGGCTGGAGGCTGGGCAGAATAGGGGGAGGGGTGAAAATCCCCAAAGGAGACTTGAAGATAAGATGTCTATCTTAGTTTCTTTTGTTTTGTTACTACTGGTGGTTTGAACGTAGAATCTGGGTACTGTCACTGAACTGTTTGTGCTCAAGGATGGCTCTTGACCACTAAACCACACCTCCACACCCGGACTTTGGCAATTCATTGAAAATAAGAGGCTCACAGATTTCTTTGCCCTTGCTAGAAGCTAGTAGCTACTAGTAGCTAGTATTGCCAGTTTTGAGCCTCTAGTGCCTGGAGAATGCAGGTCATTTTAAATGGAATCGAAAGTGAAGTCACCAGACACCCTGATCAACTAAAACCCACTTTGCATCCCAAGAAAACCCCAACTCCAGAAAGTAGCAGCAGGCCTTGGGGGATAGAGCCTGATGGAGACTGTCATCTTCTGGTCTCTAAGCACCTTCCCAGCCTGGAGTCAGGCCACCCAGTGGCAAGCAGGTTTCTCAGCCAAAGGGAAAGGTGGGAAGTCCAGAGGCCAAGGGCCAGGAGCTGGACTGACTACTTCAGTATCAGCAAAAATTTGAACAGAAAAAGAATTGATTTTTTTAAATTGCTTATCTCTTCTGTTAAATATAAGAACAAAGGGAGCTTCATTTCAAACAATACAGTTGCTCTTTCATGGTAGAAATCATTCTAGGGCCTTCTAGTGACCTTCCAGGCTATCCCAGCACAAAGGATAGTCAGATCAGTGTTGACAACACCCCACCCTCAACACACACACACACACACACACACACACACACACACACACACACACTTGCTTCTACAAATCCTGTGGCATCTACTGATGTCCTGGGAATCTAGTGACATTGCAGAGTGTATCCCAAGGGAACATCAATAGGAGAAGAGATTCCATTTGCTCTCAAGCTAGATCAGGCTCCCATAGGCAGCCAGAGCACAGCTGGGTGTGGGATCTTCAGTACAAAAGGCCACAGAGTCAGCTGAGAGCATTGTTGATGGTGCCCAGATGCCTCCTGCACCACTGAGCAAATTTTCCTTTAGATAGGATGAATTGAAGTTTCTGAAACTCTGATTTGGGTAAGTGTGCCCCTTCTTTCCGAGAGAATCATGAAGCAAAGAAAATGGCAGCTGGAACAGGATGCTCTCCAACCTTCTTGACATGTGCCAGTCCTTTGGTCCCTGGGAGCAGGCAGCCCTGCTCGCCATTGCTGTAGCCTTAGCACCTCTCTGCCTGAGCTCTGAAAAACTGGAGCCTGGCAGCTTTCTGGCCCTGTTCTGCTAAAGTCTGCACAGTAGCCCAAATCTCCACACTTAGCACTAGGCCAACCTGGAGCCAAAAAAAAATCAGGTTCTTTGTTCCCATTCACCAGCAATTTTCCAACACTCAGCACAATGGCCTGGATAGCTCCCTGCCCCACCCTAGTGGAGCAGAATAGGTTTTCCAGTGTACATTAACATCCTTTCTTTGTCAGTGTAAGTTCCTTTAAAGGGCTTCAGTAATATCACTCCTACAATTGGAGGGTGACTAGTAGCCAGGTCATGGCTGAAGCCGAACCCAGCTCCCTACCTCACACTGTCCTCCAGGACTGATTAGCCCAAGAGACAAACTCTGAGCAAATGGCCAGGTCTGCCCACACCTGAGACCTAGCCTGAGCCATCCACCACCCCAAAATACTAGGCCTTGGCCCTTCATTCATGGAGAGAGTGTTGTAGCTGCAGGATCTCTGAAAGGCAAGCCTTGGGCTGAATTCCTTTGAGATCAAGACCAAAGTGGTAGGAACTGGTGAGCTATGGCTGTAACATTAGGAATCCCTTTTCCAGATTTGGGAAAACAGAGGAAAGATCCTACCATTTTGCTGGTGGTGTTGGTTCTGTGATTGTGTTGCTGGGGATAGAATCTAGACCCTTGCACATGCTAATGGAGCATTTTATCACCCACACATCCCCAGTCCCTCTTTTAGTTTGGTTTGTTTTTGTTCAGAGGCAACCCCTTTCCAAGCTCAGAAGGACCCAAAGATCAGACTAAACTGATTGTCTTATATCATCTTTCTTGTCAATACCCCACAAGTTCAGCGCGTTCACTGATAGTAAGAAGGAGCCCGCTGCTGTGCATATCAGCATGACCCTACCAGGACATAGAATCCTTAAATGGTGGGACCTCTATGATTTATTGGACCCTAAATGAACCTCAGTGCCCCTCCCGGGTGCAGGCCTGTGTTTGTGAGTGTGTCTCCTCTTGTTCTCTCTGTTTCTCTTGGATCGAAGCCCAGGAGGAGGATGCTACCCCGACCTAGCCTGGCCGAGTCTCCCTGGGCAATGACACAGAGGCGCCACCCGTGGGGAAAGCAGCTGTGGGTTCCCAGTGAAGGAACTTCTGCCCAGAAGTTGTCCCAGATCAACAAGTTGGACTGGTTGGGCGGGCTCAGGCTTTCCAGGCCAGGAAATGAAGAAAGCTTTGTTTGGGGATTTCTAGGGACTGGCTTTTATGGAGTCTCCTCCTGTCCCACACTTGTCCCTACTTCCATTGAGTGCTTCTTGGGGTCTTGTCATCCCTGCTGCGCAGCGGGGAAAACTAACTCAGAGAAGTTGCGGGATTTTCCTAGGGACACACAGCTGGAAAGTGGCAGAGTCCAGAACCCAAAGGCCGGGTTCTCCCTTCCGGCTTGGCGCTGCGTCCCTAGAAACATGCCCTCTAACACCCAGACCTCGAAGATGACCGGAAGAGCAGGGCAGGGACCCCTCCTTTCTGATTGGCCCGGCGGCTACGGTCCCCAGTGCTGCCCAGCCCCGGCACGACAGGAAGGGTGGCCGCACATCTGGAGGACCGCAGGGCGCCACGACGCGGAGGACACGTTCCCGGCCCATGGGTCTGGCCGTGAGTTCCCGAGCGCGCGCGCATTTGAGGAAATGGGGCACCCGCTGTTGGATGTTGGTCGCACTGAAGGGGGCTCAGGAAGGGGTGTCAGCCCCGGAGCCGTGTGCCTAGAAGAGTGAAGACTCCAGGGCCCGGGCCTGGAGTCTCAGACCCAGGGCCACAGCTCGTGTGGCAGCAGCTCCTGGGCGTGCCTTTCCAGCCGGCAGCCAGTCGACCGCCCCGTCCCGTCCCCGAGGTCCCTTTCCGTGTCCTCCGCCCCTCGCTGCCGGCCGCGGTGACAAAGTGCAACTCCCGAACTGCTGTCTCGGTGCGCCCCCCACTGCCTGTCGCCAGAGGAGGAAGTGGCGGCGCCTCCCTGCATCCTCGCTGGCCGTCTATCCCAGGACTGCTGGGACCGCAGCCCCCGTGCCCCACCCCCGAGGGGAGCCATCCTGACCGCTAGGGAGCCCCCACCCCAGGCGCCAGCCTCTGAGCTAGACCTCAGGAGGGATGGGTGGAGTCCGAAGCACCACTTGCACTTGGTTTTTCTGCACCGAGCTCTTAACCACACATGGAGATGGGAGGTGACTCCGGTGCAACTCCTCCTACCGCCCCACTTGGCTAGAAGGTGGTTGGGGGAAACTGTCGTCTAGAAGTTGTTGTTTTGTTGTCGTCGTAGTCGGTCGTGGGGCTTGAATTCGGGGCCTGGTAGCTTCCCCCTGAGCGTTTTCACTCCAAGCTAACCCTCTGAGACTTTGAGCCACAGCACCACTTCTGGTTCTCTGGTGGTTAATCGGAAATAGACTTTCCTGACCAGGCTGGCTTTGAACCGTAATCCTTAGATCTCAGCCTCCTGAGTAGGTAGGATGATGAGCTGTGAGCTGTGGCTCAAGTGGTAGAGTGCTAAAGCCTTGAGCAAAAGAAGCTCAGGGACAGTGCCTAGGCCCTGAGTTCAAGCCCCTGGACTGGCAAATAGACAAACAAATGCATTCAGATTCCTTATGACATTATTTTCTCCCTGTCTCTGTCTGTCTGTCTGTCCCTCTGCCTCTATCTGTGTGTGTTTTAAAAACATAGTTTATTTTTATTGTAAAGGTGATGTACAGAGGAGTTACAGTTATATAATTCAGTTAATGAGTACATCTTGTTTTGAACATTGTCACCTCTTCTCTCATTTTCTCTCAGCTTTTTCCCCTTCCTTCCCTCCTCCCTGACACGTTGTATAGTTCATTTTAAAAAAAACATTTAATTTTTATTATTGTTACAACCACCCCGTTTCTTTGTATGGGATAAGAATACCCTTTAGCATAGTTAGCTCCATCCAGTCTCCCACACTTAATTCTTTGTTTGATTATCTAACCATCCCAGAAGATGACTTTTTTTTATTGTCAGGGTAATGTATAGAGGGGTTACAATTACATTCACCAGGTAGTAGGTGCATTACTTCTCACATATTGATACCACTTCTCATAAAGAATGGCATTTTTTAAAGAATACTAAAAAGGGGGGGTCAGGAGCATAGCCTATTGGTAGAGTGCTCACCTAGCATGCATAAAACTCTCAGTTCAATTCCTCAGTATCACATAGTCAAAAAAAAAAAAAAGCTGAAAGTGGTGCAATTAGCAGAGTTCTAACCTTGAGCAAAAAGTGCCCAAGGACAGTGCCCAGGACCTGAGTTCAAGTCTCAGGACTGGAAAAAAAGAAACCTTTACAGGCAGAATTTTATGTATGTTTTATCCCTAGTTGTTTTCATCCATATTCTCCTCCATTTATCAACTGCATGTATCTCTGTATATACTTATTAACTAATTATGTCATTATCTAATTTAGGTCTTTCCTCACCAGCTCCATTCATTTACTACCTGAGGATACAGAGCTGTCCTCTCTTCCTGGCTCACTAAAATTTGCCCTGCAACTGCAGTGGGTGGAGCAGAGGAAGAACTGTTTACCTGGGAGTTTCTCTCACAGAAGCCTTGACATTTGACTAACTGGCTTGCTGGCTCCTAAGTGAAGAGTGGATCTTGTATGTCAGGGTATCATACTTGGCCACCCTTTTTTTTCTCTCCTTCTGACCTTGAAAGTAGCTGAAGACAAAAGAGGCTAAAGTATAGAAGTAAATTTTCTATGGACCCAAAGTATAGTGAGCATATTAATTTTTATCTTCTGGGGGGGAGAGTTCTATAAGCACCTTTCACATGCAGCTTCTTAGGCTTGAGTTTTACAAACACACACACACACGCACACACACACACACACACACACACACACACACACACACACAAGATGAACCCATGGCCATGGGCATGGTAAGCTAGTGAGCTTCCCCTTTTGCCCAGGCAAGTCCATTTGGGCTGTCTCAAAACAGTGACTTAGGCATCTCATCTGTCTGACTGGTTAAAAACAGGGTTTTAGAGGCACTAAAAGGCCTGAGCCATGAAGTTACAGATTGTGATGTGGTTTCATTCAGTCAAGCATTTCTAGTATCTGGGATAATAACCATTACCTTGGTAAGTATCTAGTATCTAAATATTGTCTTACTATCTGATATAGTATCTAATATCTATACTCTGGAATAGTATTTAATAAATTAGAGTTAAAGCAAGTATTAGAAATTAGGCAGCATTGGACCACAGTATGTTCTGACTACTGAGGACTATTTTAAATGCTGTACCTGGATGTCACTTAATTCTCACAACTTTACAAGAAGACTACAATTATCTCCATCACTCTCTTTCCACAGCTGGGAAAACCAAGTCAGAAAAGGGTCTCATGCTTACTGAAGCTCACATAGGCTGCTAATGGCAAAGGTGAGATTGGGACCCTACTGGAATGATGTCATGGGACAGGCTGCTACTTCCTGGGCTTAAGATCCACCTCTGAAAGACCCATGATATCAAAAGTAGGTTTTATTTCCAAAGATGACTAAACTAGTTGAAGCCACCTAGAATTCCAGAAGAATACTTCAATTTCACCAGGGACTAATAACAATAGTCAATGATGTCGCTTAATGGTAAAGTTCATGCTAAGCATGTGCAAGGCTCTGAGTTCATCGTCCACCACACAAATAATAATAACAAACAACAATCATAATAACAACAACTGATAGTGATCTAGTTGTGCAATACTAATGGTCAAGCCCATGGCTTCATACATGCTAGGCAAGTGCTTGCCACTTGAAACATGCTTCTGTTTTGTTCTGCCACAACATGGCTGATAATTATAGTTATCTTATGACTTATATGCTGTCCCTTAGCTTTTTTGCTCAAGGCTAGCACTCTTCCATTTGAGCTACAGCTTCACTTCTGGCTTTTTGTGGTTAATTAGAGATGAGAGTCTCACAGACTTTCCTGCCTGGGCCGGCTTTCAATTGCAAGCCTCCTGAGTATAGTATCATAGGCATCAACTACCAGCACCTATGTCTTATTTTTGAAAGTGTTCCTCTACCTCTGCATAGGCTGGCCCCAAACTCTCCATTTACTGGCCACTTCATGAGTAGCTGGAATTACAGGGGTGAGCAACCATGTCTGACTATACAGTCTTTCTTATTCAGATAATGTTTTCATTTCTACTGTCCTATTTGATAGAAAAGGCTTGTGAAGGGCTCTATTATCATTCCCACTTTATAGATGAAGAGACTGAGCTCCGATGAGAGGAGGTAACTCCTCCAGGACCACCCAGCTAATAAAGGGAAATTGAAGAACACCATTACTCTTTTTGACATCCTTATCTTTATTACTATTCTTTCTCAGTTTAGATACTTCTCATGTACCGTACTTTCAGTCTTTACCGTTCATCTCTGTTTTTTAAGCTGTGCCAGCAGACATCTGTCCTGTATATTGGTTGTTCCTCCCCAGACCTCTAACGGCACAGGATAGGACTGAGTTGATTTTTCCAGTTTCCAATTGTGGAAGCCACGATTTAGCGATGGCAGAGGATTTGACCACTGTCACACAGTCGTGACAAGGACTAAAGTCTCTGACTTTGGAGGTGGGGTAAGGGGCTTGTGCTTTCTCTTGGCTTTTTCTCTTAAGGATGGCATTTTACTACTTAATTCACACCCACTACCAGCTTTTTTGCTTAGGCTGGGTTTGAACCGTGGCACTCAGATCTCAGCCTCCCTGAGTAGCTAGGACTACAAGCATGAGCTTCAAGGACCTATCTTAAGTTTCAGGCTCTTCATGAGACAAAAGTGAGAATTTTGTGGAGAATTTACAGAATATATTATTCTTAATTCCTTCCCCATCTGGCAGTACTGACAAATGCACCAAGAGAAACAGTTGCAAAATGCTACTAGCAATTGTAAGTATATATCATATAATGTGCTGTTAATGCAGGGGTTATTATATAATGGACATAAAATTGTTTCATAAATTCTGTTATTGGCAATATGTCAACATTGGAAAGTTGTCCTAATTATTTTGGAGTCAGCTTTACTGTTCTTGGAAAGAATTAGAAGAGGACCATTACAAAAATGGTCACACAAGGAGCCAAAAGGAACCTGGATTTAACTCTGTCCTGGTCTTAGGTCCTGAAAAAGGTCTTAGATCATTTTTACCACTGGCAACAGTGTAGTCATGATTTTAATTCCAGATATGACCTACAATTAAAGAGGCAGATTAATTTCAGAACTGCACAAATTTTCTTTTTATTGTAACTGTCCTTGCATCAAAATCAATGTACCGCTATAGGCAATAGACAGAGGAAAGGCCATGTGTCCTGGCTGTGAATGAATAATTTTCACAAGGGAGGGAGGGAGGGCGGGAGAGAGGAAGGAAGGAAAGAAGAAAAAAATAAATAGTAGGCCTTAGATCATACAGATAGTAAGGGGGGAAAAACACATCCTTGTAAATAGTAAAATTTACTAATTACAGAAAATTCAGTTTCACTGTGGATGATGATATTAATTTTGAGATCTTTTTATTTATCAGGAAAGTGGGGGGCAGCACAAGGTGGTGTGAAAGAGAAAAATTCTGAATTTTGAATATAGAAAGAGAAATTCAGATCCCAGAGACATCTAAGGCAGCTGGAAGCTGGGCTATACTGCATTGAAAACAGATTCCAGGATGTAACAAAGCTCTCCAACTTGCCCAGGAAAAGTTTCTGGTAATATAGGTAGAATTGATAACACAGCAAGAGCATGTACTTGGGAACCAGACAGATCTGAGTTTGAACCCCAGTATTGCTTACCAGTTAGTAACTTTAGGCTTAAAAAAAAAGCTTTAGGTTGTCAAAGCTTTAACTGATGGAGAAAACAGGAGGTTTGCCTCTCAGAGCTATTCTAAAGATTTAATGAGATGGCAGATGGAAAAGACCTCTTACAATGTCTGGCCTACAGTGGGTTCTGGGAATATTCCAGTCCTCTTCACCTATCTTGGCAATACTCATTTCAGGTCTTCCAATCTTCTTTCTCAACATTGCTCTCTCGATGAGGAAGAAGCAGCATTGTATTGGAGGGAGGGTACCTCTTCCTACACAGAAGCTAATATATGCTCAGGAATGAATGACAACAGCAAAACTACAGTGCAGTCACACTTTTGTTGTCAATGAATGTGGTGATGGTTAGTGCAAAACTGAAATAATGAATTATCTTTGTAGTGCTGTCATAAATGGCATCCAGGTTCCTGTGTCCTTTAAACAAATGACAATTCACTGGTATGTAAAATAGTGGGAAGAAAGCCAAGTGCTGGTGGCTCATGCCTGTAATCCTAGCTACTCATGGGCCTGTGAGCTGATGATCAAGGTTCAAAGTCATTCCTACACCCCCAAATGTCCATTGTGAGGTTTGAACTCGGGGCCTGGGCATTGTCCCTAAGGTCTTCAGCCAATGACTAGCACTCTACTGCTTGTGCTGCAGTGCCACTTCCGGTGTTCTGATGGTTAATTGGAGATAAGAGCCTCACTTCATGTCTGGGCTGGCTTTGAACCATGATCCTCAGATCTCCACCTGAGTAGTTAGAATTACAGGCATAAGCCACCAGCATCTGGCAAGCCTATGAATCTTTTAACTTTAATTAACCACCCAAAACTAGAAGTGGAGATGTGGCTCAAGTGGAATCAGGCCAGCGGTTAAAGAAGCTAAGAGAGGGCTGGGAGTTTTGCCTAGTGGTAGAGTGCTTGCCCAGCATGCACAAAGACCCAGTTCGATTCCTTGGACTCCGTACATAGAAAAAGCCAGAAGTGGTGCTGTGGTTCAAGTGGCAGAGCCGTGAGAAAGCCCAAGAACAGTGCTCAGCCTGTGAGTTCAAGCCCCAGGTCTGGCAAAAAAAAAAGAAAGAAAAGCTAAGGGAAAGTACCCAGGCTCTGAGTTTAAAGCCCTAATAGTCTCATCACACACACACAAACTCATATAGGCACTCTCATGCACACATGCACATGTACCCACACAGACAAAGAAAAAAAAAAAAACAATAGTAGAAGAAGATCAAGATGTACCTAGGAGAAATAAACATTTTTCTACATAAATATTTTCTATAAAGAAACATATTCTATATTCTATAAACTAGAGATATAGGCAGCTGATCCATAAATAATGAAATGGTTGCTGTCCTTGACTATAGTGTCAATTTAGAATAAAGAACATAGACTCAAGTTAAATTGCATGGGTTCTAATTCTATCTCCATCCCTCACTGTACCAGCTATGTGATGTTAGGTATCACATAAATTCTTCAAGCCTCACTTTCCTCATTTTTAAAATGAGACCAAAAGCACAAAATGAGTTAGTACACATAAAGAACTAAAAAGAGTATTAATACATATTGACTCAATAAACATTAGCTGCCACGTACCAGTGGCTCATGCTATAATCCTAGATACTCAGGAGACTGAGATCTGAAGATAATGGTTCAAAGCCAATCCAGGTAGGAATATTATACTTTTTATCTTGAAGTAACCACAATTTTTAAAATAATCTTTTAAAAGCTGGAAGCAGAAATGTGGCTTAAGTGGTAGAACATTAGCTTTGAGCAGAAAAGCTCAGGGACAGCTCCCAGGCCCTCAGTTTCAGAATGGCGCAAAATAAAATTTAAAAATAAAATACAATAAAAGCTAGCTATTGCCATTGTTGTGTATAAAGTCCCAGAATGTGTGTTTAAGGTAGTTCCATGACTTCCTAGGAGAAAAGCAAAGGTGAATAAAATGAGAACCCCATTCCTGGAGCAAATATACCAGTGGGCATCAACTTATATTCAGAGCATCAATCTTGGCTTCACCACTATTTGTCTTGGACAAGTCACATAACCTGCAGGAACTGCAGTTTCTTCTCCTATGAAATGGGATGAATATGACTGCTTTGCTCTCTTCCTAGTTATTGGCCTATATAGAACTTATTGCTTGTCATTTTAGCTTTTGATCTTTGGACTTCTGGTAATGTTCTTCTGCTTATGGAATACAGCCTCCTGGGAGGAGTTGAGTTTCCAGGCACTACTCCCTTGGGCTTTAGTGGTTCACTAACCCATTTACAGAAATAGCGGGGAGGAGGTCAGGAATGTGCAGGATGGAGGAAAAGAGGGATGAAGAAGTGGGTGGACTTCTAAGAGAGCTTATTTGCTCAGTGTCTTAGCAATATTCTCTCTCTGTGTCTCTCTCTCTGTGTCTCTCTCTGTGTGTCTCTCTCTGTCTCTGCTGTCTCTCTTTCTGTGTGTGTGTGTGTGTGTGTGTGTGCGCGCGCGTGCGCGCGCACGTGTGTGTTTCTTTCCTCTTGCAAAATCTGAGTATCTCGAGCTCACCTTGCTTGGTCATGTCTGGCATGCTACCACTTGAGCCATGCCTCCAATCTGACTTTTTGCTGATTAATTGGAGGTAGAATTGCATAGAATTTTCTGCCTGGGCTAGTTTTAAACTTCCATCTTCTGGGTCACAGCGTCCTGAATAGCTAGGATTACAAGTCTAAGCCATCAGCACTTGGCTGAAACTTTCTTTGGTGTCTGTAGGCAGTTAATGAATATGAACAAAAAGAAGCCATAATGGCACACACTTGTAGTCTCAGCTAATCAGGACATCAAAGCAGAAGAATCAGACATTAGCACAGTAGCTTGAGGCCATCCTGGGCAATATAGCAATATCCTGTCTATGAGAGACAAATCAGAGAAGTGAAAGAGGAAGCAAACCAGGCATTGGTGGCTCACGCCTGTAATCCTATATACTCAGAAAGTTAATTGACCAGGTGCGGAGGCTCACATCTGATTCCTAGCTACTCAGGAGGTTGAGATCTGAGGATCAAGGTTCAAAACCAGCATGGGCACAAAAGGACCTGAGGTTCTTATCTCCAATCAGCCTCTAGAAAACAGTAAGTGTGGTTTGGCTCAGGATAGGGCAGTATCCTTGAGCTGCAGAGCTCAGGGACAGTGCTCAGGCCCAGAGTTCAAGCTCCATGACCAAAAAAAAAAAAAAAAAAAAAAAAAAAATCTGAGAATTGAGGTACAAAGCTAGCTGGGCCAAGAAAGTCTGTGAGACTCTCAACACCAATTAACCACAAAAAAGCCAGAAATGGAGGTGTGGTTCAAATGGTAGAGCACCAACCCTGAATGAAAAAGCAAAGGGGAGCACCCATGCCCTGAGGTCAAGCCTAAGAACTTACACACACACACACATCTCCTTTGCTCAGTCTTTACTACTGTTACATCTTGTAACCTGGAGATTATCTGCCAGCATTCTGAAATTCTGGGCCTATGAAGGCAGAGTCACAGATAAAAGCAGCCTAGATCTTTGATATCAAGTACCATGCTGGCCCTGGCATACCACACAGTCTTCCAGGTGAGGAACATAAATTGTGTGAACGTGTGATCGTGTGTGTGTGTGTGTGTGTGTGTGTGTGTGTGTGTGTGTGTGTGTGTGTTGGTCCTGGGGCTTGAGCCCAATGCCAGGGCACTATTCTTGAGTTTATTTTTTGTTAGTTTGTTTATTGTTTTGCTCAAGGCTAGCACTCTATCACTTCAACCACAACTCCACATCTGATTTCTATTCTTTTGGGTGATAAATTGGAGGTAAGAGTCTTAACAACTTTCTTGCCTGAACTGGTTTTGAACCTTGATCTTCAGATCTTAGATTTCTGAATAACTAGAATTACAGGCATGAGCCACCAACAACCATCAAGAAACCTAAATCTTGGACCAGGAATTTGGCCTAGTGGTAGAGTGCTTGCCGAGTGTGCACGAAGACCGGGATTCAATTTCTCGGTACCACGTACCCAGGAAAAAAAAAAAAAACCATAAGTGGTGCTATGGCTCAAGTGGTAGAGCCCTAGACTTGAGAAAGCCAAGGACAGTGCAAAGGCCCTGAGTTCAAGCCCCAGGACTGGGAGAAAGGAAGAACGAATGAACGAACGAACGAACGAAAGAAAGAAAGAAAGAAAGAAAGAAAGAAAGAAAGAAAGAAAGAAAGAAAGAAAGAAAGAAAGGAAGGAAGGAAGGAAGGAAAGAAGGAAGGAAGGAAGGAAGAAAAAGAAAGAAAGAAGGAAGAAAACTTAAATCTTGATCTTATTTAAACTATTGCTACTTTAGGTTATGTTTTGCTTCATTTGCTTGCTTGGTTTTTTTTCTTTTTCTTTTTTCTTTTTTTTTTTTTACTGTAGATGGAGCACACAGCTTTAAATATGGCCTGTATCAGCGAGCTACCCTTCCTCTAGTTCCTATTTTAGGTTTTATGAGCAATTTCTTACCAAGTCTAAGGCAAAGTTTTTGGCTTTTAGGAGCTGAGCCTTCAATCAATATCCATTAGTATATAGTATGGCTGTGAAGTACCTATCTTTTGAACAGCTTACAAAAGCTGTTCACACAAGTTAAGAAAGTAGGTGGCATCCAGGCACCAGTGGCTCGCACTTGTAATCCTAGCTACTCAGGAGGTTGAGATCTGAGAATCAAAGTTCAAAGCCAGCCTGAGAAGAAAGTTCAAGAGACTCTTTAATTAAACAGCAAAAATACCAAACTGGAGGTGTGACCCAAATATTAGAGCACTAATGTTTAATGATAAGGCTGAGAGGCCTTGAGTTAGAATTCTGGTACCAGCAGTGGTACCAACAAGAAAGAAATAGGAAGGAAAGAAGGAAGAAAGGAAGGAAGGAAGGAAGGAAGGAAGGAAGGAAGGAAGGAAGGAAGGAAGAGAGGGAGGGAAGAAGCTGGAGATCTAACTTAGCAATAGAGCACTTACCTAGCATGGAAAATGCCCTGGGTTTGATCCTAACACCAACAAAATTAAACAGAGCTAAGAGGAACAAGGTCTACACGAGATGTCTCCTTCATTTTCCAAGAAAGAGGGGGGAGAAAAAGTAAATGTCCTTTACCTTTGTGAATGATAACTTAGATGTATGTGTGTATATGTGATAATTTTTCACTGACAAGCTATATATCTTCATAGAGCTTCAAGCCACAGTAAACCTTTCTTTAAAGGGACACTTAAATCCTAATCCAGAGAAAAATGCAATACACAATATACATTAATACAGAGGGGGAGAAAGATTGCTTAAAAATAAGTTTGACTGCACAAAAGTAACACCTAAATGAGCTAGATATAGGAAGGGCTATAAAGAGAACAGAGAAGTTTTTCTCAAGGTGTAATAGAAATGAACAAACCTTTCTCTGGAGACCAGTTGAGAATAACAGCCAACTCTTTTATTTCTGCTCCTAATTTGCTGTAGGACCTTATGTGAGCTATTAAACATCTTGGACTTTACTAGAATGGAGTGGTAATTTCATAGAGAGTGGATATTGTTAAGCTTTCTTGGTTTGAAATCCAAATTCAGCCTCTCCCATAGAAACTGTAAGCTTTTGTAAGCTGTTCACTCACTACAGGAGAAGTAAGGAGATATGTCTGACTAGGTGATGCAATTCCAGATAGATATTCCATATGCTAACTTAGTGTAAATGCCTTACACTTTTATTTCCTTGATGGAAAGACATCAAGGTCTCCAGCCTGCTTTACATGGTTTAATCTTGGGTGGGAAATACTCCTTAGTAGAATATGAAGCCTCTTTAAAGTACTTCTCCTTTCCCATCCTAGTTATTATCACCAACAAATCATTTTCCATCCACTATGTTTTATGATCCGGTATCTCCACCCACTGTCTGTCCTCTCCTCATCTAGCCAATTCTTTCTGACTCCCTACTGAAAAATGAGGGACTGAGCTCAGAATTATGATAAGGCTGGCCAAAGGCCTTCGCTGTTACTTTTCTTATTTCTTTATACCTGTAGGTGGCAAGTTTAAAGGTTTGGGGGGAAATTCCCTGATGACTACATGTTCTGATTTCTAATGAGATCAGATTAGCACTTTCAAACATAATTACTACGATACTAACCAGGCCTATTTTCTGACTATGAATGAAGACAGGAAACAGAACTGCTCACAGTTCTATGCAGCTGTTTCTTAGACAAGAATCCAGCACTTGAAAACTGAAGGCAAAATCAGTGTCAGCCCTCTTGGATTGTCTCCATTTTGTGGATGTAGACAGAGGTTCGTGTTGGGTTGAAGCCCAGGCACCAGGTCATGATCATGTGCAACAACTTTGACTACTGACTGTATTTTTGATCAAGCCTTCCCATGCAGCCAGAAGAATGGGCTAGTAGTTGAGGAAGTAGACTCTAAACTGGCTCCTGTTTTTCCCTAGATGCCCTGAGAAAACACAGGCCTTCTTTGGGCTCTAATCAAAGAATAAGAGCATCACTCCCTTAAGCCAGGTACTGGAGGCTCACACTTGTAATCCTAGCTACTCAGCGGGCTGAGATCTGAGGATCACAGTCCAAAACCAGTCTGAGTAGTGAATGAGATTCATATTTCCAATTAACCTCCAGGAAAAAAAAATGGAAGTGGAGCTGTGGCTCAAAGTGGTAGAATGCTAGCCTGGAGCAGAAAAGCTCAGGGACAGTGGCCAAGCCCTGAGTTCAAACCCCATGACTGACCAAAAAAAAAAAAAAAAGGAAAAAGAGGAAGATATCAATCACAACTCTGCCACCCACTGGGTAACTTTGGTCAATCCACAACATCAAATGACAATTCTGTGATTTTAGTAGTGGCGACAGTAATATCTACAGAGTAGCTGGCACTGGAGATGGGGGGGATTGGCCACAGGGGGGTTAGGGTATTGAGGGGCCCCTTAACCAGCAGATTCTCTGTTCTGGTCAATAGTGTTGTCAGATACTTCATTTTTAAAATGATGGCAACTTACTTGAATTGTTACCACATTCTGTACTGACTGAACCACCATTCAAATGCGGTAGTGGCCTGCTAGTGCCACCCACTTGCTCAAGGAAGACGCTAAGTGAGACCCTGGAGGCTGGGGAGGATACAGTGGCCCAGAACCTGGAGGCTATGGCATTCTGGCCAAGGCTGGGACTAGCCAATCAGGAACTACTTATAATGTCCTAGCTGCTCCGGCCCAGCCTCAGTCTCTCCAGCCTCAGTCTCCCCAGCCTGCTCTGATTGTCTGAAGTGATCTAAGTTGGCCCAGGCCCACAAGAGCCCAACTCTCAGCCAAGGTTGTCCTGCCAGACCCCAGTGGTTCCAGGCGCCAGAGGCCTTAGGCCTGTGGTAGCACGGGGTTCTGCTGGAGGCAGATCCTGCCTGTGGCTTTCGTTTCAGGGATGCGGCCTGGGAGAGAAGGAAGTAGGAATTTGCGGGGGGCGGAGGGGAGGTCTGAGGCCCTGCATTCTCTCCCACGATCAGCGCAGGCTCTGGGGCCTCTATCACTGGCACCTACGCAGCCAGCGCGGGGTCTGCAGCGCCTGCAGGAAACTTGGCTGCGGGCATGGCCGCCGGGGCTGCGGCTGCCACGGGGTGCAAGGACCCCTCACCCCCCCCCCCACACACACACACCGGTCAGGCAGCGTCCCGCCGCGGGCCTGAGGGGCCGGACATGGAGGATCAGCAAGGGAATTCCTCCACCCAATTGTCCGCATTTATTGGAAGGAAATTCGACCCCCGGACCCCCAGGAGTAGCGGGCTGGTGTCTGCATCCTTTCCTGTCGCGGCTTACAAAAAGGCTTCTCTGATGGGGCCCCCTGGCGGCGGTGTCTAGCCCTTCAGATTGTGGGGAGCCCTGAAGTCACCGCCACCCCTCCCAAGGGTCCCCACTGCAACCTGCCCCTCCGCTGGGGCGCACGTGCTCCCGGCTGCGGTGTGTCGTGACTCCTGGCTGCAGCGCCGCCTGGCTCCAGCCCGCCCTCCCGGAAGCCAGCCTCTGCCAAGTTCAAAGAAAGAAGCCTATTTTCCAGACCGCGTACTTTGGGGAGAAGAGCTTCCAAGGCGGGCTGCATGGCACTCTCAAACTCACACTATAGCTAACATCTTCAGGGCGAGGAGATCAGTATGCCGTGCCTTGGGCACGCAATAAGTGTGTGTGTGTGTGTGTGTGTGTGTGTGTGTGTGTGTGTGTGTTTGCTTTGTTGTTGCTTTTTCAAGGTAAAACTCTTTTTGGGGACACAATTTGACATGTATGAATTTTATTTGTCTTCAAAACGATGCTTGGAAATTTTTCCTACACGACGTGTTCAAGGATATTGGCAACATCGTTGTACTCATAATAAAAAGTGCAAAAAAAAAAAGTTCAAATATGCCAATGTATCCTCAATATGTAAGTAAAGTAATGGTTACCTAAAAGTAAAACTTATATGCAATGGAATACACTATAGAGACAAAGGAGGTCTGTGCTCACAAGCAAACAGATCTAAGAACATGCTAAATGAAAAAGAATAAATTGCAAAACAAAAAAAAAAAACCACAGACGTTTGTATAGCACAATACAATTGCACATTTTGTTAAAAGGGAGAAAAATTATTGTAAGCAAAATCTGCAACTAATCATGGATGATTATACAGGAAACATATGTATATTTTATATGTACATATATCTGGAGGAATATTTAACCAACTATTGCTTTGGGGTGAGGGGAAAAGGGGTATAAAGGGCATTAACTTGCCACAGTGTGTATTTCTTCAAAATTTGATATTTTTCTAAATGGGCATGCATTAGATAAGTATTTCCTCCCACATAGTACAATAAAGATTTTTTAAAATCATAACCCTTCCTCATCACAAGAATACAAGATGGTTATCACTGTTCACTTCTCTCTGATCTTTCCATTAGTAAGTTAATTTTCCCTCCAACCTCTTCTCCTCCCTGCACAATATCTAAGAAACTTACATTCCTTTAATTTCTGCTTATAGATTATCTGTTTTATGTATACACATATTCTTCAGACTTCTTCACCAAAAGAAGAAAAAGAAAAGAAAGGAGAATATTTTTTTCATTTAATTTATTCAGGCAATTTGTTTACTTATATTTTATTTTGTTTTAAAAGTTTTACTTATTTATAAAATAAGTGCTGAGAATCACATTCATAAAATGTAAATGAAAAGATTTGACACAGTGTTTTTTGGTCTTTGGAAGCATAATAGCTTTCTGAGGGTGTTCTTTTCTTTGTATTTATTGTGGCAGAATCCAACCTAGGGCCCTAGTCAAGTGCTTTATCCTTGAATTATATTATTCAGCCTAGAATCAAAGGTTTTGATCCATTACTTCTCAAGTTCTGCATCAGTGTGATCTGTTTTGTTCTTTAGCTTCACATCCTTGGTCTCAGTGCAACAAACCAAGCAAAAGTAGTGCATACTACATTCCTTTCCCAAGTGTGCGAGTGCATCTCAGCAAGAGACAGAGAGAGAGAGAGAGAGAGAGAGAGAGAGAGAGAGAGAGAGAGAGAGAGAGAGAGAGAGAGAGAGAGAGAGAGAGAGAATATCCTGGGGCTTGAACTCAGGCCCTAGATGCTATACTTGAACTTTTATTTTTATTTTTTATACTTTTATTTAGTGCCATATTTGGAGCTTGAACTCAGGGCCTGGTGCTGTCCCTGAGTTCTATTTGTTCAAGGCTAGTGTGCTACTACTTTAACCACAGCTTCACTTCCAGCTTTTGAGTACTTGATTAAAAATAAGATTGTCTTCAGTTTTCTTGCCTGGGCGGACTTTGAACCTTGACAATTACATCTCAGCCTCCTGAGTAGCAGGATTACAGGCTTGAACCACTGATATGTGGTTCCCCACTATTGCATTCTTTTTTTTTTTTTTTTTGCTCTACCACTTGAGCCACAGCACCACTTTCGGGTTTTTTCCCCATTTTTTTTTTTTTGGTGGGTCATGGGCTTGTACTCAGCCTGGACGCTGTCCCTGAGCTCTTCAGCTCAAGGCTACCATCCTACTCTTAAGCCAAGCCCCACTTCTCATTTTCTAGAGGTTAATTGGAGATAAGAGTCTCAGGTCCTTTCATGCCCAGGCATGAGCCACCATGCCCAGCCCGGCTTTTTTTTTTTTTTTCCTATGTATGTGGTACCGAGGAATTGAACCCGGGTCTTCTTGCATGCTGGGCAAGCACTCTACCACCAGACCAAACTCCCAGTCCCAAATTAGTGCAGTCTTGAAGCATACTTTCGCATCTGTTCAGTCCTCGAAAAAAAGAAAAAAGATACAGCCAGACATCTGTGGCTTACACATATAATCTTAACTATTCAGGAGGCTAAGATATGAGGATTGGGATCCAAAGCCAGCTTGAGCAGGAAAGTCTCTAAGACTCTTATTTCCTGCTAATCAGCAAAAGGCCAGACGTGGAGCTGTGGCTCAATTCATAAAATGAAAAGGCTGAGACAGCACCTAGGTCTTGAAGTTAAGTAGCCATATCATCACAAGGGGGGGCGGTGGGCAGGGAGGGGGGGCACGGTGCAGAATACACTGAAATTGAAAAAGATTTCCAGAAGGAGGAATGGGAGTAGAACTGGCATTCTTGGCTGAATGACAGGTGCTGGGAATCAGGCTTGAGGAAGAAGACTGTGACTTGAAACATGAGCTGGGGTTAACATCACTCTGAATGCTACTCTCAAAGCTCAAGGGCCCAGAAGTTTGGTCTAGTGGTAGAGTGCTTGCCTAGCATGCACGAAGACCCGGGTTTGATTCCTCGGTACCATATATACATAGAAAAGGCTGGAAATGGTGCTGTGGCTCAAGTGGTAGAACTCTAGCCTTGAGAAAGCCCAAGGACAGTGCTCAGGCCTGGAGTTCAAGGCCCAGGACTGACAAAAAGAAAGAAAGAAAGAAAGAAAGAAAGAAAGAAAGAAAGAAAGAAAGAAAGAAAGAAAGAAAGAAAGAGAGAGAGAGAGAGAGAGAGAGAGAGAGAGAGAGAGAGAGAGAGAGAAAGAAAGAAAGAAAGAAAGAAAGAAAGAAAGAAAGAAAGAAAGAAAGAAAGAAAGAAAGAAAGAAAGAAAACTGATCTCAAGCCCGGTGCAGTGGCTCACACCTGTAATCCTATCTGCTCAGGAGGCTGAGATCTGAGGACCAAGGTTCAAAGCCAGCGAGGGCACTAAAAAGTCAAGTCCATGAAACTCTTATCTCGAATTAGTCATCAGAAAACTGGAAGTGGCACTGTGGCTCAAGGGTAGGGCAGGATCCTTGAGCTGAACAACTTAGGGACAGCACCCAGGTCCAGAGTTTAAGTCCCACATACCATAAGACTGGGCATAGCCATACTTCAAACATTCAGAAATGAATGGGTTGCCTGGCATTTTATAACATTTATATAGAAAAATGGTACTCCATGACAATTAGCAGGAAGAATCCACCCCCAACTAAGATATGAGCTGTAATTGGTATTTACACTTCAGACTCATAGTATAACTCCATATTTCTACCCAGACTGAGATGAGAAAGAAAAGAGTTTTCATGTCTTTCCAATTTGTTAATAAACACTAATGCCATCAGTGTAAAATGCAGGTGCTGTGGATCCAAATTTTAACTTTGCTAAAAATTAGCTTATGACTGTTACAAAGTACATGACAAGAAGACTGCCAGTAGCTCACACTATAATCCTAGCTACTCAGAGAGCTGAGATCTGAGAACCACCGTTTGCAGACAGCCCAGGCAGTCCATGAAATGCTTATCTCCAATAAACTGCTCAGAAAAAGCTAGAAATGGTGCTGTGGCCCAAGTGGTAGAGCACTAGCCTTGAGCACAGAGGTTTAGGGATAGTACCCAGGCCTGAGTTCAAGCCCCAGGATTGGCAAAAAAAAAAGTATATAATAACCTCATTCAGTTTATAATTTTATGCAGTTCATAAGTTGATGGCATATAAAGCTTTCACAGTGTGCCTGGCACATACTAGAAGTTTAATAAAAGTTAGCCACAATTATTACTTGTTCTTCTATACTCCCCTCAAAGCTTACATCTCTTCATTCTGAACTTCCAAAATTGTCACCTTCACACTCTTCATCTTAGTGCCACCCCCTTTAAGTCCTGGAGATCACAAAGGTTGCTTCTCACCTCCTCTTGGCCTCCTCTCCCTGCCCAGTGGGAAGCAGTATACTCACCTTTATCCAATGTCTGTGCTCATCTAATGACTATCTAATAGGAAGCCTGGAATCTTCCTCCTCCCCTCCTGTGATACCTTCTGCCAGTCCTGGGGCTTGAACTCAGGGCCTGGACACAGTCCCTGAGCTTTCTCAAGACTATAGCTCTACCACTTGAGCCACAGCGCCACTTCTGGTTTTTTCTGTGTATTTGGTACTGGGGAATTGAACTTACGGCTTTGGTGCATACTAAGCAAGCACTCTACCACTAGGCAACACTCCCAGCCCCAGTTTTTAACACTTTTATTGATGTACATTCTCTATATCACAAATTTATCTACTTCACATGTACAGATTAATGTTTTTTAGTAACTTTACCAAGTGATACAGCCATCATCCAAATAAATCCATTTTAGAGTAGTTTCATCTCCTCCCTCACCCTAATAAGATACCATATGACCACTTCCATGAATCATCCTTCCCACTGCCAAGTACTGAAGTAAGTACAAACCTCTCCTCTATTTCTTTTTTTTTTCTTTTCCTATGTGTATGCCTGGGCGGGGGGGGGGGGGGGGGGGGGGGTGCCAGTTCTAGGATTGGAACTCAGGTCTTTGAGTTATATCCCTGAGTTTTTCTGCTCAAAGCTAGAACTCTACCACTTGAACCGCAACTCTGCCTGAGCCACAACTCCACTTTTGGCTTTCTCGTGATTAATTTGAGATAAAGATTCTCATGGACATTTCTGCCCAAACTGGCTTTGACTCTTGTTCCTCAGAAAAATGCCTCCTGAACAGCTAGGATTACAGGTGTGAGCCACGGACATGTGGCTCAGGAAAACCCTTTCATTTAGCATAAATATTGGAGGTCATGCCACTTTCCCAAAGTGGCAGGATACAAAATCAACCTTCAAAAGTCAATAGTCGGGCTGGGAGTTTGGCCTAGTGGTAGCGTGCTTGCCTAGCATGCACGGAGACCTGGATTCGATTCCTAGGTACCACATACATAGAAAAAAGCCGAAAATGGTGCTGAGACTCAAGTGGTAGAGCTCTAGCCTTGAGAAAGTCCAAGGTCAGTGCTCAGGCCCTGAGCTTAAGCCCAGGACTGGCAAAAAAAAAAAAAAAAGAAAAGAAAAGAAAATGAAAGTTCTTTTGGGATCACTACTATACTGTTGGTGGGAGTGCAAACTCGTTCAACCACTATGGAAAGCAGTATGGCAGTTCCTCAAAAGACTAAACATAGAACTTCCCTATGACCCAACAATTCCATTACTTGGCATTACCCAGTTGTCCAGAAACACTAATCCACTAGCACAACAATGTTCATTGCAGGACTATGTACCACGGCAAAGATATGGAACCAACCCAGATGTCCCTCAGTTGATGAGTGGATCAACAAGATGTGGTATTTGTACACAATAGAATTCTATGCTGCTGTCAGAAAGAATGACATCGCCCATTTGTTAGGAAATGGAAAGACTTAGAAAAGATCATATTAAATGAAGTAAGCCAGACTCAAAGGAATTTAGGCTCAACGGTTTCCCTCATTTGTCATAATCAGTAGAAACCTTGGGCTCTACTAGCAGAGATCTGCAATAGAGCAAAACTTAGATACATAAGGCCATACAGTATGACGCTAAATGAAAGGACCTCTAGGATATAGAAACAAAAGCCATCTAATGAGTGATTGTTGTCCTTAATGTACTATGTTATCTCTCATCTCTTTTGCTGTCCCTTGGTTATCTCATATTGTTATAGTATCTCACTTTGTTATCTGATATATTGGATATATTTGTATTTGGTTATTTGAAATTGGATAGGGAATGGGGGAAAACAAGACAAGGGGTAGGGGTGGGGGGGAGGGAAATGGGGACCAAGACATGAGAAAGGATGTCAATGTATGTGAAGTAATATACCTTCTATCTGGTGAATATAATGTAACCCTTCTATTAATTACAATAAAAATATATGGGAAAAAAGTCAATAGTCTTTCTCTATACCAACAATACACAAACAGAAGGAAAAATCAGGAAAATGATCCCATTTGCAAAGAATAAATATTTAGGAATTAACCTAACCAAGGATGTAAAGGAATTACTTAATGAAAACTACAAAAGCCTAAAGAAAGAAATCAAAAAGGATATCAGGAAATGGAAAGACATCTCATGCTTATGGGTAGGAGAACCAATATAGTGAAAATGGCCATACTGCCAAAATTGATATACAATTTTAATGCAATCCCCATCAAAATCCCAAGGACTTTCTTAATTGAAATAGAAGGTGTAATCCAAAAGTTCATACTGGAACAACAAAAGACCTAGAAGAGCAAAAACATTTCTAGACAAAAGATCAATGCAGCAGATATTACAATGCCAGATGTCCAACTCTTCTATAGAGCCATAATAACAAAACCAGCATGGTATTGGCACAAAAATAGACCAGAAGATCAATAGAACAGAATAGAAGATCCAGAAATAAAACCACATACCTATAGTCAACTTATATTCAACAAAGGAGCCAGAGATATACAGTGGAACAAACACAGCCTCCTAAATTATTGGTGCTGAGAAAATTGAGCAGCCACATGCAGAAAACTAAAAATTGATCCCAGCCTATCATCATGCACAAGCATTAACTCAAAATGGATCAAGGACCTCAATATCAGACCTGAAACCCGGAAACTGCTATATGATATTGTAGGAGAGACACAGGAACTCATAGACACAGGCAAAAACTTCTTGAACAGTCACAGGGTCACAACAGATTGGAGAGACTCAACCATTGAGCCTACCTAAAGATAAAAAGTTTCTGCACAAACAAAGGTATAGCTACTAAAGTAGAAAGACAGCCAACCAACTGGGAAAAGATATTCACCAATAATACATCAAACAAATGCTTAATAACCATTATCTACAGGGAACTCAAGAAACGAATCCCCCCAAACCCACAAAATCCAATCACTAAATGGTCAAGGGAACTAAAGAGAGACTTATCCAAAGAAGAGGTTAAAATGTCAGAAAAACATGAGAAAATGCTCATCACCCATGGTCATAAAGGAAATGCAAATAAAAACAACTCTAAGATATCATCTTACCCCAATTAGAATGGCCAATATTCTCAACTCAGATAATGACAAATGCTGGCAGGGTTGTAGAGAAAGAGGAACTCTACTGCACTGCTGCTGAGAATGTAAACAAGTTCAGCCACTCTGGAAAGCAGTTTGGAGGTTTCTTAAAGAACTGAAAATAGACCTTCTCTATGATCCCGCCATACTACTCTTGGGCATCTATCCTGAACATCATAACCCAGGATATGATGAGGACACCTGCTCAGCTATGTTCATCTCTGCACTATTCACAATAGCCAAGTGATGGAAACAACCCAGATACCCTATTGCAGATGAATGGATACAAAAAATGTGATATATATATATATGTGTGTGTGTGTGTGTGTGTGTGTATACACACACACACACAATGGAATTCTACATAGACAAGTTAAAATAATGGCATTCGCTGGGAAGTGGTTGAAGGTAGAGAAAATCATGTTGAGTGAGATAAGTCAAGACCAAAGGAACAAAAAGCGCATGGTATCCTTAATATATGGATGTTATATCCAAACAATACAAGAGAGATGACTCAATATCTGGGTACCCAATGTTTTGGACACGGTCTTAGAAATACAAACACAACTACATAGACATAAAAATCTATGATGGGCTATATACTCTATAGACATAATGTTTTATTACATAGATTAATATGTGTCTATGACATGCAAACCCTCAGCTAATTTTTAATTATGTTCTAAAACCTAAGTGCCAGTGGTTGTATACAGAGATTCCCTTCTTGAATACTTGTTTGTTAATCATGACATTTGAAATATGACATAAAAATTAATGTTAATAAAATATTTTTTAAAAAATCCAAAAAGACACAAATATATACCTTAGAATGTATAGTATCTAGCACAGCACCTGTCATATAATAAATGAACATTTAAAATGTGCTCTTATCCAGATACTGGTGGCTTCTTCCTGTAACCCTAGATACCATAGAGGCTGAGATCTAAGGATAGCAGTTCAAAGCCAGCCCCAGGCAGAAAAGTTCAGAAGACACTTCTCTCCAATTAACCACAAAATACCTGGAAGTAGCGTTGTGGTTCAAGTGGTAGAGCCCTAGACTTGAGCAAAACAACTAAAGGCAGTACCTGTGCCCTGAGTTCAAGCCCCAGAACTGGCACACAAAAGTTCTCTTTGACTCCATGATTTCATTTTAGCCTACTCTATTGGGCAAGCATATGCAGACTGTCACTGTGGTTGTTTGTTGTCCCACTTTCCTCACAGGTTTCATGATTGCTGAAAGCCAGGGCATCCTCTGCAGTGAAGAAATGGGAGGTGTTCAAGATTTCCACTCTGCCATGTGGGAGGAGACAGGAAGAAGGCCTGGAACATGTCTCCAGGAGCCAGGTCCAGGGGACTGGGTAGACCAGAGATCTCATAATCAAACACCTACTTCCCGCCCCACCCCCCAGTACTCCCTTACTTCTGCCCCTAGGCATTTGGGCCTGACTGGCAGGATTTCCTCCCACCTTGTTCCTTGGGGCTTTGGTCTTTTTGGTGGCTTGCCCAGAGCTACGGGTGAACTTGGCCTTCAGTCCACTGAGTAATTTTGGGGCCTCTACACCCTAGGACCCCTCTTCCAAGCCATAGTATCCTCTAACCTGTCTCAGAAAAGAATTGGCCAGGTACTGGTAACTCCCACCTGTAATCCTAGCTACTCAGGAGGCTGAGATGTGAGGATTGCAGCTCAAAGCTGGCTTGAGCAAGAAGGTTCACAAGACTGTCATGTAGAATTAGACACCAGAAAACTGAAAGTGGGGCTGTGACAGTAGTAGAGCTTTAGCCTTGAGCAGAAAAGCTCACCTAGGCCCTGTGTTCAAGCTCTACAGCCACCAAAAAAAAAAGCAAACAACAAAAGGACCCAATTACTTTTCCCTGCTGGGTATCTTCCTACAGGAGGAAACAGGAGCGTGAGAAAAGGACTGCACTTTTTCAAATGAAATCTTTAGAAGTAAGCAGTTACAAACTGAAGCCTCTCCTGATCTCCCTGAGCTGGCTGACTGCAGCTCTCTCTTCAGATACTTCAACTTTCTCTTCATGGCCTCTGGTGCCAACCTTGTGCATAGTGGCTGACAAAAAGGTCGTATTTCCTCATATGTGAAATGGGAATTACACCAGTATCCACTTCATTAAAGAAGGGGGATGATGAGATGATCTCTACAAAGTACACTATCTAGCACATAGTAGGTGCTGAATGATATTTCCTTTACCTCTAGCTCTAGCCAGAGAGTGTTTAACACCAAAATGTCCCTTGCATCTCCAACTGAGACAACTTCCTTCTTTAAAAAAAAAATATATATATATATATAGTTTTATTATATTTAAGTAACTGTACAGAGGAGTTGACCATCAACAAATTAGTGCAAAATTACAATGCATATTGGTTGATGTCACCCCTTTCAACATTCTCCCCATCTCTCTCTACCCCACCCCTTCCCTCAAGTTTCTTAATGCTTTAAGTTTCATTACTGTTCTCTATACCTTTTCTTCCCTTCATTCATCCACCACTCTCCCCGTAACCCCACTCCCTCCATTTCATTTCAAGTACCTGTTTCCTGGTGTTTATTTTTATTGAACTGTGAGTTAGCCTTTCCATGGAATTACCCTGTTTGAATTTTTCCCTGAATCTACCCTGAATCTATGAATTTGAGAGATCATTTTTTTCTTCCAGCCTGCCAGGTCAGAGATAAACTCTATGCCCACAACAAGCACTCCAGCTTCCTCTGGAAGCTTCACCCCCACATTAATTAGCATACTCACCCAACCACTGTGTCCCTGGCCTCTCATCTCAGCCTTCCCTGGGATCACTTAGCTAGCAGTACCCCTCATCCACTTCTCACACAAAAACCCATACATGCATACAAACTGGAAACTACCTGAGAGTAAAAACCAACCACACTCTTCTCAGTGCCAAATGGTGCCTATCTCGGTGCCGGCTTTGCTAACATAATAAACATCTGTTTCCAGGAGACTATGGGCTGTGGATAAAGAAGGTGGCCTCAACTCCAGCCTCCACCTCCCCTTCCACACATACCTACATCCCCCTCCCCCACCCCTGCAGATGGTGGTGTTAAAAAGTAAGCCTCTCTCTCCTCACCCCCCCCCCCAACAACTTAGAGGCCATATTCACCCCAGCCGTGGTGACAGGTTGACGACTCCTATAACAGGCCCCTTTCCTCTCCTAGGGGGTTCCTGCCTGTGGAGAGGCCACCAGCAGGGCCGGAAACTGGGGAGAATGTCTCTGGTTGCCACTGACTTCTGTTACTAGAATGGATTTTTTTTCTACAATTACAACCTTCCCCCCTTCATTACATCTCCTGTGTTTCCGAGGTAGTAAATACCCAGCATATGCATTACATTTCCCATAACTTACTTTCATTCATCAGAAAAGCTTTTATTAAGAACCAGTGTTGAGGAATCTAGCCCTGAAACTACTTCAGAACCGAGCCTTTAGGGCAGTGGTGATGTGCTCAGCAAAGAGAAGCCCACCTCCTCAAGACAACTGTCCCTACCAAGCAAGTCAACAAGAGCCAACAGAGATTAGTGATTACAGGAATGGGCCCTGGGCTGGAGAGTGTAGTTCAATGGTACAGCACATGCTTAGCACTCACAAGGACCTGATTTAATGCCCACCACCAAGAGGAAAGAAAGAAGGAAGGAAGGGGAAGAGAGAGGTAGGGAGGGAGGAAGGAAGGAAGGAAGAGCAAGTGGGATACTAGTGGCTCATTGCCTTTAATCTAGCTACTCAGGAGGCTGACCTCTGAAGATTATGGTTCACAGCCAGTCCAGGCAGGAAAGGCTGAGAGTCTTAACTCCAATTAATCCCCAGAAAACCAGAAGTGGAGTTGGGACTCAAAGTGGTAGAGTGCTAATTTTGAGTAAAAAGAGCTCAAAGACAGTGCCTAGGCCCTGAGTGCAAGCCCCACAAATGTCCAAAAATAAATAATGAAGGAAGGAAGGAAGGAAAATAGAAAATGTACCTGGGTATAATCTTAGCACTGTCTCTAACTGGATGACTTGAACAAGTTACGTGACTTCTTTGGGCCTTTATTTTCCCATCTGTGAGATGGAGACAATTACAATAATTGTACAGAGAGTTAAACGGATTAAATGGTTAAAATCTGTAAAAGGATTAGCTCGCTCTAAGCCCTCAAGTAGTGATTTTTGTCAAATATCTGAAGAAGATACCTGAAAATCTGACCCCCGATGCCAGCTTTGTTAGCCCTCAAAGACTGTAACAAAGTCCAAAATGAAATAAAACTGGTCAAATAACTTAACTCTGATGTTATTATTAATAGTCAAACCTTAATATAACTTTGTTTTAATTAATCAATTGCTCTCCATATTTACTGTCCATACTGTCCATTTATATTATATGTAGATACATTGTGGAAGGAAAATTCAGAAGAAGAAAAAGAACGAAGTGGAAGAGGAGAAGGAGGAGAAAGAGAAGGAGGAGGAAAGAAAGAGTAGAAAAAAGATAGAGTGTAGTCAGGATAGCTGAATGTGGTAAAATTCTTATATTTAAAATAATTTTCCATCCACATTATCATCATGTCAAGTTACTCTAAACTCAGTTTTTCTTGGACTATAGCAAAAGTCCACAAAATCTGAGTGAGAAGAGGTGGCCCAGCATTCAGTTGGCTGCCCCCTAGAGTTGCAGGGAATAGATAGGTGCCTCTGCACCTAGTTATAGAACCATTTACAGCTTTTACTCAAAGCTGCAGGAAAGGGGTGAGTTGGGAGAGATGGGGAGAATGATGAATGGGTGACATGGAACAGGTTGCATTGTATTCATAAACTGTACAACCACTTAACAATAATAGAAATATATGTTTTGATGAAAAGCCAAATTCAGCATTTATTCTAGGCAGAAGGACAGATGGACACTGAAGTAATTATACTCAACTCTGTATGTAGAAATTTCGATTAGCTGCCCAGAAGCTAAATGCTCATTCCAAACCTGAGTTAGGGTATTGCAATAGAAGTTTGAGAAGGGATTCATAATCCACCTGATTGCGAGGCCAAAGAAGTGGAGGTACCCCACGCTGCTCCCCTAGCCCTCTGAATTCCTGGAAAGACCATTTCATGGAAAGCACTCCATTAGTGTTCCCTTCAGAAATTCAAAACACACAAAGGCCTAAACAGGCAGTTCTCAATTGGAGGAAATGATTGTCCCCTGCTCAGAACACTTGGCAATATGTGGCTACATTTTTGTTTCTCATAACTGGGGTAGGTGCTATAGACATCTCTAAGGAGAAGCCAGTGGCGCTGCTTACCATCCTGCAAGACACGAAACAGCCCCCACAGCAAAGGATTATCCAGCCCCAATATCACTAATGCTGGAGATGGAGACATTTTAGCCCAGAGCAAACCCCACTGCCTCCTAAGAATCATTCCTCCTGGGCTTCTTCAGCTAGTGAGGAAGACAGCCAGAGGAAAGGAGTGCAAAAGAATCCTTTCTCAGGCCCCCACTAAGAACGGGGAGGTGCCAGCAGAAGGCCTCCTCCTACTTTGCCTCCAGAACACAAAACCCTGGCATCTGAAAAGATTAAATGAAATCCATGATTCCCAGCCCCTCAGGCTGCATAGTCCTGCCCCTCATATCCTATTTCCTTCTTGTACCCCCTCACTCTTAGAGCACAGTTGGAAATTTGAATTGCAATCTTTACTGTCCAGACCTCAAAAGCTTGGCCTGTTTTGCTTCCTCTCCCAGGGACAAAGTCTTCTGGATGCCCTGCTTCCCTTTGAGATTGAAGCCCCAACCCTGTCTCTTGCACCAACTGTAAGTTTTTCTTCCCCCCCACCATTTCCCTCTTCCCCTCCTTCTCATTCTAATTAAGTCACATCCAGGGTGTTGGAAGGGAGGGGGAAAGGATTCTGAAGACTTCTGTGCTGCAGGTTCTGGGGGCCTACAACCTCATGTGTGTTTTGGGTTTGTGTTTTTTATTGTGAGGTGCCAACCACACTGTGATCATTAAACCCCATCGTGGTGGGGGGTGGGTGGCTTTCTTGTTGCTGTTAACCTGGGAGCCAGCTACATCTTGTTTATCAGACTTGTTTAATTCAGCTTGGTCAGGTTCCAAGTGTTGAGGTAGAGATTAAAGGCAACTAGAGAATCCAATTAGCTGCCCAGTCTTCTTTAAGCCAAAAACTCAGGTCACAAACTAGATCAAAGTGAAATTATTTCTCGACAGCTCTGTTCATTAAGGGGAGGGTAGGAGCTCACACTGCTAAGCTGGGCTCATTACTGGGACTGGCATTTTAAATACAGTATCTCCCCCAAATTACATGTTTCAGAGGTCAGAGGGAGAACCCAGATTATCTTACATGAAGTCTCTGGCTAATAGAAACCAGAAAGCTAAAGAATGAGCATACAGTTTCTAGGAAAAGATTGAAACAAGGCTCCAGTTTTCCTGAGAAGGAAAATCCAATCTGTAATCTGAAATTGGCAACAAGCTCTCCCAGCTAGAGAAGCCCTCCTAAGGGACTGAGAGATCTGAGAAGTTAGACTGTTCAGCTAGCTTATGCATCTATTTTTCTAGAGTCCTTCAGAAAAAACAACAACAAAACTTTCTCCACTTCTATCCCTGGTTGGGTGAAGCCGAAAGTCTCCTCCCCTTGCCAGGCAGTCAACGCAGCCAAGTCTTTACTCAAATCCAGAACCCAAGCAGCTTTTAGGAGGAAAAAAAAATATACTCACCATTTGGGGGCTACATCCCAGGCAGAGTCAGGCCCAGCGGCATGAGAACCCTGAGCCTTGTGAAGCCTCTCCGGGGTCTTTCAGCTAAGCCAGGGAACACAAGCAGAGGACATCAGGGAAGGCCTCCACATCATGTTTACTGCCCATAGAAGGATCATACTGGATTGCTGTGAGGCATTTAGAAATTAGGAAGAGAGAGAGAGAAAGAGAGAGGGAATTTGCATTTACTAAAGTAGAAATAGGAACAAAACTTCCTCTCCCTCTATGAACACTGATTTGAACTGAACCAAGATATCTGTAGGAACAATGCCCCTCATTTCCTTCTGCTTAGCCTCTCAGATGACTAGTAACCCCTAAGTGAGAATATAGTATATGTGGAGCCCTTCAGGCAACAAGTAGTTTGTGGGACACTAAATATATGAAGTTTAGTTTTTCAGGCTTAATCTCAGTTAGTTGGGAAGAAGGGGTAGAAGGAACTCAAGTTCAAGGCCAGGAATGAAAACTTAAGGAACTTCTATCTCAAAATTAAAATATGAACAAAAATGGACTACGATTGTGGTTCAAGTGGTAGAGTGCTTGTTTGGTATACACAAGGCCCTTGGATTAAGTTCCAGTAGATAGAAAATGAAAGAAAGAAAGAAAGAAAGAAAGAAAGAAAGAAAGAAAGAAAGAAAGAAAGAAAGAAAGAAAGGAGGAAGTGAGGCAGGGAGGGAGGAAAAAAGGGAGGGAGGGAGAGAGCAAGGGAAAGAAGGAAGGAAGGAGAAAAGAGAATGTGAGAGAGAACAATAAGAAGAAATCAAGAAAAAAGAGAAAGAAAAAGGAAGGAAAGAGAGAAAGAATGATAGAGAAAGACAGACAAAAAGAGAAAGAAAGAGACAGGGGAGAAAAAGAAAGGAAGAGAAAGAAAGAAGAAATAAAGGAGGGAGGGCGGAAGGGAGGGAGGAAGGGAGGAAAGAGAAAAATAAAGGAACGAAAGAAAGAAGAAAGGGATTAGAAAGGAAGAAAGGAGAGAAAGAAAGAAAAAAGAAGGAATTAAGCAAACAAAAGTGTCAAATATTTTCAAATATTTTACTAAATCAATATTATGAAATTTAGCATAACTAAATGCTAATCAATTCCATGAGTATAGATTATATATGATTTGTCTTAAATCATTTAAATCCAACAACCACCACGACCAACCAACCGTGAAGTCAAACTCAAAAAAATATTCAGGCTTTAGCATATAGCTATCTCTGGAGTTTTTGAAAAAAGTACCACTAGTGAGACCTTCTTCACTTCCCAGATTTATGCAAAAACCTATGCATCTGAAGATCTGGTCCTCAGATGAGAGGAAGGTGGGAGACAGAGTGGGAGATTCACTGTAAGAAAGAAGAGGTGTGATTGATTGAAGTACAGCGTGAACACATGTGGAGATGTAACAATGAAATCCTCTACCCCATATAATAAATGTGTGCTAATAAAATGTAATTTTAACATAAAAAGCACAATTCAGAAAGAGAGAATAAGAGGGGTCAATATAAGTAGGTCTGGGAGTGTGGCTCAAATAAGTCCTGGGTTTAATCCCCATTCTTTTGGGGGGGGGGGAGAAGGAGGAGAGAGGAGGAAAGAAGAAAAAGAAAGGGAGTCTGATAGCTTTAGTTGTCTTTCTTCTGTCAAGGTCTTGCTGACCCCAAATGCCTAGTTAGAGCAAAACTCCCCTCTCTAGGTCTGGAGAACCCTTAGAAACTTCTTTATGCAGAATCATTCCAAATGTGGAGTTTACTTTGGGGATCAACCACTTATTACTAGCAATCTGTCCATCAGGGATTGCAGCATACACCCTTAAGAGTGAGATTGGAGGTGCATGTCTCAGAGAGGTACCTCATCCACCCACCACTGGTAGATCCAAGACCCCAGACCCCAAACCTCAAGTAACTCTAACCCAAGAAGATTCTCTCAATATTCTATATTTGGAGCAAGGACAAATTATTTTATTATTTTGCTAGGGGTGTGTGTGTGTGTGTGTGTGTGTGTGTGTGTGTGTGTGTGTGTGTGTGTGTGTGTGTGTGTGTGTTCTTCTCAGGTGTGGGCATTTCCCTTCTTGGAATTTTGTCATCTTCTCAGATCCTTACACATCCTGCCTATTCCTCATACCCTGGGGCTGCAACAGCCCCTCCAGGCCTCAAAGAAAATGCACCCTGGATCCCACACGTCTTTTCTTGTGCCCCACCGGGTGACAAGGAGCAATCAAAGTTTTTGTTTTGCTTTAAACCAGCGGCCGATCTTAAATGAGGTTCAAAATCTGATCTTTTCTAAGTAGAAAACATGGAGAATATAATCCTTGGGTATCTGAAACTGCATGTCTCTTGGCAAAGAAGCCCTCTGGCAGGCTCAAAAGACAGCTACCCTCCTCTTTTGAGCTCCTGTTTAGCCCAGCCAAAAGCACCTTGTGTTGAACCCAGACTGATCCTGCCAGAGGCCGTGATCGTGTTCCTTCCTATCCTTAAAATCTAAGCTGTAGGGAAAGTTGGAGCAGGAATAGGGGACAGCTACTGTTTGCATGTAAACTCCCTTGGGGGCCCAGCCAGTGGCATGATCTGCTGTCCCTGTCTGATCTCTTTTACTGGGCGGGTGGGGCCTAAGTCTACACCCGGGTCGCAAATGTGTGCTACGGGGTTGATAGAGGTGCTATCACTAGACCTTACAAGGTTCCGGGCGGCCCTGGCGCGGGTCTTGGCCACTGGAAGAGTGGGGTTGTGACCTAACCCAGGGCTCAGACGTGTTGGCCCTGGAGTGGAGGCGGGGGTCCCCCATCTCAGCTGTTTCTCCTGGCCCTGGAGCAACTATGACCCAAAATAGCAAGTTCATCCCAGGTCTGCCTTGCTCATTGACCCTGCACCCCACTCCGGCAAGGTTCCGCCTCTGCCCTTAGACTTGTGCTCTCCCGCGCAGAGCCTCAGCCTAGCGTTTCTATTTTAACCAGGAGCAACCCTGGAGTTTGAAGACAATACAGTGAGGGTCTCGCCCAGCCCCTGACCGCCAAGCTCCCCCACTTGTAGGCCAGAGTGCAGGGCAAGGCCTCTGCGGACCTGGGGGGCGGGGGTCCCGCCAGAGTTGCTGTTCCGCGCCCTGTCCCTAGTGCGTCCCTAAATCTGGTGAGGAAGCCGCCCCCACTAGGTACTTCGAACAATCCGGGAGACGCAAAACAAACGAGCAACAGCAACAACTAAAACCAAACAAACAAACAAAAAAACCCCACAAACAATTTGAGTAAATGCTGCAAGTCATTCTCAAAGTTTTCCTAGCTTCTCATAAAGGTGGCCGAACCGATTATAGTAAGGGCAGAATAATGTTTGCGACTATACGACATAATTATCTCCAGACCTGTCTCTTCCCCGCCCCCAGCAAGGGATTTTACCAGCGAGAGCAGCTAATGCATTTGCACACATTAAACATCTTGAATGCATAATTACAGGCTGCAGACAGGCTGCACAATAAAATATCTCGGCTCGATATTTTTGGAAGCCCCTTTGCGACTGTGCCTGGATTAAGTACCAACCGCTTTCTTTCTATGGTGTAGACCATCTAACTGTAGCTACCATTATTTCAGCATACCCCACCCCCACCCGCGTGGCCCGGGCAGCCAGAGCGGAATACCACTGAATCCTGGGAGGGAACTGCCTGGCCTGAGGCTCTTCATTGCGGTGTGTGTGAGGCTGGCTTTTCGATCTGCCTTGAAGAAAGTATGTCTGAGTCCTGGTCAGGCTTCCTCATGCTAGAGGCACACAAGTGGGGGCACAGGCGTTGCAGCTCTGGGCACTAAGTCCCTCTCTAGTTATCATACTACTAGAGGCCTCAAGATTTTGAACAAGGAGCAGACTGTCCTGGTCCTGCCCCTCAACTACTCTTGAGAAACGAAAGGAAGTCCGCTAGGAAAGAAAACTGGATATGAAGACCAGGAGGAGGAAACTCAGGTGATTATTTTTGCCCAGGGAAGCCTGGGGTTCTCTAGCTGCCTTGAGTCTGTAGTTACCTGGTCTGTAAAATGGAGATGATTGTAATAACCTCGGGACCTACTTCACAGGTAGTTATGAGGAAGCACTTAAAACTTCTTTTTATTGCCATATAACTTACATATAGCCAATCATACAAATCTTACGCACCTATCTCACTGCATTTTTATGTATGTATACACTTGTGAAACTACTACAGAGATCAAAATATAGCTCCCAGAAGGCTCTATGAAGAAGAACCTTTAAACCTAACTTTAGCCAGGGATAACATCTCCAACGTCAGAAGTCAGCACCCTATTGCAGTGGGGTTTCTGGGGGGCAAGAATTGAGAAGCCACCCATGGGAGAGGAATAAGATTGGTAGTTCAGCACTTGACTATCATGCTGGGTAGAATCCTATCCTCAGCACTGCAAGAATATCAATAGATCAAATTAATACATAAAACTGATTTGCTGCTCTCATTATGGTTAGGAACTGTCTGCTCTAGAGAAATCTGTGGATATCTTGCTTACAAACACTTAAACACTGAGCTTGGGGGAAAAAAAAACTTGATGATATATGGCTTGAATTCATGGTAAGACCATGAAGTTTCCTTACAAATGGCTGGGACTTCCTGTCCAGAGCTGATACACTTTTTTTTAGGTTAGTGGGAAAAACCCCGGGGAAAATAAGAGAAACTCTCCTCAGGGATGGAAGTCTGAGATGATTTCTAGGATGCTGAGATCCAAGCCCTGAATTATCTCACTTTAGTAGTATCTACCAAATCCAAATTAGATTTGGTGTGTGGAGAAACTTCTTCGAAGGGATACATGGCCTTCGGATACATGGGGAGCCTTGCTTTGTTAAGTGTAACCCAGCTAGCACATGCAATTGGTGCACTTCACAGAAAAGCTAACTGCCCACAGTAGCTTCCAACTTTAATCCTAGCCAGAGTCTGAGCTCATGACACTCCATCCCTCCATTTCAAACAGCCTCTCATCCCAGCTGCAGGAGAAAGTAAAAAGGCAATTGTTGTCCACAGAGAAGGAAGGCTAAATCCTGTATTTCAAAAATGATCAGAGCACAAAAGGGCTGAGGAGTGTGGCTCAAGTGGTAGAGTGAGTGACTAGCAAGTGAAAACCCTTAATTCAAACCCCAGTTCTACCACTAAAAAGAAAAAGAAAGAAGCAGAAGAAAAAGAAGAAAAGAAAAAGTGAATTTTCTACTACAACCTATGACCCTCAATTCTTCCTAGAATATATCCCCATTACTGGGGATATATGTGTCCATCCAGAAATGTCTTCTAAAAGGTACAGTGAGAAACTTAGCTATGCACACTATCCTGGCATTGGACATTTTTCCTTAATATTGCCCAAGACAGTTCTCTATGACAGGTGTATTGGCTCAGAAAGTTCCGCGTGGGCCCAGTCAGTGACTCAGCTAGATAAAACGGAACTAACTTTTTCTAGCCTGGCATATGGAGACACCACAAGAGACTGAGTACTGGATCCTGACTTCAATGCTAATGAGCTTGGCAACCTTCAAAACAATTAATTAATGATGATAGCTCAACCATCATTACCAGAACCTCTTCTACCCTGGAAGCAGAACCATGCTGGGGGAAATAATCAAGGCACTGACCACGACTTTGGGACTTCAACCATTCTTTGGAGTGAGGGGAAATTGGAAGTGCCTCTTGGAATTTTTAACTATTCAGTCTTACTAGCTATAAAAACCACTCCGGTCATTAGCCCACCCTGGGTGTCCACCTCCGATCCCATTTCCTCAGTTCTCTTTGGAGCACCATGGGGTAGCCTGGGTTTTGGCCCCCACCCAGCTCTAAGCAGAGGCCGGACGACTTGGTAGAAGCCTAAAGCTTCATGTCCCAGACCTTGGACCCCGCAGTGCCCGCCAGAAGAAGTCGGAGGAAACGCATTTACCACCTGGGCGACCTTGACTGCAGCCGATTAAAGTTTAATCCGAGGTGTGTGCTCAGCCTTGCCATGTTATTTAAACACATCAAAGGTCATAAAAAGATTCCAATGGCATGAGCCGGTCGGACGTGGGCCGCAGGGAGCCAGCATTTCATTCTGGTTGATGCCCAGAGCCAGGACTTGGTCCACGGGGCGAAGAGTGTGACGGTACAGAAGAGATAAAGGAAGAGATTTTGCTTTCGCGGCGACGTGCCAGACTTTGAAAACACTAAGGGGTGGGGGAAACCAAGTCTGGGACGCTGGGACTGCCGGCGCCTGTCTGGGAAGACATCTAGTGGGAAGAGATCGCAACTGCAGCGACGGCCTTCGAGCATCCTTTGCCCTCCGCGACAGCCAGGCGTCTGGACAGGGCAGGGGTAGGGGGGCCCCACCAGAAGTCCAGCTCACCCCGTCTATCCGACCCTTTGCCAATCCAGTGCTTACTTCATTGTCTTAAAGATCCCAAGTACGAGAGTGTACCCCTACTCAGGGCCGAAGAGTTTCTATGTGGAAAGGAAAGGTGTGGATCGTTTCTGAGTTTTTCTCTCCAGGCTGGGGTCAGAGGAGCCGACTGGACCTCATGTGGCACAGGATCCCTAGATTCTGGCCCAATCCTTTCGAAGACTCCTGATCCCCAGGCGGAAGGATCCCCAGATCGCCCTTCTGTGGCTCTGGGGAACCAACGGGTAGCTGCTTTGGCAAGTTAGCAGAACGAATCCCAGCTTCCCGCAGTGTGGCAAGCCGCACCTCACATCCGCTCCACCACCAGCCCTGCAGCGCTCACACCAGACCCTAGCCTGGCTGTCTCTCCTCACCCACGTCTTGCTCCATTTGTTGTGACACTTTATCAGCCTAGAATTAATGGTCAGGGACAAAAAAAAAAAAAGGCAGCAAGGAATCCTTTTTTTCTGAGTGAAACAGAAGGCTGTGAGACATTACTCCAAGCCTAGTTTTAAAGTATGAATCCCGGGACCTCAGGAAGTCACAAGTGAGTCCTAAAGCAGGGGGTCTGGAGCTCCCCACCAGTAGATTTTTCAGGCCTTCTGGGGCTAGGAATGTGTATAATAAATAATGACTTCGGTGAATTATATTTGCAGGAAGGTCTCCTTCCCCCCTTCTCCCTGCCAGTGCCAAGCTGTAGCCAGAGACTTGAAAAATAGCCGCCTCTTCTCATTTCATTTATCAAGTTGGCTTTTCTATACCTAGTCATACTCTTCCTGAACTCATAGGAAGCCTCAGAAAACTATGTTCTTTATTGTTCTGTTTTCCCAGCCCATCCACACCCACTCAAAAAAAAAATTGGAGACCATTCAAGACAAAATGCCTTCAACTTTTCCGCAGGCATCAGCCAGCTCCATCACATACTGGCAGTGCATCTTCCAAAGAATACAAAGTCTATGGCACCTTTTGTCCCCACCTCATTACCTATGGACTGGATGAAATTATCCTTTGCAGGTTTTATTAAAACAATTGTGGACTGTGAAAACAGTATTGGGTGGGGGTGGGGGTAAAGATGGCATCAGGGTTAAGCCACTTTTACCATCAGAGAAAGAAAACCTGACATCTGTATCACAAATAAATCTAAGAAGAGCTTGGCATTGTCCAGCTCAGATGGGCTGATGTGCTGCTGAGAGTAAACTGAATCCTTCATTCTCCCAGTGGCTCCTAATCTACAATAGAAGCTTACAACACCTCTTATTACAGCCTACCTGGAAAGATCACAATGGACTCCAGGTTGAACCTTGTAACTACTTAGTCAACCCCATTCCACCCTGCTCCTAGCACAGGCTTCGTGGTCTTCTATTCCTTGGGTGACGAACGAGTCTGCTTGCTCTCAGTGACATCAAATTACTTTTCACCAGCCACGGGGCCCATGACCTGACATAACCTCACATTAGATCCTAAAAATGTAAAGAAATATGGCCTTCTTAAAAGTGGCTGAGAGCAAGTAATTGCTAGCAGGCTTGAGTTGTCCTCAATTCAGCTGCCAGACCTATACGTCCAAAGCCCCTACCAGACGGAATTCACATGATTGGGCTCTCTAAGGGCAGCTCAATCTTCCATTTAACTCTCAACCCTGGTTAGATTCTCAAAGTCAAAACTGTTTTTTGCGTAGTTACAAAAATCACAAGAAGGTTTACAGCAGGACTCACTAGCAGGCAGGCAGCAGGTAACAGCCAGGCTTCCCAAAAGTGCAAGCTTTGCCAGAGTGTCTACAAAACTTTAAAAACTGCAGGACTCCCCTGGACTACTGTGACTTAAATTTTTGTTGGGAATTACGATTTAATTTCATGTTCTTTTTTCTCCCTTCTCTCCATTTCTCTTCCTCTCCTAGCTTGTCTTAGTGTCTCTCCTCCCTCTTCCTCCGAATATTTTCGATACTGCCGTCTTTACAGTGACCTTGACCCACATCCTTACTTCATCCTAGGATCAGGAAAACAGGGACACCCTTGTCCCCTCCCCCAAATACTGTGCCCTAGGCCTAAGTAGGGATCGATCTTTCTCATATGAGGGAGCTACAGTCAAAGGCAGCATTTCCAAGGCTTTCAGCCATATACAGTTGGAATTGGTAGAGACTGATATAAAGTATATGCACATAAAGTTTTCCTCGTTTAATTTACACATCCCCTATGAGTCTAGTCAAACAGGTCTTTTCTAGTGCCATGAACAGTTATATATGCTTAGTGTAAAATCATCCGAAATATTTAACAACTCAAAAAAGAAAGGTAGTTAAGGAATCATAAACAACCCAACACTACTGTGCAAAGGAGGACTGCAATGGTCTTATTATGCGGCTGGCTGGTATACAACTTGTCAAATGCGACAGTTTACTATTTGGGTTTTTTGTAGTTGTTATTGTTTTGCCTTTCAGATTTCTAAAATTTCCAAAGATTTTGGTTAAATCACCTTTGGAGTTTTGGGAAGGAGAATTGTGCCCATTGTCAATTAGACCACGGAATTAAAACAAAATAAAATAAACCAGAATGGTATTATTTAAAATTTTGTTGCAGAAGATATCTTAAAAAATAAACCAGCACAGAAAGTACACAGAACTTTTTTGTTGAAACCTGTGATTACTGATAAAATATCAATTCAATGTTAATTGTCTCCTCTTGGTTTAATCATTTAAAATGTCTGGGTATTCTCCAGGGAAAGAGATGTGGTAAAATGGGAAATAGCCATTCGTCTACGAAATGAATGTTAATGTGGGGCACAAAAAAGACTAGAACATGGTTTTCATCTCCCATCTCAACCTCAAAAAATCTGGAATAAAAATATTCAGAAACAGAAATATTCAGTTAAACGATGGCTCACTCCTAGAAAAGAGTAGCATAAGTTGTGTTCATATCTATGATTTTTATAAAGAAGAGACATGAGTTTTAGATAAGATGAAACCCCAAATAAATTCTTTGTCCAAATTTCTTTTGGGTGGAACCTCAAGTTTTTTCTACGTTGTAATTGGAAGAACACGAGTTCAAGTCTCATTTCTCAATCTGGAAGGTATTTTCAAAGTTCTATGTTGAGAGTGGAATGATTCGATGTCTGATGCTTAATTTGCAACACCATTTTAAAAGGAATAGAAGAGAATAATGAAATGTGCATGATACATGACAACTGGGATCATAGGTAGAAGCTAGGGACATTGTGGTTGTATTTTAAATATATATATATATTTGGAGATTTCCATAATAAATAGCATTTTTCAGCCTAACACTCTCCCAAATGAGCTATTTGGGCCCACCTAAAATATTTCTAATTGTGTTAGACATTGTTTGAAAAATTCCCCCTACAAAGAGGTCTTTTTATTATTTTTAATCCTCTAGAGTACGGAATTTCCTATTTAATTTTCGGTGTCCACGATCAGAAAAAGATCTTGTTCACTTTTATTTCTTTGGAAATCAGCGGGTCATTTCCAGTGTTTTTTCCCCCGGTAAGTTTCCCCCCAACTCCAAACTGGGGGGAGTTTCCATGATCTGCTCCCTTCACCAGAGTGTAAATACTCATAAAAACTAATATCCATTTTTAAATTGGGTTGTTTCACTTCCCAGAATTGGGCCAAATGAGCTCCCGGCTGTGGGGATCAAGTGATAGCCGCTGTTCCTTAAGCAGAGTGGACCTTTCTAAACCTGCACAGTGAGGATCCTCAGAACTTAGTGTCGGTCGCCAGAGCCAGACACAGAGATTCCGGAAAGAGCATCAATCAGAACCAGGTAAATGGCAGCCAAATACGAGTTGGAAGTTCACCTTCCACTAAAGGACAGGTGTATTTACAGAGCTAGAGGGGAAAGAAGAGGTCATGGCTCCGGAAAATCCAAATTGTCAAGGAGATGAGCATGTCACCAAGCTGGTCTAACAAGGTGATTTTTTTTCCTGTGAGTTGGTATGATGGCTGTATTTCACCAATGCCATATGAAATTGACTGCGTGTGGGTATTCGGTGTGTGAATCTGTGTGTCCACATTGAAGTACTTGTGTGATCAATCACCAATATGAAACCTGCCAGTATAAACCTGATTACACCTCAGTGTGTACCTGGTGGGGGTCCTGAGTTTCCCTTCTGGCTATGCTAGTGCGTGAATAATTCGCAACCCTCATCAGATACATGCGAAGTTATGATTCTTGAAGCCGATGGGACTTCCCACTGGCCCAGGCCGCCTGGCTGCCTGCGAATGTTTCTCGGCAAGAAACTGGGCCAGGCTTACGTATAAACTCCCTACTTCCTTCAAATGTTTCAATGTCTTCCATGTATTTGTTGACATAAAGAATCCACAGCCCCTGAGCCGGTTTCCTGTTTTGTTGAGGGTGCAAGCAGCAGGCTGGGGTGGGGGTAGGTGCCGGCCGCTCAGCTCCTCGCGGGTGGTGGAGAGGCAATCCTCGCCGGGCGCTAACACTCCGAGTCCTCTGAACGTCCCCGCCGCTCGGGGTTCCCAGTCGTCCCTAGCCCTCCCCCCAAAGCCTCTGGAGAGTGACAGCAAGCTCACTCCCTAAGCAGCTTGGGCCCCCGCAGTCTTGCGGGCCGGGCCAGAGCCCTGCCGCGCACTGCGAGGAAGCGCTTCCCCTTTCTGGGTGATCTATTTCCAGAAACTCCTTCCTTTTGCTTCTAACACACGTTCAGGTCGTTTCGAGTAAGGCTACCTCTCCAGGTGCAGTGAAAAACAGAGCAGTCATTGCCAGGGCAAGGCACTCCTCCGCCGCCACCATCGCCATCACCGAAACTGCAGGCTCCCAAATCACTCGGTCCTCCCTGGAGCCGCCAGGGATAAGCGGCTGAGACTCTCTCCTCACTCAAATTTGGGACCACTTGGAGGAGTCCTGGTGCCACGCGGCTGGCCTCTGCTGTGAACAAAGGTGCTCCCCAGAGTCCCGAGATCTGAGATCCAAAACAAGGGCGCCCTTTTCCCTTCTCAGGGACTGTAAGAAACCAAGCAGGGCAGCCCTGAAAAGGAGAATTTCTCTGGGTGTCTGCTCTCATTCCTGAAGTTTTCTGTGGCCAGTGGCCTCGAGGATGGAATCCTGGAAGCTTTCAGAGAACTGCTTCTCCAACAACTCATCCTCAAAATCCACGCTTAACAGGCTATCTTAGAGGCAAGGTGGGATGTGTGTGTGTGTGTGTGTGTGTGTGTGTGTGTGTGTGTGTGTGTGTGTGTGTGTGTGTGTGTATGTGTGTCTTGACTCTGCACTTCCATGTTAGCATTTTTCCCCAACAAGACACAGCGAATTTCTACCATCCCAAACTAGCCCCACCACCTGAGCCTTCCGGTGCCTTATTTATTGCTATAAATGCTCAAAAAAATCTACAAGGAAAATGTGTGTGAATGAGTCAGGATTAGCCATTTCCCTGCCCACTGGCCAGCTTCTGTCCAAGTTTCAGGACCTATTCTTTTACTTTAAGAAAGCAAGGTACTGTTTTAACTCTGGTTGGGACAAGGAATGAGACCCTCAAAATGCCCACCATAAACACAGCAGTCCTACAACTCGCCATATTCCCTGAACAATCTTTTCCAAGGAGGATTCAGAGATACTTCTCTATGTGAGAATTTTCCCCTCCTCTGTCCTTCTTAGTTAGCCTTAGCTTTCAAGCCATCTTTTGCTTTCTTTCTGGATCTTTCGTCCTTGCCATTATCTCATCTGCCTGGGGTGGAAGGGAGAGGGTTAAGACATTCTGCAAATGCAGCTCATAAAGCTGCTTGGATACATTAGAAACACATGAAAATCCTGAAATACAAAGTGTCTTTAAAACCAAGCAAGGATGTTTATCCTAATACTGAATGGTTGCAGGGAGATAGCACCAGGGAATAGCACTGGTGAGAATAGGTAAATTTCATTTGCTAATGAAAATCAAACTCGATTAAAACTTGGTTTCTCTTTGTCCTTTTGTCTTCCAACACTGGGAGCCAAGAGTTCCGTGGCCCAAGCTGGCATCAAGTTCTCCACCCAGAACAACTGAACCAAGGTTTCTTTCTTCAGCGGGAGGCAAAGCCAAAGCCCTGAAGAACACCCTGGCCTATGTCAGGAGATAAAAAGACAAGGTGTTTTGGGAGCTGTAGAAAGGCTCTGAAAAATATTTGAGCAAAGACAATGCTGCAACCACTACTCCCAGGTTCTTCCTGGCTAGCCTCTCCTGGGCTTCTCCAGGAGAAATCTGGGTCCACCAGGCAGAGGCTGAGAAGCTTCTCCTGCCTCTACCTCACCTCCTGCCCTCTTCATGGCTCTCTTGCCCAGGGGCCACTGCTGCCTGAAGACCCTCCTGGGTTTCCTCTTTTCCCCCATCTTAACCCAGGGGAATTCTGAGAATGAAATTTTCAAATTGATAATATTTCTTTGAAATTCTTTAAGAATGTGTAGCCAGCAGGGCAAAAGTGCCATTGGATGCTCAGAAGACCTGGTCCCACTAGCTGAGCAGACAGGAAAGTTTTAGCCTTGCCTTTTGGAAAATAGGAAGACTGTTGAAAGGGTCCTGCTTGCTTTCAGTCTTCATTGCTTCTCACCACTCCCCCCCCCCGCCCCACTCTATGCACAGCAATTCAGTTTGGTTACTGCTTGGTGAGATAAGAAGTCATATTGGAAACCACTAGTGAGTCTCTCATCTGTCTCAGTGAGAGTGAGATGGGGGATTGTGTTTGCTTCAGAGTGAGAAGAAATTCCAGAAACTCAGACCCAAAATTATCCAAAGAGTTCATTGGATAATCATTCCCATTTATTGGTGACTAAATTCAATATCTACATGTAGACATTTTATAAACCATGCCAAGATGACATTGATATGCCTGATAGGAAAAAAATCACATTATACATATCGAGATCCAAGACAAGAATGAAATAAGCAGGCTGCCTCCCTCTAAGAACCATGGCTTGAGAGTTGTTGTTGTTGTTTTTAATGACAAAGAAAGAGATTTACATCTCCCTAATTCAGGCCCCAAGCCTTTTCTTGGAAGAGGCGCCATGTGTGAGGAAGCAATTCAGAACGAGTTCAAGATGCAACCTAAAATATCCCCTTCCCCATCGTTACCTCCATGCCTTGCCACCCATCTTCCCAGACAAACCTGCTTTGTGGCTCCTCAGTGAACAAGACTGAAGTCTTGTCTCATCGTTTTTGGAGTAGAGTCGACTTTGCACACTTCCTCTGTGTGCAGTGCTCCCGGCTCCAGTGAAGTGGAAGGGGGAGGGAAGAATCTGGAGCCGGCCTTGGCGGGGATGGGCAGCAGCAGCCAGCCACAGCCAGAGGTGAGCTGGCACAAGCGCCGGCTGGTGGGGGCTTCTCAAGTGGTGTTTTCGTTTTTCCACGTCTGGCTGGAAAGCAGAAAAGGCTCAAAGCCCTGGCCAAGTGCAGGGCGGGGCGGGGGGGCAGAGAAGAAGAGTCAGTAAACACTGCCCCCCCCAAAAAAAACGCTACAAAAATAGAAGAAAAGAAAGAAAGAAAACTCTGTAGTGAAACAGCCAGAGACTAGAACTCCAAAGGAAAAAAGAATTGAGAAGGAAGGAAGGTGAGCAGTGGGCCTCTGGAAACTGCCTTGGTCTCCAGGTTTGCATGGCAGTTTTCTCACGCTGACTTAGACTGCAACTTTCAACTTGACCTTGGCCTCCAGCCGTGTCTGACCCGTATGTAAAAACTGCCCTAAAGTCCCCAGGAACCAGAGCTCGGAACTCTACTTTGTCTCTTTGTTACTGAGAGTTTTACAATGCCACTTGGAGAGAGGAAGGGGTGGGGGACGATAGGGCCGGAAAGTAACACAAAAATCAAGTCTTTGAGACTGGTTCCTTAGTCTGCAAATGGCCAGTGAGGGAGAAGGTAAACTAGGGGCAAATCAATATTTACCCAGAACTGCTAAAAAGTCAAGAGGGAAAGGGCACACTAGGTGTGGGGGAGGACTGAGGGGGTCTAGGAAGGTTTTATTGGGCGACACTTACATTAGTCAGAGCAAACCTGGAATCTAGGCAGATAAAAGTCTGAGTCTAGTCTCACTGGGTAAGACCCTGCAGGAAGTCCAGAGGGCTTAGAGCACAGACTCACAGGGTGGTATGTGCAGTGTCCTGCACTTAGGACAGAGTACCAGCTAGAACCAGAGGGCAGGTCCAAGTCTGGCCACTCACCAGTATGCTTTGGAAGCAAGTAATTCCAGTATTCCCCTCCAGTTGACATGTCCTGAGTGCACCCACTTTCGCTTTGAACATTTGTTCTCTTTCTGGGTCCCAAGCTGAACAATCAGAAGTCGAATTGTATGGCTTCAAAGCAACGGGACCGCCAGAATGCCTGTTGAAAACATTGTGGCTGCAAGAGGAGTTGCTGCTTGGCTTTTCCAGTACCAACACCCCACCCCAGTACTCTCTGGAAGAGTTTCATTTCCCAGGCACGGAGCAAAGATTTTTCTGGCTGGTTCTTGGTCATCAGTTGTCCTCTGCTAGCTGGAGCTCCTACTTGGGACAGAGGCATAAAGTGACCCTCAAAATCGCCCGCCCCTTTTTTGGCGAAAAATGGACCTCAATTGTGGGTTTGGGGATTGCGTGGGGAAATCATGTTTCCTCCCGCCTCTATGGACCGGCTTGTGTGAGGTCCCAGAACCGGGGCTGGAGTCCCGGCCAGCAGGCCAGCTGGGGCCTGTTTCTCTTAAGCCCAGTCTGGAAAAGACAACCGGACTGGTGAGAAAAGAGCAGGAGTGAATGGTGTTTTCTTCATTTCAAAATCTCTGAAAGACGAAAAAGAATTGCTCTTGGGTCTAACCGAGGAACGTGCTGCATACATAAGTATGTGAATGTGAATACGGGAGTCAGTGTACACTCCAGTGTGTGTGTGTTGGGCGTGTGTGTGTGTGTGTGTGTGTGTTGGGTGTGTGTGTGTGGATGCATGTTGAGTTGTTCGTAGTCTAGGGGCCTAAACTAGACTCACTAACACTGGACAGGAGAAGGAAACGGAGCTCTTAAATGCAGTCCAAACTTTCCAATGGAATGTCCTGGACGTTCCACAAGAGCCAACAAGAAGAAAACGTCCTGTCATCCCTGGACCCTTGGAAAGAAAGCCAAGCAGCGACGTCGTCGAAGAAGCCCACAGCGGTGACATCCGTCCTAGGGTCTCTCTGCAGAAGATACCTGAAAGGAAAACAGCCCAAGAGGCCTGACTTGGGGCTGCCCCAGTCCTGAAAAATGTTTCATCCCTAACCATTGGAGGAGTTACCTGTCTGATCTCAGATCGTCCCCCAACCGCGCACCCACGGCCCCTCCCCGCGTCGAGTCTCCGCGGGGATGCTGGAAGGCACCGGCTTCAAGTGGGCTACGCTGTCCTCCTTGCCCAATCTGCCCCATCCTCTGCCCCTACCCGTCTACGTCCCCACCTCTCCCCTGGGAGAACTGTTCCCGGCTGCGCGGCGGGCGCTGGCGCTGGCACTGGCGCTGGGGACCGCGCGGGCGGCGGCGCGGACCGCGGGTGCACCGCGCCGAGCGGGGTTGGAGCCGCCCGCTTTGCATACGCCGTGGGCGGAGCAGGGGGGCGGGCCAATGGGCGGCCGCCTGGCGCGACCCCGCGGGGCGCGATCCGCCCCCCTCGCTCGGGCCCCAGCCCCGCGCCGCGCGCTCTTCACTTCTTGGGGGCTTTTTAAAACAGCGCCACTGGGGTCTTCTCCATGCGGCTCGGGCTATGACAGCCTCCGTGCTCCTCCACCCCCGTTGGATCGAGCCCACCGTCATGTTCCTCTACGACAACGGCGGCGGCCTGGTGGCCGACGAGCTCAACAAGAACATGGAAGGGGCGGCGGCGGCAGCAGCGGCGGCCGCAGCGGCGGCGGCGGCCGGGGCCGGGGGCGGGGGCTTTCCCCACCCAGCGGCTGCGGCTGCGGGGGGCAACTTTTCCGTGGCAGCCGCCGCAGCGGCGGCCGCGGCAGCGGCAGCCAACCAATGCCGCAACCTGATGGCGCACCCGGCACCCCTGGCGCCGGGCGCCGCGGCCGCCTACAGTAGCGCGCCGGGGGAGGCGCCCCCGTCGGCCGCCGCCGCCGCCGCTGCCGCCGCCGCCGCCGCCGCTGCCGCCGCCGCCGCGTCGTCCTCGGGAGGGCCCGGCCCGGCGGGTCCCGCAGGAGCCGAGGCCGCCAAGCAATGCAGCCCCTGCTCGGCCGCGGCGCAGAGTTCGTCGGGGCCGGCGGCGCTACCCTATGGCTATTTCGGCAGCGGCTATTATCCGTGCGCCCGCATGGGCCCGCACCCCAACGCTATCAAGTCGTGCGCGCAGCCCGCCTCGGCCGCCGCGGCCGCCGCCTTCGCGGACAAGTACATGGATACGGCCGGCCCCGCGGCCGAGGAGTTCAGCTCCCGCGCGAAGGAGTTCGCCTTCTACCACCAGGGCTACGCAACCGGGCCTTACCACCACCACCAGCCAGTGCCTGGCTATCTGGATATGCCGGTGGTGCCGGGGCTCGGGGGCCCCGGCGAGTCGCGCCACGAACCCCTGGGTCTTCCCATGGAAAGCTACCAACCCTGGGCGCTGCCCAACGGCTGGAACGGCCAAATGTACTGCCCCAAAGAGCAGGCGCAGCCTCCCCACCTCTGGAAGTCCACTCTGCCCGGTAAATGGCGCCCCCTTTCCAGACCCGGTCTTCACACTCGGTTCCAGCTTCTCCTCTGCTCCCACTCCGGGTCACTGGGTGCCCCCTCTTGCTCTTTTTCCTGGCCTGGCCTGCCCTGGCCTGCCCCAGGGGCATCGCACCCCTGGGAGCTTGACCCCGCCTGGCTGGCGCTGTCCACAGTGCCCTCCGTTGGCCCCAGGCCCTACTTGGATGAGGGGTGGCTGGGAGGGAGCTTGTGGGGACCCCAGCTAGTTTCCTTATCCCTCTGCGCCCCGCCCTCCCCAGTCATTGACAATGACTTAAAGATGCAAATTGACCTGATATTTAGCTAGCCGAATTGCCCCTGTTCGTTCTTAATAATAATAATAATAATAATAATGGCGCATTGTAGATAAACCGAGTGTTGGGTCTGCCCAGAGGAGTCAGGCACTAAAGTGCTGGGCCTCTAGGCTAGGCGGTCCAGGGAAATCAGGCCGCTTTGCATGCGGGATAACCCGATTCAGATGGTCACATGAAGTGTGGGCAACTTCATTTCAGTGTAAAACTAACCCTCTTCCACACGAACCTATCATACTTTGGCAGAAAGCCGGATTGTACAGCACGCGTGGCAAAGAACAGCCAGGAGCTGCAAGGCGGGTGGCTCAGATTGAGCTGTCGCCTGTGTCCTGGCTCCAGTCAGCTCCCAGGTTAACTTGCCTTCTCCCTTATCTTCCAGACGTGGTTTCTCATCCCTCGGATGCCAGCTCCTACAGGAGAGGAAGAAAGAAACGTGTGCCTTACACCAAGGTGCAGTTAAAAGAACTTGAACGGGAATACGCCACGAACAAATTCATTACCAAGGACAAACGGAGGCGGATATCAGCCACGACGAACCTCTCTGAGCGGCAGGTCACAATCTGGTTCCAGAACCGGAGGGTCAAAGAGAAAAAAGTCATCAACAAACTGAAGACCACTAGTTAATGGATTTAAAACCTAGAGCAGAGGGTAACTTGAAGATATACTTCAGAACTAGTTGCTCAGAACTCCAACTCGTTGACAAGGATGCTTAATAATAATTGAAGAATTGGAAAGAGAGACACTGGGTTTTTCGCTCTCTTGAGGAGAAATTTCTTTCTCTTTAATGGAACGTACAACTTTTTAAATACTTTAAGAAATGGTAAAGATTGCCAGTTCTGCCTACCCTACCAGACCATTAAATGACAAACTCTAGAGTCAAAACATCAACCCCCAGATACGAAATTTCAGATAAGTTACGAATTTACTAAAATCTTGTAAGTATTTATGTGACTGTTATATTTTAGGATACTATGTTAGATGGTAAATAATCTGGAAATTGGTTCCAAAAGCAAGAGGCTGTTGTGTAAACATCCGTTTGTCCTTTTAGGTCTGAATTCCCTTTGCATGTTAAATGCCTGCTCAGGTAAATCTTAGTGAAATTCCTAACTTTGTGTATTCTGGGGGTAAACGTTTCCTGTATAGAGTTAGAAGGGGAAAGAGAAGGTACTGAAATGATCTTGAACTACTTATTATGAAGGGAGAAGGACCAGGTAAATCTTCTGAGAATCAATTGATAGTAAATACGGCAAGCCAAGCCATTAAGAGAACCCTGTACTGCTAATGAATTTCTGACAGTAATTTCAAATTGCTTATGAGAAGTGTATTTGTGACATTTGGGGTACCTCAAGATCAGAGATCTTCCAAGAGATAGGGTATCTATGAAAATTTAAATCACCAGATAATGTGCAGGATTCACGTTAATGTGAAATCTTTCATTTTAACATGCTGGGCTTTGGTTGAAAACTGCAGATCATTTTTTAAAATTCATATTGACATTTCCCAATATTTGCAAGACACTTTGATAGAGAATTTATTTTCCTTTTTTTTTAAAAAAAGAGAGAACTCAAAGTGGAAATCAATTTCCGTGAAATATTTGAAATCCACAGTTTATATTTTGATCTCTTAGGGCATTACTATTTTGCCTTGTTTATTGTGTTATAAGACCGCATTAGGGAGTTTAGGGATTCATCTTCACAGCACATTTTAAATCAAGCAGTTATTGCAACTCGCACCTTCATTTTGTTCATATTCACCATAAAATGCTATTTTGTAAATAAAGACATTCAGCACACTGTGAAATGTATTTGTGCACTTGCTTTTAAAATATTTCCACTAAACATGAAAATATTAGACTTGTAGATAGTGATGTAGTGGTATTAATTTTGTTAATAAAATAGTTACTGCCATTAAACTCTGAAGGAAATACTTCTTATTGTCCTATAATAAATGTGCGCCACAGAAAAAGAAATGGAGCAGGTTTGTCTTACACAAACCAAAGACCATTCTTTTCCAGTATCATTATTATTAAAAAGAAACAATTGATTTTTAAAAGAAAAGACAGAAAAGCCCTCATAAGTAAAATCATTAAAAAAAGATAGTGCTTCAAGGAGATGAAAGTGTCAGGTATTTTGCAAGGGAGAGAAAAGAAAGAAGGAAGATATAGAATAAATTCCCCAGGCTCCTCTTTGGAAAATGAAAACCAGTTGTTTAGCATGAGCAGTGCCTAGGCTGTTGTATTTTAAAATCTGCTGTTGGGTAGTAATGTATCTGAAAGGGCAGGTTTTGATATTTGTTGAAATGACAGGACTAGGAAAGGCCTTAAACCTTGACCTTGAAAAAAAAAGACAATTTGTGACCTTGACTTTTGACAGCTCATGAATTGGCCTCTGCTGGATTAGTAGATCAAGGGCGCCACCTCGTGTTGACAAGCTTCCTTGTAATTCTTCAGCTTCAATAGACTAGAGCTCTTACCTCCTTGACTTGTATTAGAGAATTAGTACTGGTTTCTTATGTTCCAAATGGAGCGAATTTGAAAATATGTAAATTAAACGTGCTTGTATATATGTGGATATACATCATATATGTTTATACATGTATACATTTGCATATCCGTGCTTATGTGTGCTTGTATATATAATTGTAGAATTTGTACAGTTATAGTATCATTAATGGCTAATGACTGAAGACATTATAATTTAAGGTGATTTCTAGAGTTGAGGTACAAAATGTACTTTACATGAGAAAATTTGTTCCTATTCTTTAATGACCAAGTTTGATTTGTTCTTACAGCAGCTTGCTCTGCATCAGATTTCTGCAGATCTGCTTTAAAGCAGTACAGTTTTGGTATAGTCTACAAGATGTTCTTAAATAACCATTCTTTCCTAGCTCTCACTCTCCTTGGTGGTCGACCACCTTAATTAGAGCTATAAGGCATCTGTATAGTGAATATAATGTTTCAAATACCTTCCTAACTTTAGAGTCCTAGAGTTACACTTAAAATCAATGAACCACATTTCTTGAGAGCTTAGTAAGGAAAACTTAAATATCTCATATCTATAAAATGACCATAATGTTGATGTAGAGGGAGAATTATTGTCCATAGTTTAGAACTGAGTGCTCCGGGGGGGGTTGCAATCTAATATTAAGGCTATTGAATCTGCCATTTGATTTGTGGGAGAAATAAATGTTTAATACTAACAACTACCATCAAAACTATAATAATAATAATAAGTATTAGATATACTGTTTATTGACCCCTAACAACACATTAGGTGATGCATTCAGAGTCATAAATAATACATATGTATGTTTATGTATTTAATATACACATGAAGTAACTTTTTGTCAAATCTATGCTGTGCACACATGTATTAAAATGTTGGTGGAACCAATAGTTCTGGGATGCAGAATTTTCAGATGCAAATTATTTTGATCTTTATTTTAGAAGAAAATAGTAGTGAATAGAAGAGATGGATTTATCATTTGATGGAAAATAATATTGTTTGGTTTAAACCTGGCTGATGGAAACTTCACCTGAAGATTGAAACCTTCCTGTAGATGAAAAATGATGGAAAGAGTGTGAAGCTATTTCAAAAAGAAAAGAAAAGAAATACCCATGAAACATACATATCAAATGGTCTCGCGATGTACAATCATATTTTGCTGCCCTGCGAATTTTTACTACATTTGTGAAAACAAATGGCTATTCCTTCAGATCTACTTGTTCACATCTTGTTGCACAACTCCATTTCTAAATGAGCTACCAACCATCAAGCGAAGTAACCATCTTCTCCTGAAATATTTAAAGTGGTGAGAAATCCCCTCAAAGCTGAATCACACCGTGTATTTAAGAACCGATCCTAAGGGAACTCTTCTGTTGGTAGTGGTGGGAGTGTGTGTGTGTGTGTGTGTGTGTGTGTGTGTGTGTATGTATGTGAACAATATTCCCAGCTTCAGGGCCTAGGAAGGTGGCCAGCAGCAGCTCTACACCCGGAACTTCACCTTCACCGTGGTGGGAACCCTAGGTAAAGTAGTAACCTTCTTTTCCCCCTCCCCTCTTCAGTTTTTGAAATTGTAATGACAGGAAATATGTCACTCCCTCCCCCCAGTTCTAAAATGGTTGTTGGTAGTGTCAATCTACCCTAACTCACCTCTGATTTAAAATGTCCATGAATCTACCAGATAAGCTGAGGCAGACATGGATTATGATGGCTCCTTAATGCCTAGCTAGCAATCAGCATAAAAACCTTTAGAACAAAGACAGTCAGGAAGACACCACCCTGGAAAATAGAAATCATAATGCCAGACCAGGAGCCCAGAGATAGTATTCTTAAAACCCTGATTCAACTTTTTTTTTCCTAAAAAGAAAACTTCTGGAAAGAAACATAAATATAAGACTTAAATTTTTTCCATCTACTCAATATTGTCATCCTGAGGTTTTTTATGTAGATGATTGTAAAATGTCATTGTGCATTTCACACTGTGGGATGCAAAACTGAAGCACCTCAATTTAATTTTTCAATGGATAAACAAAAGAATTTTAAGGAAAGAAAAAAAAGATACTGTTTTGTTTATTTTTAAATTCAACTTAATCAAACTCTTTTCTTGAAGATTCACCGGGAGGCAGTGAAAGCTAGCTGAAGGTAATATAGTTGTGCATGCATAGTTAACCACCAGATTTCTCTGCATAATATACACATGCAGATCACACTGTGCTGTGCTGGTGTTTGATGAGTCCGGTGAAGACGCGGCGTCCCAGTGTGTTTAGGTTTAGGAGTGCAAATCCCCAGACCTAGGGGTTCAGAAGCAACCTTCTGGAATTGCGGATCTCTAGCGGGGAGACGCTAGGGGATTGCTGATTTATGCACATTCCTTTAAACTTGATCGAATGCGTGTCAGCAGCCCAAGATCTAGAGAATTAGAGAAATGTGTAGCGAGTTGCTCGCCTGACATTTTTCATAAGCAAAGATGTAGCGCTATCCAAAAAGCCTTGCGCAGATTTATGCCTCGGTTTAGGACGAGCACCTTAATTGAGTTTTTCATCTGCGTGGCCGCTGGGTAAATAACCGCCTGCTTCTTTCTTTATGAAAATATCCACCACTCACGGCCTGTGCATCTACCCAGCATCGACGAATGCTGGAGAGAGGCTTGCTATTTAAAATAGTATTTTTAAAGGGAAGAAAAGGACACCAGTGCAGAAAAATTCCTCTGTGAAAGACCTTGCTGTCGTTGATTTCATTTCTGATCGGCCCGGCCCCGCTGTGGGCTGAAGAGCTGGATCTACCAGGCAGAAATCATTCAGGAGTGTCTGAAATTTTCAAACCTTTGTGAGAGGTGGCGTGGCAGCTCGGCCCTCCCCAATCTGCGAGAGTGCGGACACGAGTGGCAGAAGCTCTGCTGTGGACTACCAGGGTCTCGTCACGTCGCGCCCCTCGGGGACTGAGGCGCGACCCCAAATCCGAAATGCCTCCACATCAACCCCCTACTCAAAATGGAGGCTCAAAACCTTAGAGCCGGCTTCAAGCCGACGGCTGGAAGGCTGGTCAGAGGCCTAAAGCTAGATTATGGCAAAGGCGGAGGTCAAGGCCGTGGAACCCCGAGGGCCGGGGCCGCGCGCGGAGTGGATGGCGGACAGCCGGGACCCGCGCGCCCTGAGAGTCGCCCCAAGCTACAAGCTGACGTCACGGAAGGCCTGGAGCCTTGGCCGGGCTCGGCGGGAGCTGCGCGAGGAGCACCGGCCGAGCCAAAGGAAGGTTTTGTGCGGGTGCCCCTTTCCCCGCCCCGCCCCTCCCTCCCCAAGAGAATAATCGGGTATTTAATCTCTCCTGGTCTTAATTCTTGGCAGCGTGGAAGGTGGTTTGCAACGGGAAATAAAACTTGACAGGAGCATTTTCTCTGAAAGGGGTTTTGAGAAGGGCTGAAAAGAAACCCTGTTTTTCTCCACCAAATACTTCCGCTTTCTGAGCCCGAAGCTGAGTGGTGGGATGAATCCGAAGGAGCCGAATTCCAGCTGGGCAAGCAGGCCGCTTTGCGGACCAGAGCGGCCCAACCCCGGCGGCCGCTGACAGCGGCGTTCTCCACCTGGACAGGGAACGCAGCCTCGGGCCCGGCAGCGCCCCGCTCATCTGCAGCAGCGCTAGGCTTGGCTCTAGTGCCCGCAGCCGAACGCCAAGGACCCATGCTCAGGAACATAGCACCCTCAGAGGCAGAGTCGGCACCTGCGATGGTGCCCAGGGGCAGACAGAGGACGATCGAGGTCAGGACTAAGAGGAGAGGATCGGGGAGAGGGTCTTAGATTGCTTGACTTCGCGGCTCTGCGCCTTTCAGCCTGGGGGTTAGAGACAGGCGTTCACCCGGGAGGTAGTGAGAACTGAGAGCGGTTCTGGGGGCTTTGTTTCCCGGGCCGCCGGCCTGCGGACACTGCACACGATGGAAGGGGGGGTTAAGGGGTGAGCGGCGCAGCGTGCGTGGATTATCTGGTCTGCTATTGGGTGGAAGAGGCCGAAGGCAGCCGCGTCCCCCTCCCCGTGGCTCAGAGAGCGCTGTCCTCTTGCGCAGTAAAGGTCAAGTCCTTGGCGCCGAGGCTGTCTCCTTGGTCAGGGCCAGTCGCTGTAGCCATTGCAGGAAGGCACAGGACGTACAATTGGCTGGGCCGTCATTCATGATGCAAGCGGGTTCTGGTAGCATGAGCTCCAGCACTAGAGACAGGATTCTTTCTTGATTTCCATCTTCCTTACCCCCAGCCCTCTTGGAAAGGAATCCCCACAGCCAAAGGTGGCCCGGCTGTGTCCTCATCCCGGAAGATCGGGATCTGCCCCAGCGCAGGAGACATCGGAGCCCCGAGGCGGCCTAGCCAGGGCAAGAGGGAGCACCCAGGAACCCAGGAGAACAGACGTGGCTGGATCGAAGTTCTGGTCCCGGTAGGAACAAGTGACCAAGGTGGGCCAGAGGCTGGGAATCGGTCAGGGTAGCAAAAAGCCCATGGGGTCTCTGAGTCCAGACACTGGCTTAGCAGGCCTTCAGTGAGAACCTCATTGCTCTTCTTTTTGCCAATGTAAAACGCCTGTCTTCTGGGCCCCAAGATCATCTCCCTATGTTCTATAAGAGCTGGCCTCTCAGCCAATACCTGCAGCATAGATCAGCATTTGGCTCCACAGTGAACAGTTATCTTAAACCTAGTCTGTCACTAAACTTATCACCCTCCAGTGAACTAGAAAGGACATAAAATTATCTCTTTTTAAAAAGACAGACAGAAAAGATTGGATGTCCAAAAAAAAAAAAAAAAAGCTGGGCCTTAATCCTAGAACCCTGCCATAAAATGGGTAGGGCTGGTGTTGTGTGTGGTATCTGTAGCAGAATAGGTAACATCACTGAGCTTTTTGGCAAGGTAGATTGGGGATTGGCTTCTAGGGTAGAGCTGGATGGGGACAAAGCGTCTGAAGCCTGGAATCTGAGCTTCCACTTGCACTGAATAGAAAAGGAAGCTGCCCAAAGAGACATTTGTAGCTTGGGGCACGAGTGTCTTTTAAGCCTTAGTTCTACAGTCTAGGAATTGAGACCAAGAACCAGCGCCAGTCTTCTGGTTGGAAGGCCCTCGTGTTTTACTGCTGACACACCCAGCTTGGGCAGAAGCTTTGGGGGGAAATGGAAGGCAGACACTGAAAACTTGGGCTTTAACCTCCAAACTTTCCCCCATTCCACTTGCTCCCACTCAGTGGGGGGAGGGCTAAACTAAAACCTTATCTAATGACTAGGCAACAGTAAAAATAGCTCTCCTCCAAGAAAGACACCACCATACATTCTTCAATCTGTTTCAGACTCACTAAACTAATTGATAACCAAATTGCTTGGGCAATTGAGACCTCTAGCTGAGCCTTATGCTTGATGGCCCAGTATCTAGTGGAAGAATATGGACTTTTCCCAGATGTTTACAGACATTGGAATATGACTGAACCTGCTAGTCAGACTAAGAACTAACCATGAGGTCAAGTTCAAGGCATTACCTGTCCTCATGCTTAGGGTAAAAACTGTGGCTTGACAAAGGATACTTGGTAGTGCTAGATATGATCCTGATATTTTTATCAAAGCATAATATAGTGGATTGGATGTGATCTGCTAAGAATAAATACTACCCTGAGAACAAATAAGGAAAGACTGGGCAACCCCAAGTAATCCATCTCCCTAGCTCAACGTGAGAGGAAGAGGAATCCCCTCCAAGGGCACCTCCAACTGGTAAAGAGTAATTTCTCAAATGAAGAGCTGGCTTCCACCCCTGGGAGAAGGACTCTGTGGCCATTTCCACCCTCATTCTCCCAGCCAGCCAATTATTCCTTCTCTGTATATCTGAGGTAGCAATAGTCTTCTCTTTGACGCAGTATTCGGGGAAGCAAGTGTTCATGCTAGCAATACGAGACAAACTATTAGAGATGCCCAAGCAATTCACTGAGCAATACTGTGAGTGAGATTTGGTCTGTTATGTGGGTCAAACATATATTAGGTCAGCTACTATGCGAAGTTGCCTAGCCAAGAAAATAGGAGCTGAATCACCAGAAGAGGTGGAGGTATTGGAGAGAGAGGGGGGGGAGAGCGAGCACGCACGTGAGAGAGAGAATGTGAGAGAGAGAATGTGAGAGACCCAGTTTGTGGGGCTGATGGATGCCCAAACTGGAGGAGAGTCAGAAACGGAATAGGCCCCACTCTCTATGCCTGGTACTAGGCATCCTCCAGAAGTACCCCAGCTTTTGTACAGTCTAGGAGAGACTGCAGAAGAAGCCTGAGAATGGGAGGCAGGGTGGAAAGGGCAAGAGGGAAGAAGAGCTAGTAAGAGCTGAAGCCAGATGGGTTAGGTTTGAGAAGAAACAATCAGTGATCAGTGGGAGCAGCTTGGTTTAGCATTCATAGTATGGACCACATGCTGAATTTCCAAAGGGCTGCAAGTACTGGCACTGGGAACTTCAGATTCCCAGATTTGGGGGACAAGGAGCAGCCGTTGCCTTCTAAGCCAGGGAAGCCTAGAGTCTGGATGCTGCTCACTGCTCCCCTCCTACTCTACACTCCCTTACAATTAGAGTATAAAGCTGCCTACCCAGTGAGGGTCCCTTTTGCAAATGCCTCTTGAATATACCAGAAACACCCCTGGCACTGTCCCCTCGGTGGCCAGGCCTCCACTGCACTAGCCATGAGCACTCTGAGGCCTCCCAGCCCAGGCATCACCCGCCGGCGCCCGCTCCCACCGCTGGGCAGAAATCTTCATGTGCAAGAAGAAGCGGATTCGGCACAGGGGCCTGGACTCACTTTATTCTGATATTCTGGAGGGCAGGAGAATCATCAAGCCGGCCAGAGCCCACTCAGCCTGCGAGGTGTTCTGCATCTCCCAGCCTTCTGCCTCAACCTTTAGGGCCAGATCAGACTAAGCCTAGGAATTGCTTGGACTGTTTTCATGAGCAAATCTCCTTGTTAGCCGTTTCTGCCTAATCAGGCTAGCCCGGGGCGCCCGCTTTCTCTGCCGGTGGCCACCTTGAAACTCTGCACTTGGGAGCCCGGGCCATGCCCTGCAGAGGCCCGCCGAGACCTTGAAGTTCGGAGGGGAAAAAAAAAAACAAGAAGAAATTGAACCGGCTCCCTCCCTTCTCTCTCTACACACACACACACACACACACACACACACACACACACACACACACACACACACACACACACACACACACACACACGCACCGTCAGGCCGCCGCCACTTCCTGCCTTTGTTTTTCTTCCTCCAAACATTTTTGGCCTCTTGCATTAGCCGCCGTGGGGCTCCGGGTTGACGATTAAAGGAAATATATGCCGAGGAGTGTTTTCTGGAGATGGCCCCACGCTGTGGAGCTCTTGAGAAAGAACAGCTTTTGGCAAAGCAATCGCCTGGGCCAATGTCACCGCTTTGCCGCGGCGTCTTCAAGAAATGGAACTCGGACTTGGCCTTCCGGGGTAGCCTTGGCCCCAGCGGAGTCTTTTCCTGCGCCTAGTGAGCTGAGAGCCGCTTTAGGCCTCCTGCAAAGTTGAAGAGACAATTAGGTTTAAAACAAAGTCAAAACCAAGGATCCACAGTTCTACCACCTTTTCCTGCCCTGCCCTTCTGTCCCAAGATTAGGTCGGTACCTAAGAACCGCACTTACCTCTCCTCCAACTCTGCCGCTCATCTCGAGAAATAGTCAAATAGTTACGCCACCATTATTCCCTAGGCAAGGCGCACAGGAGCCAAGCTGGTGATACTGACAGATAAGAGATCGGAGAACTCGGCCTCCGTGTTCTTGCTGGGGAACTAAAAGTATTCTGCAGCTCTGGGCGTTTTCCCTTCCTCTGGCATCAAACAGCCTTCTCCTCATCCATCTTCACGGCAGCGCCCCCACGTACCCACTTCCAGGCTGCAAGTCCCTATGGGCACATGCTTCAGTATAGCCTGTGGAACTGCTCTGCCAACTTCTCCTGTAGTGCCTTCTTCTGCCCTAGCCTTTCCTCGCTGGGGAATTTGCCTCTATCCTGCAGACACCCATAGGGTTTAGGCTTATCGGCTTCTCGGACAAAGGAGGCAATGGTGATGGAGAACACCACACAACCTCACACAGACCTTTCTGCAGGGACCCCTTCCCCCTGGTACCAGGGGAAGCTACTCCAATTAAGAGAAGGGCTGTGTGCAGCTTGGGGAGGTAGTCTGGCATCCCCCGCCAGTGTGCCACCTCAGTCCCCACTGCTCAGGCACAAGCTGAAGTTGACTGCCAAAACTGCTATAAAACCGCAGGTCTGTCTAGAATTGTTTTCGGTTCTCCTAGACGCCCCCGGGTTCAATTATAGTCTTAAAAGCCCTAATACAAGTGCAAGAATTTGTTTGCCTTCACCCAGGGGCGGGGCAAGCCCTGCAGTGGTGGCGCCTTTGTTATGGCAAAGTCACTGAAACCCCTCTTGCATTCCTTTTGTTAGAGGGTAGGGGTGATGAGGACTGGGTGGGCTGCTGGGAGACAGTTTGAGATAGCCAAAAAACGAGGCAAAGAACTGCTTAGATAATACAGCTTGAAATCTCTCCTCCACTCTTATATTCGGTCTCCAGGAAAGAGATACTGTGGAGAAACAAATATTTTGCCTTGTTAGTCACCACTGGAAACAGAAGTGTTTCACTGCAGGACAATCCTGTCATTCTGAGTCTCAGCTTTTGGGGTCTTTTCTTCAACAACCTTTCCACCCACTGGACCTTCGGATGCAAGCCACTGCTGCCCTCTGTGCAGGCTACAGTGGACAAATGTGTCAAGCTGAAGATGCACAAATAATTTTTCAAGTTCAGCTCTCAGGGATTCAAGGGGTATGAAAGTTCCTGCAGCAAATCCTGAATAAAGAGTTCATTAAACCAATGTGTCTGAGTAGCTTGATTTGTGATAAGCAACCCTAGTAAAGGAAAGGGGCACATAAACATTAATGCTAATAAATTAGTTTACTTCAGTGTATAGTAATTACCCCGTATTACTAATATTTACAGTGGGCATTCAAATAGAATGGTGGGTGAATATTTGGAGAAAATATATAATGAGAATATTTCTTTTTTTTCCTGTGCAATACATGATTAAATTTGTTATTGAGCCAGTTATGGTCAATTCAGCAATAAATAAATAAATTGATGTTGACACTTAAATACCAAAGATCTTAGAGTTTATACTCTAAATCTCCCCCAAGATATGTAAATACTTTTAGCTATTTCCTGGATGTGGGAGGGACATGGACTTCTGTCCTTTCTTTATTTTTCCTTCTGTGACTCTGTAGCTCCTTCTAAGAAGAGAGTTGTGGGGTGGCCTCAGGTCTGGGCCCCCTTCGTGCTTCTGGTCCTGCTTAGCAGCTTTGTGTTCTGTGCCCTCTCCCTTCTTTCGTTTCCCCCAGAATTATACTCTTCCATCCAGCAGAATGCTGAGCTTTATTTTGTCTTCATTTCCCTATTTTTCTCCTTCATCCTAGCAGTCATGGCTTCCTATCTATCTTTAGGACAAACCTAGGCTTCAAAAGGCATCCCTGTCGCCTAAGGTACGGGGAGTTGAGGAAGCAACTCCCCCCCTCTTTTTTCCCCTCTGGCTGTTTCTGTGGAATGAGTAGCAAGAAAGACAGGAGCGGTGTGGATTTCTGCCTCGTTCATCCCTTGCTGCTTTCACTCTCAGGCTTTGCCAGAAAGCCGGTCACCTCCTCTCTAGCCAGAGCTGCCTGCCCACCACCACTTCCTTATCACCACCCTCCACCCCCACCCTCCCCACAGTCCTGAAACTGCAAAGCAGCCTGGCAGGACCCCCCAAAGATGCGGCGTACCCAGGAAAAGGCTCCTCAGATGTTAGCGCCTCTAAAACAGCCCGGGGCTTGCCTCAGTTGCATGGTTTCCATGTTCCTCAGCTTCTGAAGACCAGGCAGGCCAGCTAGAGGCGCAGGATGCGCGCCCCGGGCTCTGTAGAGTCAGTCCGGACCCCTGCAGGCCGCGGGGAGAATGGGGCTCTCCAAGGACAGGGCGGGGGGTGGGAATGGGATGAGGAAGAAAGATGGAAGGAGGAAGGGAAAGTGGATCCCGGGTGAGACGAAGGCCCTTCCGGACCCCGTGGATTATTAACAAACCGCGGGGGGGAAGCCGCCCAGGCCGTTGGCGGTTTAGGGACGGAAGACACTTAAAGCGCTTCGGAAGTGACCGTGAATGCGAGCGTGTAATCGAGTCACCGTGCAAATCGGATAAAGCTCGGGACCGGCACATCTACGGTTGCGAACCCTGGCCCCAAATGGGGTCCGGTCAGGGTCTGGGCTGAGGTGCTTCCCAGAGCAAGCGTGAGGGAGGGGGGCTGCAGAGAAGAAGGAGGTGCGAACGTTCGCCCCGCAGGAGAACAGACACTGAGACCACAACCACCCCATTCTGGGCTTCCACCTGGTCAACCTTCCCCCACACACACACACACATACACACACAACCCAGAGCATCCCTCACCCCTGGGGAACTGGAAGTGGGGGGGAGGTATGGGGGTTGATCTCTCTCACCGCCCTCGGCGCACTCGAGGGCCAGAACTGTGCCGGCAAGCCAAAGGAGCCGCCTGCGGGCGCACCCGGCCTCCCCGCGCCGGGAGGCCCCCCCAGCCAACATGAGTTACACCGGCGATTACGTGCTTTCGGTGAGAACACCGAGTGACGATCTGTTGCTTCCCCTGAGGTGGCTACAAAGAAAGGAAGCCGAGGAGGGAGGGGAGGGGGGGAAGGAAAGGGGTGGGGGGAGAAAAAAAAAAAAAGCCCAGACTAGCTTGCAGCTTGTCAATTTCAACATCGGGTCACATGACCAGCACCTCCCTGCTAAGGATGGGGATAGATTTCCACGTCAGCTTACGTCTCCAAATTTCTACTTCACGGATCCGCTTCAAAGAGGCAGCTGCAGTGGAGAATCATGTTAAGCTCGGCTACTGCGGAGAGCCCAAGGTAGCCCAATGATGGATTTTGATGAGCGTGGTCCCTGCTCCTCTAACATGTATTTGCCAAGTTGTACTTACTACGTCTCGGGTCCAGATTTCTCCAGCCTCCCTTCTTTTTTGCCCCAGACCCCGTCTTCGCGCCCAATGACATACTCCTACTCCTCCAACCTGCCCCAGGTCCAACCCGTGCGCGAAGTGACCTTCAGAGAGTACGCCATTGAGCCCGCCACTAAATGGCACCCCCGCGGCAATCTGGCTCACTGCTACTCCGCGGAGGAGCTCGTGCACAGAGACTGCCTGCAGGCGCCCAGCGCGGCCGGCGTGCCTGGCGACGTGCTGGCCAAGAGCTCGGCCAACGTCTACCACCACCCCACCCCCGCCGTCTCCTCCAATTTCTATAGCACGGTGGGTCGGAACGGCGTCCTGCCGCAGGCTTTCGACCAGTTTTTCGAGACGGCCTACGGCACCCCGGAAAACCTCGCCTCCTCCGACTACCCCGGGGACAAGAGCGCCGAGAAAGGGCCCCCAGCGGCCGCGGCGACCTCCGCGGCGGCGGCGGCGGCGGCGGCGGGCGCGCCGGCAACTTCAAGTTCGGACGGCGGCGGCGGCGGCGGCGGCGGCGGCGGCGGCGGTGGCTGCCGGGAGGCGGCGGCGGCGGCGGCGGCGGAGGAGAAGGAGCGGCGGCGGCGCCCCGAGAGCAGTAGCAGCCCCGAGTCGTCTTCCGGCCACACTGAGGACAAGGCCGGCGGCTCCAGTACGTATAAAGGCAGCGCGCCCTGCGCTTTATGAAAGGGGAGTTGGAAATCTAGCCCAGCACCGCTGTTAAATTTTTATATGCTGTTTTATAAGCATATAAGGTTTATGAAGGGCCTTTAGGTTTTCCCCAACAAAACTTTGTTATAAAAGGCGGGATCACGTGGCGAGTGCTGAAATTGGCCGTGAAATACCCACCGGCCAAAGCATGCCTGCAAAGAAAACACACACAAAACTCCTTTTTTTTTTTTTTTGCCCCTCCTTCCCTTTTTTGCCCCCTTCTCAGCTCCCAAATCCGACAGCTCGATCCCGCTCGGGGCCAGCTCCAGGCTGGGGAGCCGGAGGTGGGCGCCTGTAAATTCCCCCTACAAGGGCTTCAGGAGCCTTTGATAGCGAGGTAATCCGGAGATTTTTATAAAAGCCATGTGTTGCGCCGGGGACTCCAGTCCCCGGCTGGGATTCAAAGGCATCGCTGTTTAACGATGGCGCTAGGAGCGCATTTCACAGATAAAGTAGCCCGCTTAGCTCCAGCAATATATTAAAAGAAACAAATTAACCTAAAGTTGGCCTTTTTGTCCAAAGGAAGCCATTTTCCTCTGGCGCGGTGGCAATTACGCGCTGCCTTCTGTCCAACTCATGTTAGTCACAATTGTTATTAAATCTGTCAAACGCATTTTTTTGGTCTTGTGGGTTTTTTTTTTTTTCTTTAAAGGGGGAGAGCAAATAGATCTTGCCTGTGGCTTCAAAAAGCTACTCTGTCCTCCCCTCAGCCCTGCTAAAACAGCACCCCAGTCCTGAGAAGCCCCCTCACCCCTTTGGCTGTGTGGTGACAGGGGCTGGGGGCTTCGCCTGACACCTCCCAGGCTGGTGGGGAGGTTGGGTGGAGAGGCTGTTCTTGAGGCTGGAGCTGATGACCGGCATTGAGGGTGACAAAGACCCTGCAGCAGCCCCAGAAGTTAACAAGATCAGAATCATAGTTACCACGAAAAGGCTAGGGACCTGGACGCCTTTACTGCTTGGGCAACAGGCAGCCCAGGTGCTGAAGGTGAAATGTCCGTAGGCGGCTGTTTGTTTAGTCTGGCCGAGCCAGAGGCAGCCAGCAACCCCCCACTCGGTTGCTTTCAAAGCGATTTCGGCAGAGCAAACTCGCCTGTTGCTATGAGGAGCCTTCCTTTCTGCTCTAGGGCAGCCAGAGCACCTTCCCCCGGGGCCTATCTGAGGAGCAGGATTTTATTTGAGGCTGAGCTCCGGCAGCAGCTCTCAGGAAGAGGGGACTCTAAAAAGAGCTTGGTGGGACCTCAACTGGCTGTAACTAGCTTTTTTCCTCAACTTGGATATTTTTGAGGGGGTGGGGGTGGCTTGCAGCCTCCATGCTTGGTTTACTCCTTGTCTTTCTCCCTCCATAGGTGGCCAACGCACCCGAAAAAAGCGCTGTCCCTACACCAAATACCAAATCCGTGAGCTGGAGCGGGAATTCTTTTTTAGTGTCTACATTAACAAAGAGAAACGCCTGCAACTGTCCCGCATGCTCAACCTCACCGATCGTCAAGTCAAAATCTGGTTTCAGAACAGAAGGATGAAGGAAAAAAAAATTAACAGGGACCGTTTACAGTACTACTCAGCTAACCCACTCCTCTAAGGCTTTTGTGGGCTGGAATTGGGTGGGGGGCGTCATATATGGAAGATAATATGCAGATTTTGCCCTTGACAAGGTCAAGCCACACAGAGACTTTTGAAAAGGAAAGAAAAAAAAAAAGGAGGTGTACCAGACGGAGGAGGCTAGATGCAGATAACCCAACGGGCAGGGGGGGCGAGGCCTGGGACTCTGGGTTAAGATCTCAAAGTGGTTAAGATTCCTATTAATAATTGGATTTCTGAGAGTTGTGCATCAAGTAGAATGAATGATTGGGACCCCTGCTGGCTCACTCTGAGAGCCTGCAGACTATTCCATGGCTGGGTGTGGTCTCCACTGGGGGGACTGGGCCCCCTGCCAAGACCCCCTGGGGTCTACTTTCCCAGGACCCTCCACACAGAGCCTACCTACCCCCCAGGACTCAAAAGTCAAGAGCTAAGTCCTCTCCTGGGCTGGGCTACACTGCACTTGGGGACAAGAGCAGGGGAAGAGGGGAGGATTCATAGATGTGGAGAAAGGGGGTTGCTTTCCAAAGGCAATATGAAAGGCAGCTGGACTAAGAGGTGACCATGAGATGAAAAGAGGCTTCAGATGATTCTTCACGAAAGAGAAATCTACTCTCCAGGTGGCAAGGCTGTGCTTCCCTCTTAGTTACTCACCTCATGGTAACATCCTAAGCCCCAAGGGACCACCTCTAGAGTCCACCTGGATATTCTTCCTCCCAAATGAAGAGTCTTCATTCCAGTTTGCCACTCAGGCCCAGAGCCTGGTCCAAGAGCTGCAGGTTTTCCCTGAGGTGGAAGACAGAAAAACCCAAACGCTGTGCCCAGGCGGCTGGCCTCTCGATCTCTGCAGGAAATGCCTGTGGAGTGCGGCTGTTTGGTAAAGTCTCCACCACATTTAATGAAACTTGGATTTGCTCAGTGTCAGGCAGCATTGCAGTGGGCCTGGCCCAGCGGGTCCATGACTATGGCTACAAGGGGCTGGTGTCCCCCAAACCCCCAGTTCCGGTGCCAAACTCTGCCCTCATTGGCTCACAACTAGGCTTGGAAGCTTCTGGTGACCTTCCAAGAGCCTGAGAGTGATTTGGAATTATTTTAAAAGATAAATATTATATTATATTATATATATTTCCCTGAAGGAACCAAAGTGAATTTTAAAAGATGCAATGTAGAGGGGGGTGGAGGATGATGAAAATATTTAAAGGCTCTATCTGTTTACAGTGTTCCAAGGTTAAACTCGCTCACTGCTAAGAATATTTGAATGTACGCTTCATACAGGGATGGTGTTCGAATGACTTGTAAATAAAGGAACCATAACCTAATCTGTTTCGATGCTTTTTTTGTCATTATTTGATTTCTTCTGGGTTTGTGAAAACAGGGCAGGCTGTTAGGACCTGGGAACCAGGCACCCTCCCTTTGAATCTGTTCTGCCTCCCAGTGTCAAGAAATGTCTGGTGTCTCTGTAATGGGAGTGTTGGCCTTTTTGGGGACATTACCCACCTATACATTGCAGGATACACACAGACAGCAAGACACAAGGAAAATAAAGACGGAGGAAACTTGAGTGATGGGTTGTGGTGTGACATTCCTCTCCCTGCTCTTCTTTTACTGCCAAATGTCTCCCCTCCTTTGACATCCTTTTCCTGGCAAAGGGGGCAAGTTACCACCACTATTCCCTTCCCAGAGAACTGAGGAGGTGATTTGAATCAGGACTCAGATACAGTAGAAGCCAAGCTTAGGAAGCCAAGGTGGTCGGTTGGCATGTCCTTATGGAAAATAGGGTCCTGGGAATGGGTTATCTGAGGCCCTAAGGAAGACTTCATTCTCAGCCCTGAAGAAATTCTTAGGGCCTGGAGTGGCCACGGGGATCTTACCCTACGCTCTCCTTGCTCTCATTAGGGCTGGAGACTGGAGGAAACCCCTTCTGTCCTGCCCTGTGAATCTCTTTAACAGGAGGGAGGTCAGTCTGTGCTCCAAGGCAGAGGGAGACTCTAGGGAGCCTTCAATGAGCTTTCTTCTCTCCAGCTCCCAGCTGAGCCAGTGGTTTCCCTTTGGGAAAAGAAAGACGTCGGGTTTCCTCTTTGTTTGCTGCCTTTGAACTTCTGCCTTAAATTTGGACATCACCCATAACCTTGAGGGGCAGGGTGGAAAGGACAGAGCCTTTTGTTGCCCATCCCACCCTTTCTCCAGCCACCCAGGCAGGGCCAAAGCTGCAGAGAGGGTCGCCTTTGGAAAGAGGCCCCAGGCTCCAGACCCTAGTCTGTTTGTTTGTGTGTTTGTCTAGCTGGCTCAACAGAGGAAAGGGAGCTGAAAGGGGAGTAAGACAGACCCCCCCCTCCATGAATGTCTAGGTTGATGGACTCACTGAGAGGAACAAGGGCCCTCCTGGGGGGCTAGAAGGGGCGGGCAGGGAAGTCCGGGTTTAGGGAAAGACTTCCTTTGGGATGGTTAAAGATTAACCAAAGTCTCTCAAGTTGCTAGAGTCTAGCCAGGAGAACTGCTCGCGGGCGGGCGGGTTGGCGGGCGGGCGCGGGTTTGATTTCTGAGCCCTATAAAAGCCCATCCTCCGATGGCTGTGACAATGTGGTCGTAAACCCGTCCCGGGAAGGCCAATTTGCATATTTGGAATGCGCCTCTATAAACCCGGCTGGAGTTTTGCAGCAATTTCTTAGATGTAAAAATGAGATCTCAATAGCAGCGGCTGGGTACATCCTCTCCCTTGCTCCCTCGGTCTCTGCCGGGAAGCGGCTTGCTTCCCTCGGCTGCAAGGCTGGAACTCCGGCTGAGCCTAGGCGCTCAGCAGCCACGAGATGGCGCACTTCCGATCAATGTCAAAGCCGCCGGGGAACCGGGAACCCCAGCGTGATTCTTGGCCTTTGTTCGCTTCTGATACTAAGAGCAGCACGGTACATTATTTCACTTGTCCCGTTCCCCTCCCTATCAAAAAACAAAAAAAAATACAAAACGGGGTGGGTGCTCAGGTTCAAGAAGCGATCGATATTGTAATTTAAGAGCAAGGAGCCTCCGCTGGGCCTCGCGGGCATCGCGGCGTGGAGAGTCTAGCTGCCTGCTGGCAGTGATTTCGGAGATGTGTCAAGGTAAGAGGCCACAGGTTTAGAAACCGCGCTGTAATCTGGGTGGGAGTGGGGAGATGGCTGGTGTCTAAAGAGAGCCGGGGAAAGTGGGGGGGAGGGCAGAGTGCGTTTCAGGGGGGTATGCGCGGCAGGCGTTCTGGCTCCCTTACTCCAATTGCTCCCCGAGGCTGAAGGCCTAAGAGGAAAAGTTGTCGACTTTAGCTCCACATACCAGCATTTCCCACAAGCATCTTACCCAAGACCGTCTGCCCGTCTTGTGGGAATAAACCGAATGAATTGAGGACGGAAGACATCTAGGTGAAAGGATTTCAGCTGTGCTCGGAGCGAGCGTTGTGGAGAGAGGAGGAAAAAAGAAATGGCAGAGCTAAGGAAAACTGAAAGTTTGTACTCTAAACAATGGAGTAGTCGGCACCCGCGGCGGGCCGAGCAGGCTTATCCCCTGGGTCAGACAGCCCGAGGTGACTAGCTTTCTAGTAGGTGTAGTTGGGAAGTCTGGCTCCTCTGCCTGGGACTAAGTAACCTTTGTTCCCCCCACCCCCCCAAAAAAAAAGTCCTTGAAGAAGTCGCATTCAAATTTTGAGATCTTTGCTGAGGTCTGTGTTTTGTATTTGGAAAGTGCTGTTATAAACCCGCTGGCTTTTTGCAGCCAGCAAAATTTAGACTTTAATGTAAGATTTTTTAGCATATTTTGGAAAGGTGAACAAATACATAGGATACACACACACACAACACACACACACACTCATACACACACACACACACACCTATACTTTTTCGAAAAGGGAATGAGGGCTACACCTCATCCAGCAGTAGTCATAAAACAAGTTCCAAATGATCCAAACATTTATATTTTGGACACCAGATGTAAATTCCTTTTTATATTTCAATTCTTATTTAAGTATATTATGTCTAGTTCTTAGAAATAGTTATTTTGTATCCCCAGCTGAGTAAGAATAGAGAATTTCTTTTCTCTAGAGAAAGTAGGTTCTGCTGTACGTGTTTGTGTGAGTGTGTGTGTGTGTGTGTGCGTGTGTGTGTATACACTATTGGTCACTACTCTGTTGGATATAGGCTTCCACACTATGTCAAAAAAGAAAGAAAAAAGAGTCAAGAATGAATATCCCTGTGTAGCTGGAGCCCTCCCTTCAAACGCAGAAACACCTTCGGTTTGTTATAGAATATTGTAATTCAAGGGAAACCCTAAACACTTCTTCCATAGTAGGCAAAAGTGAACTCAATCACTGGATTTAAGGGAATTTTTTTAAATAACAAGTTTAGGAATAGATGGCACCTGATCTCTTCAAAGTAGACTCACCAAATGTCCCTAGAAATATTAAAATCCTTAAAGATGAATATCATCACTTGTGGGACATATTCCTAGTTATTTGTAAATTCGTAATTGAGAGACACTTTGTGTGTGTGTGTGTGTGTGTTGATGTTGAATATAAAGAAATAGCATTAATTTTTCCTCTCTGAGGCTGTACTCAACCCGATAACTCTGTGGATACTTTGGAGACTGGAAAATATTTTAAATGACCTTCATATACAAATTGCTTATTAGCTGTCTCAATTTCAGGAGGTAGGATGTGTTTGTTTGTTTGTTTTAAAGAAAACATGATTTATACAGTAACAATTTACAACTATTTATTTCTACTTGCCTGCAAAGGCCTACTCAGGAAGAGGAATCTGAAATCTAGTCAAATGCAGAGTGATACTTGCCAAAGGCTTGGTAGGTCCACGGAGTCTGGCATTTTCTTTGGCTCCATGGAGGGAAGGAGTGTTACCACCAGGTAGAAATGGGTAATACTTATCCCTCAATAAAGCACAGACACTACCAGCAGTGTAACCACTGTACAAGCCTGGTAGAAGAAAGCAGACATGGGAGCTTTTACGTCAAAAGCACCCTGGCAGAGAGAAAGAAATCAAGCAGCTGGGAGGAAAGGCAAAAGGGAAAAAAAGGAAAACAGCAAATGGGCAACTAGAAGACAGTGAACAGAAGTAGATCCACACTGTGTTGAATAGCTTTTCTTAATCTCTTGGGGAGGGAGAATGTCGGAAAAGCCAAGGAGATCGGATCGATACATAGAATATTTTATTGAGGAGGCACACACCTCACCATTGTGTCCTAAGGAGACACCAAAGTGGTAGCACTTGTCTGGGATGGGAGAATGCTCTGAGAGGGCTGGGGAGGCAGTTGGTGATATTTAAATTGAGCTGCTGCCACTTTGCATTCTTCCGTTTTGAGCTAGGCACATTAGGCCAGTCTGTCCCATGCCGTGGAGTACCGCAGACTTCTGGTTGTTTGTTGTGTGTTCAGCAGGTCCTGGTGGGGATGGTTAGGTTACAGATTCCAAAGTGACAGGAACCTCCCATACAAACATATATGCTTATTTTTCTTTTTTTTTTGAAAAGCAAGAAAAAGTTCACACAAAATAACCTATTCTGTTTACCGCATGAAGAGGGATAGTCACAATGGAGAAATGCATTCGGCTTTCCTCAAGTGCCAAAGCCACGGTCTCAATGACGTTGGTAGCAGGGCACTGGCATCTCCATTCTTTACCAGGTGTGGCCTTTCGTAGCAAAATATAGTCCCAAGTTGCCTTTTCTAACCTCTATTGGCATCTGTAGGCTTTGGAATCTGATCCAACCTAGACACCCATTTGGCTGTCCTACATAGATCCTTGGCTATGATAGACTTGAGTGGCCTGCCCGCAGCCAGGCAGATGGCTTATCTTACTAACCAAATTGGCAGAGGTCTTGGTTTTAGGCATGTTCTGGATGCTATAGACAGCCCAAGGAGAAAACATGAAAGGGTCTGTGAAAATGATGGGTCAATTTATGAAGATACATAGATAGGCATTTGTTTTTGACAGGAAAAATCAGAACTGGCCTTAGAGATTTTTCCAAAGAGGTTCTTGGCCCTAAAAAAAAAATGTTAAGAAAGACCATTTTACATCGTTGTCTTTCACTTTACTTTGCGGCTTCCACTATCTCAAATACATTGTCCAATGTTCCCTGGTCCTTCCCAAACTTTAGCCACAGCTAACCTTTTTGCAAATGGATCTGAACAGGCAATGCTCTGGGCTCTAATCCTAGCCCGGAAGGTTTGCTTGGCTCGGTCTACTTAAGGAATCCTTACCATTCTCGGGACCTATATTCCTATGTAATGGAGCTTTCCTAAGATGATGGGGAATCAAATGCCCTTTTCAGGCAGAACTCCACGCTGTGCTATTTCCAGGCGACTGTGCTGAACACCATTATTTCAGCCAATTCCGCTAGAGCAGTGGGCAAAGTAGGGATCTGGCAGATGCGGAAATCCGTGGGAGGAATGTAGGCTGCAGTGCCCTGAAGCTCTCCAGCATTCACCTCAGGTTGCCACCTAGATGATCATTTACCTTAGCCTAGGGAACAGGCTTTCCACAAACCTCAGTAAAGCGAAAAAACAAAGAGTAGAGGAAACAGAATATTCGGCACTGATTCTGTTAAACAGGAGCGGCGTTGGCGTGAGGACTCAGGGTTGGGCTGTTATATTCTCCTCCCTTTTCTCCTTTTTCTCTCCCCTGCCCCTCCTCTCCTGTTTCACCCTTTCTTCTTTCTCCAGCCCCTTCCTTTGCATGGGGATACTCCTTCCACGAAGTCAGTCAAAGCAGGGGCAGAGATGGAAGTGACTTGGTTAGAGAGCAGTGTTAGCATTGTCAATGTCTTCTGGGTGTGTGCGCAGGGCTCCAAGCAGCCATGACTGCAGAGGCTTGAATCCTGGAAGCCAGAACCTGGAGTCTGCTTAGCCAGCTCTCCCTGGTGCCCTCTGAGTCCTCTCAGAGTTGGCTTTGTCTTGAGGTGGCTTCATTCTGGTAGGAACTAGAACAAGACATGAGTCTTTCCCTGGGCTTCCATATTTTCCTTCCAGGGATCCAGGCAGACAACAAACAGCTCCAAATGGAAATGGTGAGACAGGCAAGCCCAGGGGCATTCTGGAGACCTATAGCCAGCAGGTCAGGGGCATGGCAGCGACCTCGAGGGCTCGGCTGGATCCGGCCGGAAAAAGGTCGAATTTCCTGAGCCTTGTTTGAGGCCCACACTTGGGGGCTAGGCCCCAGGCTAGCCAATTTCCAATTGGTTAAGAAAGTGCCCTGAGTAAGACCCGATGTCTACTGAGTGAAGGGTCCAGTTTTGGAACTCTTATAACAGGGCTACAAGCCCAGCTTGGGGTGGAGGCAAATAGATTTCCTCACTAGGGCCTTGTTAAAATATGGCACACTGTACTCTAGCAACCCTGGGTTTGGAGAGGAGGGAGGAAAAGGGGTGGGGACCCAGAGAGACCGAAGTATAGTGACACTCGTTTTTGCAAAGCTTCTAGGAGCCTGAGAATGGCAAGGCTAAAAGGAGAGAGGAAAACAGTGTGACAGAAGCGCATTCTTACAACTTTGCCCTCTAGATCTCCATACTCTGGAAGGTCAACGACCTAGGACCAGTATTTTACTTTCCCCAAAGGACACCAACTAGGTGTCTCTTTAGCCTGATGGGGAAGGGGAATGTCCTGGACTTGACTCTGGCTTTTGCCTGAGGATGAGAATATCTTTGGTCCACAACTGTCATCCGATTCTAACTTCACTCACGCCAAACAGCAGAGAAGGGCTGCCAGGTGAACACAATGGAAGGGGAAATTCTGGTTAGTTCAGCTGATGGGATAGGAGAGAGTTGGGGACGGAGGGGGCCACAAATCAATCGTTGCGTTTGTAGGATTATTTTGCATGAAATGTCAGAAGTATGGCAATAGCTCTCTTCCAGTTGTCTAGCTTACAGACACTGAGAAGGTCTTGGAGGCATTAGTTTACCAGCTTGGGGCTTCAGAGATGGAGCCACCTCTAATCGAACTGAATATGTCGAGAGACCCGACAGGTCCTGCTTTAAGTGGTCAAGGGGCTCCAGGGACTAAAGGCCGCTTCCACAACAGGGCTGGGGAGCACCCAAGGCGGGCTGGAGTGCGCACCATAAACACTCCACTTGTTAACTGCGCAGAGCCCAAGGGCGCTTCCAGCGGACCCTTGCGTGGGGCTCACATCCGAGCAGGGGCGGGGCAAACCCAGGGGCCTGGTCCCCCAGCAGCCACTTTGGGGCAGCCCCCACAGCTCCCGGCCTTTGGGCCAAGGTGTCAGGCGTGCGTCTGCTGGCCTATCAATACAGATTACATATTTATATCAATCGCGGGCTCTAAGGGCGCCCTCGGAGAGCTGCCCCGAGCCTACGAAACCAAACTGGGAGTGGTCGCGCGGAAACTCTGGCTCAGGATTGGCTGCGGGCGTCCGCCGTGGTGCGGGGGGATTGCTAATCGTATTCAGCATGTTTTGCACAAGAAATGTCAGCCAGAAAGGGCTATCTGCTCCCTTCGCCAAATTATCCCACAACAATGTCATGCTCGGAGAGCCCCGCCGCGAACTCTTTTTTGGTCGACTCGCTCATCAGCTCGGGCAGAGGCGAGGCGGGCGGTGGTGGCGGTGGCGCTGGGGGCGGCGGAGGCGGTTACTACGCCCACGGCGGGGTCTACCTGCCGCCCGCCACCGACCTGCCCTACGGGCTGCAGAGCTGCGGGCTCTTCCCGGCACTGGGTGGCAAGCGCAGTGAAGCGGCGTCGCCGGGCGGCGGTGGTAGTACCGGGGGCATGGGCCCCGGAGCTCATGGCTACGCGCCCGCGCCCATAGACCTGTGGCTAGAGGCGCCCCGGTCCTGCCGGATGGAGCCACCGGAGGGGCCGTCGCCGCAGCAGCAGCCCCAGCCGCAGCCGCCGCCCCCGCCGCAACCACCCCAGCCCCCGCCACAGTCCACTTCATGCTCTTTCGCACAGAACATCAAAGAAGAGAGCTCCTACTGCCTCTACGACTCGGCAGACAAATGCCCCAAAGGCTCGGCCGCCGCCTCCGATCTGGCCCCCTATTCCCGGGGTCCGCCATCCGACGGCTGCGCCCTGGGCGCCTCCTCCAGCGGAGTACCGGTGCCCGGCTACTTCCGCCTCTCGCAGGCCTACGGCACGGCCAAGGGCTACGGCAGTGGCGGCGGCGGCGGCGGCGCGCAGCCGCTGGGCTCCGGCCCATTCCCTGCGCAGCCTCCGGGTCGCGGCTTCGATCCTCCTCCGGCACTCGCCTCGGGTTCGGCCGAAGCGGCCCGGAAAGAAGGAGCCCTCGATTCTCCGCCGCCCCCCACGCTGGTTTGCAGCGGCGGCGGCAGCTCCCAGGGCGACGAGGAGGCGCACGCGTCCTCCTCGGCGGCGGAGGACCTCTCCCCGGCCCCTTCCGAGAGCAGCAAAGCCTCGCCGGAGAAGGACTCCCTGGGTAAGCGGGGCGCGCCGCAGGGCTGCAGTCAGGCGGGCAGACGGGCAGACCCGAGAACCGGGAGCCCGCGCGGCAGCCGGCCGGCCTTGGCCCAAGCTGTAGGCAGGCTGACCTTGTGAACTCGCTTTTTAATATTTGGGCGTGGGGACGCAGTAAAAATTCATGTCCGGCTTAGCGCCCCACATCAAGATGTCCTCAGCGCTGGCCCCGGCTCACCCTGACTCGGGGCGACGACACCAGCTAGCAGCCCTCCTCCTGTGCCTGCTCGTGCCTGTGGCCGGGAGCACCCCGAGTCCTGGTCCCCGGCCCAGCCTGCACGGCGCGGCCCCCGCGGGGGGGAGGGGGAGGGTAGGGAAGCGGCTCGCCCGCAGATAGCACGGATATTTGTAAGGCTTCCAAAATAAGCAGCCGCCAGCGCCAATAAATAAGCCCATTAACCGGCGAAGTTCGAGTTTACGATCCCCCATGCCTTTTTCAAAGTTGCTGGAGGGGCGGGAATCCTTGTTGCAAAGAAGGAAAGAAAAAAAAAAAAAGGCAAATCCGGCCCGGATGCCTGGGCCCTGAACTGAAAGCCTAAGAGGGCCCATTTAGCTTTCCTTGGAATTCAGAATCCCCCAGCTGCACACCCCTGGCTCCTGCCCGGACGCGAGGGAGGGCCTTGACCCCAGAATCACAATTTTTGTGTGTGTGACTTTCCTATTCACCCAACTATATACCCTTCTCTTTTTCATCAGACCTTGGGCAATCAAAGGGGGTTGGGGTGAGACGGTGGCATCGAAGTAAGGATGCCCCAGCCTGGAGGTTGCAAGAAAAGAAATGCCTGCCCGCCACAGGGCACCGGTGATGCAAAGAAAAGCGTTAAGTTCAAGATGCGAAGCCTCCCCTTCAAGCCTTTTATTCCACAAGCACCCCCAGCAGCACTGTGCTAAAAACAGGTGTTTGGGGAAAAACATAAACTGGGAGTGTGGGTGCAAATTCCAGGCCCACTCTATCTTGGCATGCGTTTTGGAGGAACTGCTTGTTCTCTCTAAGCCAAGGGAAGGCAGAGCCCTCTCTGCGTGACTTAGGGCATCCCTATTATGGGAAAGATGTGGGCAATTCAACCCCTTCTTGCAGCTCCAATGGACTCCACTTAACCTTCCCCTCTGTATTCTCTTAACCGCCAGGCAATTCCAAAGGGGAAAATGCAGCCAACTGGCTCACGGCAAAGAGCGGCCGGAAGAAGCGCTGCCCCTACACCAAGCACCAGACGCTGGAGCTGGAGAAGGAGTTTCTGTTCAACATGTACCTTACTCGAGAGCGGCGCCTAGAGATCAGCCGCAGCGTCCACCTCACGGACAGACAAGTGAAAATCTGGTTTCAGAACCGCAGGATGAAACTGAAGAAAATGAACCGAGAGAATCGGATCCGGGAGCTCACAGCCAATTTTAATTTTTCCTGATGAAGCTTCGGGAGAAGCCGCGTTTCGGCTTCCAGAGCGAAGGTCCCCTACCCCCCTCTCTCTTCAGCCTCTGCCCCAGAACTCACACCTGTGCGGGAGCCCCATTTCTCCCTCCCACAATCGCCATCTCCTGGGCCATTACAACTGTGCAGGGCTGGTTTGTTCTGACTTTGTTTGTTTGTTTCTTTGTCTGTTTGCTTGGTGCTGGTTTACTTGTTTTCTGGGGGAAAAAGCCATATCGCGCCAGAATTCTATAGAGATAGATATTGTCCTAAGTGTCAAGTCCTGACTGGGCTAGGTATGCTGTCTTGAAATGGCCCGCTGCTTGAAATGACCTCTGTCCTTCTCCACTGAGGTGATTTCCTGCTCAGGCTGGAGCAAACCTACCCGAAAGGCCGAGGTCCCATTGTCGGCGCAGAGGTGTCTGGCTTGAGGTCAATGGTGCACCACTGCCCGCCTGCCTGGAACACAGCCGCCTGGCTGTGTTCAATCAGGGGACATAGGCCCCTAGGTTTCTCTCTTCTTCTTTCTTCTTTTCTTTCTTGGCTAGGAGAAGGGCATACAGGAATGGCCATGCAGGATGGCTGAAGGGCTTGACTTTGGCTGATTGAAAAAGTGAGATTCAGAAAGATTAATTGTTTTCTCCCTCTGTAAGATATCCCAGCTTTAAATGCAAAAAGGAATGACCAACAGAAGGAAACCTCTCTTCCAGTTCATGTAAGGTCTTGCTTGCATTGCCTGACTCAAAATTTCTCTTACCTCTGAATTTCCATATCCTTCTAGCTGTTGATAAATAATGTAGTTTTGTTTATACATGTGGAATTAGTGGAGTTTTGTCATTAAATTGTTGCCACTGGTAACATAGGAAAAGCACACCATGATTCTCCCTATTGTGTGGAGTTGGGCTTTTTTTGATTTTTAATTCATTTTGGGGGGTTTGGGAGCTTTCTGAAATTCATGGATGCCTAGAAGGGCTTTGGCAGGCAGAGAAAGGAGAAAAGGGAGATATTGTTTGGATTTCCTTTATACTGTGAAGTTACATGCATAAAAGGGTCAAACCTGTAGGTGCAGAAAAAGAAAAAGAACTATAAATACAAATCTGTATAAATGTCTATTATTATGAAAAATGCCAATCTTGTTTTAAGCAAATGCATTCTATCATTATTATAAATGTTAGTTCTAGCTTTATTTACTTCTAATCTTAAATCAGAATAAATTAATATTGTATTGCTGCTGTGCGTGGAAAAAAGATGATGTTTATGTTCTTATAGAATAAAAGCTGTGGAATGAAGCTTCTTAACATTTTACCTCTTTTTTGACTTCCTTATCTTCACCTTCCACTTTATCCTGTCCACCACTTTTACAGCCAGGAGGACTAGCCTGAGCCCCCTGCAATTGCTTTAGGCATCTATTTAAATATTACCTAGACGGTCGTAATTTGTCTGGGCCCTATAGCCCTGGTGCCTTAAGGTTTGTCGGCTTTTGTTCAGTTTTATGACTTGCTAGTATATCTGGATTGTGGCTGTCTTGGACCAGTGGTTTCAGTGGAGAGGGGAGGTGCATAGACAGAGGAAGCTAAACAGGATTTCTTTCAGCAGCCCTGGAAAAGCTCTCAGAAGCAAGTTACTTTTCGGGTGCCTGGGTTCCAGGCTCACCCTAAGCCTGAATCCGGGGAGCAGGCCATGCGCACTGCACATCACTTAAAGCTTCTGCAGCAGAGGTTAGGTGGACCCTGGTCCAGCTGCTTAGGCCACCCCCGCCCCCAGCAGGCCTCCCCCACCTGGCGGCCCTCTGCGGGGCCACGCGTTTCCTGCTCGCCAGAGGTGGGGGGGGGGGCGACGCTAAAGGGGGGATGGGGCGCGGGAGCGCGCGCCTGGGCGGGCGGGCTCGAAGCTGGGAGCTAGAGAGGGGGAGAGCGAGTGGCTGCGGGGAGCGAGCGCGGGAGGCCGCGATCGGACAGAGGACCAGGCTCTGAGCCTTCCCTAGCGCTTTTCAGTCGCCTAAGACTGCCGCCACCTCGCGCTGGTTTGCTAAGCAGCAAGATTTGGGAAGCCAGCGCCGCCAGAGCTCCCTCCCCGCTCTGCTCGCCAACCCCCCCCTTCCTCTTTCCTCTTTGCTTTGCCTTCCCTTCCGCCCTCCCTCTCCCTCTCCTCTGCCGTCTCCCCCTCTCCCTGGCTTACCTTCTTAGAGATCTGTGTGTGGCTTCCCATTTAGCGATGGGCTTGCGGCAGCCTGGGGCACTCAGTGGCGGTGGCGGGCTCAGGTTGCCAAGGGGCCGGGCAGGGCACGATCGCGGGGTTCTCTCCTTGGCGGCGGCAGCGGCGGCGGCGGTGGCAGCGGCAGCGAGCAAGGCAGCCCCGCGCGGGCAGCTCCAGAACTGGTCGGTGATTTAGGTAGTTTCCTGTTGTTGGGATCCACCTTTCTCTCGACAGCATGATACTGCCTTCATTACTTCAGTTGAAATCGTCTCCAGGTACCTGTGCGCGAGCGGAGGGCCAGCCAGGCGGGGCAGCATGGCTCCGGTTGTGCCAGGCCTGCGGTGGCAACCTCGGCTTTCCCTATGCAGGAGCTGCGTGTCTTCCCCAGCGCGATGCCAACTAGCCGGCCTCACCTTCTCTCCCCCCTCCCGCCCCCCACAACTGGCCGGGAGCAGGTACAGTCAGGTTAGCGGCTTCTTCTGGGACGCCGGGGGCGTGGTAAGAATTCTGGGCCCCGGGCCATTCAAGGTCAGGGGCGCTCACTAGCATCCTGAGCTTTTTCTACTGTAGGCCGGCGCTAGCCCGGGACCCCTCCATTCTTAGGCAAGGCTGAAATACACACACACACACACACACACACACACACACACACACACACACACACACTCCACACCAAGTGGAAAGATTCCTTTGTCAATGGAACCCAAGCTGTGACTAGGACTGGGATCCTGGCCTTGTCACTTTCTCTCTCTCTCTCTCTCTCTCTCTCTCTCTCTCTCTCTCTCTCTCTCTCTCTCTCTCTCTCTCTCTCTCTCTCTCTCTCTCTCTCTCTCTCTCTCTCTCTCTCTCTCTCTCTCATCCTTCTACTCCCAGTGGTCGCCTCGGTCTTTGCTTCACTTTCTTCTCTCCTTCCTTTCTCTTTTATCTTCCATGTTTCTTCTCTTTGCTCCTTATTTCCCTTTTTCTCTATTTTTTTTCCATTTTCTATTTCTCTCCCATTCTTTCTATCCCAAGGCCTCATCGACTTCACAAATTATCCTTCGGGAAGGAAGAAGGGGTGACTAGGGGAAAGCCTGGAGGCCTCATCCTCCCCCCCCCCACCACGTGCTTAAGTGAATGTTGTAGTCTGCCAAGGAGGGGGTGTATGGGGACGACTGTACAGGGCCGTGGGGTTTGGCTCCGTGTGCCTCAGAGTAGACAAGGCCTCGGTTATGATCACGACCGGATGGCGGCGGCCTTGCGTTCCTTCTCTGCCGGTCGGTCGCGAACGCTAACGGCTGCCTGGAGACCCGATTAGTGGGGCACTCCTAGCGTCTTTGTGTACCCACGCGGGAGGCAAGGAGAGCTTTGCCAACCCTACTAGCGGATATTGGGACCAGGCTAAGGTTCAGCCCGGCTAGAGTCGGATCACTGAGATACCTTCTCAGGGAAGCTCTTTGCTGGCCCTTCCCAGCCGGCTGATCCTAACTCGAGCTTTGACCACGGTGGGGGAAATCCTGACAGAGCAAAGCCCGCTTGCTTAGCAGTTGCATTGGGTTCGGACATTTTAGATATAGCCCCCTTGAAGAACTCGGTGCTGAAGGAGACGCTTCCAAACACGAGTGTGTCTCAAAAAGGAATCTCAAATTCAAGAACCATATATAAACTTGAGTCCTTATTCCATTTGTAATCTATTGATGGGAGCCTGCCTTTTCTGAAAATAAACCATCCATTCGTCCCTATAACACACACACACACACACACACACACACACACACACACACTTTGAGACTCATTCCCACAGAAGTGTACTTCCTTCTCTCAGCTCTGGCCAGGAATTGTTTACTTGCTCAGCCACAAACCTGTTATCTGAAAGGCTTGCACTTCCAGTCCCTTTCAACTACTCTCTGCCTTTTTCCGGATTTACTTTAGAGATCAAGATTTTAAGCAGACTCTTCCTAAAGGAGCTTTTAATTTCATCAGTTTGCAATTTTTAATGTACACGTGATCTTTTTCTTCCAAAATAAAAGCAGCACAAAAGTTTGAATATTTTAGCTTTAAACCACTGGGCTCAAGACAGAATTTTTTTTTCTTTCTGGCTTCTAGGCACCATTAAACAGCTGCTTAAGAAACCAATAACTGCTAATTATTTAATATTCTTCCTTTCTGGGGACTAAGGGTATTTAAAGGTGGACAGCCTTTCTCTCTTAAAAAATAATCTATGTCTAATCTGGGCACACATACAAAAAATGGAAAAGAGAGCCAGATATCCTCTTCTGTTTGCAAACAGTTAAAATTAGTGATAAAAGTTTTCCTCTAAAATTAATTTTTAATGAAAATACCCAGAGTTCCTGGTGACTTCTGGAGATTTAGGATGCCTTGGTTTGGGGAGGGGGCGGGTATGATGCAGAAGAATTTGAAAGGAAAGAAAAATACTCTGGTGGAGAAGGCTGAGGACGCCCAGATAGGCCACATTGGCGTTTATTGTGTTAGCCACTTTTTTATGTCTTCCAGGCCCGCGGTGGAAGATAGGGTACCCAGTTCACATGCTCTTGGTAGAGCCTTAGCTTTGGAGGGTTCCCTGCTGCCTATGTTATGTGTCAGGATATTTAGGGAGTGATTACTTTTAAGTGTTGATGAGGAGAAAGAGAGAGAGAGAGAGAGCGAGAGAGAGCGAGAGAGAGCGAGAGAGAGCGAGCGAGAGAGAGAGAGAGAGAGAGAGAGAGAGAGAGAGAGAGAGAGAGAGAGAGAGAGAGCGAGCCTGCCTGAGGCCTCACCTCCAGGGAAGTGAACTAATGAGAAACACACTCCTGAACACATAGTATTTACATGTGAATTTAATTACCTGCTTTCTAGAAGTCCCTGCTTTCTTTTCAAAATTGCAATTTTTTCCTCCAATTAACAAAAGTGGCAGGAACCTTTCATTTACTCCCCCTACCTCCTCCCTGCCACAAAAAGGATTGTGAAGGGTGAGAAATCACCTCTTCAATTTGGCTGGCCAAAGGATGGGATGAAGTCAATGCCCTGGGCTTCCTCCCCCCTCCCTTTTAATTTTTAGCCCTGGACTTGAGCTGTGACTGTTTTGCTTTAGGCCCTACATGTCAGTCTCTGCTCCTTGGTTCCGTGAACAACCGAGGCAGAGCTTGGGAGGTGGCCAGAAAGGAAGGAAGAAGGAAGGATCTCTGAAGGATTCACTTGAGTCAGGGAGGGACTGCTACTCCAGCCACTGGAGTTTATTAGGCCTTTCATCAAATACGCTTCCCATTAAGGTTGCTCGGTGGTTTTGTTTGTTTGTTTTGTTTTATTTTGTTTTTGTTTTTTTTTTCTTCACAAGTTGGGTTTGAGAAGCCGGGACACACTTGACGACCTTAGCACTAGGGCCTGAATGGAGCACAGGGTTCTATGTCTTCGCCCACGGGTCGTTAATCCCCGTTGGTAACGCTGGTCACGCGTAATATGTGCTGGGGCGTGTGTGAGCGCGCAGGGTCGCGGGCAGGGTCGAGTTCGTGGCACAAGCAGGGCCTCCAAACTTGTACCTTAGTGGCAGCTGGTGGCTCCCCTCTTTGCCGGTTCCTCCATTGGTGCCTTGCTAGAGGAACAAGAGTGGTCTCGGGGCCTGCCCTGACATCTGGTTGGGCAGTCTGGCAGGCTGGGGAAGGAAGTTCGCCTACCCCAGGTGGTGTGGCCCTTTGGTGGCCAGAACCTGCAGAGCGGGACGGGTGGGTGTTGGCTACTGGGTGAATGCTGCGATGAATTTGACTGTTTCTGGCTGACCTAGGGAAACTCACATCTCAGAGGACGCGAAGGATTATTTACAGGGCGCTCACCAACCAAATACAACAGTCTAATTTAACCTTTCCAAGTCCTCATAAATTTTTACAGCTGGGAGCCACAGCAAGGCAAACGAATCTGTTGGTCGTTCTCCACTTCCTACCAGCCTGTGTGGCTTCTGAAACAATAACTCCTTATGAAATATCATAAATATAGATTTAAATACAGTAGAGTGAGAATGAGATTTGGCTGCTTTTTTATGGCTTCAATTATTGTCTAATTTTATGGGAGGGGGCTCTGCTGGCTGCACTGGCACGCGGACCCGCGCCTTCCTGATGGCGTGATTAATTGTGATATAAAATAGTCCGCTTAAGAAATGTGTGTGTGTGTGCGTGTGTGTGCGTGTGTGTGTGTGTGTGCGTGTGTGTGTGTGTGTGTGTGTGTGTGTGGTAGGAGGGTAGGGGAGAGTCCAGAGGCAAGGCCAGATTTGATCTTTTAATCTTCGTTGGCCACAATTAAAACAAACCCGATGGTGGAGCGGTGCGATCCCTTTGCATAAAAACATATGGCTTTTGCTATAAAAATTATGACTGCAAAACACCGGGCCATTAATAGCGTGCGGAGTGATTTACGCGTTATTGTTCTGCCGGGCGGGCACGTGACGCGCGTGGCCAATGGGGGCGCGGGCGCCGGCAACTTATTAGGTGACTGTACTTCCCCCCCCCCTGGTGCCACCAAGTTGTTACATGAAATCTGCAGTTTCATAATTTCCGCGGGTCGGGCCGGCCGGGCGGGCCACGCGCGGGCGACGGCGATGGCCACCACCGGGACGCTGGGCAACTACTACGTGGACTCATTCCTGCTGGGCACGGACGCCGCCGACGAGCTGAGCGCCGGCCGCTACGCGCCGGGGGCCCTGGGGCCGCCTCCGAGGCAGGCGCCCGCGCTGCCCGAGCACCCCGACTTCAGCCCCTGCAGCTTCCAGTCCAAGGCGGCGGTGTTCGGCGCCTCGTGGAACCCGGTGCACGCGGCCGGCGCCAACGCCGTGCCCGCGGCCGTGTACCACCACCACCACCACCCCTACGTGCACCCCCAGGCGCCCGTGGCCGCGGCGGCGCCGGACGGCAGGTACATGCGCTCCTGGCTGGAGCCCACGCCCGGCGCGCTCTCCTTCGCGGGCTTGCCCTCCAGCCGGCCTTATGGCATTAAACCTGAACCGCTGTCGGCCAGAAGGGGTGACTGTCCCACGCTTGACACCCACACTCTGTCCCTGACTGACTATGCTTGTGGTTCTCCTCCAGTTGATAGAGAAAAACAACCCAGCGAAGGCGCCTTCTCCGAAAACAATGCTGAGAATGAGAGCGGCGGAGACAAGCCCCCCATCGACCCCAGTAAGTGTCTCCTCCCTCCAGCCCAGCCGCCGCCTCCACGCCGGCCTCCAGGATCTGCCGGCCCTCCAAAGCTTTCTCTGGAGGAGCTAGTCTTTCTTCGTCCTCGCTGAGAGCTCCTGAGAGCCCACACCAGGAGCCAGAAGTTGGTGTTTGGGACACCACAGATGGGGGACCCCCCCCCAAGTCCAGACAACTGTGACTAGCAGGCCGGCGGGGCCGGGGGAAGGGGAGGAGGCGGCCGCCGCGGCACAAGGGGGCGGGGCGGCCGCTACGGCAGAGCCAGGACCCGCCGCCCCTCTCCCGGGCTGCCCAGGCCCTGGACACAGATACTGCGGGGTTCTTCGAAAGCAGCGCCGTCTGGAGAACCTTTTGCGCGTCTAGATTGTCTGTGGATGGCGGCGGCGGCGGCAGCCGGGGGGCCACCTGCCCTGGGCCGCGCGGGGAGACCACCGCGTCCCTCCAGCTCTGGCCTGGGTCCGGGGGCAGAGGCGTAAACGCTGCCTACGACGGGGCTGCGGGCGCGATCGGGCCAGGAGAGGCCCGGGCGAGATTGTGGAGATGCACTGGGAACGTGATCGTGGGGTCTTGGGGAGGGGCGGGAGGTCGCCCGACGCCCCGGCTCCCGGGCCTTGGTGGAAGGTCAAAGGAGGAGTGGAGAGAAGGAGGCCAGCTGGGGGAGAAGAGACTCAGTCAGCCATTCCAAGCTCGCTGCGGGAATGCAGGGCAGCCTCTGGCCCCTCGGCCTGGCAGAGACAGAGAGGAGAGATTTTCAGATTGATACTCTTTCCCATGGTGTCAGGAATGGGAGAAAGAAGAAGGCGGCACAAGGGGGGGGGGCCCGGAGGTTTTACTGCAGGCAATTGTAAGTGACCGTCCGTCTGTCTGTCTGTCTGCCGGGGCTCCATTGTGTGGGAGGCTGGGCCGCCTTCCGAATCGTCCAGCCACATCCCGCACTGCACTGCCGTTTGGCAGGAAAGAGGCTCCTTCGCATCCAGGCAGGACGCTTCTGCTTCTTCTAAATCCACTCTGTCTCTCTTTCCTCCTTCCCTGTTCCGCAGATAATCCGGCGGCCAACTGGCTCCACGCGCGCTCCACGAGGAAGAAGCGCTGCCCCTACACCAAACACCAGACGCTGGAACTGGAGAAAGAGTTTCTGTTCAACATGTACCTCACCAGGGACCGACGGTACGAGGTGGCCCGACTGCTCAACCTCACCGAGAGGCAGGTCAAGATCTGGTTCCAGAACCGCAGGATGAAAATGAAGAAAATCAACAAGGACCGAGCCAAGGACGAGTGACGCGGGGCGGGTTGAGTTAGAAAGCAGAGCAAGCTAGAGAGAAAGCGAAAGGACGGTCTGCCCCCTTCCTCTCGCCTCCCACCCCAGCCCCAGGCCCACGCACAAAGCTGCTCTAAACCCCAGGGCTCCCCCAAATCCTGCTCAGGCTGGCTCCTAGGCTTTCCGCTTTGATGGAGGAGGTATTGTATGCTTTCCATTTTTCTGTAAGTCAAAAAGAAAAAGAAAAGGAAAAAAGGAGGGCGTCAGCGCTGATGGCCGTGCGTGCTAGCTTGTATATATTTAAAAAAAAATCTACCTGCTCCTGACCTAAAACAAAAGGAAAAAAAACTACCTTTTTATAATGCACAACTGTTGATGGCGGGCTGTATAGTTTTAGTTATGTAGTTAATTTAATTTGCTCTTTGTTCGGGCAGATGCCTCTGTCCACATACTTGAACACTGTGTTTTATTGTGGTAATTATGTTTTGTGACTTCAACTTCTGTGCTGGGTGACGTACCCGTTGTGTTTGTGGAAGCTAGAATTCAATTTAAACTCAGGTTGTTTATGGGGGGGGGAGTTGCATAGAGTATAGCTCTGTAGCGGGATACACGTTTTCTGTATAACTAGGCTGTTAACCTATGATTGTAAACTAGCGATAAGGACTTTCCAGTGAAACAAAATTTGAAAAAAATATAGGGGGGAAGGGGTGTTAGTTCTCTGGGATACATAGATTCATGGTTTCTCCACTTTGAAACGGAGGCATCTTGGTCTCTCATGCTATCTAGTTCTGTCTTGTTCAACTGTATATATAACCTATAAGAAAAATGTTTCATAATCAGACAAGCTTGAATATTGTTGTTGAGTTTGTTTTGTTTTGCACCAGAGGAACTGCGAGGAAATTCGGAGCTATACATATGTGTAGATGGTTACTACCTATGGTTTACACTTAATCTTAATTGGGGAAAAATGAATGAGTATTGTAATGGAGTTAATTTTATTGATAATAAATTATACACCATAAACCGCCATTGAGCTGCTGTACATTTGTATCCTTGATGAATTTTTTGGGTTTCCATCGGGCTGAACATACACTGTATATTTTGCAATAGTTACCTCAAGGCCTACTGACCAAATTGTTGTGTTGAGATATTTAACTTTTTGCCAAATAAAATATATTGATTCTTTTCTATATTTATATTTTCGTGCATTTGTTGTTTGTTCCTTCTTCTCTGGCTCGGGGTATCCGGGGCAGAGTCTTTGGGTGTGGAACTACACCAAAGTGGGGGTAGAAACAGCCTCAATTTTGCTTCTGGAACTTGCTGCAACCAGTCCTGTCAGGCCCAAACTCTCCCACCCCCGAGGCGCCCGTGGGCGGCAGAGCCGGGGCGGGGAGGCAGGGTTCCAGCCCTTGTGTCTATTTGCAGGAATGGGGGCCTGAGGAGCAATGAGGTGGGGAAGGGGATCCCAATGTAGCGGTAGAAAGAACCATGCTTTCCTCACAGTGCCTCACATTTTCTAACCCTGGGCCCACATAGATGCTTAGGGCCTTTGAAACAAGGGAACGCGGGGAACAGTATCAGAAGAGTGGGGGGCGCAGTGGGTGAGCGGGGGCCGCGGGACATGCAGCCGAGGGCTCTGATTAGGCCAACAGAAGACTGACTCATAGGACGACCCTGGCGTGGCTTGGGGAAGCAGAGGTCTGGGGACTTTCACGCAATCCAAGGCCCGGTCTCCTGCATCCCCGCTTCTTGCCACCCTGGCCAGCCAGGGACAAATCTGCCTTCTCCCCAGCAAGCTTGTCCCCGAGCTCTGGGCAGAGGCAGGATGGAGGCAGCTGAGGAGCCCCAAAACACCATAAAAGAAAATGAGGGGCCGTTACCGTTTATGGGGTGTAAAGGGCTGCAGGAAGAACAGCCACAGCTTTGGAGGCCCAAGCACTCTCCGGGAGTGGACTTGGGGTTCGGCCTGGCTTCTCCCGGGTCCCCGGTCGCCGTTCTTCTCTAGCTCTTCTAATTACCTCACTCCAGCAAAGTGAGAGGGGGAGCCCAGCGCTGGTGGATGGGGTATCCCCTTACCCCCATCCCCAACAGGCCGCCAGGTTAGGACGCCCTGTGTTGTTGCAGACAGAAAGAACTTCAAAGAATGGGCAGTAAGAGTGTGTCATAAAGGCAGGGTCTGCGAACTGTCTGGAATTCGGCCCTTAATGAGTTTACAACTGTCCAGCCCCAATTAGGGTATTCTACCAAAGCCCTTTCATTTGTTTGCTCTGTCTGCCGACGATAAAGCTGCTACGGAAACAGCCCTGTTTTTATGGGCCGTGCCAGCTCCACGGGGTAGATTCCGGACCCCGTGAAGACCCCCAGGGACTGGGCTCTCGCCCCGCCTTTGGGACTGGAAAGCTGTGGGGACTGAGTGTAGCCTAAGATGTCTAAGTTCAGGTCGGCAGGGGCTGCTGAGCCGCAGTTCCAAAATATGGCCAGCAGATGGCAATGTGGCTCCACGCAAAAGGCGCTCGAGCCGCCATCTCCCGCCACCGCGACCCTGGAAATTTCCTAAGATGTCGACTTGACGCGATTCTTTCTGGAATGGAGCCCCAGATCTGAGTGAACGGCAGTCGTATATTTTCCGTGCTGCTCACGCTAAACTGGAAGCTATTCTGGGATACAAGCGTGCTCCGAGGTTTAGCCTAATCCTTGCCGATCGCCGAGTCCCGTCCCGAGAGTCCAGCGTTGCCGAGCTGCGGTTTGCCCGGCGGCTGCGGAGCTGAAGCTTGGAGCGCAGCGGCGGCTGTGGGGTTGTCGTCCACAGCCCAGCGCAGGGCCTTTGGGCAACGGGGCGCTCGGGGACCCCGCTCATCGGTGGAACTACACGAGGACGGATGTCGGGGGACCTGGCGCCCCTGCAGAAGGCTCGCGGAGGGTTCGCACCGTGGCCCTGGGTCCTGTGGTCCAGACCCCAGAGGTCCCTCGAAACCTGCACCTTGGTTCGGGGCTGGTTTCAGGGCCGGGAGAGTCAGCCCCGCAGAGGGAGCAAAGAAGCCCGGGATTTGGCCAGTTTGAATACACGGCAGTGAGTGTAGGCGAGTGCAAATTGAGTGAAAAGCTGCCCTTGGTGACTGTCTAGTATAAATCTGCTGCGAATTGGCTAGGCTAGGGAATTCTGTTTGATTATTCTCAAATACATGTGATGGTTTAATATATATTTATATTTATTTATATGTACAAGATATACATATTTAAAACATAAAAATATTATATAGATAAACACCTTCGCACTGGAATTTTTTGCTCCCGTCGCAGAAGCCAATCGACCATACTTCTCTAGCCACGGTATTTCCTTGAATAGAAATGTCGAGACTACTCCGGGTCCCTCGGCTGGAGACTGGAAACAGGGCACCCTAATCCAAGCCCAGCTAATCTCCAGCCTAGGTAAGGGACCCGATTCCCCGGCCTCCATACAGGCAGCTCTGAGCCTGGGCGGAATGTGGAAGGTTTCCTGAGAGAGAACAGAAGCAGCCAGAGACCCCTCGAAGCGCCCCGGAGTCCTATGAACACGCCACGCCGCGCGTTTATTTGGGTCGTAATAGTCTCCGCCAATCCCACAAAATGTTTACGACCCGCATCTCCGCGCTGAACACGCTGTAAAACTGGGGACTGGATTTTGGCTGACATCTCTCACGGGTCTCTCTCTCTCTCTCTCTCTCTCTCTCTCTCTCTCTCTCTCTCTCTCTCTCTCTCTCTCTCCTTTCTGTTATACAAACACACATCTTCATTATAGTTTCTTATAAAATACACACTGTTTCACCGCATCTGATTGTAAAAAAGGTTTAATAGCTTCCCGGAGACACCCAGGGCTGTGCACAGAAGCAGCGCATAGAAATCTCCATTTATATAACTGCAAATAAGTTGCCAAATAGAAGATCGGTGGGCACCGATAGAAAGCTTGATCTCTAAGGACAAATAAGTAAAGTCGCAGATCTGTGGAAACTCTTCTTTCCAGCCATCGCCAAGGCCCAGGGGCTCGAGATACCCTCTTGCCCAGGGAGGCAGGGAGCTTCTCGCCCTTGGCTGGTGGCAGCTGGAGGCTGCTCTGGCTCTCAGCTGTCCGAGAGACCGCTCCCCGCAACTGCCCTTCGCCCAGGCAGACCCCAAGCGGGCCGCAACTCCTTTGCCCACGAGGGTCATCTGTGCCCAGGCCTGGGACTGCTCCTTGCGAAAAGAGCAGCGGACCAAGGGTAAAATTATTCAAAGAAGCAAAACACAAGCCACCAACCTCTAAACTGAGTTCACCTTTCACTGCTCTGTGGAGGTTGGACTTACATTTTTAACTATGTATAAAATATTGGGGACTATTGGGTGACAAAAAAAACAAAATCAAAAAGTGCAGGAAACAGGTTTTGCTAGTAAGTAGAAAATCAGCTTCAGGACAACCGTTTGAAATAACTAGACAGCTCCCTTGATTACAAACTGACCCAGAAGCATCTCCTTAGGCTGTGTCAAATAGCATTTCTGTGAATATTATCACACAAACATATACATCCAAGAACACACATATTTGTGTCTTTTCAGCCACATAAATAGGGAACTGATGGCTGGGAAAATGTACAATTCAATAGGCCTTACTGATAGCTTGATTTTATCCCATGTTTTTCGTTATGAAATCTGGCTACAGAAGGCAGGAAGGGAGAGCGAAGCCCAGAAACGAAAGAGAGGTTTTGGTGCCTGCAGGATTCTGTCCAGTTGGCTGACTTGGGATGAGAAGTGCGGAGACCTTGCCGCTAGTATTCAGGTCTTTCTTGGCTGGGGCAAACGGGCAGAGCGTCCTGCCAGGACCGCTTGGACTCACTCGGACGTGCGACGGCCAAACCCGGGCAGCGATGAGCCTGCAATCTAGCACCCAATTCTCCTTTGGTGGGGGAGGGTTGGAGAGGGAGCCGGGTGGTGTCCTTCCTTCAACCCCCAAATTGCTCCTCATTTCGATAGTTAGGTCCCCTTCCTTGCTGAAGGCAGCAACTACATTAAGCACCATCACTTTCTCGGTCACTCCAGTCGCTTGACTCCAGACAGAGGCGACGGTGGCTAGCCCCCGTCTTTCTCTTCCCCTCTTGCTCTGTGTCACCCTAGGAACAATTTATTGGTCTAAAGCCATCTAATTCCACTTCTTTGATCTCCTGGCTTTCTTTTTGTTTGCTTTGTCTTCCTTTAACTTTCTTAGGTTTTTATTTTCCTGTCAGATGAAGATACTTGGGGGGGGGGTGTAGATATTTTCCTTCCCCTTCCCCTCTATTTCCTATCTAAGACCCCATATCATCCCTGCCCACCATAAATGGCTCCCGGATATTGCTCCAGACTAGAGTCTCCCTTTGCCCCTGGGGGAGATAACCCAGCGCCTACCTGTCTCCCCACCCTGTACAAGCCCCAGTCCTTTACTGAGCAGGCACCGGGGCTCCTCACATCCAGGAGACAATCAGACTTCCACCTCTTGGGCTCCCAGGACCCCCTGAGAGAGTGGGGTGAAGGAGAGCAGTCCAGACCCTCTGAAAGTTGATAAGTAGTGCATTGTACGCAAGGAACCAAACTCTATAATTTAGAGAGCATTTCCGGGGCAATTCCATTGTGAGGTTGGGGTTTATGGTGTGCAATCGAGCTGGGCAGTAAAAGGTAGCTAGGATTCCAGAGTGGCCTGGGCAGTTTACAAAGCGATTAGGGGATGGGTTTCCCCCAGTCATCTTCCACGGAGCCTAGGACAGCAGGAGTTTCAGTTGGTCCAACATTACAACTCAGTCCAAGGCCTGTGACGGTAGGCGTTCTATGTTGGGGTTGGGGGGCGCTAGATGGGAGAGAATAAAACTGCTTTGCTCGCCTGGTGTCTGTGAGCCAGTGTGGTTGGAAATGCGAGGACGAATTGATCAAAGTTAGGTGGCCCTTGGAAAGAGTTTTCCTATTTGTTTTTGGTTTTCTCTGGAAGAAAAATCTGCTCCTCATGGACTGCACTCCCCAGTCATCCGGGATTCCCTCTCCCCTCCAAACTGGCAATGAAACACCCCTGGCGGTAGGCGCCCCGGCCCACAAGGTGAAGGCGCCTAAGGGGGGCTGGGCTTAAGGCTGCGAGAAACCTCCAGGCGAGGGAGGAGGGCTTTAAAGGGAAGGTACCTAGAAAGGTGAGGAAGCCTGAGCTTCTTCCAAGGAGAGAGACCCCCGACTCAAGCGTGGACTGCGGGGAGGACAAAGGAGTATTAAACTCCGTGCTGGGCTGCGGGAGTGCCTGTGTGCAGGGCCTCCGAGCCGGGGTTGGGGGAGGGAGAGGAACCCCATGTTAATAAATCTGTTGGCAAATGAGGCTCATTAATAGATAAATATTTCACTGCTTCCTTTAGGGCGGATAAACAGTGCGCTGCCGATTAATGAAAGGAAACCGGGAGACGTTGAGTTTATTCGAACCACATGGCTGCAGCTTGCGGTGTGCTGTTCCCTCTGCCGTTAGAAGCCACCCTGCGCCGGCCGCGTGCGTCCCGGGCTTCAATCTGACCCAAGAATCGAGTGGTCGGTGGACAGACCTGGCCCCCCAAGGCCACAGATGGGGTGACGGGTGGCAGGGGTGCCCAGCCCCCATTCCGGGGCTGGATCCTCAGACGGGTGGACGGCTGGGAAGATCCACACACGCAGGATTTGGGGTTCATTACTAGGTATGAGGGACTGTGCTGGGCGAACGCGGCCGGGGTGTCTGCGGGCTCGGGGCGCCGGGGTCTACTGGCAGGCCTACTGGGGCGCTGGCGCCCAGCCGCGGGGTACTCTTCCCCCGGGCACCGCGGGCTCCCCGGGCGAGGGCCGATCCCCCGGCCGCGTCCCCGAGCCTCTTCCCCTTCCATTCTAGGCTGTCGCGGGCCCCGCGGAGCGAGACCACCTGTGAGGGCTGCTGAGATTGGCGGAGGCGGTCATGTGGGCGGTCACGTGCTGCGGCGAGCTCCTTCCAAAAGAAAATGGGGTTTGGTGTAAATCTGGGGGTGTAATGTTATCATATATCACGCTACCTCGTAAAACCGACACTGAAAGCTGCCGGACAACAAATCACAGGTCAAAATTATGAGTTCTTCGTATTATGTGAACGCGCTTTTTAGCAAATATACGGCGGGGGCTTCTCTGTTCCAAAATGCCGAGCCGACTTCTTGCTCCTTTGCGCCCAACTCGCAGAGAAGCGGCTACGGGGCGGGCGCGGGCGCCTTCGCCTCCGCCGTGCCGGGCTTGTACAATGTCAACAGCCCCCTCTATCAGAGCCCCTTCGCGTCGGGCTACGGCCTGAGCGCCGACGCCTACGGCAACCTGTCCTGCGCCTCCTACGACCAAAACATCCCCGGGCTCTGCAGTGACCTCGCCAAAGGCGCCTGCGACAAGGCGGACGAGGGCGCGCTGCACGGCCCGGCCGAGGCGAATTTCCGCATCTACCCTTGGATGCGATCTTCAGGTAGGCGCCGCGGCTGGGCGGGTAGGGCCGGCGGAGGGCCGGGAGCGGAGGGTGTGTGGGGGGGTGGGGAGCCGGGGAGCCCCGGAGCGCGGAGAGCTGCGGCCCAGGGAGTGGGAGGGAGGCCGGGGAGATGGGAGCCCGGAGGCCCCAGAGACTCCCGGCGGCGCTGCCTTTCTGGTTTTAATTAGAGCTGAGGCGCCATTGCGTGGAGAACCCCAAGCATTGTATGTAAATGAGGCTCATAAAACTTTTTATGGCCCAATTAATGGGTTGATCCTCGTAAATTTATTTAACTCCATTTGCCTTGGAATTTTAACATTAAGTTGATTCTGTGTATTCTTCCTCCCTCCGTGCTCTCTCTGTCTCCCTCTGTCTCCCTCTCTGTCTCTGTCTCCCTCTCTGCTTCTTTCCCTCTCTCTTCCTTCCCTACCCTTCCTTTTCTTTTCTTTTCCTTTCCTTGCTTTTCCTTTCTGCCTGGCTCATCTTTCTCAAAAGCAAAGAGAACCAAGCCCTTTGGGGTCCCTCACTTACCCCTTTGCCAGGGGCCATTTCAAGACAGGAGGGGTAGGGCTGGAATGGGACACAGAGTGCTCTTGGGGAGGGGTGTTGAAGCAGCCTGAGAGGGTCGCCTACTAGTCTAGCAAGGCTGGGGAGCGGCTAGACGCTCCTTTGAATGGCAAAAGTGCAGCGTCTCCCACTTGCCCACACTCTATATTTACAATTTGCCTTTGTCAGGGAGATGGGGGACATTGTGGAAGCGTAGCCGGCTGGAAAGGTCGGTTGTAAAGTTGAGATTCTCAGCCAAAGCGCCTAACAGAATTGCCTGCAAAGTCTGGCGCGGTAGTTCCGGTCTTCTGCTAACACTTCCCTCTTCCCCCCACCCCAGCTCAGCTAAGGCGCGGGGTGCCGGGTGGAGGGGGAGTGTGTTTGGATCCAGTCAGGGGTAAAGGTCCAGCGTCTGGGGCATCAGGCCTGACTAATGCACTCTTCCCTTCATGTCCCTGGCTGCTTGTCTGTCCATGTGTCTGTGTGTCCACATTTCTACTCTCAGGACCCGACAGGAAGCGGGGCCGCCAGACCTACACGCGCTACCAGACTCTGGAGCTGGAGAAGGAATTCCACTTCAATCGCTACCTGACCCGGCGCCGCCGCATCGAGATCGCCCACGCGCTCTGCCTCACCGAGCGCCAGATCAAGATCTGGTTCCAGAACCGTCGCATGAAGTGGAAGAAAGAACACAAGGACGACAGTCCAGCCCCCACGGCAGCCCCTGAGGGCGCCGCCGTGCCCGCCGCCGCCGCCGCCGCCTCGGCCGCCACGGCTGACAAGGCCCAGGAGGAGGAGGAGGAGGAGGAAGAGGAAGAGGACGACGAGGAGGAGGAATAAGGGGCTTATTCTGGGCCCTATCCCCTGTCCTGGACAGTCAGAAAAGAGTCCTTAAGACACTCATTGGTTTTATTTACGAAAATATGGGAAATAAAAAGAAAGTGTAAAAAAGCAAAAATCCAAGTCCCCAACCACAAACCCACCCCACGCCCCCCCCCTCAATCACTCACTCTAGCTCCTTAACTTTTCTGGACTGAGCGGCTGGAGATTATGTTGCCGTGGGGATCCCCTGTATTTCTGAGGATCCCACTAGATACCCCCCCAATCCCAGGCCAGTGCTGTTCACTGGCACAGCCAAAATACTACCTAGCACAGGCCTCCTTGAGAGGCACCCCCAAACTACCTATGGGCCCAGCCCCAGTGGGCCTCCACTCCCAGGAAGCCCCCCACTGTGTCCCAACACTGGCAGATACCTAGCACCGACCCCCCCCCATACCTGCTAGAACAGGATTCTTTCAGTACTACCTACTAGCCCCAAACTACCTATTTTGTGCTGGCTAGCTTGCCTGCCTGCTTTTTGGTGCTGGCCTTCCCAGGCCAGGCCAGGCCAGGCCCCTGAGGGTTCCTGAGGGTTCCTTGTGAGGTCCTTGAGACTTCATTGACAGGGCACTGGGGTCCAGGGGCCAGGGCAACGGCTTCTATTTAAATTGAAAATAATATATTTATTCCAAAGCATACTAAATGCTGCAACCTAGAATCCCTCTTCTTTTTTTCTGACTTGGCCACCCCAAGTTCAGGTCTATCACACCCACTTCTGGAGGGGAGCATTCCTGAGCTGCAGATCTCTGTGTTAGTTTCTGCTTTGTAGGATTTCAGAGCTGCTCTCAGTCTCACTGTTCTCTCCCCTGTCCTTGCGTCCTACAGGCCAGCCATGTCAAATATGTATACCCTGACTTTTCCTACAATGGCAAATACTGTATATTTGAACAAGATTTATTATCTCATTTCTTTTGTCTCAGAGCTCATTTGTAAAGGAATGTCTTGAGTTGGGGAGGATGTGTTCATTGGGTGACTTTGTAGCATGGTGTGTTGTCTTGAGCTAACTCTGTAGTGGGTGGAGAGGCCCCGTGTCCTCCCAGATGCCCCTCATCTCCTGTGTTGTCCTGTGTTCCCCTTAGGTCCAGCCTGGGGTTCAGGGAAGGCATGCTTCCCAGCCCAGATAATCATGTTTTATGTAACAAAAATAAAGATGCTTGGTGACAAAGAAATGTGGACTGCTTTATCTAGAGGGACCAGGGGAAGGGGAAGTGACCTTAGCTGAAGGACAAGCCTGGCTGTCTGTGTGCCCAGGACTGTCCTTGGGTCCAACTACTGGGTCTCCATGTACTTCTGTGTGTGCTGGTCATGTTAGATACATATATAAATGTGTATAATGTGTGGATTTGTCTGGGTATGTTGGTGCCTGTTTTATATGTATAAGTTCTTGTGTGTGCTTGCCTTTATTTTTGCACCATTTCATAGCTGTATAATTCCATTTTCATAATTGTATGGTTCTCTTGTCTCCATAATAGTTTGCATTTATTTCTATGTCCATAATTGGGTGGATGTGTTTCTGTGTGTCTGTAATTCTATGTTTTTCTGTGTTCGTAATTGAGTGTATACATTTCCCTGTGTCTGTAATTGTAGATGTGCCTTTCCATTTTTAAGGATTTTTGTCTGGTTAGGGTGTGCGCATAAACATCTAGATCCCTTGAAAACAGAATCTTTCGTTCTAAAAATCCTCCATATACCCCACGAGCGAATCCCCAATCCCCCCTTTCCTGTAAGGCCCTAGAGTATGCTCTGAAAGGGGCATTACCTACCCTGCCATGAATTCCGGATTCCGCATGCGCCTTGAACCCAGCTCTGGGCTAGGAAATAGGATTCAGGGTCCCTGCTGCAACACCCCCACTCTGCCCTCAGGGCAGGCAAGGTGCCCCAGGACTCTGAACCGCCACAGAGAGGTTCTGGCGGGGGGGGGGGGGCAGGCGTCCCCAAACTCAGCTCCGCAGCCTAAGCACAGAAATCTGGGTGCGGGGAGGACGAGGGGATGAGAAGGGGCAAAAAGATGAGAGGGGCATTCTGAGCTTGGCCAGCCCGACCTCCATTCCTGTCTCCAGCCTGGTTTGGGCTAGCTTCTTAGAGCTCTTTTTAATAAAACCTGGTCTAAAAGCCCAAAAGGGTCGGTAAAAACTGCGGCCCCAAATCGGAGCGGCCTCGGTGGTAAGATGGCGCCGGTGTAAGAGCTGCCTCCTCTTAGTGATGGGGAAAGGGTCATAAATCCGTTGTTGTTTATGAAAATTTACAACTTTGCAATACAACTTTATGAGTTGTTCGGCCCTTCCATTGGCCGCTGTCGGTCATGTGGATGGGAACCGTGAACATGAACTTTTTTATAATTTCCCTTGCGAGAATAGAGCCGCATTCTTTTGCTCCCCTCCGTCCTGCGTGCTTCGGAGCTCTGCCTTTCCCGGCAGGGCTGAGCTTTGTCCGGCGATGGCGACTGAGAAGCAGCCCGACCCACGCCCGGCCCGGCCTTTGGGGCTGGAGGTGGAGCGCGTCCAGTTCCTGGAGCCTCGGCGGCTGCTTTGCAACTCACAACCTGGCTAAAGTCCTGCGTCCTCTGGCACCGAGCAGGAGGAAATTTCGTCTCTGGGGCTGCCCAGGCGACAGCTGTCAGAGGGACAGGAGCTTCTGGGACACTCCATCTGCAGGTGAGACGTATGGGAAAGGAGACGGGAGGCAGTGAGGTGCCAGGGAAGTGAAGGAGAGCACCTAAGAGGACTTGAAAGGGGATCCTATTCAACCTCACCCATACCCCCCCCAGCTCATACTGGCACCCATTACACCACTCCCACTTCACTTCCTCACCCGTGCCCACACAGGCGCGCCCCGCGCCCGTGTACACACACACACACACACACACACACACACACACACACCACCATCATTACCACCATCACCATTTCTACCACTCTCTCTGCCCCCTCCCTGGCTCACCATGGCTGTAAGAGCCCGTCTTCCCTCTGTGGCACAGCGCCCTGGCACTGGGTAAGCAGCAATGGAGTCTTCCGTCCCTCTTAGCCCAGCCATCAAGGGAATGTCTCTGGGAAGCGATCCCGCTCTCTGTTGTTCCCTGCCAGGCTTTTTCTGGGATTTGGAATCCCTCATCCTCCCAGGATGTTTTGTTTTTTCATCCTGGTGCAATTCGTTTGACTAAATTCTCCAATAACCAAAGACAGTTCCCGACCTGGGGAGATGGGAAGAGGTGAGGTCAAATTGAGTTGAAGCCACAAGCGTTTTATCATTAGCATGCGCACAGTATTTTCTGTTCATTTGGGAAATGGATGTCTTGGAGAATGAGGAAAATAACCAAAGAAAAACTTACTAATTCAGCCAGCATTCTCCCCTGGTGTTGTCCCTTCGCCCGGTTTTGCGACAAGCTTGGTGTCTGAAGCTCTGGGAGAAGGAATTGATGCATGCCAGATTCTGTACGGGAGGAGAGGATGGGGTTAATTGAGTGTTGCTCGGTGGGATATTTTGGTGTGGAGGACTGGTGTGGTTTAGGTGTGAATGACAGGGCCTGAAGCTCTGGCTGAAGGATGGAGTCTGGGGAATAAGAAGGGGACCACCTCCCTAAATCAGTTCGGGAGTAGCGAGATGGCATCCATTCTCCCCAACTGCTGCAAGCCAAGAGAGGAATGTGGAGCTGGCCAGGGGGAGGCAGCGATGGTCAGCTGGCCCGGTGGTGGCTTTGTGTCTCGCGGTGGCACGAATTATGGCTCGTTCTCATTGCATCTGACCAGATTTGTCCCCCAGAGCTCCCGGGATGGCGACAAAAATCGAACCTGAGGTTCTGGGCTCGAGTTCTTTCTGTTTATTTAGGTTTTGTTGGTTGTGGTTTCCCCGTGTTGTGATAACGTCTCGGTATCTATTAGCTCATTAACAAGGGCATGGAGGTGTTTGGGACGTTCGCGAGCGAGCGAGGTGGGTGCTCTCGGGGCAGATAAAGCGGTGCATTTGCCTCCCAGGGCCGCTGGCTGCCTAGTGCGGCTGCTGCCGGCAGATTATTTACGACTTGAGAGCGGCGTGCTCATTGCTGCCACGCAGTGGCCGATGCCGGGACCGGCGCCAGCCGGAGCCTGCCTCTTAAACACCCTGGCGCGATTGCTGTCCCGGCCCCTCACAGATTCCCCAGAAGGCAAGGGAGAAGGGGACGGAAGGGAACCCGAGAAGCTGTCTCCCACCGTCTGTTTGACTTGGGAACCTCCCCGCCTCCGCCGCCCCTGACAGGAGCGGGACGCCGGAATAGACTCGGTTCTCCCATCACCCCCACCCCAGCACCAGGGAGACTGGTTCCACAGGCCGCCTGGCATATCACGGTTGCTTCTGTCCAAACTAGGCGTCCCATGGCGCCCTGGGAGCGCGCGCCGTTTGGGGGAACGCGCTGGTGTGGGGATTCTGGCCTCGGAAAGGCCACTTCACGGTCCTGAGGCCTGCAGGCCTGACTAGCCCTGAGGAGGAGGGCTATGGCTAACCAGGAGGGCTTTGGCTCCAGACGAAGACCTGCTGGGCAGAGCAGAGGCCTCACCTGTGTGCTTTGGGTTTCATTCTGGGATACTGCTTTGATGGGACAGAGGTGGGGCCTTTCATTTCCTACATGCACATCGGCAGGCCATCTTGAAGCTGGCTGGCCGAATGGAGAAGCTCAATGGGCAGCCCAGGACAGGAGCAGACTGTGTGAGCCTCCTCACCATTCTACCTCCCTTGGAGAACAACTGAAAGGTAAGGCAGCTTTCCGTGTGACTTTGACAGTGGAGAGTGACTTGGGGTGAACATTCTCACCATGACAGGAGAGGATCTGTGGAGAATGTGAGGCTGGTTCTCTTCTGAATGGGTCCACGGATATTTCTCTTTTTGCTCACTGGTTAAGTCTCTTTCTCTCTCGGCGAGACATATATATATATATATATATACACACACACACATGTAAATGCATATATTATGGCTATATATCCAACTATGTATGGCTATAGAGATAAACTGGTTGGCTGCCAACATAATGTATACTAACCTTGGCTGTAAAGATTTTAATCTAATATCTTTTTTCCTATTTTAATGGTGACAGTAGCTAATCAAACATTTTCTGGGTCTTTGCTGAGAAATCAAATTCTCGAATTGGCTGAGACAACTATTAGGGTTGGAATGCAGGTCAAAATATAAAAATAATAGTAGTAAACTGCTAGCAGTTCCAACACCCGATGGGATATGAAGGAATCACAGAGAAATTATAAATGTAAACATTGATCAACATCTGTAAAGCGGCTGTTTTCTTTTCAAATAATAACATGTTTGAACTCACTGCCATCTGATGATTTTAAGAAACAATAACCCAAAAACACATTTTGTAAATCAAAATATCTCCCTCCCTGCTTTTTTTTTTTTTTTTTTGCTTTTTGGTTGTTGTTCTTGGGTTTTCATTTTCATCTATTGAATCTTTCCCTTGGGTAAATTTGTGAGAAGTGCCAATTTGTATCCTCCCTGAAATGAACTTTATTTGTAAAGAAAGACATTCTTCACAGTTGGACTGATCAAGGTTCAGACAGGAGGTTTCTCAGAGTCTTTGAGGTTGCCTTCCTGATTTGGGTGGAGGTCAACCTAAGGAAAGTCCTTTTTCAATTTTCTTCCCGTTGGGGGAAGGTAGATAGAGAAAAACAAAAGCAAGAAAGCAATTAAGGGAGTTATTATCAGATCCTTACAATACCATTGCCAATTACCACCTCCTTCCACGTCCTGAGCCCCTCAGCACTTGAGTGTGCCTTGGCCCGGGGTTTTACAGATCCTGCAAGCAGCATTCTGCAATCCAAGCAAATCATATCGTCTTTCTTCAACTTCCACAGAACTGAGAATTTTTAAAGCAGATTCAAGAGATTTTACAAGCCTAGCAAATACAGTCATAAAAACGCCACTGGTCCGACAACATGTTTTACAAAATGCCGTTGTTCTGTGCACTTTAAAAGTCAACTATTTCAAAGACGCACCTCTTAGGCAAGAGAGTGCAGCCCAAGCCAGGCTCCCCCACCCTACCCCTTGTCCTATCTGTGGGCTTCCAGGCCTGGCTTCGTCTTAAAAGGCAGTAGGATTTCTGGAGCAGGGATGACTATTCGAGGTTCTGGAACTACCAGGGGTAGAAGCACCCTCAGTAGTCTCGGTAGTGGCAGGAAAGAAGGCAATACCCCATGACTGCAGGCCTTGGGGCCCCGCGGACCCAGCCCATTGGTTATCTGAGGCCTTGGGCCCCAGCTTTCTGTGCCCTGCTCAGCCAGAGGTCCTGCCAACTCCTGTGCCTCTGGAATGAGGGTCGAGTCCGCATCTGGATTTTTAAAATGTCTCAGTTCTGAGCGGTTCCGGTGGAGAGGAGAGTCGTAGGGTGCTCGATGAGAGGAGCCGGTCTCACCCACGGCTTCTCCCAGTCTCCCAGCGGTTCTGCTGCTGTAGGTTCTGGCTTGTTGAAACCAGTGGGGTCTGGCCTCTCCATTCCTGGGTTCAAAGACAGCACGTGGTGCGCAGCTGGTGAGGGTGCTTGCTTGGAGAGGAGGCAGTTGCAGGGGAGTACTCCACCGAGAGAAGTGTACTTGAGAGGAAGGGTCGGCAAAAGGAGCCTGTTTGGCCTGCTCCTCCGCGTGAGATGATCCTTCAGCTCACGGGTGCAAGGCCCAGACCTCTGATAAGAATGGGAAGGAAAGAATAAGGGGTTGCAACAATCCCCAGTACAGGGATGAAAAGAAAAGAGAGAGAGAGGGAAGGCCTGGCTGCTTAGGGCCTCTTCTCCAGCTCAAAAACCTGTACTCAGGAGTAAGAGAGTGCAAGGGGAGGGGCATTTGGGGGCCATTCCTGGAGTGCAGGCCGGGAGGAGCGAAGCCACTCTGTCACCGCCCCTTCTAGCGTGGGATTGTTAGGTTTCCTGTTTGGAAGGAGAAAAAGAAGAAGGGGGGGGGGGGAACCTCAGCAAAGTCCAACCAGGCAAAAAGGGGAGGAGGAAAGAGTGGGGCCTGGTGCGGCCTTTCAGAAGCTAGCGCTTCTAGCCCAGTGTGACTGCCTGAGTCTACCCGGGCCCGTGCCCGCTACTGGCATGGGGGCTGGGGGGGTAGAAGAGTCGGGCCGATGGCTGTGTGCACCCATTAATCTGCCGGGCGGGCGGGCGGCGGGCGGGCTGGGGGCTGTTTGTAACTTCGCTGCCTCGGTCGCCGCGGTCCCCGGGGAGCGGGCTCCGGCGCTCGCTCCCATTGGCCGCCGCCGCGTCAGCTGGTGCGATTTGCTGCTGTCGCTTTTGGCGTTCGGCCATCCAGAAACAAACCAGTTCGATGACTACTAATAGTTATAGCCAGATGTACTAATACACAACAAATCACAGTCCTGCAGAGGGGCGCGCAAATGAGTTCCTATTTTGTGAATCCCACTTTCCCCGGGAGCCTGCCCAGCGGCCAGGACTCCTTCTTGGGCCAGCTGCCCCTCTACCCGGCCAGCTATGACGCGCTGAGGCCATTCCCGGCCTCGTACGGGGCCTCGAGCCTCCCGGACAAGACGTACACCTCACCTTGTTTCTACCAACAGTCCAACTCGGTCCTGGCCTGCAACCGGGCATCCTACGAGTACGGGGCCTCATGTTTCTATTCTGATAAGGACCTCAGTGGCGCCTCGCCTTCGGGCAGTGCCAAACAGAGGGGCCCCGGGGACTACCTGCACTTTTCTCCCGAGCAGCAATACAAACCCGACAGCAGCAGCGTGCAGGGCAAAGCCCTCCATGAGGAAGGCACCGACCGGAAGTACACGAGCCCTGTTTACCCCTGGATGCAGCGGATGAACTCCTGCGCGGGTAAGGCTTTTTCCCTCCGCACCCCAACCCCCACCCAAGACAGTGGAGGGAGAAGGGAAAGGAGGCTGGTAAGAAAGGAAAGGAAAGGAGGAGGAGACAGAAAGTAGGCAAAGAAGTACATAAAAAAGAAGGAAAGAATGGCAACATTTCCTTGGCTTTTTTTTTTCAGATTTTTTTTTTTTTAAGAAGAGAGAAAGAAAACACTTAATCCCAATAGGGCACTTAGGCCAAAGCAGAGGAAAGACAGAATAATAAACTCCACTGTAAGGTGACACTTTAGGGGAGGGTGGAGAATCACTACCAGGCTACCTGAAACTCAGATGGGGGTAACCTGGAGGGAGGGAGAGGCCAGTGGGGAGGGAGGGAGAGCCTGCTCAGTCTGCACCCTTGGAATCCTACTCAGGTTCCCAAGCTGGAGGCCCTCCAACTCCTTGCAAGAGATAACTTCCTTTGCTTCTCAAGTGGAGAGAGAGAGAGAGAGAGAGAGAGAGAGAGAGAGAGAGAGAGAGAGAGAGAGAGAGAGAGAGAGAGAGAGAGAGAGAGAGAGAGAGAGAGAGGCTTATTTGGCCTCTTTTAGTTCTCTGAAACCCTTGGAGATCCACAACCTCAAGACAGAGGATTCTTTTCCTCTTCTCTCCTCTCCTCCTTCCACTAAAACTGCTCACTCTTAGATAACTTCTGCCTCTTTCTGAGCCCCTACCTGAGTTTCACACCTGGCTTGGAAGGGTGCTCCCATCCTTGGCATTCAAACAGAAAGTTCAACCCTGTCCTACATTGCCAGAATTCTTGCCTATGGCTCTCTTTCTTTTCCTCTGCTTTCCAAAGACCCCACAGGGATTCTCTGCTCCCCCCTGAAGCAGAACTTAACGTAGATTTCAAAACTTAACAGGGCTTTATTCCTAAATCCACTTGTTTTTCCTCCATGGAGCTGTGTTTTGCAGACGGTTCATATAATTGGGAAGAATTTGAGAGGGCTGATCATATTTAAACCACCCCTCCCCAAATGTCCTGACACGGAGGGCTCAGTAGCATTCCTCACATAGACAAGCCTATGAGTGCCGAGTTTACAGTGCACTCAGGGCTCCAGAGCACTCATCCCCAGATAAATACGCACTATCCCTTCAAAAATATGACCTTGGAGTTCCAAACTTAAAAGGCCCATTCTGTTACTTTGCTTGTAATGGGCTTCTTACAAGCCAGGGTTGTGGTTTTTTTTTTTTTAATTTAAGCAAAAGCTTACATCCCAGTCATTTTAAGTGGAAAATATCTCGCATACTATGAAATACACTTCACTATCTCACCACCATCACCCCCAGAAGTGGAGGGAGAGTCTGGAAAGGAGGCAAGGTGCCTTCCAGCCGAGAGGCCCCCGTAGGCTAGTGGGAGGTGTGAGACGACTGGTTCGGCCTAGCTTACCAGCGCCCCGGCCATTTCTGCCTGCAGGTGCTGTGTACGGAAGCCACGGACGCCGAGGCCGCCAGACCTACACGCGCTACCAGACTCTGGAGCTGGAGAAGGAATTCCACTTCAATCGCTACCTGACCCGGCGCCGCCGCATCGAGATCGCCAATGCGCTCTGTCTCACCGAGCGCCAGATCAAGATCTGGTTCCAGAACCGTCGCATGAAGTGGAAAAAGGAAAATAAACTCATCAATTCCACGCAGCCCAGCGGGGAGGACTCTGAGGCAAAGGCGGGCGAGTAGGCGCCCGGGCAGGCACCAGGCCAGCACTGCAACCTTTGCCCCCCCCCCACGTTGCCCTTGCCTACTCCCCAACTTTTCTCCCTGCCTACTTCCATCGGGGCTTCCGCAGTTTCAAAGGAGCCCGGAGCTTTGCCACGGCCTGAGCATTTAATTACTACAACAAACAAACAAACAAACAAGCAAAATCTACACACACCCAATCTCGGCGGTGGAGCAGACGCACTGTACACACACAGGGCTCCCCCCAAAGCTGCACACGGCAGCTAACAATCCCAGGGTGCGCCCTGAATTCGTCCTGGTTCCCGTGTTTAGTGCCTCAGTACTCCCCGCAGCTCGGAATTGCTGGGAAAGAACCCCGGGCCGTGTCCCCTCTGGTATCGGGGCCTCCTCTGGTATCGGGGCGTCTCCACCACTCACTCCCTAGCCACTAAACTCGGAAGGGCAGCACCGAATCATTTCTGGCTACCAGAAAGAGAGGGCCTAAGGGCCTGGGGCCCAACTCGGTCATGCCTTCTCAGGCCAACCTCTGAACAAGAAGAAGCTCGGGGAACAAAGGGGGGCCCGACATAGCCAAGCCTCAGCCGCGCGTAACCGTCCGTGGAAAAGCAGCAGCCTCGGCCGAGGCAAGGCAATCTGGGCACGGGTGGAATATTCCAGCCCCGGAGCGGCTGGGTTCCTGCAGGCTTCCAGCTCCCCTTCCCTCTCCCGGCCTCCGACAGCGCCAGCGCCTCCACCAAACAGCTTTCTGGACCCACCGAGGGGGCCCAGGGCCGGCCATGGGAGCCGCAAGCATCCTGACTTCCGAACCTGCCAGGGGCGCCTGCGATGCCGGGCCTCTAGTGGGGAGACTCCCACGTCCTCTCAGCTATATTCGTGATTTCCTCTTGTCCTTCCGAGCCCAGAAAAACAACTACGGAGATACTAGGCACTGCCACGCAATGATTCCATTCTCTCCCCCGGTTTACTCCTGGAGGGCTAAGCAGGACCCCGATAACCCAGCCTCCGGATCCCCAACCCCCAAGCAGTCTGGTTGGCTGCGGGGAGCCTGGGCCCATTCGCCGGGTTCACCCCGAACCTCCCGACTTGGGGCCCGGCTGGCTGGAGGAAAGCTACGCGTTGGTGAAGATTCTCCAGGCTGGATACATAAGCAAATGGAATAGCAGACTAATGACACCCAAACCATCTTTACACGCAAGAAAAATCGGCCACGGTTCTGAGAGTGTGTGAGATTTTTGACCTTGTCTTGGAGGAACACGACACAAAAGCTATCTTTAACAGACGCCTGTCGTTGAAGAGCGGCAGGGGCACTGTCCCTCATGCGCTCGCGAAAACAGAGCCTTAATTGTGGCCGCTGTTGTGGGCAGGATTTATTTCTCCATTTGGCTAAATGGCCTCCTCCCCTCTCCGAAGGGAGAGCGATATCTGTATTTTCAAAACTCGGAGCTGCAGGCAGTGCGGGCAGAAGCGACCCCACCTCGACACAAAAATAAGAGGGGCTGCAAAGCGGAGAAATAAAGTTGTAAATAAATTCCAAGTCTCCACATTCCCCCGAATCCTCTGCATCCTCGCCGGGCGCGCGATCGGCAGCTGACGGCCTCACAATTGGTACATCCTAATGGAACTGCGAGGGAAATGCAATAATTTTGCCATAATGGGCTGTAACCTCAATTCGACCCCGGCCCTTGCAGCCCGGGGTCGGAAGCGGAGCGATGCACCCTGCCTCCAGCGGGTGGCGCTCGAGTCCGACTGAACGGCGGCGGCGGGTGGCGGGCACGCGCCCGGGGCGCGCGCGCCACCCCTCTCGCCTCCACCCAACTCCCCTATTAGTGCACGAGTTTACCTCTAGAGGTCATCAGGCAGGATTTACGACTGGACAACAAAAGCACGTGATTCGAAGTCGTACCCCATATTTGGGTGCCTACGTAGGAGGGAACCAAGTACATGTCCCAGTCATTTCCATAATTCATCATAAATTGTGCAAGGGTGCTATAGACGCACAAACGACCGCGAGCCACAAATCAAGCACACATATCAAAAAACAAATGAGCTCTTATTTTGTAAACTCATTTTGCGGTCGCTATCCAAATGGCCCGGACTACCAGTTGCATAATTATGGAGATCATAGTTCCGTGAGCGAGCAATTCAGGGACTCGGCGAGCATGCACTCCGGCAGGTACGGCTACGGCTACAATGGCATGGATCTCAGCGTCGGCCGCTCGGGCTCTGGCCACTTTGGCTCCGGGGAGCGCGCCCGCAGCTACGCGGCCGGCGCCAGCGCGGCGCCCGCCGAGCCCAGGTACAGCCAGCCGGCCACGTCCACGCACTCGCCTCCGCCCGACCCGCTGCCCTGCTCTGCCGTGGCCCCTTCGCCAGGCAGCGACAGCCATCACGGCGGGAAAAACTCCCTGGGCAACTCCAGCGGCGCCTCGGCCAACGCCAGCAGCACCCACATCAGCAGCAGAGAGGGGGTTGGCACGGCGTCCGGAGCCGAGGACGACGCCCCCGCCAGCAGCGAGCAGGCGAGCGCGCAGAGCGAGCCGAGCCCGGCGCCGCCCGCCCAGCCCCAGATCTACCCCTGGATGCGCAAGCTGCACATAAGTCATGGTAAAGCCAGCCTTTTTCTAAATCCACGCGTGCTCGGGGGCGCGGCTCTCGGTCCCTCTCTGTCCTCTGCGGCAGCCCTGTCTCCCCGGGTCCCTCCCAGTCTCGCCTCTCCCAGCCCTGCGCAGTCTTTTCCCTGGCCTTTTCTCCTTGCCCTGCCTTTCCTCCTTCCCTTCCCTCCTCTCCGCGGCACCCAGCGCGGCTTGCAAACAGTCGTGGGGGAACGGGCCGCTGGGGTCGGGCAAGGTGAGTCGTGCTAACGGTTGGGGAAGGGGGTGGGAGAAAGGAAAGAACCCATCTCGAACCCCAGAGCCTCGGGATGCGCTCCCCGGGTCAGGCCAGCCAAGCAGGGCGCAGAGAGGTAGAGGATGGCAGTAAGGGGCCGTGAATCGGGCTTGTCAGGGTGGATAATTTATGAGGAGAGCAGCGCTGGGGAAACAGCGTTACTAATTAGAGCCCCCGAAAAAAGGGGGCTTGGGGGAAATAATCGGGGAGAGAGCCGGCGGGATTCTGAAGTTTGGGGACAGGGGGCACAGACGGAGAAAGAAAGACTAGAGACGGAGAAGAGAAAAAGAAAGCAGGCGCCCCAAGCTTAAGGCTGGAACCAGAGCTTGGCTGTGGGGCTGGAACTTTAAGGAGAGTTACCCAGAGGCCAGTGGAGCACTTAGAAAAGGGGCGTGCTTCGGTGGGCTTCCTAGCCGGTTGGCAGCCTGAGAGGGTTGTGCCCCCTGCTCGGGGCCACCGGGGCAGAGCCAAGGTGGGGGGGTCCCAGAGAAAAGCCAGGGGAAGCTAGGCAAGTCCTCGGGGGACCTGGTTCCAACCTCAGCAGGGCCGATTGTTTCCAGAGACCAAATCGTATTGTTTTCTCTCTAGAAAGGAAGAGGGAAGGAAATTCGGGAGGGGTGGGTGGCTGAGAGGGAGGACTTGTTGAGTGTGTCCTCTGGGTTGCTGCTCAGGACCTTGGCACGTCCAGCTGGTGAACTTTGGGGAGCCCAGGAGGCTGAGGAGTTGGTGGCTAAACCGATGACTTTTCTGTTGCAGACAACATAGGCGGCCCAGAAGGCAAAAGGGCCCGGACGGCCTACACCCGCTACCAGACCCTAGAGCTGGAGAAGGAGTTCCACTTCAACCGCTACCTGACCCGCCGAAGAAGGATTGAAATCGCACATGCTCTTTGCCTCTCCGAGAGACAAATTAAAATCTGGTTCCAAAACCGGAGAATGAAGTGGAAAAAGGATAATAAGCTGAAAAGCATGAGCATGGCGGCGGCAGGAGGGGCCTTCCGCCCTTGAGTATTTGAGCGTTTAAAGTACTGAGCAGTCTAAGCGGATCCCGCACTAGTGTCAGTACTAAGGTGACTTTCTGAAACTCCCTTGTGTTCCTTCTGTGAAGAATCCCTGTTCTCTCGTTGCCCTAATTCATCTTTTAATCATGAGCCTGTTTATTGCCATTATAGCGCCTGTATAAGTAGATCTGCTTTCTGTTCATCTCTTTGTCCTGAATGGCTTTGTCTTGAAAAAAAAATAGATGTTTTAACTTATTTATATGAAGCAAGCTGTGTTACTTGAAGTAACTATAACAAGAAAAGAAAAGAGAAAAAAAAACACAAAAAGTCCCCCCCAACCCTGTTTAGTGCCAATGTTGTGTGTTGCACTCAAGTTGTTTAACTGTGCATGTGCGTGGAAGTGTCCCTGTCTCAATAGCTCCAAGCTGTTAAAGATATTTTTATTCAAACTACCTATATTCCTTGTGTAATTAATGCTGTTGTAGAGGTGACTTGATGAGACACAACTTAACCTGTTCGACGTGTAGTGACTAGTGACTCTGTGACAGAAACTGTGACTCCAAGCGATGTGTCCCTTCGTGCCTTTGTAGGACCCTTTGCACGAACTCTGGAAGTGGCTCTTATAAGCGCAGCTTCAGTGATGTATGTTTATGTGAACAAAGTTACAAATATTGTCCAAGTCTGGCTGTTTAAGCAAACTGTGATCAGCTTTTTTTTTGTTATTTGTTTTTAAGGAAAAATACTGGAAACAAACAAAAAAATAAACTTTCTATTGTAAGTTCTCTTGGTCTGGTTTGTGCCAAATAGCAAAGCGGCTCTTTCTGGTTCTCTGTCTGTCTGTAAGGTTCTGGAGGCTGGTGAGTCTCAGGCCACCTGAGCAGCCTGCCTGTGCTTGGAGGCCTCAGATCCTGACGTTCTGTCTCCCTAACTCTGACCCATCTGAAACTTCAGAGCAGAGGGTGGAAAAAGCTGTGGGCTGTTTCAAAGCCTTGAGTCCACCCTGCCCTGAGGAGACCAAGTTAACTTGCTGGTTACAAAAAGTGAGAGAAAGAGAAAAGAAAGGAGAAAAGGGCATGGGTTTTGTTAGCAGCCCTCAGGGCCCCACACAGACCCTGCCTTTTTCCTAAGGGCTGCCCTAGGCCTGGCCAGGCAGTAGACCCCAAACCCTCTCTGCCCCAACCCACTCCAGTGCCCCTTCCCGACTCCTCACCCTAAGCCCAGTTGGCTTCTTTTGCAACAATTAATTTGCTACAAATGGAAGGTACTTACCCCATCCTAGCTCGATTGGAAAACTCCTCAGACCTGCTAAAGCGCAACTAGAGATTTGCACATTTACCGACTGCTTACATTGATGCCGGCTTTCCTTTTAAAAGTTATAAAACAGTAAACTTTATAAGCCCCAGTTCCGGCTATATGACATTTGGGTGCCAAATGAATAGGGTTTTGTCTATGAATTAGATCGTAAAATCATCCATAGCACAGACAGATCGGCTCACTGGCTATAAAATGTCACGTGGGGCCATTAAAGTAAGTTTTATGGTTTTGGGGAGTTGACATCCAACATTATATACCACATAACATATAATCTCACTGACGCTGGACTCCATTTGACTCTTTTGCAGGCTATGTGTGCCGCCTGGTCATTCAAATTGTCAATTTTAGGTTCAGAAGTGACCAAACCACAAGTTTCTCAAAACTCTCTGAAAAATGGTCCCCTTCAAGTTAAGGTAAGCTGGCCTTCTGAGCGCTTTCAAGTTTATTTGTACTCTGGAAACTTTCTTGCTTGCTCTGTCTTGCTCTTTCTTATCTATCGGTTTCGATAACTCCGGGGTTGCCTCTGAACAGAAAAAGGGAAAGCCAAGTTTTTGGCTGTGCCCAGATTTAGCTGCACCAGGGCCAGCTTTGCGAAGGCAGATCTGCGCCCAGCGCCTGGGCCGTGCGCCTCGACCCCAGGCCTAACTTTAATTGCTACACAACCGCGCGAATGTTAATGACTTCCGCTGCTCCCGCCGGCATGCAAAAAGATGATTTTGCGTGCGTGTGTGTGTGTGTGTGTGTGTGTGTGTGTGTGTGTTGGGTTCGTGTTCGAATGGTCCTGTGTGGGGGACATTTTGTAGTCCTTCGCCCCAATTAAGGGCCTGACTAGGTCCCAGCTCTTTGGGGGTCTTGGAGCCCTGTGAGTGGGGGCTGGGAAACTGTGGGGCGCCTGGTACTCGGACGCCAAAGACTAAGCTGCGTTCTGGAGTTTGAAAGAAAGGCCAGGCAGGCCGAGGCGGACTCTAGGGGGATTCCTTCTGGGGCTGTGGCAATATGTCTTCTCCGGCCAGGGTCATTTGGCAGGACTGTATTGAGGCAGGGGCCTTTGAGGATGGTTTCCAAGGATGGCGAAGGCCGGTGAGGCGCAGGCTGCACTTCCAGGCTGGGCCCCTGGATTGGGAGAAGCCCAGCCTGTTGGCACCCACGTAGAAGCTGGGGGTCTCTGGTCCCTATCTTTGAGGAATGAACTCAGTACTTCTCTCCCTCTCACCCAGGACCAGGCCCTGAACCTTGTTTGCCTGCATACCCATTTTATTTCACTGGGACCCTTCTCACCAGCATGTTAGTCTAAAGCAATAAACTTTATGGCCGGATTTAACTTCAGTCTTTGAATCCTCAAGCTAATTGAAAGGGATTGAAGCACTTTCTTTTCTTCCGCCGGGCCTTTCTTGTGCCTCTCTTCTTTCCTTTTCCTTTTCCTTTGTAGAATCAAAACATCTATTGCAAGGGACCCTCAAAAGGCAACTTAGGTGTCCCCTTAGATAACAGTAAAGATTAGAGAATTTTACTCCCCCCAACAGACAGAAAAATTCTCTCTTCCAAACTGTGCCCTAAAGTTTGGAGGGGAAATCGAGGTGTCTTCAATGCCCAACTTAAAAGTCCCTACAGTTATTAGGTTGTTTTTCCTGACACATCATGAAGGGTTGTTTAGGAAAGAAATGGGTAGTTTGTCAGTGGGAGATTTCCGCCTCTCTTTTGTTACTTGTTCTTTCTGTTTGATCCCAGGAAATTTACATAATCTATGATTTAAAAAATGAGTCTCCAAAATTGCACCATGGGTAAAGTAAGGTGAAATAAATTTTTTCTGCATACAATTCCATGTTGGCCCCAGCCACCTTTCTATCTAGTCCTAGCCCCCTAACATCTTCCTATCTAGCCCTAGTCCCCTAATATTTTTCACTGGCAAACTAAGTCCAGTAACTGGCATATTATGGCCTGTCCTGGGTTCTTTTATTTCTGGGTGAGTACCCATAAGAGACATAGATGGTTTTCCCCAAACCCATCTGAGGAGTTTAGCCAAATTCTCCCACTGCATAGAAAAAGGAAACAAAAACATAGAGTCTGTTTCACTCTTGGGAGCTGGAGAGTTTTTCAGAAAGTGCTAATTTGTACTTAATTGACACTTTTGAAGTGCTTAAGGTGAAAAAATATAGATTTGAAATTTTAACAAATCTTATTGAGTTGAGATCATCTACACCTATGCAAGTCCAACAGATGTCCCTAAAGCCAAGGTTCTAAAAACAAAAGGAAAAAGAAAAACCTCATAAGGATGTTTTTAGAAGCTCAAACGTCTTTTCTAAGTATTGCCTTTCAAGAATAGTAGGAAGCGGAAGAAAAGAAGTTATTTTGTATGGAATGAAACCTGTCATTTTATCAGGTATCTTGGGGAGATATGTCCATATTTTAGTACCAGAATGAAAACTCTACACTACTAGGCATGGGCTCTCATTATTTTATGCATCTGTGAAAATCCTGGCTTCTTTGTTTTGATGCTCTGACTTTGGCTTTTTTTCTGGAAAGTATTTATAATTTTACTTTAGTTACTCATTTGGTGAGTTCTTGTTGAGTGAAATTAGAGGCAAGGAAAAGAGAGTCAGAGATGCTGGCAGGTTCATCTAAGCACCTTGTATAGAGAAAAATATTCATACCACCCCAGTGACCACACCCTGACATGGTAGAGAATGATGAGGAGACTATGTCTAGCATCATACAATAACAGTCTTTCTTATGAATTACACATATATTATATAAAGGCATTGTATTGGTATCTTGCTTGGTTCTATTTTAATGTTCACAACATTTTAAGTCAAATGTAAAGGAGCAGGTCAATCTACATGCAATTAAATTACTTTTAAGAAATAGTTTCAGTCAGACTATATGCTCTCTAGTGTAAAGGGTTTCTTTCCTCCTTATTTTCATAGAAAGCAAACTAAAGAAGGTGGCTAGTTCTCTGCTTATTGTGTAGATAAGTTATTTTTTTCTTGGGCATCCTTTTGGATTGTTTTGTTTTGCAGAGGAACTTATTTGGGGGAGGGGGAATTCTACCACTAAGGGCTCTGTGGAGACACCCAGTCTCAGCCTGTGGCAGATGTGTGTGTGTGTGTGTGTGTGTGTGTGTGTGCTCTTTATTTTATAAAGATGGTGGTAGAAATGTTCCAGGGCCGATTTGTTTCTACAAGACAAAGAGACAATATTTCCTGAACTATAAATATGATAAGAAGCTTGTGGTTGCATTTATTTAGGAGTTTGTTAGAGTTTCCAGGGTCTAATTTTACAACATTATGCCCAAATTCCTTCTATCCTGTGCTTTCCCATTTTCTCCTGCTTCATTGCTGACAGTTCTGGGAAAGCAAGACAAAATCTTCTACCAGAAATGGTAGAATTTCAACAACTGTTGAGATTCAGAGTAGTATCTCTAAACAATCACATCCTAAAAGATGATCTACTAAAGAAGAAATTGACCCTTTTGACTTGAAAGATGCCCTTAGCATCTCCCCTACCTTTACTGGGAGTTTGTCTATGGCAGGCCCAAGTATGGAGGGAGTGGAGCATGTAAACTCCATTCCTGTGGCTTCTAAAGAGAAATTTCCTCCTAGATAGTGATAAACTATAAACGGGGTTCTCTGGCAAAGCTAACAGGGCTAGCTTGGGCATCTCGCCAGTCCCACCCACTATTTTTAAGCCCCAGAACTAAAAGGATGACCCAGATTTTTTTTTTGGTGTCCCCCCCTACACACACACACACACACACACACACACACACACACACACACACACACACTCACACACAAAGAAAGAAAGGTTGCTCCTACAGATCCCTTTCCCACAAACTGGTCTTTTCAATAATAATATTTGTTATGAAGGTGATTGGGTAATTATTGCGATTTTGTGAAGCAGCCCTTGCTGGAGGTGAAGTCTGTCGTCGCCTAATAAATGACGCCCACGCAGTTCACTGCCGGGTTAAGTAAATGCAGAGACGATAAATCTGCACACCCTAGGAATCGCCAGCAGAGCACGCTTTAGTACAAGTTCACAGTCAACTCGCCTGCCTGGGCCAGTTCTCCCAACAATTAGGACTGTGTCTTTATATTTAAATAAAGAAAAAAAAATCCGCAGCTCCATTGTTGGTTCTCTCCCACGTCCCCCAACCTTTTTCTCACTTTTTGCAAGATTTCCCAGTGAAATTTTCAGCTCCAAATTTTGTTCATTAGTGGTGTCATGACTGATTTCAAGTTAACCTAATTCCTTACCTAAATGCTGACAAAAAGAAGACAGGCAGTGCAATCATAAACACACAAAAAATATCCAGTCCACCCTTTAATTCCAAAAGACAGTGGCAGAAGCTGGGTATCCTGAGATCCAGGGGGCCTCTTCCCCCTGAAAGGAAAGGCTGAGCTTTGTGTATCTTTGTGGTTAGTGCGTTACAACTGCAGGTCAAAAAGTTGAGGGTCAAAAGTTTACATTGTGCAGCACTCTTAGTCATCTGCCCAGACAGAGTTTGATGTCAATGTTAGAGCTGCGATCTTGACTATCAGCACAAAAGATAAAATGGCTCAAAGTGACGCGTGTATCACGGTATGGACTCCAGGTGAACCCTAGTGGTTGAATGACCTCAATTACGGAGGAAAGGATAGAAAATTCCTCTTTTCGAGAGTAATACATGCTGTATTTCATGTTGAAGTATCACTCCCATTCTGAAGGAATAGCAGCAGGTAAATAAGCATAGATTATAGACAACACTTCTGGAAGAACCAGAAGTGGTTTGTGGATTTGTCACAAAGTATAAACACCCAAAACTCATCAGTGATCTTTAAGAAATCATGCAGCAAGTTCCCAATGTCCCATTATAGCTTCAAAGGCAAGAGAATATAACAGAAAATCTCTTTTACTTGAAAGGGTGGTTTTGATGAGCCAAAGTATTGGATGTTTTGCCCCTAATACATATAATGGACCCTAAAAGTGTGTGAGAATAAGGGTAAACACAAGCACAACCATGCAGTTTTCAAACATAGAAAACATTTCCCCCTTGCAGAAGAGAGAGGGGTCATCACTTCAGGTTATTGGTACTAGGAAAACATTTGTGTTGTTGGCAATTTTTCATATTTATTGTTAAAATACAAAGTGAGTATAAGAAATGTTGCAGTGTGCAAGTGAATGTTGCAATGTGCAAGAGAATGCAGGAAGATGGAACCCACAAATGTTAGTGCAGTTTTAAAGACTACCATGGCAGCTTCTGTTGTCCAGAAAATACATTGTGTGTGTGTGTGTGTGTGTGTGTGTGTGTGTGTGTGTGTGTGTGTGTGTGTAATGGAAGGAGGGAGCTAAGGTGACAGGAAAACAAGCTATAAGTGAAGGGTGGGAGAGTAGAAAAGGAACAGTGTATTAAGGAAGTAGACTGGAACCGTGCCTCATGTGTGAGATGAAACCAGAGCTAACCATTTTATTTTTCTACTTCTATATTAGCTTCAAATGTTGATTCCACAAGAGTCTATTTTCTAGGAGACATATGCTTTATGCATTGACTTTCAAGTGATCAATGCAGGAAAACAAAAAAAGGAGAGTGCTAAAGTATTTTTCCTCAATTTCGGAGATAGTTCAGTTAGTCGGAATGCAGCCTCTTGCAGGGATATTCAATATCATCTCAATATATCAGATTGGTTAGATTTAACAGTGCCAGGTAAAGTGTTCAATGGTAACGTAAATATTTCCCAAACACTACCCTCCTGGAAGTAATCAGGGTGCTTCTACTGTGCAATGTGCAGTTTTACTCTGGCCAAAAGCTTGGAGCCAAATGGGGTTTTGCCAGATGCAATAGAAGAAAGGAAACAACTGTGGTGATTACTGTTATAGCAGTGAACACTTTACCACATCTGGGCTGGTTAGCGGAAGAAAAGGAAGCCCCTGTCTTACTCACAGAGACAAACATATGCCTTTCAGAGAACCTTTCCATTGTATTTCTTGTTGTTAAAACTATGTGACGTACCTTAGAAACATTCTAGCTTCAATGCTCACAGATACATTTTAGCTAGGCTTTATTAAAGTGAAAGCAAAAAGGTACCGGTGGAAGTATTATTTCTGCAGGGCGTATTTCATTTTCTTTAGGCCTCTCACATCATCCTGGTTAAACTCACATTTATTCCTAATATGAATTTCCATCATTGTGCCTGGACTGTGTTCATTATTTTAAACTACTACCAGGATTATTACCCTTAAATAAAGGAATTGGTAGAAGTGTTACTTCTCTGTAATCACATGTCTAGGGTAGGTGGGAGGAATGCCTCAACAGCCACAATCAGGCATTTAAAAAATTCTGTAATTTCCCAGTTTGCCTGACTCCCTTCAGATAGAAAACAGTCTGGGGGACTCTTGCTCCAAAGAACAAAGGACAAATACAGTCAATACATTCCATAACGTTTACATTTCCTTTGCTTTTTCCCCTTGGTTTTCCTGAGAAGGAGTGACGTGGGCAAAGCCCCTGGCTCTCTAAAAGGCACTGTATAGACCTTTTAGAAGCGCAAAGTCCAAGGCCGAGGTGAACTTCAGGTCAGCGCGTCTAACAAATATGAAAATGTCGGCTGGTGAAGGGCGCGCCTTGTGATTTAACAAAGACTGTCAATGTGTAAGATTAATAAGAAACAAAATGCACACGGTGTCACTGTTCGGTCACTTTGAAACTAGGGACAGGGTTGCATTCAAGAAGGAAGGCTGTTCCAAATATATTCAAAATGATTCAAATCAAATTCCAACCAAGCTGCAAACACTGCTGCCTTCCAGCCCTCCGTCACCCTCGGACTCTCTTTGCTCTTCTCCATCTGGGATGCGAGGACATGATGAAAAGTTATTTCACTTAATGGGATTTTAAGAAAGCTTTTGTTGGGAATATATGTTATCCCTGCACGTGGAAATGAGCAAATGTGCTTACCAGTTTCCTAAGGAAAGGATAACGCTTTCACCCCAATTGGGACTGGAGCCAGTTGGTGTGTGAAGATTAGCTTCCTCCCTCTGCTTGATTTCAGGGCATCCCATCTTAGGCGAGATACTGCTGGTAAACTTCTGTCTGTTTTTATTGTTATTATTATTGGGTTAATTTCTTCCTAGTTTTCATTTGGTGTCTTAGATCTTATGTAAAAGCAAGAAATGTTTTTATTTTAAAAAATTTTCCCTAACGATTATTTGGTTGTATGGAATTGTGCTATGGCTTGCAAAGGGAGATTGTGGAAGGTTCAGAAAAGGTACTGGGATTGTTTATTACAGCCATAAATCTTGCAGTAAAATGTCAAAATGTCGGTGTGTGAGATAACACTTGGTGGTCCTGGCTCCATTTGTGTTTATGATAGAACTGCAAAGACAAGTTACAGGCCTTGGGGGATTCTGTGTAAGCCCATCTTCCTAAAGTAATAGAACCACACAGACATGGTTAACCCGTTTAACTTAACCATATACAAAACAGTGCCTGTCTGTCCTTAATACTTAGATACTCCAAGGAAGGTTCTGAGGCTAAACATGAGTTTTGTATTTTAATTGTCTGTAAATAATATTAAACAGACATAGTTAAGACCCTAGGACTCAAAGTTGATGACATGAGGAAGAGGGCAAGATTTTCTTCTCATGTTTTTCTTACCCCTGAAACAGAGAGTCCAGATTTGTAATCTATACTATATGTGTATACATTATATTGCAAAGTACATAATATATGTGTTTTCTTGATGGGGAGAGGTACTGGTTTAGGCAGCTGTAAGAGAGGCTTTTGAAGATGCCTAAAGATTACGGTCAGTGTTGATTTCTGCCCATGGTAAGATTTCATTAACAACAAAACCAAACAAAATTCAAGGTTGCCTCCTGTCAATAGACAGCACTTTTACACACACACACCCAATGTGCAAAACCTCTTGTATCATTTCAGGACATTTTAGTTGGAAAGCTAACATGATTTCGTTTTAACCTCTTTTCCTAGGTTAGTTTAAAGATTAGTGCCATATAATAGGCTTTATATGGCTAAGCATTAAATGACTATCCATCAAATGGATATATTCCAGCATTTAGTAACTCATATGAGTAACTGATATAAATGAAGATAGAATTGGCATTGGTACTCTTTTTGAAGTGTCTCCGGGCTTAGGCTTTAACTTTCCTTGTCTTTGTTCCAGACTCAGTTGTGAGAAAGCTGTTTATGTTGCTCTAAGGCGTACCAGATGAAATATCCTTGCTTTGCATGCCAGCATGAAAGTTGTTTTTAGAATAGTGTCTGTGTTAGTTTGCAGTGCTTTAAGGTAACTGAAAAGGAAAGAGAAAGTACTCAGTATTTACTTCAACAATAGGTGGAATTAATAAGTAGTTTATTTGTTAATAATGCTGTAATTAGTTTACCCATCAAATTTCAATTACCAGATCAGGCAACAGTCCCCTCTCCCTCCTTTCCGGACCTATTGATATCGTTGATGTGCTAATTTTCAATAACTCAGAAATTATAGACTCTTCTGTAAATATAGCTCCAGCTCAGATGCAGCTCAGGAAAAGGGAGCATCCATAAGAGAAATCAAAATTCTTATCTGGGAAAGACCTGTCAGGGGTTGATTCTATCTTTAGTTTGTTTTTGTTTGGTGGTGGTTGTTCTGAAATAGGAACTTACTGATTTTAAAGGTTGGTTTTGTGGAGGCATGCTTCTGTCCACTCCCATCCTCGAACCACCCTCTTTCCCAGTAGCACCTGGCAGGCATACTTAGTTCTCATGTCGTGGATACCTCCATCAAACTAGATGGTATTCGGAAGTGCCAGAGTTTTTCTTTTTCTTTTCTTTTTTTAAGAAACGAAAAATCGAGCAGGTTATGTTTCAAAACAGGCGGTGTGGGGAGGGGAGATTCAAGTGTCCATCCAGTTATACTGGCATGTCCTCACAGTACCACCTTGAGATTACTCTCCGCCGTCCACCCGCCCTTCCTTGGCGGCCGGGTTTCTGTTAGCAGAGACCGTCTGATTTCCGCAGCGCCGGGGACGAGTGAGCGGGGTGTAGGCTAGGAATCGGAGGGTGAGAGCACGGGTCTGTTGGCCTCACTCGTTTTATCCCTGGGTCAGGGTAAAAACCAGGTTGCCCTTTCGCTCCTTCAGGGGGTCCTCGAACCCTGGAGGCCAAGAGGCCCGACTGGGGCTGGAGGTCAGAGCCGAGCCACGGCAGGCCAACTCCCCAGGAACTGGGCCAGAAGAAGGGCGCGCCCGGGACTCCAGAAAACCTACAGCGTGACGGGGGCCCGAATTCCCTGCGAGAATCCACGTGCAGGGGGGAGGGGGCCTGTAGGGCCCAAGGCCCGGCTCACTCCCCGCCGTCAGGGCCCGACAGTGGCATCCATCAACCACCCGCGCGTTTCCTGATCCGGGTCCGCGCGCGCGGAGCGCCCATTGGAGGGACGGCTGCACGTGGGGCGCGGGGCGGAGCGCGCGCGGGGCTGGAGCGGAACGAGCGCGCGCACGGGCGGGGGAGGAGCGGCGCGAACTTTGGTGGCGGCGTCGGCGGGAGGGGGAAGGGTGGACACTTGACAGCGGGGGGAGGGGAAGGGCGCCGGGGAAAGAGGGGGGGGGATGGGAAGCGAGGCGAGAGGGGGAGGGGCCTCGGCAAGCCCAGAAAAACGACAACGCGAGAAAAATTAGTATTTTTGCACTTCACAAATTAATGACCATGAGCTCGTTTTTGATAAACTCCAACTACATCGAGCCCAAGTTCCCTCCCTTCGAGGAGTACGCGCAGCACAGCGGCCCGGGCGGCGGCGACGGCGGCCCAGGCGGGGGCCCCGGCTACCAGCAGCCCCCCGCGCCCGCGACCCAGCACCTGCCGCCGCAGCAGCCCCAGCTCCCTCACGCGGGCGGCGGCCGCGAGCCCCCCACCTCCTACTACCCGGCGCGGGCCGCCCGCGAGCCCGCCTACCCCGCGGCCACCCTCTACCCGGCGCACGGGGCCGCGGACGCCGCCTATCCCTATGGCTACCGCGGAAGCGCCAGCCCCGGGCGGCCGCCGCAGCCCGAGCAACCCCCGGTGCACGCCAAGGGCCCGGCCCACGGCCTGCACGCGAGCCATGTCCTGCAGCCCGGGCGCCAGCCCCCGCCGCCGCCTCCCCCGCAGCCCTGCGCGGTTCCCCCCGCATCCACGCGGCGCTGCGAGGCGGCCCCCGCCACTCCCGGCGTCCCGACAGGGGGCGGCGCCCCCGCGTGCCCGCTGGTCTTGGCGGACAAGAGCCCGCCGGGCCTGAAGGGCAAGGAGCCCGTGGTGTACCCCTGGATGAAGAAGATCCATGTCAGCGCCGGTACGTGGCGCCGCTGGGGAGGCGCGGGAGGGTGATCTGGGGCAAGGCCCGAGTGCCAGGGTCGGGGCGGGGGTCAGGAGGGAGAGGCCTGGGGGAAGGGGGCCTGGGGAGGGGAGCCCCAATCTGGCCCGGGCTGCTGTAGGATGTGGGTGTGTGCGCTTCAGCCAGCAGCCTAATCCCAACGTGAGAACCCTTTTGTGCCCAGGGTCCCTTTATCGGGAGATTTACGAGACGCCAAACTGTTAGGGCAGTAATTATAGCCCCCATAAATTTAATTGCCCTGGCAGAGGCTCCGGGCCATGTGTCTTTGAAGCTTTTCTTCAGCCCCAATGCCCAGCACCATTCTTTATGGCTCTCGGGTGTTTCCCGTTGTCAATAGCCTGTGAAACATTTTCTTAGCCGTTTTATGTATCTTGCGTGAACTTGGTGTCAGGTTATTATATAATGATGATCTCCAATTGCTCTTCCCCACCCTATCCTCTTTCCTCCTCCTTTCCCCCCTCTCCACTCCCTCCTTCTTGGCCTTTTCCTTCGGGGGTTCTGGGCATCCAGTGAACCCCAGTTATAACGGAGGAGAGCCCAAGCGCTCTCGAACCGCCTACACCCGACAGCAGGTCTTGGAGCTGGAGAAGGAATTCCACTTTAACCGCTACCTGACCCGGCGTCGCCGCATCGAGATCGCCCACACGCTCTGCTTGTCTGAGCGCCAGGTCAAGATCTGGTTTCAGAACCGGAGGATGAAGTGGAAGAAGGATCATAAACTGCCCAACACCAAGATGCGGTCCTCCAATCCGGCCTCGGCCTCTGCTGGCCCACACGGGAAAGCACAAGCTCAGAGCCCTCACCCTCATCTCCACCCAGTCCCCGGTGCCTCCACTCCTGTCCCCTCCTCCATATAATCTTTTAGAGACCCAGCTCAGTCTCTACTCTTTACCTGCTCTTCTCCCTTCTTTTCCTCATTCACCTGACCCCATCTGGATCTTAACAGACATCAAACCAAAACTCGACATGGTGAGAAGGATAACCAAAAATAGAAGACATCATCCCCAGTAAGAGTATGTGCTGGTTACCACACAGGCAAGAAAGGTTATCCAGAAGGCTGTTAGGTGGAACAATCTGAGGGCTGAAACAGGCTGTTAGGTGTAAATACCTGAGAAGGACCATTCGCTGTGAAATTCGTTTGAGATGTCTGAAGTGAGCTGGACAGTGCAGCACACTGACTGGGGACATACACTTGTGTACATGTGGCAAGCAGAAGAAAAGAGACCCATCCCCACTCTCCTTACCTCCCCAATTTAACATTAAGACAGCTCATATGAACTGATACTGAACTGAATACATGAGTAGACATTGTGGACCTCACAAGATTATTTAATTCTCAAAATGTGTAGTCCTTAATGGTAGATGTGACATGTTAGTTTCCCTTCCTTGCATTTATTTAAGAAATTGTTATAGAGATATTGTTCTTATTCTGGGCACAATCTTGGGGAGAAGGGAATGCATTTAGACCCATGTGTGGCTGTACAAAGTGTGATATGGCTGTATAAAAGCCATGTGATAAGAATAAACTTCATTAAAAAAAACATTAAACATTGAAGAGACATATTTGTGTGTTTACTAAGCTTTTCATTCAAAAATAACCCCAAAATCTTCTGGATTGAAATGCTTGACCTTGCATGTAAAAAAGAAATGATAGATGGCTTTCAGTTATGTTCACATGGATTCTGACGGCTTTCATAATGTGTGTGTGTGTGTGTGTGTGTGTGTGTGTGTGTGTGTGTGTTCGTGTTCAACTTGAGCTGAACTCTTGTCAAGCTTGACCCGCTATGGAAATGTTCCAAAGAGCAGGAAGGCTCTTGAGCCCTGAGAGGGCTCCTCTTTTTCCTAAACTTGGCTGGGCTTTCAGGTTTCTAGTCTCTGTAAGGCAGAGAAACGTGTCTTTCCCTGCAATGAAAGGTGAAACCATGCAGAGCAGTGGGCCCAGGAGTTTCTGCAGCTGTTCTGCACACTGAACTCTGAACATACTTGGAAAGAAGTGTTCCCTTTGGTATTTGTTGCACCTTCTCACTTAAGTGTGGCCTGTTTCCCTGGAGACTAAAAAAAGTTGTGCAAAGGGTTAAGACTGCTTTTTGTTTTCTTGGCTGATCTTAAGGCACTCTTTACCAAGTACAACTTGCGAATTTTTGTTTGCTTGTTTCTCTTTTATGGGGGGGGGAGAGAGTTTCAAAGTAAAGTAAATTTTCCCTGTCTACCCTCCAAACTATCCTCAGAAGAAATAAAAGGCACAATGAAACCCCAAAACACATCCCAAGGAAATTAGACCTGGAAGAGCTCACTGCTGGAAGAAAGCCAAATTGAACAAGGGTCACTTTCCTCAAATGCTTTGGGATCTGTCTTCTCAGCCTCAGAGATAAAGATTCCCTTTCCAGTCTCGATAATCCTGGTATTTGCATGCTCATTTAAACTGGATGTTCAGGCATGGAGTGCCCTGCAATGAGATCCATAAAAACAAGGCACACCAGTCAGATGCACAAGGGGCAGAATATTAGAACTATCCCTTGGCCTTGAAAAGGTGTAGCTTTTAGTCCATGTAGCGATTGTAACAGAAAGGAAGGGGTTCTCACCTACTTCTGCAATCTCAAAAAAATCTGAGCCCCCTTTTTCTATCAGTGTCAAATGCTTAGCTGATGCTAGAACCCTTTTCACTCCTACTACAATGTGTGTGACACAGGAAGGCTGGTCATTCTCTACCTACAAACAAACCACGTTTGGGAGAGGAATGGTAGGTACCAATCTGTAAAGGGCCCAGAAAATTCAGAGTAGCCAGAGACTTTGCATATACAGGCACATTTTCCCAAGTCAGGAAAAACCTGGCATAAAGGGAATTTTATAAGGTGTGAAAGGGTGCCAGGCATTTCTAGAGGCAATGCAACTGCTGCTTAAACTTATTAACCCTCCCCCTACTACACGCACTTGTAAAACGAAATTAAATCACGCTGAAAATAGCAATTTTCCCAGGAATCATTAATCACCTCATACAATAAATACTTCTTTGTAATTCAACAGCAATTCTGAAAGGCATTCTCTGGGAAAACTCTGTGGAGGAGAGAGGGATCTTCTTGCAAATCATGCAGTCTCAGGCAAAGACTCAGCATCTTGGCTATCTGCTCAAAAATAAAATACCTACACTCTCAGTGGAAACTGAGTGTCAAGCTGCAAAATCTCAAATGGCAGATTACCACACTTTAAGGTAAATTTCTTATATTTCTCCTTTGTGGGAAGGGAAGAATGTGGGACATTCGTTAGCTTCATGCTGGAGATGGTAGAGAGGTAAATAAAGATGATGTCTTTCACTTGTCCATCCAGAAAAGGAAGAGGGTTGAGATCATTCTTTCTTGACATTTCATTTCAAAATGGTATTTTTGTATTAATTATTAAGGTGTTGAAAAAACCCTAAAAATGCTCAAATGATTATGTCGTTTCTTCACAGTGGGAGTTTTCATCTGTTTCAGATTTGGCCTTTAAAGAAGCTTTCTCTAATAGCTTAGAAAGTCTCACTTTGTGCTCCAAAATCTGTGCATTGTCTGCCCTTTGCTAGGGCAACCATAAGAGTTCACTGAAAGGACAAATTTTCTATCTCATTAATTGTTTTTTTTTTTAAGCAAATGCTACTAGCCCCTCAAACCCTTGACCTTTAAAGACAGTATTTTGTGTAAGTGCTATAATTCTACTAAAGTGACCCTTACAATACTCTCCCATTCCCTCCCTTTTCCTCCTCCCTCCCTCCAATACACACTCATCCCAATTTAGTCACAGAGCCAAGCTGTGCATGACTCTGGAGATAAAAGTTTTGTCAACATCTGAAATCAACTTAAATCGGATAGGAGACACTTTAATGGTCACAGTTTGAATTAAGTACTTAACACTCTCCCCCTTGAAGAAAAATGGCACTTTGCAGGCTTTCTTTCCTAGTTTTGCTGAAATCTACGATATACCCGGTGTTTTATTACAGCAGGAATTCAACTGTGACAGACATAGTAGAGTACTTACTACCCAGGATGGGGCTCTGGGGAAGATTACCTAGATATATTAGGATTGGCCCTCTGCACGGTGTCTCTGCCTTATATTCAGCTTTTCCCGAGCACCCCACGCCCTCCACTTCTCATCCTGTTCCCCCCTGGGGTGGGTGTTACCATCTTCTCCTGGGTCCCTCCCACCCTGAGTTCCCTAAACTGTGTTGCTCTTCTCACAGCTACTTTCCTTCTAACAGTTCCAACACAGACACACATCAATAGCCCCTTTGAATGAAAGAAAGGAAAAACAAATGTAGCAAACAAAACCTAGGCATTCATATCAAAATGAGTGGATGCTATGCAGAGAGTCAACCTTCATATTTCTTTGGTCTCTGAATTCCAGGACACAGTCTTGAATGGAAAAACTCAGGCTCACTTTTCACAACTGCTGCTGTCCTGAAACTCCTCTATATTATTACGCAGGGGTTTGAGAATACCCTTTTGCACCCCTACGATTATGAGCTGGAAACAATAGGAAGGGGAAGAAGTGATGTGTGTTCGGTCTCCTTGATAGTATAGTGAAGTGGCTGGAGCTGTCATGAAATCTTTTAGTCTGCAATTTCTGGTTTGGAACTCTAACATTTCTTTTGAAGGCTCCAAACTTATGAAGACCTGCCTGCTCACCCCTCCTCCCTCCCCCCCCCCCCCCCGCCCCGCCATATACCATCAGCTTCATTCTCTCTAGAATCTATTTCTGGAGCTGAAAGATAGATTAACAGATTATTCAAGGAGAAAGAAGTGTGGAGGCCATTTAGGTTCTATTTTCCCAGCCAACAGATAAGAAACTGAGGCACCAAATGATCTTCCCCCAAATGTTCCTTGGGCTAGTGAGCTTGTAGGTTGGGTAGAGCCTTTGATTTCACCCTTTATCTTTGGGGTGAACACATGGGCATCTATTTCCTGCAGAAGACATTCTTCGATAATAGAAATAGACATCTAAGTTTGCACTTGATGTGCTGGGTCACAGGTGAGTGTAGCCTGGAAGATGGGTGGATTTTACCTGTTAACTGTCAAAGCTGCCCCAGGAGATGATGTAACCCAAAAGATTGTAGTCTTGGCATTCAGACAGGTGGGCCCACCTCTGGGCTTCGGAGGTGATAGAAATCAGGGTACTTAAGAGGTGCCTCTCCACTGTCCATAGTGCTGATAGCCCAGAATGACTAATCCTGCTGTTCTGGTCCGCGTGTTTCCAGGGTGGACACTTGCCCCATCAGATCAAGGGTGAATGGGTTCTCTAGGCCTGGGAAACAAAAAATCCAAACAAGGACCCTGGTTGCTGCTGATAACGGTGTAATGCCTGTTCAGGGGAGATATTGAAATGGTGATCTTCGAGGTCACATGACTCATTAAATAATTAATGCAGATCGTCAGGAATGGATGGAGTCGTCAGGGCCTCACTGGGAATGAATGTCTCAGAAGTGAGACTCCAACTTCCTATTTGATTTTTACACACGCACACCATCAGGCTTTTAACTTCTTCCGGAAGGCAGGAAAGAGCTTGTTGACTGGGAGAACCACGCTGGCTGACCCTTGCTGGGTCCTGGGACTTTTCCTGCAGGGTTTCTGGGAGTCCGGGGAGCGCGCACACGCTGCACCGCTGCACCGGGGAAACGTGAGTTCGGGCTCGGGTTTTTGTGGTCACATCCTGGCTTTGGTGATGAAGTGGGAAGGATAATAATGTTCTAATTCACGCTGGGGAAGGCTGCAGAGATACCACAGGACGGGCGCACGGCTTTGTTCAATTTTCCCGGCGTTCATAAATCACACAAGATGGGAGAGCGAGAAAGCCCGGACGCCAAAAAACGCGGAGAGAGAGGCCACAGCCGCAGCGTCAGCGGCCATGGCAGCGAGGGAGAGACCTGGGCACCAACTCGCTGTGACTCATTAGTCTGAAGGATTTATGGGAAACAGCAGCCGTGAATATTAGACTTGGGGATAAGGAAATAGCAGCAATAATAATAACCATAATAATTACAGTACTCCTAAGCTTCCAATGGAATGATGGTGGTAGTGGATGGTAGCAGCGCTGATCTTTCTGGGGCAAAATTTAGTAGCAAAGTGCAAGAAGGCCTCGCCTCACCCTTCTTAGGGTCAGACCAAGAAACTCAAGGCCAAGGGAGCACTCCCCTAGAGGACCTAGAGGGCTAATTTGAATAGGGGCCCTGTGTGTTTCTGAGTCCCAAGAGCTAGATGGATGTAAGGACTGTGGGTCTTGTTATGTTTGCTGCCACTTGTTCAGCATGCTAGGGGGCTCCCAAGCCAGGAGTTAGGGGTCTCAGAAATGTGGTAGGACCTCTCTGAGCTATGGGCAGAGTGTGGGAGCATGGGTTCAAGGTGGCACAGTCACAGCAGAGCCCAGCTAGGGCCCAGGGCATATGGGGGGGGAGATCCTTCAGCAGCATCTCCTGGCCCCCCCAAAGCTGACTGGGGGCACCATGACGATTTCCTGGTTTGAGGGCAGCAATGATTGCAAATATTGTGAGGCATGAAGAATTATATTGTAGAAGAAGTGGGGTGGTGAGCCAGTTTATGGCCTCTGCAGACAGGCAGGGAATAGGAGGCCTAAGTGGTGTTGTCCAGCAGTCTGGTTCTGCCCAGTTTTTCGGCAGCAGTAGTCAGCCAGGTCTGGGGGACCAGACACTGGAGTAGTTCTGCAGGCCCACCAGAAGTAACCTGCTTAAGGATTATTGAATGAATCAAAGGACAAAACCTCCCAAGACTGCTCCGTTCTGTGGACTGAACCCAAGTCTGATTTCGCGCCAGCAGAAATGAACACTATTAGTGAGGTTTCCCGTGATTGAATGCTTCCAGACAAGGCTTCCCTTTGTTAGCAAAAGAAAATAAAGCATGCATTCACATTCCCAAGTTGGGGTGCACGAGGAGCTCTCCCAGTGCAGTCTGCAGCAGGGGCAAAGCCTCCTATCTTCCTACTTTGCCCCTTCCCCAACACCCCCCCCACAAAAAAGAAAAAGCAAAAGGAGAAAGTGGGTGCAGAGATGGAGTATGTATTTTATATTAAAAAAACCCAAATAACCAACTTCAGGCCATTTGTAGACTGGAACATTAAGAGCTATAAGTGTGTCGTGTCACATGGACCAGCGCCCTGGCGACTCCTTCTTGTCTGGGTCACCCCCAGGGGCCACCTTGGAGGCATGCAGGCCCCAATTTCAACTCTGTTCTTCCAGCTCCCTTCCTTTTCGGCCGCCCTTCACCCTTCCCTGTTTATTTGTCTGCAGAGCTCCAGGACACCGGAAAAGGAGATCCCTTCAGCGCCTGGAGTTGGAGAGCTTTGTTGGTTGCTGGTTCCTATTTAAACATCTTTGGAGGTAAGTGCTATGCCAAAACTCTTGGGAGGTGTGGGACATTGCATGGGGGGAGTGGGGAGGCGTTTACTCTCCCAGCTCCAGGCAACCACAGTGAGTTGAAAGAGCTTCTGGTCAATATTTAACTTCCAAAGTGTTTCGGAGCTGATTCTTTTCAGTGGCAAGCCTCCACACAAGGCTTCAAGCAGACAAAGAGTACATCTAACCCCAAAGCCAGTTGTAGACTGGTCGAGCAGTTGCGGGAGCCCAAGATGGAGTATAGGATGCCAGAGTGGGTGTGTTTGTTTCTTCCAACTAGCACCAAACAAACCCAGGCTCTGACTTGTGTAGCAACAGCAAGTAGAGGCCAGGGGCACCGAGAGCCGCTGCTGCGTGGGCCGGTGCTCAGGTCTGTTGAGGTTACTGAGGAGGCTTTGAGTTCAGAAATAGTCCCAACTCTCAGTGGAAAAAACCTGTCTCGCCATTTTGCATTTCTTGATTCTTTTGCCTCTCCTTGGCGTGAGAGAAGTTGCTGTATTTAGGGTGTAGAAGCCCTTCGCAGGCAGCAGGTCCTTTCCAGTCTCTCATGTGAGCCCATTCATGGCTTTTCCTCCAGGAAAAGCTCAAGTCTTCTGTGTCTCAGCATTTTCATTTCCTATTTGGAACAAGGGAAAACTTTAAAATTCTTTTCAAGTTGTGGTTAATTTGTTCCCTTAGTTTGGGATGCAGGGAGGTAATTACTGTGGTTTATTACCTTGTAAAAGATCCATAAATTACATGCCTATTTGGGGGAGGGGCTGCTAGAATTAGCTTTCAGAAGCTGGTATGTAGGAATGAATTTGCTTTGTTCTTTTGGGAATTACTTTAACAAAGTTTTGAGACTTTGTTTTCTATTTCTTAGGCCCAGACTTCACTGATAGATCCGGTTGTTAATTAAGTTAGCATGTTCTTCAGTGGTGTTCTAAAGGCTGCAAGGATATTTCAGATACTATTTCCTCAAACAAAACCTAAGCAGTAATAGTAACAGGGTTACTTTTTCAGCTACTGAATGTTTGTTTATAGAAAATATTGATGAAACATCCAGGAGTTTACAACTCAAGAGTGAATACATTGTTGGCATCTCTGCAAAAAGAACAATTGCAGGTATAAATAGCTGCAGGTCTTTGGAGTCATGCGTATAGCTTGGTATATACATTCACATGTGTGTCCAGAGAATATGGCAGATGTACCCACAGGGAACATCTCATGTCAAATAGTGATCTACTAAACAGAGAGGGTGGGAGGGAGGGAGGGAGGGAGGGAAGAAGGGAGGAAGAGAGAGAGAGAGGGGGGGGCGGGGGGGGGGGAAGAGAGAAATGGACAGAGAGGCTTACCTGATGCGGAGCAGAAAAACTACCAGAACTAACAAAAATGTTAAGTGTAGTTTTGATTAAGAAGTCAGATTACAGTGTTTGAGGATAGATATATCTAATCTGCAAACAACTTTGCAAATATTGGCTAAAGGCCTGTCTTCTTGGTCCCTTGCTCCATCCAAGGTAAATTCCCCTCCTTGGGCTCTGGCTGCCTTACTTACAGCATGGGGTTCCAACCTTGAGAAAGTTAGAAGCTGGTGGGGTAAGTGCAGAGGAACTGATGTCTTTGGTGTCTGTGGTTTTAAAAGTCTCATAGCTTTGCTCAAGGAAAATGGAATTCAGAATGGTGAAAGAAGACTCTCAGCTGCTGGGTCCCTGAGTAGGTTACTCTAAAAGAAGGTAAAAGTTAAATCTTCTTTGGACTTGCTGGGATTTTTTTCCCCTTCCCATCCCATCAAACCACATCAACTCAAGACTTGAATGTTAATTGTTAAACAGCTAGTGGAGCATGCAGTGCCTGGGGCTCCTCAGAGGAGATGAATGCCTCTGGGCCTTGCATATCTCTGAAGCAGTACCAATGGTTTCAACCATCCACTCATGTTCTCAAGAGTTTACTTTTGGTCAAAATTGAACTAGGTGTTCTGAAGAGGGCCCCTTCTTTTCCACTTGATGTTGCTGTAGAAACTCCCTCTCTGGTGAAAAGGGTGTGTGGGAAACTCTTCCAGGCCCTTTTCTAGGGCATCTGGTGAGCTAGATGTGAGTGATAGCGGAATACAAAATGAAAAGATCAGAAAAATGAGAGGATGACTCCTTGGAGGACAAGAGAATGTATTTTGGAGATCAGTCTTTAGTTCTTGCAAGTCCCAACTTGCAAGCATGACACAGGTTAGTTTCCACTTTGGACTCTCACTTACTTCCTAGCATCTTTACTCAAGTCAGAGCTGGGAAAGTTCACGTAGCAGTCTTCTCCCAGGTATACCTCAGACAGACTTATAGGAAGAGTGCTACTGAGGTAGGCCAGGGCTTATTCCCAAAGGATTAAATGCCCCCTTCTATTGCTCTTCTGATTGGGACACACCCCACCCTATGGCCAAGCCTGTCACTTAGAACCTTGCATCCTCTTCATACTCCTACTGTTCCTTTTAGGGAGGAGAGGAGGAGATCCCTTACAGCCTCCTGCAGCTGCCATAAGTGAGTCCTTCAGACAAAGCCAGGTGATGACTTACTCTCAAGAAACAAAAGAGGAGCCTGGAGTCGGGCCTAGTGGTAGAGTGCTTGGCTAGAAAGCCCTGAGTTCAATTTTTCAGTACGGCATACACAGAAAAAGCTAGAAGTGGAGCTCAAGTAACAGAATGCTAGCCTTGAGCAAAAGAAGCTCAGGGTCAGTGCTAAGGCCTTGAGTTCAAGTCCTAGGACTGGAAGAAAAGAAAAGAAAGAAACAAGAGAATCAATCCTGAGAAGTTCATGGCTTTTGGAACAAAGTCTAGAATCTAAGACCAGAAAATGGGAAGTTTTTAGAAAGTGCATGAAAGAGTGAAATACGGAAATAAAGGACACGTCACCCAGCAGAAGATAACAGTAGGGGTAAAGACTTGAGGGACAGATACTTTCTTCTTGAGTAGAATTGAATTAATTCAGGTTCTGCTGGTTCTGGTTGTCTTAGGGGAGGCTATACAGAGGGAATATCAAATTGTCCTGCAGATTATCAGGAGACACCAGTGATGACGGATATTTTTCCCCTCTCTTGTACAGGCAATTACATAATTTTCCCTTATGTTTTCATCTTTAGAAGCCCATAACTCCATGCAGCACACATTGGTACTAGTTTGCTAGGATGTTAGATCTCTTCAGATTTTGCAAAAATATATAGATTTAGATTAAAAACATCTTTCCTATTGCTTTCTTATTGAACAAAAGCAACTGATGCTGAAGTGGAAGTTTTAATGTTTGATCAGGTAATTATAAGACTTTTGGTTTCTTCCATATGTAGGTCCTATGATATGAGTGTTAACATTTGCAGTCCATGAACAAGTTCTTCGACCTAAGCCAGTAATTTCTAGGCTTGGCTCTTGCCCTTTGATATAATGGCCTATAGGACAGAGAAGCAGGGGTGGGGGGGGGACTTGGATGTGCTAGATTCAGCTTGTTGGTGCATGGGAAGCCATAAGGAAAGTTAAATGAACTCTAAGAATAAAGACAGGATTGCTGTACTAGTGTGCTCAAAGAAATGTAAGTGAGATAAGCAGCCTTGTATGTGTGGCATGTATGAGAGAGGTGGCCCCAAGAGTCCTGATATTAAGACAGAACTCTTACTGGCTACTGGTCAAGCCCCCTTCCCCTCCCCCAAAGCTGAATGTTCTGCTTGGAAAACTGGTTCCTTCAGTGGTTCCCTATTTCAAATAAAAGGATTTAAGTTGACGTACGACCACGTGAGCACATAATACAGCACATTATTGTGGTGTTTGGAGCGCAGACCCAGGCAGTCTTTGCCTGTGATTACGTTTTCTAGATTCTCTACAGAGTGAGCTTTCTCCCCCACCCCCACACACCCACCTCCTTCTTCTCCTTCCCCTTCTCCGGAGAGTGCTCTTCCAGCGGGTTGCAGTTTTCAGCTCTCGTGGAGCCATTCTGGGCAAGCTAGCCGATGGGACTCGATGCCACACCAGGAGGATGGAATTTATTTTAAGGTATTTCCGCTGATTGTTCATATCTAAGAGTGAGTTATGGCTGTGAGAGACAAAGGTCAGGCGAGGAGACCCTGGATCGCGGACAGGACCCTCAGCGTCTCTTCCTTTGTTTCTCTTTTAGAACCGAAACCATTTTAATGATTCGTTGTAGTGCCTTGGACTCAGAGTTTAATTTCCTGGAAAGTGTGGGGGTTATAATGGAGAGTTCACTTCGTGAGGGGGGGGCTACTAGGTGGGCCTGGTAGTCTTCAGAGATGGGGTGGCTTTGTTCACTGCTGCAGGAAGGGCTGAAGTCCCAGGAGCAGAGCCAGGGGCAGAGGGACAGACAGTTCTGAAGCTCTGGTAACAGAGGCTGTCCTGGTGGAGATCTTAGGGGGAGGCTGGAGGCTGAGAAGGGGGATCTCTCCTGGGCTGGTGGTGTTTGCTGAATGGGATGAAGGGTTAGAGCTGACCCAGGCAGCCTAACAGATGGAAGAGGAAAATCAATGAAGGAAATGTACAGATGTGCTGCCATTTTATTGATGATGCTTCTAGCCACTTTATTTCATGCTGGGTTGTGGGCACTATTTTTCCCACATGCCTGACTCAAGGAGCTAACTCCAGAGAGTGAGCCATTGTTTCCCCTAGCACCTTCTGCCTAGGGAGAGGTGAGAAAGGCAGCTCAGACCTAAGGAAGCTTTGGGCAGAGTGCACAGGTCACCTGGAGACAGGTTTATTCTCATATTCATATTCTCATGTTGAAAAGGGAGCCTGACCGAGGGTTTGGGCTTCCTGAGTGTGTTCAACTGTGCTCCCTGCCTACCCCCAAGTCAGTGTGGAGAGTTCAGGAACTGGATGATAAGCCCTGCTTTGGAGGAAAGTCTGAAGTTGAGAGCTCAGGAAGGAGAGGTAGATATCTCTTTGTATATGGAGCTCCAGGAATGGAGCCGTTTCCCAGGATGGAGGAGGATGAGACTTAAATTATATACTTCCAATATACTGGGAGATCTGGGGCAAACTGGGCTTTGGGGACCCTGCACTCCAGGGAACAGTGCAACTCTTTGAAAAAGTAGAATAGTTTTTCTTTCCTCTGCTCCCTGTACCAAGGTTGAGTGCCTATGAGTTTCTAAAAATCAATTTGCCCCATTGGCTTAAAAATATTTTTGCTTTCTTTACTTTAAAAAAAAGAAAGCAAACTGCACAACTTACTGGATTGGGATCTGTTTCCCCAGAGAGAGGGCCACTCTGCCCTCTCCCATGCCGACCGACTTCAGTAGTAACCATGTTTAACTGAGGCTGTTTCAAGTGCTCTAAAATACCCCTTGGAAATAAAATGTAAGCTTTAATTGCTGTTCAATTACTTGTCAGCATTTCATATGATTTATGACCCAGTTCTGGCGCATTTTTGACCCAGTTAAACACTCATAAATAATATAGTTTCACTAGAAAGAATGAGAAAGGAAATAGAGGTTTGTTAGAGGCATCTTTTTATTGTCACTTCAGTGCCAGCAAGCAGAATAAATATCTAGCGATGGACTCTTGTTAAAAGCATGCACAGTAAGAAGAAACCAACAGATGCTTTTATAGAGCTCAGATTTTGTCGCCCCCCCCCCTTCCCAGGAAAGAGCTAAATCCACTCCATTTTAGCTGAACTATCTGTTATTTTAAGGGCTGGTCCCTTTCTATCCTCAGAATGTCAGTTTAACCCTCACAGTTTTTCTCAGCACTCCCCTCCACATTCTGGGATTTTGTGGCCTATCCGGCCAACAATTACTCCTCACCTTCCTCCGGGCTGAGCAGCGAGACACCCTGGTGAATGGTAGCATAGAAACACAGCACCTTCACTGCTGCTAGAGTAGTCTTGTTTTCAAGGTTTCTTCTAGTTCCCCCTGGGATTAGAGACTGGGAACCGTGGGTTGTTGGGGAAGTTGTTGGAGCCCAAGGATCCTTCTTAGCAAAGAAAAGCTTGATGGGTTTGGAGGAGCCGGGTAAACTGCAGTGGGATTTTCCTAGAAAAGTCACCGCGGCAATGGGTAATTTCTGGAAGCAGAAAGCATTATTTTCTCTTGGAAACCACAAAACAAAAAACAAAACAAAAACAACAACAATAACAAAAACCCCTCCGCTATTATAAAGTACTCTTTAAAAAATTCGCCTATCCTTGTTCCAAAGCCAGTCCATTGGATTTCAGCGGAGAGGCTTAAGGCCCTGTTCCCCGCAATCTGCGTGCCAGAACGCCAGACTAAAGTCTCTTAGTCGGAATGCCCTTTCTTCGGCCTGCTGAGGGCCGGGGATTTTCAGCCCCAAAGCCACCTAGTCGAGGCTGCGTGGAGGCCCCAGTGTGAGCCGAGCTCGCTGTCTGGATCTTCAGCTCCTCAAGCCCAGCCGGTCATTGGGGTTCAATCTCCACGCCGTTTTCGGAGCTCCACCCGGGAATGCTGAGCGAGCGCACCAAGCCAGGCTCGGGCGCCCACAGACTCCCTGGGCCCAGACTGTTCCTCCTGGGGCAGATTCTCACGGGGAGCCTGCCCTCCCTGCAGCTGGCGGAGCTGAGAAGACGGTGAGAGTCGCGTCAGCAGTTTGGAGGAGAAAGTGCGGGTTGATTATTGACCCACGCCTTCTTTCTTCAAATGCCACGTCCGACCGGCGAGTTTGAAGAGAAAAGGCTGCAGAGCGGATTTTTGCGGCGGGCTCTCACCTCCTACGCGCCGGCTCCCCCTTTCAAGTTGTGTGGCTGCAATATGCCATAAGGAGCAAGTGTTTGCTGTTTTGTGCTCTGTTTACAGCTTTGGGGCGCCGAGTCATAAATCTTGCCCAGCCATAAATGACAAAAACCATTGGTATGCATGAGGCCACCCTGGCCCCGAGTGCTTTTTGATTTCTCCCTTTCTCCCTGGCTTGAGTTTTGCTCTAAGGTGACACTACGGCTCCCCGATGGTTTAAGCATACTACTTATATTTTTAACACCTTCCTTTGAGAAGGCCCCGCCGCCCTTGACGCCTCATCCTTGCACACAAGCTCCATTTCTCTCTTTTTGCAGCATTCACCATGCAGTTTGCTTCCGAAGAACCTAGGGAGCTGAGGGAGGTGAAGAGGGGGTGGGTGAGGGTATATCTCTCTAAAGTGTGGCAATCCTTCCTTGCAGCCAGGGAAAAGCACCACCTTCAGTGGGACTCCTGAGTGTTGGGGGAAGTCGAGGTTTTATCTAGCTTTTGCTGTGTGGTGTTGTGTCCCCGAGCACGTCAGAAGACCAGGTTTTTATGGTGTGTGTGTGTGGGTGTGTGTGTGTGCTCAGAGAAGCCCATTTCACTACTGGGAAGGTGTGCGTGCGTGAGCGCGCCCGCCCGTGTGCACCTCCACCCACCCAGGACCCTTCGCTCCTAGCTGCCAGGAGGTCAGCAGTTTCAGCCGAGTAACGTAACCCAAGCCCCAGCTCAAGTTGTGGAGAAGGTCTGTGGAGAAGGGACGTGCTCTCGCACCTGCCCAGGTGGCTTCTGGCTAGGGGGCGGCAGGTGAAGTAAACTGTCCAAAGTCTAGAGAACTCATTTCTAGTTCTCTTTCCCCACGCCCCGAAAATGGAAATGTCCCAGGCAGAGGGTTGAGTTGTTTCTTTAACGGATTCCTCAAAACTAGAGCCGGGCCAGAGAGCCCCTTTGTGAGCGCCGTTCGTCCTCATTAGCATAATTTTCCTGGACTTTCGTGACGCCCAGGCGCGGGGAGAGGGAGGGTGTTGGGGGTGGGGGAGGCTCCCCTCCTCCCGCCGCTCGGAGCTCCCTCCCTGGCTCCCGCTCCGCCGCTCCCCCAGCCCCATCCCCCACGCCGGCCCGCGCTCCCCGCGCCGCTCTGGGCTCCCCTCCGGCCCGCCCAGCACCCCCACCGCACCCCTCGACCAGACGCAGCTCCGCTTGTCATATTCTTAAGAAACATACCCAAGTCGGTGCCACTAGCCCCAGCAGAGCCCCGCGCCGCGCCAGCGCTTAGCTCCGGGCTGCGGCCGCTGCCCTCGGGAAGGGCAGGGGGCGGGGGTGTGGGGGAAGGGTGGGTGGGTGGGGTGGGTGGGAGGGGGGGTCCAAGCCGCCCCAGTCCGCCCTGGGCGAGCCGTGTCGGAGCAGCGAGGCGACCACGCTCCGCGCGAAGGCGGCGTCCGGGCCTCGGCTCTCCCGCCTGCCCGCCCGCCCGCCGTCTCGGCCGATGCTGAGGGTCGGTGCTCGTCCCGCACCGAGGGGACCCGGCCGGGCCGCCGAGCCGGGCCGGGGGCCGCAGCCGGAGCCTGCGCGCGCGGCGCTCGTCAGAAGTTAAGGTAAGCAGGGCCGCAACCGGCCGCTCTCAGCGCTGAATGGCGGAGTTTACGTCTCGGTGATTTATGGCTGCAGACTTAAATCTCGGTTCAAGAAGAGTTCACAAGCCGGAGCTTCCTTCCCGGCAGTGACTGATACCCTTACACTTCGAGTTCAGGCCGCGTTCCCACCCCCGCCCCCACTCCCCGTGCTCCCAGCCAGCCGCCTCAACTTTTCTGGGTCTGGAGAGAGGGAGGAGTGGGCTCGGGACTCCGGAGTCCTTCCTTCCCCCGCCGCTGGCGCGACCCACGCGGGAGGGCCAGCTGAGGAAAGGGAGGGAGTGGGAAGAGGAACCAGGTGAAATTTGGGCATACCTTGCCCAGAAACAATGGGGCTTGCTTCGTGCTCTCCATTTACCCTCCTCAACGCTCTCGCAGCTTCTGCACCTGGGGGTTATTGTCCAGAAACAGATCTTTGTGGAGGAATCTCCCTCCACCCTCAGCCCTAGCTTGGGGGTCCAAAGCAAAGTTGCCCTGCTGGCAAATGTCCAACTTCTTTACTAGGTTGCAAACTTTGGGGACTGGGTTGTGGGGGAATTGCGCGAGATGGCAAGGTGATTGTGTGCCAACCTCAAACAATAGAAAGGACTTCGGTTGCGTTCCAAAGTTGACCTTATATTTAAAGTTTATGGGGCCTGTCATATGCTTTTGAATTTCTAAAGGTATTTTTTTGTTGTTTTACAAGACAGTGTACAACTTGATTTAAACAAACAAACAAACGAACGAAAAAAGGAGCGAAGCTTAAGCCAGCAGCAGGCCAGTGTTGCCTATTTCAATGAATTAGAAAGTTTACAGAGGATTGCATGTTCAAAATCCACTTACTTTTGTTTTATCTAATGATATCTTGCTGTTCAAATATCTAGAGTAATTTTCTTAACCTGATATTTTATTTTGCACAAGCCTAGTATCAAAAAATATAATGGCAGGCATTAACACTGCTACATGTAATAGAAATTGTTTTGAGTGAAATAAGAGGAAACCTAGACATTAAATTGCAATTTACGATAAATTTTACTCCCTCTTTGCTCTCCATTGTGGCATCTGTAGCTATCTGTTTCTAAACGAGAAACAATACTCAAGGGCTCATGGTCATCACAATAACTCCAGATAAAGGATGCTGTAATTTTTAATTGAGGTTCTGGAAAATTAATTGTGCCTGTTTTCCAGATGTTGGTTAGGATTTTGGTTTAATAACAAATATAAAGGAATCCATTATTAATAACAAAATTATAATCATCCATTGGTTGATGATTATTACATTATTTTTCTAGTTAACATCTGCTCTTTCTGGAAAACTTGAATAAGTCTGAGATTCAGTATACATAGTTGAGATAGGAAGTGTAAAGCCTATTTTTTGTGAATGTGTCATATTTAAAAAAAACTGTAGGCAGAGCAACAATTTCTGTGTGTGTGTGCACGCCTGTGTGTGCCTGTGTGTGAATATTTGAAAGTTGCATTGAACTTTTCTTGCTGATAACTAGAAGTTGACCTGCAGAGGTTGAAAACAAAAGGGAAACATTGATTTTACTTTGCAAACTGCTTTTATAAGTAAGAGCGTGTTGAAAAGGTTTTCAGTGACCTTTTAGATTTTCAGTATGATCCTTTCCCTGAGGTTTCTGAGTAAGGAAACTAAGTAACAAATATCAACAACAACAACAGTACACAAAGATCAGGGAACTCTAGCAGGATTTTATGGCTTGTGCTTCCATGCCTTGTCCGGAGCCAAATGACCCCCATACATCAAATTACACAGCAGTTTCTAAGACAGAACCTATTATCGTTAAGTTGGAAGGAGAGTTCAAGCCGTGGTCATGGAGATGAACGCTGGTTTTTCAGGTTCCTGGTGGGTTGTTTTTTTCTCTAATCCATCATGTTTTAACAGGTAGAATTTGATAGTTGCCTTGAATAACAGCACCTCAGAAAGTCCAAGACAGGGAAGTCTGGGAACCTTCTGTAAAGAGAAGTAAAGAGAAGGGGGACATGGCTCACTTGGAAGTGTCTGAGAAATAGGGAGAAGGAAAGAATAAAGAACTGTCCAGAATTGTGAATTGCTAGATAGAGTGCTGTTGCTGGTCCCCTCCCCAATACACATACATGTGTGTGTATGTGAGCATGTGCATGTTAGCGTGTGCACACACACTGTGTTCCACTCAAAGTTTTTACTTCTCCCTTCTTAGCCACAAGGGGCTCTTTTGAAGGAGGTTTGTCCTATGCCTAAACAGGAGCCTGTTAACTACCTAGCAAGCTCAATTTCTAAAATTCATCATGGTCTGTTATGGGGCAGTTGCCTAAAAGCAAGATTGTACAAGCCTCTCTTGAAGGCAAGAAGATGAGTCCAAGAGGGCTGGGTGGGAAGTCACCTAATTTCAGGGCTCCTTTGGCAAGAGTGAATCCTAAAGTGGAGAAAAGAAATGGTGACCCAAGCTCCCCTTGGCCTTTTTGCCAGTTTCTCAAGATTGGCAGAGGAGTGTCTTGAGCACTCTGAATAATGCCAAGGAGTGAATACCAAAGGGGCATCACAGTTCTTCTTCCCTGGAAAAAGATCCCATCCTTGTTCTTCGTAGTCCACAAAGCCTTTCTCCTTCTGGATTTGGGGCACCCAAGGCTCGGCACGCAGCCCTCACTCATTCTCTTCTCTCTTCCGAAAAAAAAAATCCCCCAACTCCAGACGCAAGTTAAGCAAATATTTGTAGCTGCCAGTAAATTCCAGCAGCTTTTTATAGCGCGGCTCCCCACGCCCGGGGCCAAGTCGTGCTGCTAAATATTGCTGACCACTTTTTCTTTTATGGCTTTCATGTCACTTAGCTATTGAGAGTAAGATGGATTTGCGCGGAGCCCTCACCGCGCTGCACTTCTCCCCCCCCACCCCCAGGTCTGCTCCGGGCGGCTATTGGCGGCGGAGCGTCACGTGACCGCGGGGGCGTGCCAATGTGCGCCCTCACGGGTGTCAAGCCCCTGTCAGAGTGTGCGATCAAGATCGTGAAACAACGCGATGCAAAAAGCTACCTACTACGACAACTCGGCGATCTACGGTGGCTACCCCTATCAGGCAGCCAATGGGTTCGCTTATAACGCCAATCAGCAGCCCTACGCGGCGTCTGGCGGTCTGGGCGCAGATGGCGAGTATCATCGACCTGCTTGCTCTCTCCAGTCGCCAGCCAGCGTTGGGGGCCACCCTAAGGCCCATGAGCTGAGTGAAGCGTGTCTCCGCACCCTGAGTGTCCCTCCCAGCCAACCCCCTGGCTTGGGAGATCCTCCCCTGCCCCCACCTCCACCACAGGCAGCACCCCCAGCCCCCCAGCCGCCCCAGCCTCCACCGCAGCCCCCTGCTCCCACCCCTGCAGCCCCACCTCCCCCTTCTTCTGTCTCCCCCAGTCAGAATGCCAGCAGCAACCCCACCCCTGCCAGCGCTGCCAAGAGCCCCCTGCTCAACTCTCCTACCGTGGCCAAACAAATCTTCCCCTGGATGAAAGAATCAAGGCAAAACACAAAGCAGAAAACCAGCGGCTCCAGCTCAGGTAAAAAGGCACCTTCTAAAGGAGGGTCGTCTGGCCTGGTTTCGGGGCCCCAAACTACTTCCAGCCATAGCCAGCACAGTCTGGGGCCACTGGAGCATTTCCAGACACCCATTGCTCTATCTTCCCTGTTCCTCCCACCAAAAGGTGTCCAGAATCTTTCCAACTTAAGGATGTGAAAAGGCTTCTGTGGACAGGAAACCCCAGAGATCCAATGGGAGTCTCTGGATCTTTCCAAGGGCAAATGGGGCCCTAGTGAAGCTGTTCCTTTTAGTTCCACTCTTAAGAGTCCTGAGCTGGAGGCAGAACCATCCAGAGTGCAACAGTCTCTTAGCACAGCTCCTTTATTCTAATGAAGCACTGACATGCTTCCCATATAGAAATGTGGCAGAATAAATGCAAGCCAAAACATTCTCCAAGTCAGAATCAATGCTTTGTCGATAATCAGAGCCAATTTTTGCTCCAGCAGATGGAGTGGCTGCCTTACCTCTAGGAAGACCTTGCTGAGACTTAGCACAAGGAAGTCAGGGAGAGATGCCCTGGGGGAAGGGATTCAGTTTGTCATTCTAATGGGAACCACATGAGCCTTTTGGAACTGGACTTCAGTTGAGGAAAGGCCTCAGGCCTTTGGCTTCCTACCATCTTGGTTAACTTTGCCCCAGCAAAGTTGCCAGTTCTCTGATCTGGAGCATTTGTGACCTTTAGAGCCATGAGTGATTTGGAAGAACAAGGTGGACAAGAGTCTGCTTGATGGCATAGAGAGCTCTAATGAGTAGGTCACTTTGTAGAGTGACCTGAGCCTCCCTAGATTTGTGTAGGTTTAATGGGATCTTTTCTTTAGGGCAAAGAAAGCCTTCAAATTTTGAGTTTCCACTGCTCTATCCCTTAGGTAGACTTAGAAAGTGGTCAGTTCTCAGGTAGTGATGGCTCATGCGTATAATCCAAACTACTGAGAAGGCTGAGATCTAAAGATTACAGTTCAAAGCCAGTCCTATAGGATAAGTCTTATGAGCTAGGTACCAGTGACTCAGACCTGAATCCTAGCTACTCAAATAGGCTGAGATTTGAGGATCACAGTTCAAAGCAAACCTGGGAAGGTAACAGTGTAAGACTCTTCTCAATAAATGATTTTTTTAAAAAGCCAGAAGTGTATCTGTAGCCCAAATGGTACAATGCTAACCTTGAGCAAAACAAAAACAAAGATAAAAGAATTTAGGGACAGGAAGTGGCACTGTGGCTCAAGGGGTAGGGTGGTAGCCTTGAGCCAAAGAGATCAGGGGGGAAAAAAAAAAGAGATCAGGTACAATGCCCAGGCCCCCGACAAAACAAAAACAAAAGCAAACTTAGTGACAATACCCAGGCCCTGAGTTCAAGCCTCAGGAAGAGCACACACAAAAGACCTAAGATTCAAATCTGTAATAAAACAGCAATGGAGGTGTGGCTCAAGTGGTAGAACATCAGTTTTGTGCAAAAAAAAAAAAAAAAGCCAAATGAGGAGGCCTTGAGTTCTTGAGTTTGAGCCCAGTACTAGTAGACACACACACACACACACACACACACACACACACACACCACACACTCAGTGACAAGTTGACTTTACTGTCTAGTCATTAAGCTGACAGGGAGGAGAGGAAAGGATGTTTGACTGAGTATGTTAGGCAGGTGTGCCATATTTCAGCTTCCTGCCTACAGGCTTAAAAGGCCAGCAAATGAGTCAGCTAAAAAACTCTAAAAAGAAAACACAAGATCAGGAAGGCAAACTGGGATTCGGCCATTCTGTCCTTTTTCCCCTTGGAGAAATAGGCCTGGCTATCTGCATTTTTCCCCCTCCTACTAGACAGAACAAGTATGCAACTCCTACTCCTCTTTGAGCCCAGACGATTAAGGGATCTTGGGGCCCAGGAGGGGCTGGGTCAGGAGCTGGGCGGGGCCACAAGCAGCCCGTGACGCCAATCTCGCTCTCTCTGTCCTGCCAGGCGAGAGCTGCGCTGGTGACAAGAGCCCGCCTGGGCAGGCTTCTTCTAAGCGCGCGCGCACGGCCTACACGAGCGCGCAGCTAGTGGAGCTGGAGAAGGAGTTCCACTTCAATCGCTACCTGTGCCGGCCACGCCGGGTGGAGATGGCCAACCTACTGAACCTCACCGAACGCCAGATCAAGATCTGGTTCCAGAACCGGCGCATGAAATACAAGAAGGATCAGAAGGGCAAGGGCATGCTAACGTCATCAGGGGGGCAGTCCCCAAGTCGCAGCCCCGTGCCACCCGGCGCCGGAGGCTACCTGAACTCTATGCATTCGCTAGTCAACAGCGTCCCTTATGAGCCCCAGTCGCCTCCGCCCTTCTCCAAGCCCCCACAAGGCGCCTATGGGCTGCCTCCCGCCTCCTACCCAGCGCCCCTGCCCAGCTGCGCGCCCCCACCGCCCCCACAGAAGCGCTACGCGGGGGCGGGCGCAGGGGGCAACCCTGACTACGACCCGCATGCTCATGGCCTGCAGGGCAATGGCAGCTATGGGACTCCACACTTACAGGGAAGCCCCGTCTTCGTGGGGGGCAGCTATGTGGAACCCATGAGCAACTCCGGGCCTGCACTCTTTGGCCTAACTCACCTCCCCCACGCCACTTCGGCCGCCATGGACTATGGGGGCACTGGGCCGCTGGGCAGCGGTCACCACCACGGGCCAGGGCCAGGAGAGCCACACCCGACCTACACGGACCTTACCGCCCACCATCCTTCTCAGGGAAGAATTCAGGAAGCGCCCAAGCTCACTCACCTGTGATGGTGGGCTGAGGCTGCGTGCCAGGAGAGTCCCCCACCCCCACCCCACCTTTCTCCTTTGTTTTTTTTTTTTGTTTTGTTGTTTTAGGTTCTTCCTCCCCCTCCCTTTTCTCTTTCCTCGGACCCCCTTTCCCGTTTTGTTTGCTTTCTAATGTGTTTTTATAGTTTATGTGACGTAGCAATCTTGGTTGCTGTAATGGCTGTCAGTAGAAGTAGCGATATTTATCTCATCCTGCCCCTTGTTGGGCCTCTGGCCCTGAATCTTTTACCTTCTCCACTTCTTTGATCAGAAACAGGGTATATGAACAAATTTTCTAGTAGAGTTTCCAATGTGAATTTGTTCGTACGTTATGGCTCCCGAAGGGACGCGATTACTTTTATTTTAATTTTTAGTTTTTTTGAAATTGCACTTCTTGTAACGAGCGAGAAAAAAAAATCAAAGGCGCTTTGAAACAGGGGTTCCCTGTGCAAGGATGACTAAGTGTACGTCTCTCCGTGTGTGTATGCTGGTGAACAGTCAGATTTATTTATATTTTTTTTGCAAGCATTGAATAGTCTAAGTTTTAAATATTATTTATCCCCATCCGTTCGTATTTATATTAAAGAAATTCTGTACCCTGATTGTTCAGAAGGTTTCTTGGGCCTTTTGTTCAATGGTGTATTGGCGTACATATAAACATTTATTTGAAAGGGAAGTATAATTCCATATGAAAACGGTAACGATGCAATAAAACCAGAGAGGATCCAGCATTTGAAAACAGTGGTTTAGGTTTGTAACATCCGGCAAAAATGAAAAAGCAATCTGTAAATGCTAGATTTGTTTTAGAGTTTTACATTCCTTGCTGCTCACATTCTAAAAAAAAAAAAACAAAACAAAACAAAAAATAAAATTTTTATTCTGATTAATATTCGTGTTGAGAAGGTTTTTTTTTTTTTTTTGGTTTGTTTTTCCCCCCTGAAGATGATGGTATGGATGAAATACATACAGGGAGACTAGCTGGCAGAGTAGGCCGCGGTAGGCCACCGACTCTGACGTGAGGCCTGCCTAGGCGGTTCGCCTGAAAGCCAGAAGAATCAGGGAGAAGGTCTGGGTTCCGGCCGGCGGCGGTTCTGGACAGGCTGTGCGGCGGGACCCGCTGGGCTGCCTGGTTCCCAGCTGCTGCGGAGGCTAGCGAGGGCGCGGAGGCTGCAGACTACACAGTTCCCGAGAAACAAAGGCAGTGGAGCCCGCGGCGCGGCGGGGGGCGCACAGGTGCTGGGCGACCCAGAGAAGGGAGACTGCGGGCCACACTTCCTCCTCGGTCGAGAACGACTAGCCAACGCGAGCGGCTCAGAGGATGCTGAGTAGTTGCCAGGAACCATCGGACTCAGAGTCTCTCAGACGGATGCCTACCGGTCCATTATCAACTCAGAAGGAAAGACTTTTTCTTAAAATCTTCACGCAGAGCAGTTCCGGAGGGACCGAATCTTCCTCCAGATCCCAGCAAAAGGAGCTCGGTAGAGTCTCCCTATCCCTTTCTTGGGTTGCAAAGAATCCTTTCCTTCAGTTTCTTTCCGGAATTTAGATTTGCCGTTTCCTGAAATTATTTCCTCTACATCTTTCCTCCCCGCTTTCTTTTTATGGCCCCAGGGGAAAGAAAGGAAGGAGGAAAGGAGGGGGGAGGGAGAGAGATATCTTTCTAATAAAATGCAATTATATAAGTAGTTCTTTCATTTGATGCTACAGGAGCTAAATATTACATTTCCACTTGTGAATGTACTGACTGGCTGACAGAAGCAAAGGCTGGCCCAGTAAAAGGGAGAGATTTCCACCTTCTGGTTACAGAATTACTGAGAAAAGGAACCAAATTCAGAAAATGCAAACCTCAGGGTTATGCCCTGTCATCACCCACCTCCCCTTCAGAGTTGGAAGTGAGGAGGAACCAGCTGTATCTGGGGGATCTGGAGCAACTGATGTGAGAAATAAACCTCCTTGTTCCCTGGATTGTATAAATCAGAGACAGAAGTGAAAAATGTCGCCATTTTGTTTGCAATCCAAAATATCCATCATCATGGCCTCTATCTGCACAACCCACTCCCTCCCCAGCTCCCTCAGAGAATGCTTAGAAAGCAGACACAGAAGCCATTTTTAATACCTGTTGGGTCCCAAAGTGCTGCTTTTGGGGAACCTTTTTATGTTTTAAGAAAAAGAAAAGACTCAGAGGATGTAAAGCTGGACAGCTGCAGAAGGCTGGGTATTTTACACAGAAAAGTGCTTTCCCCACACCCATTCTATAGCTACAGTGCATACCCCCCCACAAGATTTTTTTACCTGTGGGTGTAGTGGATTCCCCCCCCCATGCTAAACTATGGCTCATACCAGAAATGCAGACATCTGGAAAACCAGTTTTTGAGAGGACTGGACTCCCACCTTTTAGTTGTTCACTCTGAGCAGATTCCGAAGTCTTCTGTTTATTCACTTTACAGACATGTGTAAAATTACCTGGGAAAAAATAAGGAACAGTGTTGGGAAGGGGAAGGAATAAATGAATCTCCACCCAAGGAGGAAAATCTTTCAGGGATACCACTATTTGAACTCATTTCTAAAAACATACTCTTTAGCTTCCACCTTCCCTCAGGGCAGAGATTGTAAAATGAGATTCTAATATGATTTCCCATAGCTTGCCAGTCAAGGCATTCATTTTCTCTTTCAAAGAAAAAAATATTGATCTCACCCCAGCTTTCTAGATATTAAAAATAAATCCTTATTAAAATATCTCCTGAGTTAAAGTAATAGATTTAGGGAAGATTTTGATGTCGAGCAGTCTTAGAAAAGGGTTTTCTTCCAGATGGTATTTGAATTAAAGCAACTGAGGGAGGCAGAAAGCTCTCACCCACGCAGCCTTTGACAAAGCCCAGTGATGTGGAGGCAGCCCTGCTCTCTGCAACCCCCTCCCCTTCAACCCTCAATATTTTCTAGTAAAAGCAACTGTCCAGATCTACCATCCCAGGATTCTTAAAGTATCTTTCCTTAAAGAAGCACTTTCCACTGCCCCTCTCCCAGTCTTTAAAAAAGACTAGTTTTCCTTATTTACTTGCGTTTCTTGCTCTCCTCTTTGCCCGGCCACATTTGATCTTGGAAAAAGCTTGAAGCTGAAATGTGTTCTTAAGGGCCAGAAGCTGTCAAGGCTTTTGGTGAGCAAGATTGATCACACCCAGACTTCCTTTAGAGCTTTGTTTGGAATAAAAGCAAGAAAACTGAAAAACCTTACATTTTCCAAAATAGCATCTCTATCTGTAAGGCAATGCTCTGGACTGGTCAAGGTTGGAGGCCACTTTATATCTCATTTCTAACCTAAACTCCTTTTGATGGTGGCCTTAGAGATGGAGTTATGCCCTTGTTCGTTGGTCAGTCTTTCTTGTTTCTTACGTAGCTTTTTCTCCCTGCCAAGGCAACCTCTCTCTCCTTGGCCATCAGAATGATTTATTTTCCTGCCACGGATGCCTGCCGGCCTGGGGGAGTCTGATTGCTTGGTCCATTTCAAAGGAAGCCAAAATGATTCACCATCTGCAGAGGTTTGGGAGAAAAAGAGGCACCTTTTAGAAAGGTCTCTCTCTCACACACACACATGCTCTCTCTTGGTCTTTGTGGCTTGGTGGGGTGTTTTTTTTTTTTTTTGGTAGTTGTTGTGTTTTGTTTTTTTTAGTTACTATTTTATAACTAAAAATGTTATCCCTTGAATCCTCCAACACTGAGCACTGAACAAGACACATTCTATTTCAAACATTAAAAACAGAGACAGGGAGAGAAGAAGCAGAAGCAGAAGAAGATGGAAAGAAGGAGTAGGAGGAGGAAGAGGAGGAGGAGGAGGAAGAGGAGGAGGAGGAGAAGAAGAAGAAGAAGAAGAAGAAGAAGAAGAAGAAGAAGAAGAAGAAGAAGAAGAAGAAGAAGAAGAAAGAGGAGAATGGAAAGGTGGCAGAAGTAGTAGCTTTATATTTATTTCTTGGGTCTCAACCCCTCCTCCCCAGTGCTGTTTCCCACGAGAGAATTCGGGTGCAAACCTGCCTGGTGCCCAAGGAGCCGGAAGATGTGGGAGGAAATGAAGTCTGCCAACACTTGCCGCATCTGAACCAGCCAGCCCCCAGCCAGAGCGACAAGAATAAGGAAAAGGAGAGACAGGGAAAGGAGAGGAAATAAGCATCTAGTCTTTCCCTGCTGATAACTTCCAGCAGACTTCCTGGAAATCGGAAATACTCACCGCACCCGAGCCCTACGGGTATAAAACCCGAAATGCCAGGAGCCGCACGCGCCTGCTCAGGGAGGCATTTCTTTGGCTGGCCGCCTCTTGGCTACAGGGATTTGGACACATGAACCTGGGGTTGCTGTCTCTCTTGGCACATGCATCTATCTTTCTCCAGTCACTCCTGAGAAGTTGCTGGCGCAGAAAGGTCGGGAAGCTTCGAGAGCCGCCTCCCATTTTCCGCTTCCCGCCGGAGCCGGGCGCAAAGCTGTAGTGGAAAAGCCGACTAACAATAGGCCAGGGGCGGATTCCAGAAAGGACTCAGAGAGGGGAGCGAGGGTCTCCTGCGAGGATGGAGAGGTGGACAGCACAGAGAGAGGGAGGGGGAAAGGAGAGAAGAGGGAAAAGAAAAAGAGAAGGAAATGGAAGAGAAGAGATAAGAGTGGACAGGGGGGACAGAAAAGAGGAGATGAAAAGAAGGGAGGGGGAGAGAGAGAGAGAGAGAGAGAGAGAGAGAGAGAGAGAGAGAGAGAGAGAGAGAGAGAGAGAGAGAGAGAGAGAGGAAGGATGAGGAGGAGAGAGAGGAGAGGAGAGGGGAGGACAGGAGAGGAGAGGAGAGAAAGAAAAATAGTTCTGAAATCCAGGAGAAATGGTTTGAGGATGACTAGTGACAGAGTGAACAGAAATAAAAGGGGAACCCCCATTTCCCCTCTCTCTCTCTCTCTCTCTCTCTCTCTCTCTCTCTCTCTCTCTCTCTCTCTCTCTCTCTCTCTCTCTCTCTCTCTCTCTCTCTCTCTCTCTCTCTCTCTCTCTCTCTCTCTCTCCCCTCCCTCCTTCCCTCCTCCTTCCTCATGCCTTAGCAGAACTTATGTGGCTGAGATGCCGGCCCTCGGGTGTCAAAACTTTGAAGATTAATGGATTACTTTGTTAATGACTGCAGGCGTCAGACTGAGGTGCTTAAATGATTTGTGAGGTGCGAGGCGTCTTCTCGACAGTCCTAAACAATGCGGCCGAGTGTGCGGGGGAGGCAGAGGGCAGCCGCCGGCGGGACCGGCAGCGGGACTCACACTCGCACACACTCACGGGCGCACACACTCGGTCCTTGCTGATCGGGAGGCAGGCAGGCCCCCACGCCCCCACGCACTCCCGGGCATTCCCACCCACACCCACATACACGTATTTTTGTCCTGAAAAAAAGTGTAAATAAAGCCTCGCTGGCCCCCAATGAGGCGTTCCTTCCCGACTTTTTTGGATCAATCAAACAGACAGTGGCTTCTTTTGATTAAAGCCCAAATTGTCATTGGGCAGAAGCAATCATGTGACAGCCAATTCGGTCCAATTTCAACCTTGTCTCCATGAATTCAATAGTTTAATAGTAGCGCGGTCCCCATACGGCTGTAATCAGTGAATTAGAAAAAAAACACCCCAGCAGCGATCTTCTATGATAGATTTTTTTTTCCTTTGCGCTTGCCTTTTTCCTGGGCCTTGCCCCCCCATAGCCCCTCCAAAAGAGGGAACTTTTCCTCTGAGGGGGCTCCAAGGAGAAGGCCATGAATTACGAATTTGAGCGAGAGATTGGTTTTATCAATAGCCAGCCATCGCTCGCTGAGTGCCTGACATCTTTTCCCCCTGTCGCTGATACATTTCAAAGTTCATCAATCAAGACCTCGACGCTTTCACACTCGACACTGATTCCTCCTCCTTTTGAGCAGACCATTCCCAGCCTGAACCCGGGCAGTCACCCTCGCCACAGCGCTGGCGGCCGCCCCAAGCCGAGCCCCGCGGGCAGTCGCGGCAGCCCGGTGCCCGCCGGCGCCCTGCAGCCGCCCGAGTATCCCTGGATGAAGGAGAAGAAGGCGGCCAAGAAAACCGCGCTACCGCCCGCTGCTGCCGCTGCCGCCGCCGCCGCCGCCGCCGCCGCCGGCCCTGCCTGCCTCAGCCACAAAGGTCAGTCCAAAGACTTGGCCCCCGGTGCCCGGACCCTCTACCCCTCCGGGCCGTCCCGAGAGCGGCTCGGGGGGAGGGGAGTGTGGGCTGCCAGGGAAGAGGGAGAGGAGGCTGGTTGCCTTTCCCCAGCCCTCGTGGATGCAGGGGTGCGTTGGAGGAAAAGGGATAGGGACCCTGCGCCCCACAACGACGCACAGATTTTTAGGACTGGGGGTGGGGGACTTTCCTAACTTGGGTAATGTGGGATGATTTATTTGAGTTGGAACTGACCTCCTCTTGTCTAGTTGTCCTAGAGTTTGGCTTTTTGACAGTAATGAAGAGTGATAGATCGCTCCTGCTCAGCTAAGCAGCTGATGCATTAATTATAAATTGTGTTGTGGCTAATATAAAGTTTGCTCCCGGATGAAGAGGTTGTGGGGGGGAGCCGTGGGCAGGAATTTGAGAGGTGGAGGAGATGGGGGGTCTCCCCAAGCTGGGCTCCCAGGGAAGGCAGCACAATAGCTCTTCTGCATCCAGGGGCGGCCATTTTGTTGCCGTTGATCTTTTCTGCTATATTTATTCTCCAGTGGAATAATCCCGCTCGGACCCCTCCACCTCCAACTGTGCCTGTGTGTCTTGTTGGTTTCCCTTTCCGCAGAATCCCTGGAAATCGCCGATGGCAGCGGCGGGGGATCTCGGCGCCTGAGAACTGCTTACACCAACACGCAGCTTTTAGAGCTGGAGAAAGAATTTCATTTCAACAAGTACCTCTGCAGACCCCGAAGGGTGGAAATTGCAGCCCTGCTGGATCTGACCGAGAGACAAGTGAAAGTGTGGTTTCAGAACCGGAGGATGAAGCACAAGAGGCAGACCCAGTGCAAGGAGAACCAGAACAACGAAGGGAAATTTAAAAGCCTCGAGGACTCAGACAAAGTGGAGGAGGATGAAGAAGAGAAGTCTCTCTTTGAGCAAGCCCTCAGCGTCTCCGGGGCCCTTCTGGAGAGAGAAGGTTACACTTTTCAGCAAAATGCCCTCTCTCAGCAGCAGGCCCCCAATGGACACAATGGAGACTCCCAAAGTTTCCCAGTTTCGCCTTTAACCAGCAATGAGAAAAATCTGAAACATTTTCAGCACCAGTCACCCACTGTTCCTAACTGCTTGTCAACAATGGGCCAGAACTGTGGAGCTGGCCTAAACAATGACAGTCCCGAGGCCCTCGAAGTGCCCTCTTTGCAGGACTTTAACGTTTTCTCCACAGATTCCTGCTTGCAGCTTTCAGATGCAGTCTCCCCCAGTTTGCCAGGTTCCCTGGACAGTCCCGTAGATATTTCAACTGACAGCTTTGACTTTTTTACAGACACACTCACCACAATCGACTTGCAGCATCTGAATTACTGAAAATCATTAAAAAAGCAAATCAAAGCATCACAAAACAAAAATCCTCCTTGACCAGGTGGTTTTGCCTACTTCTCCTTCTTCGTTTTTTTTTTTTTAATTCCTGGAGTTGATTTTTTTTTGTTTTACTTTCTTCTTGACTTACCCCCTCCCTCCTTTAAATGTTGAGGATTTTCTGTAATTTCTCCTGACCCAGTTTCTGAGCCATTTCTAACAGATCATGTTCGAGTTTCAGATGTTTAAAACCTAATCCAATCCCACAATCCTCTGTGATATTCCTGAAAGCAATACACGAGGCCTGCAAGAAAGTGATCGAAAATTGTATGGTCACTTTCTTTTTATTTTTGTATTACATTAGGATGCATTGTCATGCGTATTTTTGGTAGAATAAATTCTCATTTGCTATAAGTAGCTTTCTTATTTTTTTCCTCCCTCTCTTTCTCAGGACTCACAATGATTTCTCTTTCTTCTTCCTTTAGTCTAAAGTGGTAAATAAAATTCTGGTCACAATTTACCTTCTTTTCAATTTTAATATATTTATTAAGGTGGCATGTTCAAAGTCTTCAACAGAGAGCAACAAAGAAGGAAGCCAGAAAATGGCTAGGGCTTTTGACAAGTGTTTTTTTTTTTTTAAATTTTCCAAGGGAATGAATTTGGTTTCCAGTATAGTCATAAGCTGTAGAATTAAATTACTAATAAAACCAGAAGTGCGCAGTCTAGGATGAGCTAAAGCTCAAGTTTTTGAAAGTAGAAACATAAAATACCTGCAGAAATCCCCAGATCTAGGAATAAGTAATGTGGACTATCTCTAACTAGCTACCCATCTCCAGGTTTTTAACTAAGTTATCAACAATTCATTTATTTATACACATTTGTTTCAAACATCTACATTCTAACCCCTCCCTCACAAGTTTTCCTCCTGTCCGGGCATATTTCAGTGTGGTCGATTAATTTCCCAGCTGATAAGTTCAGGCAAAACAGACCTAAAAGACAGAAAAATAAATAAAACAGAATAATGATTACTAGCCTGGAAATCCAAGGCAGAAGAGGTTCTTTCCAATCTTCTGGTTCAGAATCACTCTTCCCCCCAACCCCCTGGGGTCAAAAAAATCAATATTTCATTCTTAAATCTGTTTACATCACAAATAATGGATCATTAAAGCTCTGAAGTCAGGTTAGCCAGTTATATTTAAAATGGAGGATTTCTGTCCCCTACATGATGAAGTAACACATTTTTTTAGAGAAGGAGGGGGAAAAAAGCACTTTAAGTGAAATGTCAATAAAATATAATCTAGGTGCGGGTGTGTTGCTGAACCGTTCGGATCCTCCCCCCCTTTTTTTTCTGTCTCACCATATTTATTTCTCCTTTCCTGAGCTGTGTTCTGACGGATATTTACTTACCGTGAGAAAAAGCAACATGTGTGTGTGGGGCGGGTTGATTTAAGAACTCAGCTCTTAACAGCAAAGCCTAGGAAATTTCGATCTTGTTTAGTACCTCCTTTCACCCCTTTGCCCATTAAATCCCCGCAGCGCTGGAGGCGCGTGGGGACTGAGGCGGGTTCCCGCCCCAGGCTCAGCTCCCGAGCGGGGCGTCCTGGCTGCGGCTAGGGCTGCGCCACTCCTGGATACGATTCGTCCTAAGCTCATAAATCAACTGCTTTCTATGAATGAGAATGTCATCAAAGAGATCAATTGCAGGAACACATGCACAAATAAAAATCCTCTTACGCATTGCCGGGGATCCCCGTCCGAAAGCATTAAGTTAGAAGGCATTTAGTCATAATTCATTTTTATTGCTCTTTAAAAACAACAGCTTGGCTGAGCTGCTAATGCTATGAACGGCTCAGGGCCTCGGCGGCGTTTTGTCTCCTCACCCCTTCCCTTTCTGGTAAAAGAGCCCTGAACCAGGCGGATGGAGCAAGCTGCTTGCAAATGATCATTTAAATATTGACCAAGCTTGCCTCCATCCACTCTCCTGGGACGTTTACAGAGACTTTCGTCCAGGGTCGCTGGTCTACCTGCTCAAAGGACTAAGGGTCTCTAACACCGAGAAATAGCCCCCACTGTCCCTCCGAGTGGGGGCTGGGGAGGAATGCGAGCTACGGAAGCCTACGGGCTCCAGGCCAGGGGAGGCAGCCTTTGTGAGCAGTGCGGGCCTAGCAGCGCTCCGGGCGGCCGGCTGGCCGAAAGCAGGCCGGCTGGGTGGTGAGCTGAGTGTCCAGCCTGCAGAGAGCGGGGGTCAGTGCGGGGAAGGGAGAGTCGCTCACTTGTGTCTATTGGTCTGTGTGAGGGTCTAAATTTGAGATCACAAGAAAACACCTCACTGGCTTCCAGGAGAAGGAGGGTGTGTAAGTGAGTGAGTGTGTGTGTGTGTGTGTGTGTGTGTGTGTACGCGCGCGCGCGCGCGCGTGGGGGGGAGGTGGTGGGGGGTGAGAAGAGCCCAGAGGCCCAAACTAGCAAAGAAGCAAGAACCTCTGGGGTGGGGAGGAGACAGCCTTGCGGTAGGTATTTGGAAGCCAGGAGGACAGTACAAACCCTGGCTAAGGCCCACAAAGAGACAAGAATGCGGCCAGGGGAGGAATCAACAAGCAGTGGCTGAGAGAACAGATCACTGGGAAAGCAAATACTCTACACTGCCAGTAACCCCCCTCCCCCAATCGTGCATCTTACACCCCAGGGCTCATTTATCCCATTGTAGGAGGCCTGGGGATAGCAAGGAACACGCCAGTGAGAAGGGGGCCAGTGCCTCTGCCAGGGACCTGAAACTGAGGCAGGAGGAACTTTACTCCCTGGGCTTCCCTTTAACCGTGCTTGGAGGGTGGGTCAAAGGTCACAGAGAAATACCTTCGCAAAAGGAATTATATGTGTGGGTTCAGTGGTATGGAGGGAGCGTAGACCCAAAAATCTGCATGGATTTTCCCTCATGGAGTGTTTGGGGGGGGCACATTGCTATATGTAGAAAACGAATGCAGAAGACTTGGGGTGACTAACACAGAGTTGTGTTAGTCTGGAGAAAACTTCCTTTTCCTAATAGGTTGGAGAGGTGGAGAAAGTAGAGATCCCAAACCACATATAATCCTTATTACTAATTTCATCTGTTGCAAACATCAGAATAAAATTTATGCATCATTGTCTGCAGGCTGTTTAGGTCGTCTGTGATCTCTACTATTTGATTAGGTCAATTCTTTGCTTGCCCTTTTCTCTACAAGCCCAGGGTTGACATGAAACCCAATAGTAAACAACAATTAACAGCCCCATCAACATCAGTGCAAGATGGGGGTGGGGTGGAGCACAGGATCCCTGGTCTAAGAGGACGCTTATATTTGCTTTCCCTTGGGGAAAAGACTTGAGGGTCCATATAAGCAACTACACTGTCGGTTGGAAAGGGGAGGAGATGCTGTTGGGAAAGAGGAAAATCCCATCCATCCACTCTCAGCCATCTGTCCCCAGCCCCTCCCACCTGCCAGACTCCCTCCCCCCGCCAGGTGTGAAAATTGAGGTTGTGGTGGAAAAAGAAGGCTCTCCAACTACTAATGTGCTCCTTCAGGAATATCTCTCTCTATATATCTATATCTCTCTCTATCTCTCTCTCTATATCTATATCATGACTGGGGTGTGTGTGTGTGCGGGGCTCTGCATACTTTGCAGAAGCTATTGGTTTGGCCCTGCGAGGCCTGGTAAGAGCGCGCAGGCTCCTGGGTCTTGAAGGGCCGGCAGATGGCCTGAAGAGCACCCCCGGGAGGGCACGCTGACCACGTCTGCTGGCGTCATCTCTTCCCCACCCCCTTCTCCCCTCAAACTCCCACGGCCGCGTTGCCTAGGATCTGGGAGGGCTCCCAGGGCAAAGCTGAGACGCGAAAGAGAAAGGGGCGGAGAGCGGGGGGGGGGGGGGGGAGGGGGGGAAGAGCGCCCGACGAGCTGGGCCGTGCCAGGCCTTTTTCAGCCCGCTCGATTTCAAGAGCTCACTCGCTCCCCCCCCACCCTCCCCGGGGGTCGAATTACATAAGCTCTTCATTGCTATGCTAATAGACTGAGGAAGTTTCCAGGCAAGGACTCAGAGAGGAGGGGGAGGAGGGAAGTTTCTTTTTATCCTCGTCCTCCCGGCCACGTCCACCCGGGTCCTCCCAGCTAGTCCACTGCACCCGACCTAGTCCATTCTGAGCTTGGAAAAGCCAGTGGTACAGCCACGCCCTGCTCCACGGTTCTCTGAGCTCGTCACAGTCCCCACGGCTTCGCAGCTGGAGCTGCCGGGTGGAAGCCGCCCGGAAAGCCCAGCGCACGGTGTCCGCCAGATCCCCAGCTTTCCGGTTCCGCGCGCTCCCAGCTCCACCGGGATCCACGAAGCCACCCAGTGATCTCGGGATTACTGATTCCCGCCCCAGGAGAGCCGGAAACCCTCATCCCTTCTCACCTCTGGCCAGTTCATCTTTCTGATCTCCGTGGGGAGGGGGCGGGGGATGCCGCCTAGCCCCCACCTCCCGAGGGAGGGGAGCGGAGTCGGGCGCGCGCAGCCTCAGGTCCCCATGGTTCCAGCGCTCTGAATCTGCCTTTGCAGCCGCCGCAGCTGCAGCTGCCGCCGCCTGGGCTGCCTGGGGGGGCAATGGCACGTCACCTAGACTGAGGAGCGCCGGGGATTTAAATGCCACTGAAACAGTGATCCATCACCGCCGGAGCCCACAAACTTTCGCAGCAAGCTCAGCCATTGGCTGTCAAAGTCACGTGCTCCTCCCCTTGCGCCCTCCGCTCGCCCGCCCCCCCGCTCGCGCACTGTACATTCATATCATTTTTCTTCTTCGGCCCCATGGAGGAAGTGAGAAAGTTGGCACGGTCACCCAGGGCTTCGCAGGACCGGGTCACTCAGTGACAGATGGACAATGCAAGAATGAGCTCCTTTCTGGAATACCCCATGCTTGGCAGTGGCGATTCCGGGACCTGCTCTGCGAGAGCCTACCCCTCCGACCATGGGATTACAACTTTCCAATCCTGCGCGGTCAGTGCCAACAGCTGCGGCGGCGACGACCGCTTTCTAGTGGGCAGGGGGGTGCAGATCAGCTCGCCCCACCACCACCACCACCACCACCACCATCACCATCATCACCCTCAGCCGACCACTTACCAGACCTCTGGGAACCTGGGGGTGTCCTACTCCCACTCAGGCTGTGGTCCCAGCTACGGCGCGCAAAACTTCGGTGCGCCTTACAGCCCCTATGGGTTAAATCAGGAAGCAGACATAAACGGTGGGTACCCCTCGTGCGCTCCCGCTGTTTACTCTGGAAATCTCTCATCTCCCATGGTCCAGCATCACCACCACCACCAGGGTTATGCTGGGGGCGCAGTGGGCTCGCCTCAATATATTCACCACTCATATGGACAAGAGCACCAGAGTCTGGCCCTGGCTACGTATAATAACTCCTTGTCCCCTCTCCACGCCAGCCACCAAGAAGCCTGCCGCTCCCCTGCGTCCGAAACGTCTTCTTCAGCTCAGACCTTTGACTGGATGAAAGTCAAAAGAAATCCTCCCAAAACAGGTTAGTCCTGCTGGTCAGAAAAAGCTCTATGATTGATTTTGGAACGAGCTGGTTCGCCTAGTTTGTCATGGAAAACTAATAATGATTTTTTTTTTTTTGAAGAGAAGGGTTCTTGCTTCTAGCCTGTGTTGTAGGTTGTGAGGAGACTGCCCAGGTGGGTTGGGGCAAAGGAATCTTTGGGTTTAAATGTTCAGGACGTAGGTGTGTAACGTGTTGCAGGCGGGGGGTTGTAGGTGGTGATAGTGTTTCCTTAATATCTCCATTAATCACAGACCATGTTAATGGTTGACTTCAGGTTAGCACTTCACACCTCATCACTCACCTTCCCCAGCAGGGTTTGCGTTGCGAAGTGTCTTGATCAACCTGGAATATTGCCCTGAAGTGTGCAGGCATCTTCTTATGGGTTGTGAATTTTGACCTTTTCTTCTCCTCCTTTTCTTTCCCCACTCCAGGGAAAGTTGGAGAGTATGGCTACGTAGGCCAGCCCAACGCAGTGCGTACCAACTTCACTACCAAGCAGCTCACGGAGTTGGAGAAAGAGTTCCACTTCAACAAGTACTTGACCCGCGCCCGCAGGGTGGAGATCGCTGCCTCCCTGCAGCTCAATGAGACCCAGGTGAAGATCTGGTTCCAGAACCGCCGAATGAAGCAGAAGAAACGTGAGAAAGAAGGGCTCTTACCCATCTCTCCAGCCACCCCACCTGGAAGCGACGAAAAGGCTGAGGAATCGTCGGAGAAGTCTAGCTCCTCACCCTGCGTTCCTTCTCCTGGGTCTTCTACCTCCGACACTCTGCCTACCTCCCACTGAGGCCGCCTGAGCCCCAGACTCTGCAGCCTTGGGCTGGGATTCCTTATCCAAAGCACATTCTTAGCTTATCTTCCTTTCCATTTTCAGGCTCTCTCTCTCTCTCTCTCTCTCTCTCTCTCTCTCTCTCTCTCTCTCTCTCTCTCTCTCTCTCTCTCTCTCTCTCTCTCCTCCTTCTCTCCATCCCTCCTTCCCTCCTCTCTCACTCCTTTCCCATCCTAACTGGAGAGGCTCCTGGCCAGGTTACTGTGTTTCCAGAGAATTCTAGATACTTGGTTGAAGGTTAACTCCTTAATCCACACTGGGTATCAGCAGCAACTTCTGAGGGGCTCTGACAACCCTCCTTGCTTTTAGCAGATTTCTCAGCCAATGGTCTTTCCCTTTCAGCTATTCTTTGGAAAGTAGTTCCTTTTTGTCAGCAAAAACCATGCCCACAAGGGAGGCATTTCATTTTTTATTTAAGTGTATACTTACATTTCTCCTCTACGTTGCCCTTAAAAGTAGGATAGAGAGAAAGTTTAAGAGGTCTTGAAAGAAGAGATGCACTATGGATGTGCTCACACAATTAATTCACCTCTTAATTTAATTCGATTTCATGTGAGTTTGCTGATTGTAAATACTTTGTCCTGAGAGATTTATCTTTATACAGATTTTCTAGAAATGCTTAGAGTAGGTGAATAAACCAGACAGGGTGGACAAACTCTCAAAAACTGGTACAGTTTTACATGTGATTAGAGATGAAAGAATAAAGACTTTCATTTCAACCCAATCAGATGCCTTTGAGGGTGCCCCAAGTTGTTCTTTCATTGAATTTGGAAGGTCTGAAAAGCACAAGGTTCAGAATCCTGGCATCATGAACTCTCTTCCAACCCTCCCCATTTCTTCTTGCTTCTCCTGACACCTCCATTTAAAATTTGTGTTGGGTTGTTAGGAACCTAAGGGTATTATTCAAATCAACTTTTTCTTTCCACCATTATCTTAGCTGGATATGATGTATTTGCAGCTCAATTGTTAATGTGATGGATGGCACAATGAATGTATAATTTGTGTGATTCGTGAATAGTCTTTTGCATGTCGCACAATGTTTTGATGTCCCTGATGTACCACACTGAGTTCTATCAGTTATCCTTTGTGAACTTATGATATTCCCCATTTCCTGTACAATCATGAACAGCTCTGAGATCTTGGAGTGATATGATCCAGAGCAGAGTTTACGGGTCTTAAGATGTCTGTAATAAATATATTCCAATTTCAGGTATGCTTAAGTTTCTGTGTATTTTACTGGGCTACAATGCGTTGCTTCCTAAAAATTTACAAGTGAAGGGGAGAAGTGTGTATTTTCAAAGAAGTGGGCCTATTCCTGAATTAAATGACTTTTCCACTATCACGGAGCTGGAGCTACCCCTATGAATGTCATTTCACCTTATCAAATGTCTATTTACTGTGTTGATTCTCTTTTAAAACAACAACTCCTTTATTACAATCTGGATTAAAGGTGGGAAAAATTGTGAAGAAACTTATGAAATAGACCTATTTTTGCAACAAACATAGTTACTTCCTGGGTCAAGTGCTAACCTTTTCACCTCTAGCTGAATGATGACATATATATAAACAGAGTCTCCTTCAAAAGCTGAAACTGTCTTCAGTCAATCTTTCTTCACATCAGTGAACCAAGAGTGAAGAGTCTCACATTTAATTACCTCTTGCATAAAGATATTGTGAGGATGAGCCTCCCCTCACAATCCCCTCCTTCTATGTTTTGAGATTTGTCATGTAGTGTTCCAATATATTCCATCTCTAAATTGAATATAATCTGTTTTTGGTAAACCCTTGTGTACCTCCATCCATTTTTTAATCAACATTCATTCCAAAGGCTCCCCATCCCTGCCTCTGAGTTGTTGATCTTGTTTCCTTCAGACTCAGCTTGGATTTCATAGGTTGGATTTACGTGTGACTGTAAAGAGTCAACAGTTCTAATTTTATATAACTCAGGAAAACATTTTTTTCCCTCTAGGCTCATTAGATTCTTCCAGGTGAGTTGGTGGAAAGCCACCTTGAAATCTTTCAATATCCAAGTGATTTCAGACCAAAGCAATGTATTCGATCTTCCACAGGGAAGCCAGCAAATGATAGGGCTCAAAGTGGCACTCTTCCCACACCACTTGTCACTTTTCCTTTACTTTTAACACATCTTTGGAGGCTTTGAGCCCAAACAGCAGAGCAGAAAATTCACAGCTTCACAAATAATTACAGGCATATATCTTCCTCCCCCTCCCAACCATGTTTTTTTTTTTTTTTTTTTTTTTAAGGATTGGCAGGAGAGAAAAACCTGCAAAAAGAACTTGAGATTTGTAGGCCTTCTAGAGCACCCTTGAGATTTTCCACACATCCCTTTAACAAGGGGAAGCTTGGATTTTGCAGGCACTGTGGCTGCGGCCATATCAAGGGCGCCAGTGCTGCTGGGCTCTGAGGTTGCGGGTAAAAGTGGATGGAGAACTTCAAAGGCTGCGAACCTTCTCTTTCATTGCCCGCTTGGCCTTACACTGTATCTTTTGTTTATTAGTGTAAGACCACACAGCAAAACAGATGGCTGGTTTCCAAATACTTTAATGTGTTAAAGTATCATTTGCATGCCACTGACTTGATTTCAATATCTAAAAGCAGGGCTGGACCTGCTGGGATCCCAGATTCCAATCTTCAAGGTGCTGGTTTTAATGTAGCTGAGAGAAGAGAACGATAAATTATAGCAAAACATCCCTAGCCTTCTCTAGGTCATGGAATAAATCAGCTAACAAGCAATGCATTTAGGAAACATTAATATACCTTTCAATGAGGAAAACATTTGTATCTTTTTAGCTGTCCCAATCGATTAAATCAAAGGCGCTTAACACATCTTATTTCAAGGTCTCTCTTTTTCTGTTTTGGTCTCAAAGGAGCACCATTAGCTTCTTGAAAAATGACAGCAATTGTAACTGAAATTACCTAAAGGAGGAAAACAGAAAATAACATTTTCTTGATAAAAAATAAGAGCTAGGATCTCTACTAAGGACCTGGAATCATTGCAATATGAAATTCATTTTCAAATGCTTTTCCTTCACTTCTTCCTCAGCATTTACCTAACTACTCCCTAAATTCAGGATGCCCTCAAACGAGGCTGAATTGAATCTTGCTGTGACTCTGTGCCTGCTCTGGGCTTCACCTTTGAAAGTTTACTTTTGGAGGCTATTCAGATGCAGTGGTGTTTTCCTCTGGGGCAATCAGATTCAAACCGATCAATATTTACTCAGTCTGAAAGGGTTGTTGAAAAGGCTGCTAACAACAAACTGCTTAGCTGCTCACCCCTGTTTAATCTCAGGTTCACCGAAAGTTCAAGAAGAGATGAATGCAGTGATGGGTCACTTTAGAATGAGTCCCAGCGGTTTATCTGAGCTCTCAGCTAAAGGCAACAATTATAGTTTCATTCTTCTTTGGTAAAGAGAGCAACTTTCCTATTATTCTTTTGCTAAACAATGTTTACTAGAAACTTAAAACACTTTCCTCTTCCCTCCTCCTTCTACTTCCCCTACATTTTTTTTTCTTGGAAGCTTCCAGCTACCCTTCCTCTGCCCCCTCCTCTAGTTTGCTGCCAATCCAGTAGGTTTCATTTGACTTCAAATAAATTATGTGAACTATTAAAAAATACATTAAATCCATCTGATGGAAGAAATTCAATTTATTTCAGATGCCACAAGCTATGAAATGAAACCCTCTGGGCCATTAGAGTTTCTCATTGGGAAAGTACAGGACAAGATTGAATTGAAATCCATTTATGTTTCACTAATATCGACAACCAGGGCCCCAATATCCATCTGAAATTGGTGTTCAAACAGGAGTGGAAGGGAAATTAACTTGTACCAAAGCAAATACTTCAAATAGAAAGTCAACTTTAAGATTTTATACTTTCCTCATGCATGAGGCTTTGAGAGATGAAAAAAGGAAGAAGAAGAAGAAGAAGAAGAAGAAGAAGAAGAAGAAGAAGAAGAAGAAGAAGAAGAAGCAGCAGCAGCAGCAGAAGGACCCAAGGCAGCCAGTAGGGAATGGTGGGCAGAAAATACTGGACACAGAAGCTAATTGCTACAGCTCTTCAAAGGTCAAAGTTCATGTAATCACTGCATAAATGCATACTAAATAGGGATTTATTAAGCTTTTCTGATGACCGAGCACGTCGGTGAAAAATGGTCACTGCTGTTGGTGTTTCTTCCTTCAGGATAATCATTCTTTAAGTAGATGCAGGATTTTTATTTACTATTTTGAGAGACAAGCAACCATTCTATTGGACAGCTTTGAGACTGGTGTGTGGACAGATTTTCTCTAGATTGGATGGGACTGTAAAAAGCACTCTTAGAAATGCTCCTGTCTTTTTCAATACACAGGGGCACAAAAGTTAGCATGCCTATATCAAACTAGCTCACTGGGTGGCTAACTCTGGTGACTGTCTGCCATAAATAAGCCCGCTTTCAGCTTCACATTTCTCAGAGCACACAGAAATTCTGCTTTAGAACTCCCTTTATAATAGATGATCAGAACTGAGTGAGACTTGGCTACCTAACCTCTTATTTATGGATTCAGGAAGGCACACAGAATTGGATTGATTTTATGGAGAGCACATTGCCAATAATCAATACTGACTTCCTAAATAAAAATCAGAATAGCTTACAACCTGAGTGCAGTGCACTTTTAAATTCTAAAATTTGCATTCAATTCTTTCACTCCCACTTATTCTATGTAGTTTGTTTCAATCTGGATCTTTTTTTTTTCTTCTGTTTTTGCTCTATTGACCAGTCAAATTCTTAATTTTGAGGCTGTCAGAATGATTGAATCTTTGAACTGTATATTCTATCTTGAACAGTGAAGATATGATTTATTCATTCTTTAAAAGCATACATTCTTAGAGTAAAATCATGCATGTGCTTTTATTAAAACCTATTTTCTAAATAGAAATGAAAGTTTCTTGCATCCAAGTTTGCTCTCCATTAAAATGGCAAAAGGTACTAGATAGAAGGAGTTTCAAAATATAAGGAACATTCCAGGGGGGGGAACCCTGAATCTTTTTCATAGTTTTGTCCTTGATTTTCATGTCTCCTAACTTGTTCTACCCATTCTTTTCCACTTAATTCCCATCTTCCCCACTTTCTTCTCCATCTAACACACATTTTTCATATCCACATCATTAGCATAAAGTTTCTTTGGATCACAATTTTCTGCATTGTAAACATCCCAAGAATCTCAGCAGAACCTGTTGCTCAAAGGACATCAAGGGCTGGCAGGGTTTGAAGAGCTAATCTTAGAAACTTGGAATCCTAGGAGTGCCTGTCCCTTGTCTTCGGGAAAAACATCAGCCATTTAAATAGATAGTTAATTTAAACAGATAGATTTAAATAGATAGTTGACTTCCATTACAGAACTGCAATCCCACTAATCCATCCATTTCATAGGGGTTACATTTTTGTCTCAAAGGAAATAGGGCAACCCTGAACTCCAACTGTATCCTTTGAAATATGCTTGAAAGGTTGCATTTTGTGTTTATTGGAAATAAATGAAAAGACCTACTTTCCCCCCCAGCGTTTCCAGGCACAACTGAAACACCTGTCTCCATTTTTTAAAACAGTCTATTAAGATTTATTACCATTAAAAACCTGTTGAAAAATGGTTCAGCCACAAGGCCAATCTATAGAAATCAGATTGTCTTATGTTTTCATGTCAGGCTTATGTGGTTTGCTTGCAACCTCAAATGAAAAAGCATTAAGCTTCCCCCACTCCTTTTAAACCGCGTTGGACATTTTACTAATTATAATCTGCTTCGTTTTAAAAGAAAAATCATCACACTGCCATAAGGCGAATGCAGAAGGAAATGATTTAAAATGGTAAGGCTCCCCTCCTCTGTCTTCCTCCCTCAATCCTTTCAAAATAGTAGAAATATGGCTCAGGTCAAGTACGAGCGGGAATTTTCCACCCTGGGTCTCAGTTCAGGACGCGCAGGAAGGAGACTGCGGTCCAAGCCCAGGAGCCAGCTCAGCGCCGGGCAGCAGGGCGTTCGGCCAGCGCAGACACTTCCTCGTGGCCCGGCCAGGGTCGCGTCTGGCGGGGAGCATCCGATCTGGCGGGTGCGAGGGTCGGACGGGCACTCCATGGCGGGGTGGCATAGGGCCTTCGCGACCCCGCTAGAACAGCTCACATGGGGTGGACAGAGCTAGCTTTCCTTCTCCTAGGCCTCTAGTTCTCCAGTCCCCCCTCTCTCTGGGATCCATCCAGAGCCTGCAGGGAAGCGTATGGGATCCGCCGAGACCAGCAAGCAATGTGCAGGCCTGGCGGGTACAGGCAGAGTCTGCCCGAGATAGGCAGAAGGGAACAGCTTCCAAGCCCTTCTCCAGCCTGGAGCTTTAGATAGGTCTGAGGGCTGCCTTTCTGTCAGCTGGCATCTTCCAGGGACTTAGAAGGAGGCCTCCTATGGCCTGGTTCTTTTCCTGTCAGCATGACCCTCCTTGCAAGTATTACTGAGGAGTGGTACCTGACTTGCTGAAAAAATTTGAGCTAGTATTAGGATTCAAACTCCAGGCCTCACGGTCTTGCTATTCTTGCTGGCTCATGACTGACTGGTGCTCTACTATTTGAGCTAAGCCTGCAGTCCAAAATTTTTTTTTGTATTAGTACTAGTACTAGAGTTTGAACTCAGCACGTGGGTGCTATCTTTTAGCTTTTTTTTTTTTCTCAAGGATAGAGCTCTACCACTAGAGCCACACTTCCACCAGTTTTTGCTGATTAATTGGAGATAGGAATTTCAAGGACTTTCCTGCCAGGACTGGCTGGCTTTGAACCATCATCCTCAGATCTCAGCCTTCTGAGAAGCTATGATTACAGGCTTGAGACACCAGATGCCTGCTTTGTTACCAACAAAAACCCACTGGAACTGTGAAGTAGACTAATCACATGCATTAGTATTGACTTCCCTAGTGGATCTCAAGCTTCTTGAGGACAAGACTCTCAACTTCCAGTAAAATGAAACCACTGGTCCTTGTAGTAGACAGAGCTCCAGACTGGAATTCAGGATCCATGTGGGCTTAATTTTCATGTTCTATTTGTACACATGTAAGAAGTACAATGTGATCTTTTGGCAACATATATAATTATATGTTATATATGCAGATATGTATATGTCAAAATAGCAGGAGTATATATATATATATATATGACTGATCAACTCAGAGACGTTAGTAACTTTAAACTTTAACCATTTCTTTATTGTATTTTCAAATTCCTTTCTTTTCTATGCTGATATATATAAAGCACTATTATTATCTTGATCTAACTCCAAATAAAACAACAGAACTTATTCACTTTATTATGGCCCTCTGTTGTTGATAGCCTCTAGTAACCACAATTCTACTCTCAGTGTGTATGAGATCACATGAAATGTGATTACGTGTGGATACCTTTGTTTTGTTTTTCTCATTCACAGTAGCAGCTTGGATCCCCTATTCCTGCATCCTAGGGATTAAAACTTCAGCCTCACAAACATGTGCTCTAATATCTTGGCCCTCTGAAGTCCTTAGTTATAAAATAAGATGGCTGTTCTTGCTGCCTTTAAGATGTCCTCTCATATTTATGTGGTTTCTCAGTATCCTGAAAAATCTAAGTTGGGATTCTTCTGAGCCACGTCCTCTGACAAATATTTTATAAGTGTTACCTCATGCAATCTTTACTCAGGTCCCTGATCCATTATTTTGAGCCTGTAGAGATGCAACAGGAGTGTGGTCCCATGATGATAAATATTTCATCCACTGAATCCAGAGTTCAAATTCTCCCCTGCCCCTCTCTCTGCTAGTAGTGGGATCTGGGCACTGTCCCTGAACTCCTTTTCTTCAAGGGTAGTGCCCTACCACTTTGCCACTTTCGTTAACTTGTTAATTAGAGATAAGAATCTCAAGGGGACTATCTTGGCTGAGCTGGCTTTAAACCATGATTCTCATATCTCAGCCTTCTAAGTAGTTAAGATTATGGGAGTGAGCCACTGGTGCCTGGCTTCAGAATCCAAACTGTTATTCATTTTGTTGTATCATTTTACTACAGGAAAAATGACAGTATAAAGTATAAATCCTTTACAAAGTTTTCGGGCTATCCTTTGGGGGGGGGTAGGAAGAGGTGGCCTGATGTTCTCTGTGAGGGAGCTGTCTGTGAGCTTTTGTGTGCAAGTGAAACACTTTATCACTTGAACCAAGCTCTACTTCTACCTTTTTGGTAGTTATTTGGAGATGAGAGTCTTCCTGTCCAGGCTGGCATTGAATGATGATTCTCAAATCTCACTCTCCTGATAGCTGGGCAGGCACCAGCCACCAGCACCTGGCTCATTTTCTTTTATTTTATTCAAGTTCTACTACAATAAATAGTCACTAGCAAAAAGTTAAAGAGCTGAAGAAACTGCTTAATTTCAGACATATGTATACAAACTATGGTTGTACACGCATGGGAAAGTAAACAAATGACAACGTGAATGAAAACAAACCCACAGAAAGGCCAAGTGTAAAAACAAAAACAAAGCGAGAAGTAATAAAGAAGTCTTTCTTCACATTTGATACTAACTGTAGGAATTATTTAAGAGAAAAAAGACACTCCTTATATTCATAGGTTATGTGTGTGGCATGCCTAACATGGGAAAAAAAGAAAACATTCACTATAAATACAGATGTTTTGTCTCTTTGAAATCTATTGTTCCTATGGGTAGAAGACTTTTTCCATCTCTAGCTATTAGATATTTTATAATCCACAAATACAATCATAAGAAATGATGAAAAATAATTCAGCATCACCCCAAGGGTTAATCTTCTTGGCTTACAATTTAACATTTCTTGGTTATAACCAATGAAACCAAAGCCATATAATGAGTGATTGTTGTCCTTAATGTACTATGTTATCTCTCATCTCTTTTGCTGTCCCTGGGTTATCTCATATTGTTACAGTATCTCACTTTGTTATCTGATATATTGGATATATTTGTATTTGGTTATTTGAAATTGGATAGGGAAGGGGGGAAAACAAGATGAGGGGTCGGGGTGGGGGGGAAGGAAATGGGGACCAAGACATGAGAAAGAGTATCAATGTATGTGAATTAATGTACCTTCTATCTGGTGAATATAATGTAACCCTTCTATTAATTACAATAAAAATATATGAAAGAAAAAAATAAGATCTTGAAGGAATATATATATATATATATATATATATATATATATATATTTGAGACCTAATGATATCTGGCCTTTTCCAGGTAAAGAAATTGAGGCTGAAAAGGATATTACCAGCAACAGAAGTTAGAAAAATTCTTACATTTTCTTCTTTCTTTCTTTCTTTCTTTCTTTCTTTCTTTCTTTCTTTCTTTCTTTCTTTCACTTGCTTGCTTGCTTTTATGGGTCTTGGGGCTTGAACAGCCTGGGTACTGTTCCTGAGCTCTTCAGCTCCGGACTAGCACCCTATCCTTGGGCCAAGCCCCACTTCTTGTTTTCTAGAGGTTAATTGGAGCTAAGAGTCTCAGGCCCTTTTGTGGCGGTGCTGGCCTTGAACTGTGATCCTCAGATCTCAGCCTCCTGAGTAGCTAGGATTACTGGCGTGAGCCACCATGCCTAGCCTATATTTTTGACTTATATTTAAGCATATTAAAATGATGAGTAAAACTTAATTCTAGCCTAAATGAGTTAATAACTGATAACAAGTTACTATAGTAAGCTTAGCAATTACAGAACTAATTAAGTATTGGATATAACAGCTCTTAAGGATAAATAGGTTTGAGCACAGTAGCTTACAACTGCAGTCTTACTCAGGAAGCAGAGGCCTGAGTTCTGAGCAAGAAAACTCTATGAGACTTCACTAAGCAACAAAGTACTGAACTGGAGGTGTGCCTCAAGTGGTAAAGTGCCAGCTCTGAGCAGGAAAGCCAAGTGAGAGTGCAAGGCTGGCAAATAAAAAAAAAGCCAGGGATATAGCTGAGTAGTACTTGCTTAGCATGTTTGAGGTTGTGGCTTTCATCTCTAGCGCTGCAAAAATAGAAAAACCAAGCTCCTAATTGCTTTTCCTAAGCCACTCATATAGCATGGTAGGTCATTGGAGGCTTCTGGAATCAAGCTCCATGGGAGCTGAGATAATACTGACTTCATCAATGGAATGTAAATCAAAAGGTCTAAATTTGTAATTCATTGCCTTATATTAACACACACACACACACACACACACACACACACACACACACACACACACTCTACACAATTTTGCTAGGCACCACTGGCTCATTGTTTGTAATTCTAGCTATTGAGTTGGCCAAGATTTGAGGATCATGGTTCAAAGCCAACTTACGCAGAAAAGCCCACAATACTCTGATTTCCAAGTAACCACCAAAAAGTCAGAAGTTGAGTTGTGGCTCAAGTGATAGAGCACTAGCCTTGAGCAATAAAACTCAGGACCCCAAGTTTGAGCCTCAGGTACAAACAAAATTTATTTATTTATTTATTTATTTATTTATTTATTTATTTATTTATTATATTCAGCAAACTATGGCAAATTTCCCTCCCCTTCCCCCCCCCAGTTGTGGGGCTTGAAATCAGAGCCTGGGTGCTGTTCCTAAGCTTTTATGCTCAAGGCTAGCACTCTACCACCTTGAACCATATCTCCATTTCCTAGTGGTTAATTGGAGAGAGGAGTCTCATAGACTTTCCTGCCTGAGCTGGCTTTGAGCTGTGATCCTCAGATCTCAGCCCCCTGACTAGCTAGGATTATAAGCATAAGTCACCAGCGCCTGACTTTATTTTTCTTTTTTTGAGTGTTGTTGGCCACCATTTTAGCCTTGCTTCTGAGTGGTCTCAGTGGTTTCCAGCACAGTCATGGTGAGTGTGCTAGAAATTGCCTCCAGTTAGTGACCAGCTGTGGTGCTTTGATACTATGGTGTCAGTATAAAGGCTGGGAAAAGGTGCAATGTCTCATCACCAGATTGGCTTTGTGGTGACTATCAAAGTTTTCAATTTTCAAGCTGATTTTCAGTTTTCCTAACAATTTTCTGAGACACTCACATATGCCCATTATAATTTAAGCACTAGTAGCCATTTTCTGTGGCTTACAACCAAGAATCTTGATATACACACTACATAGTATAGCAGAAAGTGGTACTTTGAAAAATTTTAGAGCCTGTGAGATATGGCCTGAAATTGTGAGGAAGAATTTGGACCAGAAGACTTAGACCTATCTGCACAAAGTGGGCCAGATAGTAGCTTCTTTACAGTCCATTTTCCATTCCTTTTCCAGCTTTGGACTATTTATTGCACACATACTTTGCATAACAAACAAATATATAACACGAGCCAAAAAATAGTATTTTTCTTTGCCTACCAAGAAAACATAAACAATACCGAGGGTAGCTTGGCGGTAGACTGTATTGAGTCCCTGAATTAAATCCCCAGCATCATCAGATAATTTAAAAATTACAAATGTATCTAATTGAGTTAGACAATAAAATGTATTTCCTATTGTATTTTGCAAGCTTTCTATCTTATCAGCTTGAACAAATATTTGTTTTCCTGGGGATGAACCTATATGTAGAATAGCTGACACTTGCTGATGTCTTACATTAGTATAAGGTACTTTTCCAAGCACTGTATATACTGATTCCCTAAAAATCCTCCATATAATCCCATGGTGTAGGTGCTATAATTCCCATGTTAAACAGGAGGAAACACAGCAAAAGGGTACGCAGATAGGAAATGGCAAAGTTTACTCGCAAACTCTGTCTCAGGGCCTCCTGAGCATTCATTCCTAGCAAACACTGTGCTGTCCTTTAATTGCCTTAACTGACCAGATTTTCCTTTCTGTTTCTATACCTTCCTCTTTTCTTGTCTTTTCATTCTTCTCTTATTTGAGGATAGTGTGAGGGCACCCTTCACATCCTGATTGAGTACTCATGATTGGGGGAGGTGTGTGGTGGCATGCTCCACTGCAGGTGGCTTTTCTGACCTAGGAATTCATTCTGGTTTCACCTCTTCCTGACCTCTACAACCACTATCCTTCCTCCACTTGGAGCTTCTCTCCTCTTATTTACTTTGCTGCTTCATGTTTGAATTCTGTCTTATTATTTTGTACCTTCATGAATTAAGACACCATTTAGGGATGATGTACAATTTTACAGATACAAGACACTATTTCTTCTCAAAGAGTTTCCAGAAAATCACAGTGGGAATAATTTATTATCTAATTTAGGCAATGGTGTATTATTTAGTAGTAATTTTATTAGAATATAATTAGACATTTGAACTTTTAGGGTTTATTAAAAATTGTAATGAGAAATCTTAACCCTTTCTCTGCTAAATGTGTAATCTGGGTGAATATTAGTGAAGCACAGACAGCTTGCTCCTGTTTATCCTAGCTACTTGGGAGGTTGAGAGCTGAAGATTGTGGTTTGGAGTCAGCCTAGGCAGGGAAATCCATGACACTCTTATTTCCAATTAAATACCAAAAGGCTGTGGCTCAGAAATGGTAGAGCATTAGCCTTAGCACAAAAGCTAAGGATCAGTTCCCAGGCCCTGAGTTCAATTCCTAGCATGGACAGAGAAAAACAAAATTAGACATTAACTAAGAGAATTTTAGTGGTATAATCCATTTATTTGCATATTTTCGGTATGAGAGAGTTAGGCCAAGAAATTTTGTAAAGGGATTCAAGGCAGGTTTGAGTTGTGCAGGGACACAATCTGATTTGTCTAGAATTTGAGAATGTGGAATGGGAGTTTCGTTGCCTTAAATAAGCTTTTAGTGATACACTATTATAGAACTAAGACATCAATCTAATTTTTTCCTATTTACAAGGGAGTTGTTTTGAAGCTAGGATATTATTTGATTCCAAATCGCTGTGATCCCAAATTTGACATCAACTAAAGACTAAAGACAGAGTAAACAAAATTTGTAGATACTTTTATTTTTATTTAAATTTTTTTCAGTCATGGAGCTTGAACACAGGGCCTGGGTGCTGTCCCTGAGCTTTTTGCTCAGACCTAGCACTCTCCCATTTGAACCATAGCTCAACTTTCAGGTTTTAGGTGGCTAACTGGAGATAAGAGTCTGACAGACTTTCCTGCCTGGGCTGGCTTCAAATGGCAGTTCTCTGATCTCAGCCTTCTGAGTAGCTAGGATTACTGGGGTGAGTCATCAAGTAGCTGGTGTTACTTTAATTAATGAATTAATTAATTGCTAGTCCTGGGCTTGAGGTCAGGGCCTGAGCACTGTCCTTGGGCTTTGTCAAGGCTAGAGTTCTACCACTTGAGCCTCAGCACCACTTCTGGCTTTTTTCTATTTATGTGGTACGGAGGAATCAAACCTGGGTCTTCGTGAATGCTAGACAAGCACTCTACCACTAGGCTAGGCTCTTGGCCCCTGTGATATTTTAAAGGTAGAAATAAAATTATGTTTCACAGATATATCCTGATACAAAATTATTTTTTAATTTTGGTAAGTATAGGATGAAAATGTAAGAAAATGCCTATACTCATTCTTCCTTCTAAGTAGTTGAGGACAACTTGGCAAGGACTGCCATGCTGGTCCCTTGACATGATTGGGAAGAAGAGAGAAAAGGACTGGTTGTTGCCCTCATCATTTTGTTCATTGCTGTAGGAGACAATGGGCTTGGTGTGAAATCCTCTGCACATAAAATGTAATCACCCACCTCCCATTTCCTCTCATATTTGGCTGAAAGTCTGCAGAACCAGTTTTGACCCTTTTTTTGCCTTTTGACCTGTCAAACTCTAATCTGAGCTCTTAACAGCAGTCCCTCTGAAACCTGGCCCTCTTCCTACAGGAACAGAATTCCTGCTCTGCTCTCGTTTACCTTTTCCTACTTCTCAGAAAACTTCTTGTATTTGTTTCATAATGTTTTTTTTTGTTGTTGTTGTTGTCATTATTGTTTTCTGTGTGTGTGTGTGTGTGTGTGTGTGTGTGTGTGTGTGTGTGTGTGTGCGTGTGCGTGTGTGTCCACGCATGCGCGCCAGTACTGGGGCTTGAATTCAAGGCTCAGGCACTGCCTCTTAGCCTTTTTACTAAGGCTGGTGCTCTACCACATGAACCAGACCTCCAATTCTGGCTTTTACTAGTTAACTGGAAAAAGTCTCATGGATTTTCCTACCCAGACTGTATTTAAAACCTGATCCTCAGACCTGTCTCCTGAGTAGGTAGGATTATAGGTGTGAGCCCCTGGAATCTGGCTTTGTTTCATAATATTATAATCTGCCTGTGACTGTTATTCTAAAGTATCTGAAGAGAGATTAATAACAATAATAATAATTAATATTATAATATATTACTATTATTATAATACATTGCTATAATAATAATAACTACTACTATTATTATTCATCTTTGCTCTGCCTTACATAATTCTTGGCACATGGCGAACATGAATGAATAAAAGAAAGGAATTCTTCCTGTAGATTCTAAGCATTCTAATGTGATCTTGATTTCACAAGGCTAGAAATGCCAAGTGTGATTTTATACTCTTCCTTGTGGGGAATATTTTCTCACTTGCTTAAATTAAAGTTTAAAATTCTTTAAAGACAGGGATTTGCTACCTTTGCCTTCACTTCATGATACAATGAGGGGTGAAATGACTTGAAATGTAAATGTTGCTTGAATTAACATATAGACTAAGGCTTATTGAAGCTAAAGTGCAACTAATCAGTCAATCAAAAAGTGTAAATAACGATATAGAGTCTTTTCTGTTTTGACAGGGAGTGGAGTTCAGAGAGAAACTAGTGTTTGGGTCTTCCTGGGAGCAGGAGGGGATAAGAGTTCAAAAGGTCATCTAGGTAGCTACAAAACATAGAAAGGGAAACTTAAGGACACTGATTTTTTTGCATTTCTTTAATGTCTCAAAGTTAGAGAAGCAAAAAAAATGGCGCAGTGGCTCACTTTTGCAGTCTTGTAAAAACATTGGGAACTGTTTGGTCCAGTGTTTTGTAGGATTTATTAAGATCTGGATTTTTGTCTTTGTGTACTTTTAAAAGTACCTCATTACAAAAGGAATTATATTTTCAGAGAAGTTAAGTAACTCTCTTATAATGTAAAGTATACCCTAAAATATCTAAATAGTAGATTTGAGTACTTTATAAGTGTTGTTAAAAATGGCCTAAGAAGAGAACTCTTGAAGATAAAACGTGTTTTGAATTTGAGCTAAGCTCCTAAATAAGGACTGCCATAATATACATTTTATGGTAAATTGCTAATATGAAAGGATTTTGATATGCCACATTACTGAAGTAGAGCTGTCAAAGTAGTTCAAGGAACTCTGCAAATTTGTGGTTAGTTGTCTTGTCATCATCATTCTTGTCTTCTTCACCTCCTCCTTCTTCTTTCCTTCTTTTTTTTGCTGGTATTGGGGCTTGAACTCAGGGCCTTTTTGCTCAAGATTGATGTTCTACCATTTGAAGTATACTTCTGCTTTTGGCTTTTGGGGGGTTAATTGGAGGAAAGTTTCTCATGGACTTTTTTGCCTGAAGTGGATTGGAACAGAGATTCTCAGATCATAGCCTTCTGAATAGCAGGAATTTCAGATGTGAGCCACTGGCGCCTGACTCTTGCTTAGTTTTCTTGATACTTTTGGGAGGGAAGAGCCAATATGCACTACACAAGTAATTAAAGATGTGTCAAATGATCACTTTACCTTTTAAAAAACAAATTTCTCTGGGCCAGGAGTTTGGCCAAGTGGTAGAGTGCTTGCCTAGCAGGTTTAATTCCCTGGTACTACATACCTAGGGGAAAAAAGAGCTGGGAGTTGTACTATGGCTTAGCCTTGAGAAAGCCCAAGGACAGTGCTCAGGCCCTGAGTGCAAGCCTAGGACTGGCAAACAACAACAACAAATGTCTCTGTACTTAAGAAAATAAAATGAAAAGGGAAGGGGGAAAACAAGATGCTTGGGAGGGGGTGGGAGGAGGGAAATGGGGACAAAACATGAGAAGTAACACACCTACTACTTGGCACATGTAGCTATAACCCTTCAATACATTACCTGGACAATAAAAAATTTAAAAAATATTAAAAAAAGAAAAGAAAACAAAAACAAAATAAAAAATTCCCCTGAGTTTGGGATTAGAGCTTGAAAGTCAGATGCCATAGGTTTTAATTTCTGTTTCTATAACCAACTAGCTGGATGGTATTTCATCTCTCTCTAGATGGGAGTGAAACAAGTAGCAGCCAGGTGCTGGTGGCTCACATCTGTAATCCTAGTTATTCAAAGGGCTGAGATCCAAGGATGATGATTCAAAGCCATCTTGGGCAGGTAAGTTCCCAGGAGATTCTTATCTCCAAAACCAGAAAACCAGAAGTGATTTTGTGGCTCAAAGTGGTAGAGCATTAGCCTTGAGCAAAATGAGCTGTGGGACAGTAAGACCCTGAGTTCAAGCACCAACACTGACAAAGGAAGCAGCAGCAGCAGCAGCAGCAGGAAGAGCAGGAGTATCCGGACAGGGAGGACATGGGACTGGAATTCATGCTTTAAAGCCAACTTAATCCTAGCTAGCTTCTTCTTTTGCTTAAGGCTACTACTCTACCACTTGAGCCACAGTGCCACTTTTGGCTTTTCCTGTTTATATAGTATTAGGGAATCACACCTAGGGCTTTATGCATGCAAACAATCTATCACTAACCCACATTTCCAGCCCCAATTCAAAAATCTCTCTCTCTCTTTTTATTTGTTTTTCCTTCCTTCCTTCCTTCCTTCCTTCCTTCCTTCCTTCCTTCCTTCCTTCCTTCCCTTTCCTTCTTTATTGGGAGTCACAAGGCTCCATATCATTGCTAACGGTCTTCATTTTAGCCTTTCCAGAGTGTGTGCACCACTACATTTGCAGTAAAATTTTATGTACAGTCCCAGTAGTGCCATCCAGAGTGATGGAGAATCATGGATCACTAGTTAAGTTTCTAATGCTTCTGGTAGAGGCTTAACAAGGCAATGAATAGGGCAAAGTAATGAAAGCATATTGCCAAAAGACATTGTCCTTTTTATACATTATCTACTATAGTGGTGGTAGTAGAAAGCCTTCCCTCTCTAATTCCATAGTTCTTTTTTCCATTTTCACATTTATCCTCATTTCCTTGAAGACATTGTCTGGAAGGTTGGAAGGAGAGGGATGTTGTGTTCGGCCTTGTTGAAAGAAGCAGGTGAGTTTATTCCTCCTTCATTTGTGAATGTGTTTGGAAGCTTGTATCAGACAGTCACTAAATTCAAGAAATAGTTATTACAGAATAATACATAAAATGTATAATAATGAATAAAATGTAGGCTCATGTGCTCATGTGGCAAGTTTAGGCTGGTCTGCAAGTTCTGTAACATAGCTCTTTGTCTAGTAACATAGTTATGACAACATAGGCAGAACAAGATAATTTTTGTACTCTGAATCTAATGTATAGTTTAGTGAAGATTTTATGTGTAACTAAGAATCACTATTGCATTTCCAATTCTTTCTGGCCACTCTACAAACACATGAATCAGAATAAAGTAGCTAGACAGACCTGAATTAAATGTATATTCCCATAATGGTTATTATTTTTTCTTGCCTTGACATTATTATAGCAAGCTAAAATAATAAGAGATAAGTGGCTCTTATAAATGAACCATTAAAAGAAACAGTTAGCCAAAGTTATCATTGATCTTTCCCTGTCTTTTACTTGTAAAAACTAATGTGGTGAATAGCTATGGAGTTACTTTCTTTAATAATTAATCTGTTGCAGCAGGTCAGTGACCAGATGTTATTTTTATATTAATTTATAGTCTGTCCACTTAATCCTTTGAATACTTCACCTTCTTGTTATAGGGTAAAACAATTTCTTAATTGAAATACAAAAAATCCTGGAATAGAATCACCTGGCGGATATTCATTAATTTATTGACTGATTTTATCTATCTATCTAATCTATCTATCTATCTATCTATCTATCTATCTATCTATCTATCTGTCATGGAGCTTGAACTCTGGGCCTGTGCACTGTCCCTGAGCTCTTCAGCTCAAGGCTACTGCCCTATCCCTTGAGCCACAGTGCCACTGCTGGTTTTCTAGTGGTTAATTGGAGATAAGAGTCTCATGGACTTTAGTGCCCAGGCTGGCTTTGAATCTCAATCCTCATATCTCAGCCTCATAAGTAACCAGGATTACAGGTGTGAGCCACCAAGCAAGGCTCTTATTTTATTTTTTGATGCCAGACCTGGGGCTTGAAGTCATGTCCTGAATATTGCCCTGAAATTTGTTATTAAGGTTAGCACTCTACCACTTGAGACACAGCTCCACTCAGCTTTTTGCTTGGTAATTGGAGATTAGAGTCTTGTGGACCTTGCTACCCAGGTTGAGTTCACACCATGACATTGGATCTCAGCCTCCTGAGTAGCTAGGGTTACTGTCATGAGCCACTGGTGCCTGGCTGATTGACAGAGGATTTTTTTTTTCCAGTCCTGGGGCTTGTACTCAGGGCCTGAGCATTGTCCTTGGGCTTTTTCAAGGCTAGAGCTCTACCACTTGAGCCACAGTACCACTTCTGGCTTTTTGCTATGTGTGTGGTACCAAGGAATCAAATCCCGGTCTTTGTGCATGCTAGGCAAGCACTCTATCACTAGGCCAAACTCCTGGCCCCAAATAATTGACAGAGTTTTGAGACTGGATCTAGCTATGTAACCTAGGCTGTCTTCAAACTCAGCTGTATGGTCTATTTGGCCTTAAACTCAAGATCTTCTTTTAGTGAGTCATAAAGTAGAACATCCGAAATGAACTCAAGTAGCAGACAGTTTAACCTGAGTACATATAATATTGATAGTGTGCAGTAAAGTATTTCTTTTCTTAAATTCTTGGAGGGAAAGCCTGTACTTTATACTCTTCTGGCCAGAATATGGCATCTCTCCACTTAGCTACACATGCCAGGCTGCTACCACTCTCAAAAGAGCAGAGCTGCTGGCTTCCTCTCAATGCTAATTTAAAATTTCTGGCAATAACTGTTACTATAGTTTCTTACATATCTGCCTCTCTGTCTCTCTATCTCTGTGTCTCTGTTCGTTCTCTCTCTCTCTCTCTCTCTCTCTCTCTCTCTTCTCTCTCTCTGTCTCTGTCTCTCTCTCTTTCTCTGTCTCTCTCTCTCTGTCTCTCTCTCTCTCTGTCTCTCTCTCTCTCTGTCTCTCTCTCTGTCTCTCTGTCTCTGTCTCTCTCTGTCTCTCTGTCTCTGTCTCTGTCTCTGTCTCTGTCTCTCTCTCTCTCTCTCTCTCTCTCTCTCTCTCTCTTTCTGTCTTTGTGGAATACTGGGACTTGAATTCAGACCCTCAAGCATTCCTTTGGCTTTTTCATCACCAATGGTACTCTACCACTTGAGCCATACTTTCAGTCCAGCTGGTTTTGCTTGTTTATTGGAGATCGAGTCTCATAAACTTTTTTGCCCAGGTTGATTTTGAACTGTTTCTCACATCTCAGCCTCCTGAATAGCTAGGATTACAGGTATGAGCCACTAGCATCCTGCTGCATCTGCACAAATTTGAACCTAGTGTTCAGCTTCTGAGATTTTTTTCACTCATTTTAGAAAATGAATAACGAATGCTTTAAAATAACATCGAGAGGGCCGGGAGTTTGGCCTAGTGGTGGAGTGCTTGCCTAGCATGCATGAAGACCCGGGTTCGATTCCTTGGTACCATACAGAAAAAAGCCAGAAGTGGTGCTGAGGCTCAAGTGGTAGAGCCTTGAGAAAGTCCAAGGACAGTGCTCAGACCCTGAGCTTAGGCCCAGGAGTGGCAAAAAAAAAAAAATAACAGCGAGAAAAAACCCCAAGAAATAACAAATGCAATAGAACTAAAACACACAGTTAATTTGGAAAAGTATTTTTCTCTGTCTCTCTTTTAAAATATGCTTACTTGTTGCTTTCTTTAGATATAACCATTCTAATCCAGGTAAAACAAAACAAAACAAGGAAAAATGATCTACACTGCCTTGTTATATCAAAGCATAATTCCAGCTGGAAGGAATCCAATATGAGCAAGGCTATGTTTCTTCACCCAATACACACAGCCACTGAAGATATAGAAAAAAAATGTTAATACTTACCTCGTGAAGAGGAAGTTGTGAATTTTTTTATAGTCCCTGTAACTCATGCTGTCAATTTTATCTGTGATTGGTCCATGTCAAAAATCAGAGTAATTAAATGGAACGACAATTCCATTAAATATGTCCATTCCATTGCATTGACAATAAAGCATGCACAAATTTACAATTAAGGTTTGTCTCCTTTGCTAAGGAAAGTGTGATAAACATTAAATTGTGCAGACATGGAGATCTAAAAGGGTATTCATTAAAGTAAAAACACGAGGGCAGTGCTGTCAGGATTATAATGTCTTTTTATGTAATTACGCTTTTCATAGCATATTTTTGACTGAATAGTAATTGCCTTTGCACAGAGAAAAAGACAGGATCAGCTAGTTTCAACTGGTCTTATTACACCTCCTTTCCTTTTTAAATTTGCAAGACAGCACACAACTGTAACTGTTTATTTAAATAAAAGCATATTTGTTCCAGTTCTTAGCTTTCAAAGGGCAACAGACTTTCAAATACAGTACACTGAGCTTTTAATACAGTTATTTTGGCATCACAAAACACACCATTAAAGATGAATATGGAAAGAATGCTTAATTTCCTAAGTTATCACTAGGAGTCATCAATATAATGGAAAGAAAGGAGATTTGAAGCCTAGCCCAAGAGTGAACTGACAGCCATCTCTAACCACCATGACCCAAGAATGACCCTGAGCTCTGCAGGGTGCAGGAGAAAGATCTGTAGCAGAGAACAGGAATTAGATATCTCACTGGCTGGGAGGTCCCACTGCAGCCACCACAGTAGCTTGCAAAGTCTGTGACAAATGGTAGTACAGACATCATGCTCTTTTATTATGAATTTAATATTTATTTAAGTTCATGTTTATTTAATATTTATTTACCTGTTCACTGTTTTGTAAGTGTGTGTGTGTGTGTGTGTGTGTGTGTGTGTGTGTGTGTGTGTTTGCTGGTACTGGGGCTTGAAGTCAGGGCCTGGGTAATAACGTCCCTTAGCTTTATTAATTAAGGCTGGTGCTCTATCACTTGAGCCACAGCTCCTTTTCTGGCATATTTGCAGATTAATGGTAGACAAAATTCTCAAACTTTTCTGCCTCGGCTGGCTTCAAACCTTGATTTTTAGATCTTGATTTCTTGAGTAGCTAGAATTACAGGTGTGAACCACCAGGTTCCTTTGTAATAGTTTAATGGTCATAAAAGAACAAGTAAGTTTAAAAATATTATTTAAAGTAATTCACTCAGGCTTTTAACTATTCATATTGTGTGCATGCCAACAATTAATTTTATGACAATTGAAAATTATGTTCAGAAATTCTTAAATTGACATTTAACATTTTAGGATAAAATCACATTTTGTTTTATTTTAAATCTCTTGCTTACTTAAATCTTCATAACTGGATCAATAGTAGTATATGGATTTGAATTTAATTGCCTTGCTCCCTTGTCACAGAAATGCCATGTCAAAATGTGTATTTAGGCCGGGAGTTTGGCCTAATGATAGAGAGTGCTTGCCTACAATGCATGAAGACCAGGGTTTGAGTCCTCAGTACCTCATACATAGAAAAACCAGAAGTGGTGCTGTGGTTTAAGTGGTACATATAATATATATATATATATATTATATCTGTATAATCTTTCTGTCCCTATTACTGGTACTTGAACTCAGGCTCTTGTTTGGCCTTTTCACTCACAGTTGATGCTCTCCAACTTGACCCACACCTTCAAGTCCAGTTTTTTTTTTCTGGTCAGTCATGGGGTTTGAACTTTAGTCCTGGGTGCCTTCTCTGAGCTCTTTTTGCTTAGGTTAGTGCTCTACCATTTTGAGCCACAATGCAACTTCTGGTTTTCTGATGATTAATTGGAAATAAGAGTCTCAAGGCCTTTACCCATTCAGGCTGGCTTTGAATGGCAGATCTCAACCTCCTGCATAGCTAGGATTACAGGTGCAAGCCACCAGCTCCTTGCTTATGACAGTTCTTTTCCTACAATTTTTTTTTATTGTGATTAGTAAAAGGGTTACATGATATTTGCCAGATAGAAGGTGCATTAATTCACATACATTGATACCCTTTCACATGTCTTGGTACCCGTTTCCCTCCCCCCCACACCCCCCTTTTCCTACAATTTTTATAAATAGAAGTAGACATAACCACATTGAAAGAAAATCCTTTTTTTACTATAAGGATATGTATAATGATGAAAAAGTTCATATATTAATCCATGAAAATGTAAGTGAGTGATTTCTGTGCAAGCTTATCGAAGTACATAATTCATTTAACCATTATTATTGTTGTTGTTGCTACCACTGCTGCTGCTGGGACTTCAACCCAGGACTTGGTCATTGTCCCTTAGCTCTTTCGTTTAAAGTTAGTTGTACCATTTGAGCCACAATTTTACTTCCAGCTTTTTATGGTAGTTAAATGGAGATAAGAATCTCATAGATTTTTGTTCCTGGACTGCCTTTGAGTCATAATCCTCATCTCATAGCCTCCTGAGTAGTTAGAATTATAGGTATGAACCACCAGTGCCTGGCCATTTTAGAATTATTTATAAACAGTAAGTATCATAATATTACTCTGTTCCTCAAGTATGTCTGACTTTCTGTTTTTCAGTGGCCACTGCAGCTTGCAGGTAGATCTTGATTTTGGAATTTTATTGGCAGCACTGGGGGAACTGGACTCTGGGCCTTTTGAGGGATGGTGGCGGGGGGGGTGAGTCTCTAAAGACAGACAGAAGACAGAGCTGGAGCTCCCTTGGGTTATATTGGGGCTAAACAAAAGTTCCAGTCTCATATTTGTAGCAATGAAAAGTGGGTTTTTTAAATCCTTATAAATAATAAATTTACCTGGATTACCTTCTCTTCATTATCTATTAGAACAAGTTCAATAGCTATATTTACTTTCAAGCCCAGGTGTTTCCCCAAATGGCTTTCATGGTTTTAACTCCTTGCCTTGCTTCTAAAAAGAGGAATATGAAGGTATGATGTTGGTGGTGCTTTTAAATAATATTTCATTTTGAGTTTTGTGGCTATTCCCTGAAAATGTGGAGTCTGCGGCTAAGGCAAGTCTATTGCCTTCCTAGCTCTATGACAAATGAGAGTTTTAATCTGATTCATAACCTTTTACAAACGACTTCATCTTGACTCTATCTGTATGTGGTGACCTATTCAATTTATTAAAGTTCCACTTTGGGCCTAAATGCCTACAATGGGAAAATGACAAAAAATAAGACCCAGTGACCTCATTACTTTACCTAACACTGCTAAATGAATGATTTGGCATTATGGGAAATGTGTCCCATTGAAATCTGTCTACCTGAGGATAATAACTGAATGTAACAATTGGCTGCTGTACAGACTTATACAATCTGCCACTTTAGTCACTTAACAACCACCTTCAATGGCTAGAGGCATGCCTCAAGTGGTAGAGATCTGCCCAGCAAGCACAAAGGCCCTGAATTCAAATCCTAGTGTCATTAAAAGAAAATACCTCAAGCTGTTTACGAGTGGCTTACACCTATTATACTAGCCACTCAGAAGGTTGAGACCTGAGGATTGTGATTCAAAGTCAGCCTGGGCAGAAAAGTCAATCAGAGTCTTACCTTCAATAAACCACCAAAAAGCCAGAAGGAGACCAGTGATTTAAGTGGTAGAGCCCCAACCTTGAACAAAAAGGTGAAAGAGCAGCACCTAGTTCATAAGTTTAAGCCCTTAGAACCTACACAAAAACAAAACAAAAAGAAAAAATAAACCATCTGAATGTTTTTGCTGTATACATACTATGTTTGTTTTGTGTAGGTGTTCCAATGACATTTATTTGTAAATGGGATTAATCTTAACTTGATTTATCACCTCAGATCTACCGTGCTTTAGAAAGCAGAATGTTGCCGGGCACTGGTGGCTCATGCCTGTAATCCTAGTGACTCAGTTGTATGAGATCTGTGAATCATGGTTCAAAGCCAGCTCAACCAGGAAAAGTCTGTGAGATTCTTGTTCCCAATTAACTTCCATAAAACTGAAAGTGGCACTGTGGCTCAAAGTTAGCATGTTAGCCTTGAGCAAAAGAGCTCAGGAACAGCGCCCAGGCCCTGAGTTCAAGCCTTATGACTGACAAAAAAACAAAAACAAACAAACAAAAAAGGAGAATGTTTTCAGTTTAATTTTAGGAGGCAGAAACCATTCTGTTTTTCCTTTTTTTCCTTCCTTCCCTCCCTCCCTCCCTCCCTCCCTCCCTCCCTCCCTCCCTCCCTCCCTTCCTTCCTTCCTTCCTTCCTTCCTTCCTTCCTTCCTTCCTTCCTTCCTTCCTTCCTTTCTGTGCTACCTCCTGGGGCTTAAGCTCAGGCAGGTCTGGGTGCTCTCCCTGAGTAGTTTTGCTTAAGGTTAGTGTTCTACCACTTGAGCCACAGCTCCACTTACAGTGTTTTTGTTAGTAAAAATCAGAGTTTCCTGCCCAGTCTGGCTTTAAACCACAATCCTCAGATTTCAACTTTCTGAGCAGCTAGGATTACAGGCATGAGCTGCTAGTGTCAAACTTCTAATATACGTATTTTTTCTGTTTTCTTTTTTTCCCCCCTCTTTCTTTCCTTCCTTCCTTCCTTCCTTCCTTTCTTTCTTTCTTTCTTTCTTTCTTTCTTTCTTTCTTTCTTTCTTTCTTTCTTTCTGTCTCTGTCTCTTTCTTTCTTTCTTTCTTTCTTTCTTTCTTTCTTTCTTTCTTTCTTTCTTTCTTTCTTTCTTTCTTTCTTTCTCTCTCTTTTGCTAGTCAGGGGGCTTTAACTTAGGACCTGGGCACTGTTCCTGAGTTTCTTTTTGCTTAAGGCTAGTACTCTACCACTTCAGCCTCAGTGTCACTTCTGGATTTTTCTGTGTATATGGTACTGATGAATCGAACCTAGGGCTTTATGCATGCTAGGCAAGCACTCAACCACTAAGCCACATTCCCAGCCCTAATATTTTTAGATTTTTCTGAAATATACAGGTTGTCTGAAACACATAGGCTGTTTCAACAGCCCTTTCCTAGTGTTAACTGTAGATATGATAATAATCATGCTCAGACTGGGCATGGATGGTAGAGTATCAGCTATGAGCAAAAAAACTAACGGGCAGTGCTTAGGCTAAGTTCAAGTCTCAGGACCAGCACAAAAGAAATAATTATTAATAATAATAATAATATCCAGGGTTTCAGAGTTTCTCCATTTCATCTTCTGTGTTGGCCAATAACTCCTGATTTCTTCTTTGGCTCCTACTTGTTTCTGTCTTACCCTGTGAAATTTATCCTCAGATTGTTATTTTAATGGGATTTGTGTTGCTTGTGTCCAGCTTCTTTCTGGAAATCATCTCTAAATCTTCTTGTTTCTCAGCTTAGCAAACATAGGAAGCATCTTTCAAATGCCTACCTCTGTTTATATAACCCCAAGGTGAGGGTGTCACCTGGACCACTCATCATCCAGAAGAGAGCTAGGTCAGTGCATTGTCACTGTGATGCTCTTACATGTTTAGCTATAAACATTTCAAATGAGCTAGATATGTCAATTCCACAAACTGAAGCATTTAGGGCTTACTATATTTTTCATATTGTCGAGCTGCCCCAATCTTGCTGGAATCAGCCCTTGTCAGAGTCACAGAGTGGCCATGCAATATATGACTCACAGAATTTGAACTTCTTCATTTATTTTGGATGAATAAGAATTACATTTCAAGTATTACATTTGGGATACATTCCTTAGAAGAAAGTGTGTGGCTATACATTGCAATTTACTTACAAGATACGGTCAGACAGAGTTCACTCATTGGCTCCCACAATGCTGGGGGTAATCCTCAAAGAAGTGGGTCAAGGCTCACATGATATCATTAGAATCTGTCTTCATTTTACCTGTTTCCAATAGTTATAAAGTTACCTTACACTATGTGTGATTTATCTCCAGTTATTTGTTCATTTTCACTTGACAAAGATTATATGTCCATCTATGAATCCAACCAGACCTGGTACTTAGTAGCTGTGAATGCTCAGATTGATGAGCAATTCCACCTCCGCTCCAAATGTGGAATTGGCTTCTTCAAGAACTGAGAATGCAGCTAGATTTTGAGATGGAAATTTAGAAATGAGCACCACAGAAAGCAAGAGTATATGCTGGACAACAAAAGGAGCATGTTTTTCATAAGTCACGATTTCACTTGTGGCCTTTTCTTTTTGCTGGTTAATTGGAGATTTTCCTGCCATGAGCTGGCTTTGAACCATGATCTTTAGAAATCAGCTTCCTGAGTGGCTAAAAATAAAAGTGTGAGCCACCATCTGATGGTAGTGAATCTTACACATATTTTTTTTCTAACCACTCATACCTATTATAAAGTATAATTGGCACAGTGAGAGATAAAATAATCACTAATAGCAAAATAGAAGAGCAATAACAATATACTTTCATGAATGTTATGTGATTATGGTCTCTCTGAAAATATTTATTTTACTCTTTCTGTTACAATGTACAGTGACATATCTATGTGAGGAGATGAAGAAAAGGAAATAGACATCAAAACATAACCTTAGGCAGCTACCTAAGGGTTATTTGGCCAGAAACACAGTCGATCTGATAATCAAGACAGCTGCTAACTAACTACTGGGCTCAAAGAGAACACATTGTGGATATATACTGAACAGAGGGATGATTCATGTTTTAGGCAGGAGTGAGCTGGAAAGCACAGTTTAAAACATATGCATTGTTTATTTATGGAAATTTTCATCTAATGTTTTCAGATAACTGGAGCATGGCCAATGAAACCTTAGGAAAGTGTAAAGTACTATAATTTGTCTAAACTTGAATTAAGTGTCTGGTAGGCACTGCTGTACCAGGAATAATGTTTGTTGGCGCAATAGCATTCTCATGTATTAGATTGCAAGTGTTCTTACATTATTCCAAATCAATACCTTTTTACTATTACTTCTCTGGGGTAGAATTTGGAATCTAAAAGTTTAAAAATATAAAGCCATCTAAAGCCAAGCACCAGTAGCTTATGCCTGTAATCCTCAGGAGTCTGAGATCTGAGGATCATGATTGGAAGGCAGTCTGGGAAGCAAGGCAGAAAAGAAAAATAAAACTCAGGGATGGTGCTCAGTCCCTGAGTTCAAACACCAGGACCCACACACATTAAGAAAATCCACCTAAAATGGCATGATAAAGAAAATCTTGAGAGAACACCTGCATTAAAGTAGTTAGCAAGCAGGTGCCAGCAAGCTAGCCACTAAATATTCATGCCTATAACCCTAGTTACCCAGGAGACAGAAATCTGAGGACCATGGTTTGAAGTCAACCTGAGCAGTAAAGTCCATGAGACTTTATCTCCAATTAACCACCAAAAACGTCAGAAGTGGAGTTGTAGCCCAAAAGGTAGAATGCAAGCCTTGAGTTTTAAAGAGCTAGAGGTTATCACCTAAGCCCCGAGTTCAAGCCTCAGTACTAGCTCAAACACACACACACACACACACACACACACACACACACACACACACGAAGCTAGCAAAAGTAAGTTTTATTGTAAAGTAAATAACCATTTGATAAATGGCTGAAATGCATTTCCATTAACTTAAATATCTTATTTTTTTAAGACTACTATTAGCATATAACCACAAAGGGTTAATTGTGACATTTCTACATATACAGACATGTTATTAGATCAAACCAATCCCCTTCATCTCTCTCTCATTTCCCTCTTCATTTCAACAGGTTTTATTTTTCTATTTTTATATATGCATATAGAGGCCTTAGATAATATTCTCCCCTATTCACATTCTCAGTTCCCCCTCTCTCTTCCAGAGTCTGATTTACTTTAATGTTAAGTGATTGATTTCCTACTGGTAAGAGCAGTAATTCCCATGGTGAGTTGCATTCCTGTGAGTCTTAATAGTTCTCTAGTCACTCATTTAACAGCTTGAAGGTACACTTTTTAGACAGTAGAACCTCAATTAGTCTTTATTTCTGGTATTTTGTCAATGGCTTGTGGAAAAGTGAGATTTCTTTTCTTTTTCTTTTTTTGCCAGTCTTAGGCTTGAATCCAGCATCTGAGCATGGTCCTTGGGTTTTTTTTCTCAAGGCTAGAGCTCTACCACTTGAGCCTTAGCACCACTTCTGGCTTTTTTTCTATGTATGTGGTACCGAGGAATTGAAACTGGGTCTTTGTGCATGCTAGGCAAGCACTCTACCACTAGGCCAAACTCCCTGTCTCGGTATATATTGTAAAGAAAACAACTCCATAATCACACTTCTCTAACTTAACTGCTTGTTTTCTGTAAAGTGTGTTTTAAGCCTTGCTTATAGTTTCAAAGTTTTGTTCAAGTAATTCCAATAATTATGCATATATATATAATTGTGTATGTATACCTCCATATACATAGAGAGAAATACACATACAGGCAGACACACATATAACTTCATGTACAAATTTTACTATAGTATTTATAATTTTATTTCACATTTAATGCCTAAGGACTGATGTTAGTTGAAAAATTCATAAATAAAGCCCAGGTAATTTGTCACATACTGCAAATATTTTGCTCAACTTTCTTGTTGTGTTTAAAAAAAACCTGCTGAAATCCTGTAATTAACCCATTAGGTACAGTTGCGAAAGAAGAATCCTAATACAGAAATTCTCTTTCCCCCTTATGGTTTATCTCATGTTGTTACTGTATCTGACTTTACCTGGTATATTCTATATATGTTTATTTGTTTATTTGAAATAGGAAAGCAAAGGGGAAAAACAAGATGGAGCAATGGAAGGAATGAATTGTTTGGATACAGCTAAAATCATTGGATATTTTTAATATACTTTTTTTTTTAATTCTAGGGTAGAAATTACCTGTGACTTCTCAATTAAAGAAGGGCAAATCTTTGACCATGCAATTATTATAGTAGCTACATGAAAACATTACTTTTATTATTTTTAGTTGCTTGTCTTTTTTCCTGGTCCTTTATTCTTCCTTTTGTCCTTCCCCTCTCTTCCTTCTTTCTTTCTTTCTTTCTTTCTTTCTTCCTTTCTTTCATTCTTTCTTTCTCTTTCTTTCCCCCTTCCTTCCTTCCTTCTTTCCTTCCTTCCTTCCTTCCTTTCTTCCTTTCTTTCTTTCTTTCTTTCTTTCTTTCTTTCTTTCTTTCTTTCTTTTTTTCCTTCCTTCCTTTCTTTCTTTCTTTCTTTCTTTCTTTCTTTCTTTCTTTCTCTCTCTCTCTCTCTCTCTCTCTCTCTCTCTCTCTCTCTCTTTCTTTCTTTCTCTCTTTCTTTCTCTCTTTCTCTTGTGCTGGTTTGTGGCTTGAACTTAGGGCCTGGACATTGTTTCTTATTTGTTCAAGGCTAGCACTCTATTACCTTGATCTATAGCTTTCACTTTCAATTTTTCATAGTGGGTAATTGGAGAGAAGAATGTCATAAACTTTCCTACCCCAGGTGGTATTGAACTACAATCCTCAGATCTGAGATTCCTGAGTAGCAAGGATCACAGGAATGAGCCACCAGTGCCAAGCTTCAAAGCCATTTTCAGTACCAACATTCTTTTTAAAAATAATAGAATGAAAATAAGAATGAATAGAAAAGGCCAGCTGTACCACTACTCAAAATGTAGAACTGTTAAGCCAGACTCAGGTGGCTCACTCAGGAAGCTCAGATCTGAGGATCACGATTCAAAACCAGTTCAGGCAGGAAAATCCATGAGACTCTTAACTCCACTTAATAACTAGAACAACAACTCAGCACTCAGGCCCTGAGTTTGAGCCCCACAACCAATCCAAAAACAACAACAACAACAAAGCAAAAACAAAAAAATGAAAGAAAGAAAAAGGAAGAAAGAAAAGAAAAGAGAAAAGAAAATGGCTTTGAGAGAGACTTTCTTTGGAGGAGACAAAAAACAGATTTGGGATTTTAGGCTCAGGGTTTCTCTTCTATAATACAATTGGTTGTGTATACAGGTGTTGCTTGGTCTTTATGTGTTGCCTTGTCAGGCTTGGGACTTGGAAAACTGGTGCAAGTAATTGAAGATGTTCTGGCTTTTGCTGTGTTCTTTGTCACTGTTTGAAAGTCTCCTATCTTCTGCCAGCATCCATGAAACTAGTGGCTAACTTGTTAGTAAATAGGTTGAAGACTCAAATCCTTCATAGGACTTGTTACCTGCTATAATGCTTAAGTTTATTATATAAATCCCTGCACATGGAAAATGTTCTATGATGAATACTCCTTTTATTATTAATTCAATTGAAATTTCATTCTATGAGCTTAAGCTTTTTGAAACAATATTCTACGGGCTGAGCATGGTGGCTTCCACCTGTAACCTCAATTACTCTGTATGTGGAAATGGGGAGGATTAAGGTTTGAGGCCATTATAGGTAAAAAGATACTGAGACCACACTACAAAAAATAATCCACATCTGTGCTCCCATTTACATGGTATGAATAGGTGGGAAGATTGTGAGGCTGGCCCAGGCAAAGAAATGAGATCCTATCTGAGAAATAATGTAAAGCAAAAAGGTCTAGAGGCATGCTCAAGTGGTAAATCACTTGCCCAACAAGTATAAAGCTCTGAGTTTGAATCCCTGTTCTGCCATATCAATCAATCAATCAATAAATGAAAGAATAATTGATATCTTTTTATTTTTTATTAAAGAATTTATGAACATTGATTTTCACATCATATTTCAAATGACATGTTTAACAAACAAGTATTCAAGAAGGGAATCTCTATATACAATCACTGGCACTTAGTTTTTAGAACATAATCAAAATTAAGCTAAGAGTTTGTATATCATAGATATATATTAATCTGTGTAATAAAACATTATGTCTATAGGTTTTTATGTCTATGTAGTTGTGTTTATATTTCTAGTACCATGTCCATAGCATTGGGTATGCAACTTTTGAGTCCTCGCTCTTGTACTGTTTGGATCTAATAGCCACATATTAAGGATACCATGTGCCTTTTGTTCCTTTGGTCTTGACTTGTCTCACTCAACATGATTCGCTCTAGATTCATCCACTTCCCTGAAAATGCCATTATTTTATCTTGTCTGTTGGCTATGTAGAATTCCATTGTATATATATATATATATATATATATATATATATATATATATATATCACATTTTCTGTATCCATTCATCTTCAGTAGGGCATCTGGATTGTTTCCATTGCATGGCTATCGTGCATACTGCAGAGATAAACATAGCTGAGCAAGTGTCCTTATCATATCTTGGGTTATGATGTTCAGGGTAGATGCCTAGAAGTGATATGGCGGGATTGTAGGGAAGGTCAATTTTCTGTTAAACTTTCTATTAACCAATTGTAATTATTCCCAAATAGAGGAATTCTCTTACAAGTCATAACATTTTTGGGGGGGGGGTCATGGTGCTTGAACTAGGTCTGGGCACTGTCCCTGAACTCTTCAGCTCAAGGCTACCGCCCTACTCTTGAGCCAAGCCCTACTTCCCGGTTTCCATGGTTTAATTGGAGATGAGTATCAGGTCCTTTTGTGCCCAGGCTGACTTTGAACCTTGATCCTCAGATCTCAGCCTCCTGGAGTAGCTAGGATTACAGGTGTGAGCCACCATGCCTGGCACATGTCATAACATTTTAAGGTGGAAGACAATTGCAGTGATATACAATGCACACTAATGATGACATTTAGCACTTAGACCTGCTTTAAGAACATTAACCAATTATTTCATATAGCCCCCTCTGAAGCAGTAACTTGCCTTGTCTTCACTTTTGCAGTGAGAAAATGTGCACACAGAAGCTGGCTGACTGTCCAGTGTTAAAGTTAGTGAGATCTTGAATATAGTTATAGTTTTCCTGAGTTCAAATTTGGGTGTGCTTGGGGTTCAAACTTAGGGCCTGTGCTCTGTCCCTGAGCTTTAGTGCTCAAGGTTAGTGCACTACCACTTGAGCCATAGCACCACTCTAGCTTTTTCTTATTGCAGATGAGAGTTTCATAGACTTTCCTGCCCAGGCTGGATTCAAACCATGATACTCAGATTTCAGCCTTCTGAGTAGCTAGTTTAATAGGTGTGAGCCACCAGCACCCAGCTTAAGATATCATTTTTAAAGGCTGTATGTCTTGTATACATTCATATTATTTATTTTGAAAAACAATACATTAAATTTTGTATTTTTTGTCAGTCCTGGGGCTAGAACTCAAGGCATGGATGCTGTCCCGGAGCCTCTTTGTGCTCAAGGCTAGTTCTTTATCACTTAAACCATGATGCTATTTCTGGATTTTTCTGTGTAGTTTATTGGAGATAAGAGTCTCATGAACTTTTCTGCCCAGACTGGCTTGGAACTATGGTCCTCAGATCTGAGCCTCCTGAATAGCTAGGATTACAGGTGTAAGCCACCAATGCCCAGCCATAAAATTTCTTATAAAAAATAGAAGACTTGCTTGGCACCAGTGGCTCATACCTATATTTGTATTACTTAGGAGGCTGAGATCTGAAGAGTGCAGTCAGCCCAGAGAGAAAAATCTACAAGACTCTTATCTCCAATTAACCAGCACAAAAGCAGAAGTGGAAATGTAGCTTAAGTAGTAGAACACAGCCTTGAGTGAAAAGTCTAGGCAAAAGTATTAGGGCCCTGAGTTCAAGCACCAGTACTAGCATATTCTGTCTCTGTCTCTGTCTCTGTATCTGCCTGTCTCTGTCCCTCTCTCACACACATACACAAATAGAAGTCTATTAGTTGACTGTCTATAATTAAATGACCTTTCACAGCAAGCACAAGAAGAGGATTATCCTCAGAAGGCAAACTCTGCGCAAACTTTCCAGTGCTAATAAAATGACAAGAATAGAAGATTTATTTGTTTTAGCTTAAAGGTTAGTAATAGTACTTAATATCATTATTTTACTCAAATAATCAAGTCTCCAGTTCTAAAATATTGGAATTTTCCATATTAAACCAAAACATAGTTTATTTATTGTCTTAACTTGTAAATTACTGATTTTTGAGTAGCAATGAATGGGTTAGACTATTTCTCTTGCTGGTCTAATTCCTGTAGTGCTTATGGGAAGGTTGCTTGTTGGAATGAGGTATGAAATTATGACTAGAATCAGGCTGAGTCTTCTGGGACTTGAGCATTTCTTGCACTAATAAATTGAGCCAATTAGCCACTGTGCCTATTACAGTGTGGCATAACTTGTCAATTGCTTTTCAATAAGTCAATTATGTTACTGTGTCACTAGTTTAGCAAATATTTATTGAACACCTATGATATTCAGGCATGTATTAGATCCTGGTACACAGGTGAAATAGATATACTTTATTTTTGGTCGTGGGGCTTGAACTCTGGGCTTGGGCACTGTCCCTGAGCTCTTCAGCTCAAGGCTAATGTTCTGCCACTTTGAGCCACAGTGTCACTTCTGGTTTTCTGGCAGCTAATTGGAGATAAGAGCCTCATGGATTTTCATGCCCAGTTTGACATTGAACCGTGATCCTCAGATCTCAGCCTCCTGAGTAGCTAGGATTACAGGTGTGAGTCACCAGTACCTGGGTAGATTTGTTTCTTTTACTTGAAAGAACTTGCCGGGCATTGGTGGCTCATGCCTGCCTGTAACCCTAGCTGCTCAGGAGGCTAAGATCCAAGGATGGAAATTCAAAGCCAGCCCAGGCAGGAAAGTCCATGAGACTGATCTTGAATTAACTACCTAAAAGTCAGGAGTGGAGCTGTGGCTTAAGTTGTAGAGAGCTTGCCTTGAGTAAAAAAGCTAAAGGAAGCCAGGCACTGATGGCTTATGTCCGTAGTCCTAACTACAGGAAAGCCTATGAGACTCATCTCCAATTAATCTACAGAAAACTAGAAAGAAAATATTGCTTCTTGACAGAATAAGAGCTGGTCTAGTTTTATCCCATTTTATTTTTTCTTTAAAGAACATCACTAGAAACTCTTGTCCTTGACCTGATTTGGGCACTTGATATGGCATATGGGTCAATTAAATATTAATATACAGATTCAATGGAAAGCATAGTCACACAATTAACTTCGCAAAATGCAGTGACATGGTCAAATAAAGTAGGGGTTTTGTTTTGTTTTGTTGGTTCTGGAATTTAAACTCAGAGCCTTAGGTTTGTAAGCACTTTACTACTAGATAGTATCTTGGGTTTTTGTCTGGGTTATCCTCCAACCAACAACCTCCTGCCTATGTTGCTCTCATAATTAAAATTCATAGCTATAACTGCACATCCAGCCTGTTTATTGATATGGGATCTTGGGAATTTTTGCATGTAATGACTTTGAACTGTAAGCCTCCTGAGCAATTCTTCCTACATAGCTTGGATTATAAGTGTGAGTCATCTCATCTCAGGTTTTTATTTTTTTCTTTTAAATTCAAGTGTCTTCATAGGAAGTTTTAGGTTTGGAAGATATTCAAAGATTAGATTTTTTTTTCAGGAAAGAGTACTCTCTGCTAAGTTAAACCTTCTACATATTACTAAAAACAGAATGGGAACTGAAGCACCAGTAAAGAGATGTTCTTTCAAAGTACATGGAAAACCTGGTATGGTAGTGTACTCTGTAGTGCCAGCATTTAAGGAGCTGATGGAGGATCATGAGTTCAAGACCAGTCTGGGATACATAGTGAAATTGTATGCCCCAAACAAAATGAAACACCCAAAAAGTCTGTGGAAAATATTTGGAAATGAAAGGTAACACAAATACTGAGGCAATACAAAAACTCCACTGTTTGAAATGTGTTTTTATAGAATGAGATTTTTGACAATTAATACATACTTAATTTCTTCCTGTTCTTCTTTTTAAAGTTCTTGCTAGCATTAAAACACTTAGTACAGTGAAATACTATAGAAAAACTTGTTAACCTTGACATTTAATGATGATCTAAGAAAATACTTAAGCCTGCTGCACACATGGGCAAATATAAACCCTTCAAAAGATCTTTATTTGAGAAGAACATGACTTAGAAGTAAAAGTGAGAGGTAGCTGCTGCTTCTGAAACACTTTAAAGAGAATATTAGCATTTTTGACTCGCCTACAGAGCTCTTTGACAGCCCCTAACTTCAGGCCAGCATTTGTGCTTAAAGAGAGAGGAATGGCTTTTTTATATTCATATTTTTAATTGTAATTAATAGAGGGATTACGTTTATATTTGCCAATAAATGAGCAATACTTCACACACATTGATATCCCTTCTCATGATCTTTTTTCCCAGGAATGACTTTTTTTTTTTGCCAGTCCTGGGCTTGAGCTCAGGGCCTGAGCACTGTCCTTGGACTTTCTCAAGGTGAGAGAGCTCTACCACCTGAGCCTTGGCACCACTTCCAGCTTTTTTCTATGTATGTGGTACAGAGGAATCGAACCCGGGTCTTCGTGAATGCTAGGCAAGCACTCTACCAGTAGGCCAAACTCCTGGCCCAGGAATGACTTTTTAATAACAGGTTTTTAAATTATTTCTGTGTGTATGTATGCCAGTCCTGGGACTCATCCCAGATTTTGTGCTCAAGACCTTAGCTCTACCACTTAAATTACAGTTATACTTCCACCTTTTTGGTGGTTAATGGGAGATAGTTGTCTCATGGACATTCCTACTCAAGCTGGTTTTGAACCAAGATCCTCAGAGGTCAGCCTCCTGAGTAGCTACCATTACAGATGTGAGCCACTGGTGCCTGATGAAGTTACTTTTTACCATAGACAAAATAAATCTAACTTAAATTGTTTCTTGGTTGTGTAATAAGGACTGCTTGAAATATAACAGACTAATTTTTACTTAAGAAAATAAGCAACATATAGTAATGAAGTGATACAACTTACATTTAGATGAATTTAAAATGCAAATCAGTCTTATTTTAAAAGTAATATATAATATTTGGAAAATACAAAGTAATTAAATGCTTTTTAATTTTTCAAAGCAATATGCAATGTTTGGAAAACACAAAAAACATTTTTTTTTTTTTTTGCCAGTCCTGGGCTTGAGCTCAGGGCCTGAGCCCTGTCCTTGGACTTTCTCAAGGCTAGCACTCTACCACTTGAGCCTCAGCACCATTTCCGGCTTTTGTCTATGTATGTGGTACCAAGGAATCGAACCCGGGTCTTTGTGCATGCTAGGCAAGCACTTTAACCACTAGGCCAAACTCCCGGCCCCGTAAACACAAAAAACATTTTAAAAGAATAAAAGAGGGGCCGGGAGTTTGGCCTAGTGGTAGAGTGCTTGCTTAGCATGCACGAAGACCCGGGTTCGATTCCTCGGTACCACATACATAGCAAAACGCCAGAAGTGGTGCTGAGGCTCAAGTGGTAGAGTGCTAGCCTTGAGAAAGTCCAAGGACAGTGCTCAAGCCCTGAGCCCAAGCCCAGGACTGGCAAAAAAAAAAAAGAATAAAAGAATAAAAGATAGTCACTATTTTCTTATTCCTTAGTGACAGTTGTTAGTACTTTACTGTGCTTCAATCTAATTACTTTTTTGTAAGTAGATATTTCCTTTTCATATACTGTTAATTTAGATGGATAATTTCGACACTAAATGTCTTCATCTGAATCCTACATAAAAAACATGAATGTTTTTTATTGCATGGCTGTACAATAATTTTGTGGTTTAAAAATGGCTATGTAGAAAATAAGAAACATAAAGGGACAACTTTAAGATTCTTGGTAAATAGTGTTAAATTGCTGGCTATGAACAATGCACAATGCATTATGGTCTCATGGCTGGGTCCCCTCCCCCAAATCCACACATGTAACCCTCATTTCCAATGCAGTCATGTTAAGTGAGGAAGCCTTTGGGAGATAATGAGGTTACGAGGTTTTGCCCTTATGAATAAGATTAGTGTTTTTATTACAGAGGCTTGATGAAGCCTTTCTGTCCTGCCAGATAAGAAGTCAGAGAAAGGCATCTTCCATGAATCAGGGAGCTTCACCAGATGCCAAATTTGCTAGTGCCTTAATTCTGAATTTTCCAATGTTTGGAACTTCAAGTAAGGAATAAACTTCTGTTGTTATAAATACTTTCACATTTATTATCTGATCTGATAGTATGACAAACTTTAGTTAGGCAGGATAGGTATACTCATTTGCTGGACAAGGAAACTGAGGCACATAAACTGTGAATGCATTCATCAGGCTCACTCCTTTGACCCCTAACAGTTTTGATTATGCACTGTATTCAAAACTTTTAGTTGAAAAGAGATATAGAATAAAATGGCTTACCAGAAGCTATAAAAAGAGTCAAAAGGCAATGAACAGATTTTCTTTCTTTCCTTTTCTTTTCTTTTAAAAAATTTTTCATGGAATGGGGCTTGAACCGAAGCCCTTATTCTCTCCCTTAACTTTTTATTCAAGGCTAGAGCTCCACCACTTGAGCCACAGTTCCACTTCTAGATTTTTACTGGTTAATTAAAGACAAGAGTCGCATAGTCTTTCCTGCCAAGGCTGGCTCTGAACAGTAATCCTCAGATTTCAGCCTTCTGAGAGAAAGCTACCCTGGATATTCCTATTTCTTCTCAAGCTGGAATGAAAACTTCCTTAAGTGGGAAGTGGGAGAAAGGTGAGGGTGAGGACGCGGTGGTAGGGTCTGTATGTGGTTGGGTAGGGATGAAAAGATGTTCCAGGAGGCATGGAAGAAATGAGAGTGGGGTAGGAGGGGTTTGGCAGGCTATTCCAAATGGGGCAAGCAAAGAATGCAGGGAAACTGAAATTTGAAGAATGATTTTTATCTAAATCCTGTGTGTGTGTGTGTGTGTGTGTGTGTGTGTGTGTGTGTGTGTGTGTGTACTTTAGAAGTATATTGATCATACCTTCTATTTGGAAGTATGGAGGATATTGAAAGAAGAAAGAGAAGGCCCTGCTATACTGAAAATGTCTAAGAATAAGAAAAAATGAAGGGCTCCTTATCACATGCCTATCGTCTCAGCTTCTCTGGAGGTAGAGGTAGGATGATTGTGGTTCATAGTCACAGCAAAAGAACAGAGACGGGGCCTGGAGTGTGGCCTAGTGGTGGAGTGTTCACCTAGCCTGCATGAAACCCTGGGTTCGATTCCTCAGTACCACATACACACATAAAAGCTGGAAGTGATGCTGTGGCTCAAGTGGCAGAGGGCTAGCCTTGAGAAAGCTCGAAGACAGTGCTCAGGCCCTGCCAGGACCCCCCCCCACCCAAAAAAAAATAGCAGAGACCTTATTTGAAAAACAAGCCAAAAGAAAAAGGGTATGGTTCAAGTGCTTAACAAATAGAAGGCCCTGAATTCAATTCCCAATACCGAAGGAAAAAAGAGAAGTGTTTTGCAGAATTGAAGATATGAAAATAAAATAAATGAGAAAGCATTTTGCCTTAAAAATGATTTGAAAGGCAAGAAGAAGCTTTTTATGAAAAATCTAGGTGCTGGACCTAGACCAGTGACTCTCGCCTGTGATCCTAGCTACTCAGGAGGCAGAAATCTGAGGATTAGGGTTCAAAGCCAGCTCCAGGCAGAAAAAAATCTATGAGACTCTTATCTCCAATAAACTCAGAAAAAGCTGGAAGCAGCTCTGTGGCTCACAAAGTAGAGTTTTTGAACCCAAAGAGGCGCAGGAACAGTACCCACACTCTGAGTTCAAGCTCTAGGACTGGCAAAAACAAAAAACAAATCTAGGCATTAAGCTGGGCACAGTGGCTCACCCCTGTAATCCTAGCTACTCAGGAGGCTGAGATTTGAGGATCTCAGTTCAAATCCAGAGCAGGAACTAAAGACAGTGAGACTCTTATCTCCAATTAACCTATAGAAAACCAGAAGTGGCACTGTGGCTTAAGGGGTAGGGCAATAGTCTTGAGTTGAAGAGCTGAGGGATAACAACCAGACCCAGAGTTCAAGTCCCATGACCGACCAAAAAATTTCTAGGATCACAAAGGATATCTATCTATCTATCCACCTCTGTCTCTCTCTCTCTCTCTCTCTCTCTCTCTCTCTCTCTCTCTCTCTCTCTCTCTCTCTCTCTCTCTCTCTCTCTCTCTCTCCCTCTCCCTCTCCCTCTCCCTCTCCCTCTCTCTCTCTCTCTCTCTCTCCCTCCCCCCTGCCCACCTCTCTTTCTCTCAAGAATACAACACTTGTCACTTCTATGTATCTGTGGAACCCAAATGGTCACTTGCCATCATGGTAAGATATATTCATGGAATGGGCTAGAAAATGTGCTGCAGATTCATGGCTTCCACCAGCTCTTCAGTGGCACCGTTATTAAGTCAACAAGGCTTCAATGAGGTTGCGCAAACATATATTGTGTGGAAGTGCCCAAACTTGAAGTCGGTAATGAACTTATCTACATGTGTGCTTATGGAAAAATCAATAAGAAATGAGTTGCCTCGACAGATACCACTTTGCTTGCTTGAGCTCTTGGTAAATAATGTATTTGCACGAAGGATCTGATTCATGAGCTCTATATTGTTGGAAACACTTCAAAGAAGCCAATAACTTCCTACAGACTTTCAAAGTATCTTCTTCATGCAGGAAAATAAAGAGACCACCCATTTGTAGAAGGCAGATGTGATGGCAACAGGAAGACAAGATCAATGTGATCAGTACCAGGATGCCCTAAGGGGTGGGCTGTGGTATTTTTGTCATGTGTTAATGAAATGGAACTACCCAAGCTGGGCACCAGTCGCTCACACCTGTAATCTCAGCTACTTAGGAGGCTGAGTTCTGAGGATTATAGTTTGAAGCCAGCCAGGCAGAAAATTTGTGAGACCCTTATCTGCAAATAACTAGCAAAAGCAACCAACCAACCAAACAAAAAAACAGCCGGAAGTGGACTTATAGCTCAAGTGGTACAGTGCCAGCCTTCAGTAAAAACACTAAGTAAGGAACAGCACTCAGGCCCTACGTTCAAGGTTTAGTATCAGCACAACATACACACACATACACACACACACACACACACACACACACACACACACACACACACACATGCCCCTCTCAAATATAAGAAAGTATGTACATTAATCATCTTCTTAGGCTTTGTTAGAAGAATTTTGCTAAAACTATTGTTTCATCCTATCATGGTGCTTTTTTTGTAATGCTAAAAGCATTCATTTGTGGTGATAATTTTCTTTTTTCTCATATATTTTTTATTGTAATTAATAGAAGGGTTACATTATATTCACCAGATAGAAGGTACATTAATTCACATACATTGATACCTTTTCTCATGTCTTGGTCCCCATTTCCCTCCCCCTACCCCCACCCCTCATCTTGTTTTCCCCCCTTCCCTATCCAATTTCAAATAACCAAATACAAATATATCCAATATATCAGATAACAAAGTGAAATACTGTAACTATATGAGATAACCAAGGGACAGCAAAAGAGATGAGATATAACATAGTACATTAAGGACAACAATCACTCATTATATGGCTTTTGTTTTTATATCCTAGAGGACCTTTCATTTAGCATCACACTGTATGGCCTTATGTATCTTGGTTTTGCTCTATTGTAAATCTCTGCTAGGGGAACACAAGGTTTCTACTGATTATGACAAATGAGGGAAACCATTGTGCTACACCCACTCCAGTGGAGTCTGTGCAGCATGGAGCAGAAAGAGCTTGAATGGCTGCCAGTCCTGAGGTTCGCACCAGTGGTGATCAGGCCTCCTGGAGGTCCCTGGCAGAGACCGGGACATATGTGTGGAATGCTCATAATGCTGGGTGCTGGGATTCTTTTATCACTCTTTTCATTTCTGATAGTTGATGGTATGGCAGTAATATTCCGTGCCAGCTACTGGCCTAAACAATTGATTGAGCGACTAGATGTTCCAGGAACTAAAAGTGGATGCCCGGCTACTCTGGCGCAAGACACATCCACAGCAGCCTTAATGACCTTAATGCATTCTAGTAATAATAAGACAGAATTAGAAACTAAAACAGAAAATATGATCTTTGAATTAGTAATAAATGTTAGTTTGCTTGAATATGCCTTTAATGCGTTTGCATTACTTGTGTAAATGTTGCAAGTACATAATGAATCATATGGGAAAGGATTAGAAGGGCTAGAGCACTGTGGTGTGCTCTAACTGAACAGCAACAATGGACTCTTAGGTTTAAGGTTTTACAATTCCTGGCACAGGGTAATAATTACTGACTCAGAAACAGAATCATAGGAAGAACTAGAATGGAACAGATGGTAAACAAAACTAATATTGATTAATGCCAAGGCGGATAACGCCTAACCACAATGTCTGACATATTAACCATAACTCCTTAGAAGGGAGGGAGAAGTTTCTTTTCTACTCAGAAAAATGTACCCTGTAACCATTCTTAAACATGATTGTAATCTTTTGACCTTATGCCAACTGAAAGAAAATGCTCCTGCTTTGACTGTATATAATCTCACATTCAACAAGTAAAACTTTGCAGCAGACTTCAAACCTCCCTTGCGTTTGTGTCTGTCTGTCATCGCCGAATCCATTCCTGACCTGTGAATCCAGACTTGGTCTCCCCGCACTCCCGCTGAGTCGGTCTGCGGCACCATTCAGCCTATATTCCTTTGGGTCTGGCTTACTTCACTTAATATGATTTTTTCTAAGTCTTTCCATTTCCTTACAAATGGGGCGATGTTGTTCTTTCTAACAGCAGCATAGAATTCCATTGTGTATAAATATCACATCTTGTTGATCCACTCATCAACTGAGGGACATCTGGGTTGGTTCCATATCTTTGCTATGGTAAATAGTGCTGCAATGAACATCATTGTGCTAGAGGATTTAGTATGTCCTTGTTTCTGGACAGTTAGGTAAATGCCAAGTAGTGCAATTGCTGGGTCATAGGGGAGCTCTATGTTTAGTCTTTTGAGGAACTGCCATATTTTTCTTTAAAAAATAAATATTGCATGGAAGGAGAGCTGTGGCTCAAGTGGTAGAGTACCAGCTTTGAGAAAAAACAATATCTAAGAGAAAGTAGTTAGGTTCTGAGTTCCAGTACCAATGTACACTCCCACAAAAAATGTCTCAGAATGTTTTTCATTAATCAGTTTATTCCCAAGCATGATGCTAAAAAAATCTGAGCTTGTTTGGAGTACTAGGTATGTGAATTCATACATTTTGAGTGAATTAAGGACTTTCCTTGAGACAGGAGAAAGTCACTCCATCACAGTAGTGTGTGCGCATTGCAGCTAATGGTCTTAACAAGTGCTGTCAGGCAGCTGTGCATTTCATCTGTTTGTTTTGCTGAAGGCAGATAATTTATGCTACATTCCCACAGCACAGACCAAGTACATGAAACTAGAGAGGAATGTTAATGGAAAAAACATCACAACTTCTTAAAGAGGTTTTGCCTGTAGGTCCCGTGGCCAGGCTCTCTGCTCTGTCATCCTCTACTATGGATGCCAGGGTATTCCCAAGCTCCTTGGCTAAGAGCTGCTACATGTAGACTGTCCTGGGACAGCAGAACATGGGACAATTCCAACACTGCACTGCCCTCAGGTGCCATGCTGAAGCTGGTGGGCAGCAGCAGCCACAGAATCCAGGCGACCAAGAGCCCGCAGATCCAAGAGCAAGTGCAGCAGCCTCTGGCCCAGAAGGGCATGGGATTTGTGGCCATTAGGTAGCTTTACACCATAATCCTCTGATCTCAGGGCCACTGGTACTTGGCTTTCAGGACTCTTTTATCCACAATAGCAAAATCTCCAAGAATTGGGGTGAAGTCATTGAGAAGTCACTGGTGGCTGCCCTATCCCTGGGGCTATTGCAGCTGGGTAGCAGGATGCATCACCCTGGAGGAGCTGTGGTCCCCACTTCTGGGATGGATTGAGGATCCTGGAGGAGCCTCTAGTTGTTGGAAGCATGTGACACTCCAGTGTGGAAATGAGACCCTCAAGAAATGAACTCTCTGGTGTTAGAAAAATAGTCACGTAAGAGATAGAGATCTTGTCAAGGCAATTGACTTTCACAGAAGGGAACACAGCCACTCTACCCAGTGTTAAGCAGGCATACCAAGTGAGTAGGTCCATGTTTAAAAAAAATCTTAACACAAGGAGTGGTGCTATCTCCCCCTCCCCAATAAGAGTGGGGCTCATATGCTGCTATGGGTTACCAGGGAAGTGATTCAGAGCATCAATGAAAAAGTTCTTGCTTGGTGTGGGGGAGGGTCTGCTCTTTTTCCCTCCCCCCACATCCTGATCCTGAGAGTCTGAAGCACAAGACAGTCTAAGCAGTGGTCTGAGATCAACCTCTCGAGATCGTTGGATGACTACAGTTGTGTGTGATGAATGTCACGGTCTTGAACAGTCTCCACTACAACTATGAAGGCATTCAGCTAGAGCTGGTCCCAAATGGGCAGGGTGGGTGGGAGAGGGGTGGTAGGTGTGGATGTCATCTTGACTACACCCATTCTGCCTGGATCACACTTATGGACATGCCTCCTTTCATTTTTTTTTTCCCTCTTTGACCAATGGGATACAAGCATTGAGACCAAACTCACATTCCATTCTGCCTAGTACCACTGGCATTCTTCTCTATTGATTCACTACCAGAAGTTGGGAGAGATAGAGGTGCTGTTGATGACTGAGTGAATCAAGGTGATGTTGGAGATCCGGTAGGAAGTAGAAATAGTTGGTAGTGATAGCAAGAATAGAAGTGATTTCAAAGAGCCTGGGGATGTGGCTCCCACATCTGACCTGTCCTACTCCTGGGATGCTTGAACAAAAAAAAGAAGAAACATAGCTGGAGACAAGAAACCACTGCAAGAATTCCTGCAAAGGAATTGTCTTGGTGGACCCATGGAAGTCAACAAAAAGAAGAAAATTAGAAAGGGGAAGTAACCCCAAGTCAAGCACCACTGGGGGCTATAAATCAACTAAGGCTAAGACCAAAGACCACACAGACCTTAGCCTCCCCCTGGGTCCTTCTCTACTAGGGTTATTTCCACTGACACTGGAATAAATCCATCAGAAATCCTCCTTCTTCAATTTTCTAGTCAATCTCTATACTCAGATAGGAATCAACAGTACAAAAAGTAATGGAGGAGCGGCTCAGCTGGAGACAGAGCTAGAAAATGATAAAATTGAAATTGGAGAAAGACAACATTGCAGAAGATGCAAAGGTGGCGAGCTCCATGTGGAAGGACAAGGTCCAACACTTCTTAGAGTAGCTAAACAAACTGAGAGAGGAAAAAGAACAAAGATGAGGCAGGTGTTTGAACTAGAGACCATCCTGGTGGTACTGAGAAAGCAGTTGACAGAGCTGCTACCACATGCAACCACCTACAGGGCCATCTCAGGCAGAGCTGCAGCTCTAGCCAAAGGCCTATCAGTTGTAGGATGAACTATGGAGCTTGGAGGAACAACTTTATATCCAAATGCAGGAAAACCAGAGTATCAGTCTCTAGTATCTACCTTTGTGGGAGCAATGGGGGTTCCTGGAGCAGCAGGCAGAGGTATGGAATCAACATGCTTGGGACTGGCCACATCCTCAAGACAACAGAAAGAGAACCTGAGACCATGAGATGCACAATCTTGCACAACAGAGACCTCCAAGATCACCTTGCCCAAATGCAGCATGCCTTCCATAGGCTGAATGGTGAGAAGAAGGAGCTCGCCAGCATCTTCCCTCAGAGCAGCAGGTGAAGAAAAAGTCTGCAGGAGAAGCTGGACCAGCTAGAGAACTTAGGAGAATTGGAAGAGATGGCCGAGTTAAAGACCAAGTGGCTCAGAATCTGCAGGAGCTGCATGACCAGTACCTGGCCCAGCTGTAGGAACTCAGTCACCTATGAACAGCACATTGCCTCCACCCAAGAAAAAGCTGAAAATCTGCTTTACTCCCGACCTGCCTGACAAGGTGAACTACCAGCATCAAGTGGATGAACTCCATCGGGACATTGATGCAGCTGTCAGAATACATCACCACACCGAAGTGTCTATTGTATTCTGTGAGGAACAGATGGCAGACCTGGATGATCTGTTTCAGGAGAAAGAGGAGTATGTCAGTGGGCTAGCCAAGGGAAGAGGAGGGAGAAGGAGGAGCCATGGAAGCTGCTGTTGCACCCAGCCTAGACTTCTGCTACTGCTACCTCAGACCTCCCAGACTCCACAAGCATTGAAGTTTTGAAGGCACAGCAAGCTTTTAAAGAGGTGAAGCCTATACCCTGCACAAGAAGAGGCTTAGGATGTCTTGGCTCCTCAGGGGCCGCAGGAGATAATTATTGCCTACAGACCTGGCAGCTTCCACCTCGGGGTATGATAGCTGAGTGGCCTTCTCTCAGGCCTGGTTACTGTGGAATGGGGATGGGCAAGTGTAACTATAGGTCAGACAGAGCAGAGGCTGATGGGAGGTGGCCCAAATTCTAGGGACATTTAACAGTCCCTTGATTGCCAGAAAAGTAGCTTAGGTGAGGATTATTGATAAGAATAATTTTTTCTCATTTTTTTATTTAAAGAATTTATTAACATTGATTTTTACATCATATTTCAAATGACGTGTTTAACAAACAAGTATTCAAGAAGGGAATCACTATATACAATCACTGGCACTTAGATTTTAGAACATAATCAAAATTAGGATAAGGGTTTGTATGTCATAGACACATATTAGTCTATGTAATAAAACATTATGTCTATAGAGTCATAAATGTTTATGTCTATGTACTTGTGTCCATAGCATTGGGTCAAATTTTGAGTCATTGCTTTTGTACTGTTTGGATCTAATAGCCATATATTAAGGATACCATGCACCTTTTGTTCCTTTGGTCTTGACTTATCTCACTCAAAATGATTCGCTCTAGATTCATCCACTTTCCTGAAAATAGATTCTTTACAAAGAAAGTGGGGAGATGGCATAACTTTAGATTACTATTTTATGGTGGTCATAGTAATTGTTTTATGGAATAGTTTAATAGTACTACGTCATTTCCATTTCATATTATGGTTTAATAATACTATATTATTTTAATTTCATAACACATTATCTTAATTCTATTTAATACTTTTACATCACTGTATTATATAAGTTATATAAAACATTTCATGTTTTATGTTAGTAGAATCAAAGTACAACCATTTGCATTTTTGAAAATGTATTGAACTCTGTGGCAGCAATAGTGAATTTTCTTGTTTGTATGTTAAAATGCCATAATGAGGATATGGAGTTGAGAAAACAAAAAAGGTAATAAAAACATTATTAATGCTGAAAGTTTGAGAAAAAGAAAAATGTGAGTAGAACAACTGTAGGAGTGCTGCAACTGAAACATACATACTAAATGTGTCGATGTTATCTGTTGAATAATAGTCTTATAAAATATTTAAATTCAAAAAAGTCTTAAAGTCGCAGGGCTTTTGTTTATTTTTTTCATATATTTTTATTGTAATTAATAGAAGGGTTACATTACATTCACCAGATAGAAGGTACATTACTTCACATACATTGATACCCTTTCTCGTGTCGTGGTCCCCATTTCCCTCCCCCCGCCCCCCGCCCCGGCTTTTGTTTAATTTAACTGATCTAACCAGGTTGTAGTACTGGCAAGTCTTGCAAGAATTTGAAATGTTGACAATGACAAATGCAAGGTTTTTATTAAGAGTGAACAAACATAGTATCTTAGATTTAAAACAGAGGGCAGTTGGATACTAAACATTCAGATGTTTTTCTGAGCGAATGCAGGATGAAGATGTAGCTCAGGCAGTAATAGACTCTTGTAGAGTATGCCCTAGGCTCTTGGTTTAAGTTACAATATTGTGTATGTGCAATCAAATGAATAAAGAAATAGATATATTTTCTGATATCTTTCAGGTACATTTTTGCTACAACTAAATTTTTCTAAACCAAGAAACTTTTTAAGAATGTGGGATGGGGCTGAAAGTGTGGCTTCATAGTAGAATGCTTGCCTAGAATGCTCAAAGCCTTGAGTTCGATTCCATACCACAGAAAAAGCCTGAAGTTATGCTGTAGCTCCAGGGTAGAGTGCTAGCCTTGAGATATCCCAAGGACAGTGCCCAAGCCTTGAGTTCAAGCTCCTGGACTGGCAAAAAAAAGGAATGTGGAATGAATTATTGCTAAGACTGACAAGCTTAAGAAAATGTATTGTCTGAGTTTTGTTGGTTACAAAAATTTAAGACATTTGTCTTTTATGATTATGACAGGTTTGTAAAATGTGATGTATCAATATGGGCAGAACATCAATCAGAGCTGATAGGGCAATTTCCATCACTTCAGGGGAGTGTCCTTTTTGTTAGAATACATTAGTGATTTAGTGATAATCAAACCATAAGGCAGTCAGTAAAAGTGTTAGGACACCCTGAGTCAAAGAATTCTTCACACAAAGACCCATTTTTTTCAAAGTTACTTTGAGAGCAAGAATGGAGTCATAAGAGAGAATGTTTTCATTTCCCTATTCAGAGAGGTGGGCTTTCAATTACTTAGCAAATAGTTCTGTGATTTTTTTACATTATTTTTTCATTGAAGTAATGCAACCCATAAAATATTCAGCACTTTGGTTTGTCAGAAGCCACAGTAAAGTCTGTACATTGTTTTGTTTCCAGTAAAGCAACTTAGCAAAATTAAGCAACCCCAAATCATGCAGGTTAAGTAGGCAGTCAAATTTGGATTTTGAGCCCCAAGTGGTGTGATTGACAGCTTACCTAACTACCCTGCAGGGCAGTTCTTAAATAAGAAGCAGTGGTGTGTCCACAGTATGTTGAGATGCTACTTGCCCCCCTTCACAACTCCCCCCCCTCCAAAGAGGCTCTCCAGCTGACATTCCCAGTCTATCAGGTGAGAAGTCTGCAAGAGTGGGCTGCCTAGAACATCTCCCTGAGCTCTCTCAGGCCTCCACATGTTGGGATGTTCTATAGAGATTTTCTTGTCTTCTCATGGCTAGAACATTGACAGCCCTCAAGATTCCCCTGAGGGAGAACAACTTTTCTCTGACATCTAAGTCACTCTCTGATTGCAGATGGAGGGTGTGGATTGCATCTGTTTTGGGACTGGGGTGTGCTCTGTCTCAGCAGCTGAAATGCCCCAAGCACTTGTCTGCTTCTTTTTTGTTCTCCTACTATTTCCCACAGTTCTTCCAACCCTCCTTTTTTTTTTTTCCCCTTAAGGCGAAACATAGCTCTTTCTGTTTCATGTCACCCCAGCTGTCTGCATTGCTCCACCCCCTTCACCTCTTATCACCAACTGGAGCAAATGGAAAGGAATACAGTTTGTTAGAATATGACTGACCTAAGTGGCCTGTTGGCTCAGTGAGTCCCCTCCACAGGGGAAAGTGAGAGTTTTTGTAATCTTGCCATTCTCCTTGGGAGGTTTTTCAAAGGCTGGGGATCTAGGGATGTTTCTCTTTTAAGCCACCCCCCCCCCAAACACACACATCTAAATGTGATCTTGCATTTTACTGTTATATCAGATAACAACAAAACAATCCCTGCAGATAAAAACTTTACAAAGTGTTTTTAGATTCATTCTTCCACTTATGGATGAGAAAACCAGCTTCGAGTGGCTAAACTGTTTATTTGAAATGTTTTGCTTGGGAATGCCTGGTCTTACCTTGATCTTAGGGGTGAGTGAGATGGAGTGGTATTTTATTTACACATGAGGAAGGAACATTTTTGAAATCTGGAAGTCAGTACAGTAGCATGCTAAAGGAATTGTGGTTGAACTGAATTGGCTACATATTGCCCCTAGCTTGCAATATGTAGCTTAACCTTTTAAACAATTCAACCTTTTTTTTACCTTTATTTGGTCAGTGTTCCTTCTCTGTCTGAGGGTCTCAGAGGGTCTGTTTTAGGATCAAAGAGATAACTATAACTCTACAGAGTGAGAGAGAAATTTGAGGTTTTTTTTTTTTTTTTTTTTTTTTGCCAATCCTGGGCTTGAGCTCAGGGCCTGAGCACTGTCCTTGGACTTTCTCAAGGCTAGAGCTCTACCACTTGAACCTCAGCACCAGTTCCAGCTTTTTTTTTCTATGTATGTGGTATTGAGGAATCGAACTCGGGTCGTCATGCATGCTAGGCAAGCACTTTTACCATTAGGCCAAACTCCTGGCCTTGAGGGATTATCTTTACATTAATGGTTTTCTTCTGAAATTTCCCCAGAAGACACACTTTCTATTATTTCCTCTTCCCTCCCTACTTCCTTCCTTCCTTTTTTTTTTTCAATATGGGAGCATGAATGAAACCTGAAGATTCCTTTTTTAAAAATATTTTTTATTGTAATTAATGAAAGGGTTACATGATATTTACCAGATAGAAGGTGCATTAATTCACATACCTTGATACCCTTTCTCATGTCTTGGTCCCCATTTCCCTCCCCCCCAACCCCCACCCCTCATCTTGTTTTCCCCCGTTCCCTATCCAATTTCAAATAACCAAATACAAAATATCCAATATATCAGATAACAAAGTGAAATACTGTAACAATATGAGATAACCAAGGGACAGCAAAAGAGATGAGAGATAACATAGTACATTAAGGACAACAATCATTCATTATATGGCTTTTGTTTCAGTATCCTGGAGGTCTGTTCAATTAGCTTCTTACTAAATGGCCTTATGTATCAAGGAAACCTGAAGATTTCTTTAGGATGATTCTATCTTATAAACTCTGTGGGACTGTTTTAGATAGCATCATTAATTAAAAAAAAAAGGTGGAAAAAGGAGATGAGAAAAGAGAAAAAGAAGCAAGGTCTGAAAGGGAACTCTTCTAAAGGAAGACCAGAAGTTGAAGAACAGGTAAAATATCAAATACAGTTCTCATGGTCAACCAGGTGCTGCTTAGGAGTGTTTTGTGTCTCTTCTTACTCCCTGCAGAGATAGAGAAAATGGTGCTTCAATAATGTGCAGGCTGAGGGGCTGGCAGAGCTGGAATTGGAATACTCAGTTGAGCTCCATGCTCAGGTGTCCTGCACTCCACCACACAGCCTTTACATTTGTCTGTGGCAGGCAGTGGGAAGAGCTTTTAGAAATGCTTAGGGAGAGATCATTAAAAAATATTTTTTGCTGGTCCTGGGACTTGAACTCAGGGTCTGGCCTCTTGTCCTTGGACACATTTTGCTCAAGGCTAGTGCTCTACCACTTGAGCAACAGCACCACTTCTGGCTTTTTCTGTGTTTGTTGTCCCGAAGAATCAAGCCCAGGGTTTCATGCATGCTAGGTGAGCACTCTACCACTAGGCCCCATCATTTTAATTTACCTTCAAAATCCCCCCCCACTTTTTTGTCATCAGACTTGAACTCAGGGTCTGGATATAGTCCCTGTGCTTTTTTGCTCAAGGCGAGCACTAAACTTTTGATTTTCTGGTGATTAATTGGAAGTAAGCATCTCACAGACTTTTCTGCCTTGGCTGGCTTGGAACCGTGACCCTCAGATCTCAGCCCCTGTAGTTAGCATTATAGGTATAAGCCAACCAGTACCTGACTTAAAAATATTCTTTTGCTTGCTTTTAAAATACAGATGCAAAGCAACAAAAGCACAAAATTGGAAGGTAGTATTTTGAAAATCTGCTAAAGTGCTTTTCAACCAGAACCAATCTCATCCATTTTCCCTGATGATTTCAAAGCTTACATTTCAGTTTATGGATGATTTATACTATCAATAGCCTAAGACTTTCCTAATATTCATTTTATCCATTATTTTTAAATTTTAATTTTATTATCAAGGTGATATACAGAGAAGTTTCAGTTACATAAGGAAATAAGTACATTTCTTTTCTCCCCTTGATCCTCTCCCCAAGTTGTAAGCTCATTTCGAACATAGTGTCTTGTGATTATCGTTGCATTGCTTCACCCTTTGTCCTTTGTGATTCCTCCTCCCTTCCCCAAATCAGATTTAATGTGCTATGTGAAGTTATTTATCTTTTGCATTTTACTCCTTTTGGTTTATTCCATTGTCATTTTTTTTTGGTCCCCGATGTCTCATATATATATATATATATATATATATATATACATATGAGGATATATATATGGGGATATATATATATATATACACACACATATATCCTTTTACCCTTTAGCTTCCTTGTTCTGGATAAATCTATCATTTTTCTTCTTTATAATAAATTTATGGATTTTGTGATTTTGGATTTCTGAGTTTGTGTATGTCAAAACTAAGAAATATAGAAAGGTATATTGTGAAAATTTCTTCTCCCCTCCTTTCTTTTACATGCCTATATTCCACACATTCCAAGTGCAGTACCAGTCTTACTAGTTTTCAATATATCTTTTTTTAGATTTTTCTATATGCTCCTTTATTAGTCTCCTCCTCTCCCTCCCCCCACCCATCCTCTCCCCTCCTCCCCCTTTTCCTCCCTGTCCTCCTCCCCCTTTTCCTCCCTGTCCTCCTCCCCATTCCCTCCTCCTCCTCTTCCTCCTCCTCCTCCTCCTCCTCCTCCTCCTCCTCCTCCTCCTCCTCCTCTTCCTCCTCCTCCTCTCCTCCTCCTGCTGTCATCCTGGGGCTTCAGCTTTTTGCTATTACTTGAGACATAGCTCCACTTCTGGCTTTTCTATAGTTATTGTAGGTAAAATCTCACTGACTTTTCTGACTCCACTGGCTTCAAACCTCCATCTTCAGATCTCAGCTTCCTGAGTAGCAAAAATTACAGGCATGTGCCACCTGTGCCCAGTTGATTTTTAGGCTTCTTTTAAAAACTGATATTTAAAAAGTTAAACTACCAAGCTGCCAGTGGTTCCCATTTATAGTCCTGAGATCTGAGGAGAGAAGTTTAAAGATAGCCCAGGGAAGAAAAGTCAGTGAGATTCTTATCTACAACTAACCACCAAAACCTGAGATAGCGAAGCTGTGGTTTTAGTGGTAGAGTGTTATCTTTGAATGGGAAAAGCTAAGTAAGGGACAAAGCCCAAGCTCTAAACTGACACATACTCATATACACACACATGCACAAATGCTTTAGTGCATAACTGGATTTGTGGAATTCAAACCTTTTTGCACAATTACTTAATGAAAAAGGCAAAAAAATCAAAATGAAGGGCAGAGGAAGAGGCAAAGGTAAAATTATGATAAGATGTAAGATCTACAACGAACAAACCAAACAAAAGAAAAAATACCCTTCAGATATGAAGATGTGATCTGGGAGGCAAGAATTAAGAAAAGTTCTGTCTTTGCCTTGAGATAGAACACATCTGGAGTGCCAGAGGCTTGCATTTTGACTACAGCTGTTCTTGGTGGAAAAATCTGCTCTAGTGCAATCTCAACACACCTGAGTTTGGTTGGCTGCAAAGTCTCAGGGTGAGGACAGATTGACAGCTGGAGTATGAGCTGCCCAAAGGTAAACTCCTGTAATAAAGAAATTGATAGCATGATAGATAGAGGTGAGATAAGAGCTATTATCCACAGGTGAAGTTCTTTCAACAGGCTGCTACCAATTCTCATATATAACTTGCTGCAGAAAAAAAAAATAGTTCAACAGCTTTGTTCTTAAACCTTTAAGTAAGCTCTGACACTTAACCAAAAAGCAGGGGAAATTTGTCTTTGTACTTTGGACACATGTCAAATAAAAACCTCAGTACAGGCCAAATTATTTTAAATAGAAATTATATCTTCTAAACAGATGATTCTTAGTAATGTATTAAGTGTTATATTCTGAACCTTGACAGGATCCTGGAGAAGTTTCATCTTAGGCTTTGTAAAGTTAATAAGCACAGATATGGGATTTTATGTCATTCTTTGCTATGAATTCTTAGTTTTTCACTGTTGATAAAGGATAACTTTAACCTGCTATGTCAGATCAATGTTCTACTTAAAATGGAATATATGTGAAGATGCAAATGTGTGACTTATCAGTGTCACACAAGTGTTCTTTTATGGATTGATAAGAAAAGTAAGATATTTTGAATATATGTTGCAAAACTTTTCCTTGTTTGCAGATATAATCTCAAGGATTTTTTTTCCTTCCCTTCCTCCCTTTCTCTTTCTTTTCCCTTCCTTCCTTCCTTCCTCCCTCTTTCTCTCCCTCCTTCCTTCCTTCTTTCTTTCCTTTCTTTTTCCCTTCTTTTCCTTCTTCCTTCCTTCCTTCTCTCCCTCTTTCCTTTTCTTCTCTCCTTCCTTTCCTTCTGTCCTTCCATTCTTCTTTTCTTCCTTCTCTCCCTCCTTTCCTAACCTCTCCTTCCCTCTCTCATCCTTCCTTCCTCACTTCCCTCCCTCCCTTCCTCCCTCCCTCCCTCCTACCCTCCTTCCTTCCTTCCTTCCTTCCTTCCTTCCTTCCTTCCTTCCTTCCTTCCTTCCTTCTGCTTGAATTCAGGGCTTTGTTCTCTTGCTTGCTGTTCTGCCACCTGAGCCATACTTCCATTTGTTGCTTTTTTATTGTAAATTGGAGATGAGTCTCCTATATTTCCTTGGGCTTGCTAGGCAAGTCAGGATGAGTAAACTTGAGATCCTGGGTTCAAAATTCAAAACTGTCAAGAAACAAAAAGTAAAAGAACAATTGAAAGAAGTATCTAGATGAACAATATGTAACTCAATTTGAATAGCTTTCAAAATTTATAGCTATCATATTTCTGAAATTATTAAAAATAAACTATAGATAGAATATTATCAACAAAGTAAAAAGGCAAGCTATTGAATGGGCAAAATATTTGCAAATAACACAGCTGGAAAAGGAATATATAAAGAACTCCTGAAGCTCAAACTAGGCACACTTGTGTCCTTGCTACTCTGGAGCCAACCTAGCAAGAAAGTCTATGAGGCTCTATCTCAAGCACTGCCACCACCACCTTCACCCACCAAAAAGAAAGAAAGAAGAAACAAGACATAAATAGAGCTGTGGCTCAGGTGGTAGAGCACCAACCTGAGCAAAAAAGTTCATGAATAGTGTCCAGGCCTAGAGTTCAAGTCCCAGGACTCTCTGTCTGGCTCTCTCTCTCTCTCTCTCTCTCTCTCTCTCTCTCTCTCTCTCTCTCTCTCTCTCTCTCTCTCTCTCTCTCTCTCACACACACACACACACACACACACACACACACAGTTCCTGTAGGGCCAGAACCATACTCTATTGGTAGAGTGCTCACCTAGCATGCACAAAGCCCTGGATTTAATTCTTTGGCACCACATACTCAGAAAAAGCCAGAAGTGGTGCTGTGGCAGAGCACTAGCCTTGAGCAAAAAATGTCCAAGGAGTTGGGTGAGGTGGCTCACGCCTGTAATCCTAGCTTCTTAGGGGGCTGAGATCTGAGGACTGTGGCTCAAAGCCAGCTGGGGCACTAAAGACTATGAGACTCTTATCTCCAATTAACGACTAGAAAAGCGGAAGTGGTGTTGTGGCTCAAGGAGTAGGGCAAAAGCCTTGAGCTGAAGAGCTCAGGGACAACGCCCAGGCCCAGAGTTCAAGCCCCATGACTAACAACAACAACAACAAAATTCTCAGGAGGCTCAGGAGATAAAAAAAGAAAAGAAAAAGAAATAGCTAATAGGCAGTACTGTAATTAGTCATTAGGGAAATGCAAATTTAAATCACAATGTTATTCCACATTATACTCACCAGGATGGCATAATAATAATAATAATAATAATAATAACAATAATAAAGCAAAACATAGCATATCACAAGTGATTGTGTAATGGGGAGAAATTGGAATACTGTTCATTGCTGGTAGGAATGTAAAATGGTGTAACTGCTTTGAAAATAGAACAGTCCTTCCTTTAAAATTAACTAGAATTACCATAATATGCAGCAGTTCTACTGCTGGGTATATATTCAAAAGAAATGTAAGAAGGAATTAGAATACATATTGGCAATACATCTATGCTCATGTCAGTATTATCTATAGTTGCTAAAATGTGGAAAGAGCTGGTGTCTACAGATGGATGAATGGATTTATAAAAAAGGTTGCAGTAAATACATCCACTAGAATACTAATTTCCTTGTCAAGGAAATTCTGACACAAACTATGACATGGATGAACCTTAAAGACATGCTAATGAGCAAGTTGTAAAAGGACCAATACTGTACTGTTACTTGAGTGACAGAGGCAGTTTAAAGGCAGCCTAGACTCTACAACCACGTTCTGTCTCAAAACTAAACAAAGGCTTGACAAGGAACTACGGGACTCAGCACAGAGGAGTCTGTAGCTGGAAGATTATAAGTTGAGGTTAGCCTAGTGAGACATTGTCTCAAAAAAAAAAAGCTTAAGTAAATAAAATAATCACAGGATGGGTGCCATTTGCATATGTCCATGATCCTGGATACCAGGAGGTTAAGATCTAAGGAACATGACTTGAAGCCAGCTCAGGGCAGGAAAGTCTGAGACTTTTACCTCCAGGGAAAGCACCTAGGCCCTGAATTCAAGCCTCAGGACCAGAATAAAACACATGCATGGACACATGCATACATACATATAAAACAAATAGAGGAAGCAGAGCTGTGGCTCAAAGTGGAAGCACTCTAGCCTTAAGCAAATGAGCTCAGGGACAGCGCATAGGCCCTGAGTTCAAGCACCATGACCGCTACCATCACTACCACAAACAAAAGCCAGGCGGTAGTTGTTCATACCTGTAATGTTAGCTGCTCTGGAAGGATCTGCGAATTGCAGTTCAAAGCCAGCCCAGGCAGAAAAGTCCCCTTGAGACTCGTATCTCCAATTAACCACTCAAAAACTGGAAGGGAAGCTGTGGCACAAAATGATAGAGCACTAGCCTTGAGCAAAAGAGTTCAGGAACTGTGCACAGGCCCAGAGTTCAATCCTCACAACTACATACATACAATGAATGGTGGGTGAATACAATAATAATATTCAACATGTGTGCATGAAAATGGAACTAGGAAACAAGACAAATAAATGTGCAATGAATGAAGGGAGGAGAACAATAGAAGGGATGACACTGCTCAAGCTGCACTATACATATAAGTTGTACACATAATTTGTACATATATTGAACTGCAACCCCTTTTATATAAGGTGTTCGAAGTAGATAGACAGACAGACACAGAGATCTATAAATAATAAATGGTTACCAGGTGTTAAGAGAATAGGGTTTGAAGAGTTGTTTAATGATGACAAAATTTGAGGTTTAGAAGACAGAAACATTCTACAGAGAGATGATGGTGAGAGCTGTATTGTAATGTAAAAGTATTTGTTTAAAGCCACTGAACTGCACACGGAAAATATTTATTGATAAATTCTATATGTATGTTTTTACATAATAAAAAGTCTCAGGGTCAGATTTTGGTGTCTCACACCTGTAATCCTAGCTACTCAGGAGGCTGAGATCTGAGAATAGAGATTCGAGATCGGCCAGGATAAGAAAGCCCATGCGTAAGGGGGGAAAACTAAGACGGGTGGGGGGTGTGGGGGGGGGAGGGAAACGGGTACCAAGACATATGAAAGGGTATCAATGTATGTGAATTAATGCACCTTCTATCTGGCAAATATCATGTAACCCTTTTACTAATTACAATAAAAAAAAAGCAAATGTACAAAAAATAATGACAATAATAATAATAATAATAATAATAATAATAATAATAATAATGTGACAGCAGGGAATAAACCAAAGGGGGCAAATGAAGGAAAAAGAAAAAACTGCAAAGAGTACAATTTAAATGCTTGCTTCCATTTCTTGGAGTTCATGTCAATAGGCATCATTTTATATAATCATATGCATTGTGATCCTCTTCTAAGACTCTCCTCCTTTGTTTTCAATGTGTGACTACTTATAGTGCTGTCTGATAAATCATGTCCAAGTGTAATTATTTTCTCTTTTAGTATTCATTGCATTATCTTGCAGATATAGATATATTCTAGTTATTATAAATAAAAGAAATCATGTTTAAAAAAAAAAAAGAAAGCCCATGCGTGAGACTCTTATCTCTAAGTACCAAAAAGCCCGAAGTGGAGCTATATATGGCTCATGTGGTAGAGCACCAGCCTTGAGCAAAAAAGCCAAGTGAAAGTGTGAGGCTCAGAATCCAAACCCCAGTACTGGCACAAAAAGAAATAAACAATGCTTTTCCTTTCAACCTGGGGAGAATATGTAAGGGCTAAAGCTCAAGTTTTAGGGCAAATTAAAAGGGAAAATATTGTTTCCTCTTAAGACATTGCAACTTAAATGGAATTCTTAAGACAATAGTTTGGTTTAGTGTCTGAGCACTTACTGTGGTGAATTACATGTGGAAAGAAGTATAAAAGGAACTTTTGCTGATGCATGTATCTTAGACCTATATATTCTCATTAACTTATCCTTTTTTTCTTTCTTGCATTCTTCTTGTCAGTCCAAACATCTTCAGATATAAACAGCTTGTCCGTGGAGTACATGTAACACAGCCTTTTCCCCAAAGGCAGAATTTATACATATGGTAATTTAGAAAAGAGACAATTTAACTCCCTGGTGTAAATTGCCATGAGTACTACGGTTCTGCTTGCTGGAGCTGGGGACAGATAAGACTCAGATTATTATGAAATCACTGCTTTGGCTTTATTGAATTAGCTTTTAGTGAGTGAAAGGATCCTAAATTGAGTTTATTATTGAGCCTGATTGGAAACAGTTAACAAGTACCCCATAAAAATCACGCAACAGTTTTTGCTTAGTGTGTAATAACTGCTATAGAGAGGATGAGTGGGAAGGAAAATAAATGTGGGCATACAAATATGGATATTGAGCTTTATACCATTTTAAAATTCAGAAGACCAGAAGACAGATCGTGGGCCTTGGTACTCTCGATGCTGACTCTTACCATGGAAGAAATCTTGCCTTAAGGATCACAATTTCTTCAGCACCAGGAAAATAAATAAAATAAAATCCATAGCAAGTGTCATGCCATAGGCAGGAACAATTCTCCTCCTCCTCCTCCTCCTCCTCCTCCTCCTCCTCCTCCTCCTCCTCCTCTTCCTCCTCCTTCTCTCCTTTTCATACTTGGGGCTCCAAAAGAAACATGAAAAAGTACCAGAAGATTATGGTCTGTTCTGCCTTGGGATTTGAACATTGCCCTTTTCTGGGTTCTTTCCCCTCTTCAACCAAACTTCAATGACCCAATTAGAAAAAAAAATCAATTAGGGAGCTAGCATGAGAGTGGGTATACACTGTAATTCAGGCATGAGAGGCAGAAACAGAAGAATCTTGAGTTCAAGGACAGTGTGGATTCCTTTGGGAAGCCTTGCTTCAAAAACAACACAGCACCAACAATCAAAAAATTACGTTTTTGTGTCTATGATAATGTTGGTGCTCGAACTCAGGGCCTGAGTACTCATTGTCCCTTAGCTTTTTACTGTGAGGCTGGTGATCTACCACTTGCATGGCAGCTCCATTTCCAGGAGCTGGATACTGGGTAATTAGAAATAGGCACTGGATAAGAATTATTGAGGGATTATTTTTTCTTGCTTGTGAAAACCATAGATAAATGAATATTGTGCAAAGTTTTATTTTAAAAAAATTCGTGAAATTGAAATTGAATTGGAAACATTTGATTTGACAATGCTTCCAAATGCTTTGAAATGAGTTTTTAATGCATATCTGTAAACTCAGGTATACTCAGATACATTCCTTTGTTTTTCGGTGCTTTTGAATTCGTTTGCCCTGCTTTGGACTCAGGATCTACCAAATTACTTGTCCTTTTCCTGTGCAACAAAACAAACAAAATATGAATTCAAAATTCTAGTGGAGTGGGGCCAGGAGTTTGGCCTAGTGGAAGACCCAGGTTCAATTCCTCAGTACCACATAAACAGAAAAAGCCAGAAGTGGTGCTGTGGCTGCGGTGGTAGAGCTCTAGCCTTGAGAAAGCCCAAGGACAGTGCTCAGGCCACGTGTACAAGCCCCAGGACTGGGAAAAAATTCTATTGGAGTGAAAAAGCTCTTTAAAATAGGAAGTATAACTCTCTTCATATTGTTATCTATACATACATATATGTCACCACGCACATTGCATCCATATATATTGTAATTTTTAAGACTTCCACTATTTAAAAACAAACAGGGAGAGAATAGATCCCTGTTGATTTCATTTGGAATTACTGACTTTAGATCTCTCAGTCATGGGCTACCAGCTCTGAATGTGCAGAACCCTCCTTGGAGAGCCTGGTGGAAAACTCCCCAGCGAGTCACAGGCTCTGTTATTGATGTTAGTGGCAGAGCCTTCTAATTCTAACCCCTGCTGAGTCTTTGGAAACCTGGTGGATTGTTAACAAGATTAGCAGGAGTTCATGAACTCTGCTCTGTAGACATGTAAAATTGTAGAACTTTGATATGGAATTGGCATTACCGGATTTCCTATATTAAATTAAAAAATAGTATATAAAAGACAAAGTTAAAGAAACTTATTGTGTTTTTAATAGTTTCTACTCGATAGATATTGCATTTTCAGACATATTATTCTTAGAAATTTGTTATAACGCCTTTAAAATTTTTTTGGCAGCATGTTTATAATCCCCCTAGCCATTTAAAAACAAATAACCAATGTTTTTCTACAAGCTAATGGAGCAATTTAGAAATATTTAGTTACTTACACAGAGGAAATATATAGTAGCCATGCCATGAAAATCAGTCATTTGGAAATGATTAGAATCTGTAGTCGTTAAAGGAGTATTTATTACTCACATAAAATTAAGGAAATATCTAGAGGAACAATTGTTACATTGGATTCACAGTTAAGGTACCCAGTGGCATATGTTGTGGTGTAAATCAAGTGCATTTTTCCGGGCTGGGGGAGTGGTGGTCTGTAAGTCTAGTAGCTAGAAGAATTTCCCAGTGGCCACTTTAGCTTTTTTCTGTGGTGGTTGGAAATGATTTAAGTTACAGCAGGAAAAAAAGAGTTATGGAAACAGAGGCTGGGGGAAGGGTGAGCAGAGGGAGGAGGCCAGAGAAAGAAAAGCTGAGTGAGATGCGAAGATTTGAATATTTTTTGTAAGATAAAATATTTTTTTGCTGATAGTTTCCCAGATAGATAACATTGACATGCAGTTTAATTTATTCAAGCACTCTGAAAGCACCACTAAAACAGTGAGTGGAAAGGCTCGAATTCATCCTCCAACTTCTTTTATTTGGCATTTTATTCTGCAGTATACTTAAGTAAATTTTCATAATCCTCCAATATTTTGAATACAGGACTAGATCCCCTATTCCATGGTCGAAAGAATCACCAAAACAGTGGTCCTTTCTTTCTCTCCTTCCCTGCCTCCCTCCCTCCTTTGGTTATTCTTTTCAGCCAAAGAAGCAGCTTCTTCACAGGGCAGAGCTTATGGGCCTGAGTCTCTTTCCAGACAAGATCTGTCCCGCACGGAGAATGTCCAGCTTCTTTGTGTGGAAAGCTGATTCCCTTCACATCTACTCACATTTAATGGGTGTTTTTCTTTCAACAGCTGAGGGCACCAAAAGGAGTGAGAACTGACGCTTGTCTTCCAGGAGATCACAACCTCAGATTCATTTGTCCAAATATATAAAACTAGTACTTGCTAGGTACCAGTGTCTCATGCCTGTAGTCCTAGCTACCTGTCAGAGGCTGAGATCTGAGGATTGAAACCAGCCTGAGAAAGAATTAACCAGCAAAAAGTGAGAAGTGGCTAAAATGGTAGAATGTTAGCCCTGAGCTAAAAACCAAAGGCACAGCTCCAGGCCCTGAGATCAAACCCCAGGAATGGCATTAACAAACAAATAAACATCTACTTGCCAGTGTACCTTTAAAATGCCCCACTACAGATAAGGACTAAGGATTCCCCCAATTAGATGCTCTGTGTGTGTGTGTGTGTGTGTGTGTGTGTGTGTGTGTGTGTGTGTGTGTGAAACTGGATTGAACCCAATCCCTGCCACTTAGCAGGCAGTGGCTACCACTTAATCTATATAAGCTCAGCCTTTTTGTTTTTATTTTGTTCTTGAGATGGGATCTTGCTATATTTGCTGGAGCTGACTTATACTTTCTCCTACTCTAACCTCCCAAGTGGCTGGGGCCTGCAGGCATGTGTCTCCATGCCCAGCTCCATATACATTATTTGTCAGTGAGGGAGAGCTGTACAAGGAAAGACAGCTGAGCTTATCTTAAAGAGTATGGAGGAGCCCACCAGGGAGAAGAAAGCATTTCATATGCATGAACTAAATACAAAGGTTGTGTTGTGTTTGGGAGCTGGCAAATAGCCTGGTGTGACTACAATGTAGGGTTCAAACTCAAGATTGTAGGGTACACAGGAGGGAACTGCAGGAGGCAGAAGACTGAACAAGGTTATGAAAACCCTTGTTGGAATTAATTTTTTATTTTGGGAAGCAGAGATGATCTGTTTGAAGTTATTATCAATGTTATTAAAAGAGAAAACTCTGTGTGTGTGTGTGTGTGTGTGATTATAATACTACTAGAACTTGAATTCTGCACAAGTGCACTGTCACAGGCATGAGCCACTGGTGCCTAGCCCTTAGCGTTTTAATTTAAGGCTGTCACTCTTTAACTTGAGCTGTGGCTTCACTTACGGCTTTTTGGTAGTCTGCTCAGGCTGCCATTCAATTCTGATTCTCAGATCTCAGCCTCTTGAGTGACTAGGATTAAAGGTATGAGTCACTGGCACCCAACTTAGATTTATAGTTTAGAAAGATCAGTTTAGGGGCTGGGAGTTTGGCCTAGTGGTAGAGTGCTTGTGTAGCATGCTGAAGATCCGGGTTCGATTCCTTGGTACCACATACATAGAAAAAAAAAAAAAAGAAAGAAAGATCACTTTAGTGGATTTGACAAGAAAGGAGATCAGAAACAAAGTTAGGAATCTAGGTAAGAATTGATGGAAGCCAGCTATAAAGCAGTGGCAGTAGGATTAGAAGAAAACCATGAATTAGAGAGCAATTCAGGTAAATAAAACTAATTTTGCATGGCGATTGGCTAGATTCAGAATTTTCAGTAGGAGATAAAAGAAATAATGAAAAATTGACTTTAAACCTGCTTTTACTTTGGAAACTGGTACACAGGATATGGATGGTGGGAAAAGGTTTAGGAGGAATAGAGAAAACTTTGATTTTTAGATAGAACTACCCATCCATTAGCTTGGATTATCAAATTACCTTGTGGGTTTTTGAAGGGAGAATAGGTTAACATTGTATATTTGGGTGTAATTGTCATTGAGGGACTATGAAAACTGTTACAAATAAATACTCAGACAATGCTACTGGAGTGAGAAGAAAAAGCTTCAAGAGGGAGCCCCGGGGAAGTCAGACAGGGTGCAGGGCACTGAGGGCTTTTCAGGAGGAAGCAGTCAAATTGCTTGCTGTAGGCCAATGGCCACATAAAAGTGCTTTTTTCCAAGGTTATACCTCCTTCAGAGGTCAAGACTACTCTTAAGAATTACAAATCTTGAAGAGATGTTTGTTTCTTATTCCTCCTGCCATCTAATTAAACTTCTTTTTTTTTTTTTAAGCCAGTCCTGGGGCTAGAATTCAGAGTGGTCAAGGCTAATACTCTACCATTTCAGCTACAGTGTGACTTTTTTTTTTCTGAATAGTTTATTGGAGATAAGGATCTCATGGACTTTCTTGTCCAGGATGGTTTTGAACATTGACTCTCAGAACTCCTACTCTTGAGCTGTGCCTTTTTTTTTTTTTTTTTTAATAATGGTTCCTTTCTGCAGGTTCTTTCCACATCCTCAGGGCATTTGATAACCAGGAGCTAGTGATTCATGCCTGAAATCCCAGATTCTCTGAAGGCAAAGATCTGAGGATCATGGTTTGAAATCAGCTTTGACAGAAAAGTCTGTGAGATTCTTATTTCCAATTAACCGGCAAAAAAGCAGAAGTAGAGATGTGGAACAGGTGGCAGAGTGACAGCATTGAGTAAAAAAGCCGTGCAATAGCCCAAAGTCCTGAGTTCAAGCCCTGTACTGACACACATGTACACACACACCCACCCACCCCCACACACACATACAGTATTTGCACACAGATCACTTCATAGAACTTTAATTGCGGGTTCAAAACTAACAAACACTGATACTTGAGGTGTGATTCATTTCATATTGAACAGGTTTACTTTTCTCAGTGTAGTCCAGATGCCCTTTCTGCTCTTGAAAGTTGCTTGAATAATCCAGTTCCTTAAAGCCCAAGTTCAATGGGGTAGGAGGAGTTGTGTAGCCTGCTTCTCGGTTAGGCTGGATGGAATCTGTTCCGTACTAGATTCTCGGCTTAACTTCTGTATCATTATTTGACAGAGAATTCAAGAAGAGTGATCTGTGACTGGGAGGGGCCAGACATTCTTTCTTTTCTTTTTTCTAATTCATCAATTCCCTGAACTTCCTATTGTGAAAATGGCTTTTCATTAGATTGAGAGGAAACTCATTTGTTTCAGACCTAGACAACCATGAAGGCCTAGTGCTTAGCATTCTAACTACTACAGGTATTGAGAAATTTTCCTATTGAGAGTCTCTGACCCACAGAAAATGAGTAATGAAGACAAGGCACCTGTAATACTAGCTACTCAGGAGACTGAGAACTGAGGATCACAGTTCAAAATCAGCCTGGGCAGGAAGGTCCAGAGACTCTTATCTCCACTCTTATTTCCAATTAACAACCAGAAAACCAGAAATGGTGCTGTAGCACAAGTAGTAGAGCACTAACCTTAAGAGAAAGAGCTCAGGGACAGTGTGCAGGCCTCAAGTTCAAGCCCCATGACTGGCAAAAAAAATGAAGGAAGAATAAATATAGAAATAAAAGAATATATAAAAATCTAGTAATAAAAGAATAAAAGGCGAGTATGTGTGTGTGTGTGTGTATATATATATATATATATATATATATATATATATCGTCAAGCAGCTATCATGAGCCAGATCCCTGCTATATGTCTTGCATGATCTCACTCAATCCTTACAATAACTTCAAAATATTATTCTACTGATTTTATATGTCTTTTTTTTTTAATGTGGTTCTGAGGAATCAAACCCAGGGCCTCATGCATGTTTGGCAAGCATTCTACTATTAATTCACATTTCCAGCACTCATTCTACTGATTTTAAAGACAAGATGACCAAGTTCTGGGATGTTAGATAAATTATCTAAGTCATACTACAAATATATGATGGCTTGATTTTCAAACCCTGATAGTTGCTCCAAACCCTATGATCTCATAAGCAAAAGAGAAAGGGGGCAAAAAAGAGAAAGAGCCAGGCATGATGGCATGCACTTGCAATCCCAGTCATGAGGAAATGGAGGCAAGAGAATCACTTGGGCCAGCCTGGGGGAGCAGGGTAGAGGGGAGGAAGGAGGGAGGGGAAGAGAGAAATGACAGTGAGACAGAAAGAGATATATAGAGAGAATGGCACACAGAGAAGGGTAGGAAAGGGGGAAAGCACTATCGTTTACTTTCTCAGCTTCTTTCTTGTGGTTCACACTCATGGATTTTTCTTTTTTGGTGGTTTGTTTGTTTTTTTAACATCTTTTTCTTCCTTTTTGTAAGCTGTCAGAATATTCCCTCTTCACTGCCTGCAATCTTCCCCAATCTGGTTTTAACTTCTACCCACTTAGGCTGGCATTTACTTTTGCCCAGGGTCTCCCCACTTCTCTCCGAGACTGCCAACTTGGAAGACAGCATAAGTGTCTGAAAGAGAATTCCTCCATCCAGCAAGCCACAGGGCTGGCATCCATCTGACCACATAGCACTCTGTCCTGCTGTTTACACAGCTGTATTTGTTGCTTTTAATGGTAGAGAAGAGAGGCCCCAAAGATGCTTGGTTTTCAAAAACTTTTCATGGTCTAACTAGAAGGAATTAAAGGAAGGGGCAGAGGTTTTCCATTGCTTTCCTACAGGCTCAAATTATTTTATTTTTGAATTCTGTCTCTTGTCAGTGAGGGGGCATTATGGCAATTACTATCTAAATGTTACCGTTTAATTTTAGGATTTGCCTGAGGGACATTTCTTCCTAAAGAAATCATTTTTCTCTCTTTCTAAAAATGATGTAAGTTCTCTTCTAAATGGAATAGTTGTGACTTTTTCTCTGGCCAGAGCTGGTTCATTGTGCTCAGTGATCATATCATTTACCCAGGCTGACTGGTCCTCGGCCTTCCACCTCCCCCAACAGCCCTGCATCTGTTTTTCAGCTTAAAGCCGCTGTTGATGGAATCCCACCATGAAGGAAAATATTGTGAGTCCATACACTTTGGGCCAAGTCCAACTCTTGGATAATGAAGTCAGAAGGAATTTGCCCTGTGATCGTAATAAATCTTCGAGTTGTGTGCTATAAATGTAAATGTATTCCAAGGTCTTTTTGTTGTTGTATGTGTGCTGGTAGTAGGACTTGAACTCGGAGCCTTGTGCTCTTGACTGGCTTTTTAGTTTAAGGCTGGTTCTGTATCACTTGAACCTTACCTCCATTTCCAGCTTTTGAAAAGTGTATGTAATTTAAAAAATTATGTTTAAGGAGGTGCTTCAATTCAACGTGTCAGTTTATAAGTACAGTGTGTCTTGATCAATGTCATAATTCTCCCACATCTCTCCCAAACCTACCTACCCCCTCAAGTTTTCTTTTTTCTTTTTCTTTTTGCCAGTCCTGGGGCTTGAACTCAGGGCTTTAGCACTGTCCTTGGGCTTTCTCAAGGCTAGAGCTCTACCATTTGAGCCACACCAACATTTCTTGCTTTTTATATGTATTTGGTACTGAGAAATCGTACCTCGGTCTTCGTGCATGCTAAGCAAGCATTCTACCACTAGGCCAAACTTCCAGCCCTCCCCTCAAGTTTTCTGATTCCATTACCATGTATGTACATTAAATAGTGAGTGACTGCATTTGCCCAGCCTTTATTACTTCACTCCCCTTAAAACAGTTTTGATGGTTAATTGAGATTAGTGTCTAATAAATTCATCTGCCTTGGCTGGCTTTGAACTGCAATCCTCAGATTTTAGCCTCTTGAGAATTCGTTGTTATTGCTAGTCATGTGGCTTGAACTCAGGACCTAGTGCTATCCCTGAGCTTTTGCGCTCATAGCTAGTGCTCTACCATTTTGAATCACAGCTCCATTTCCACTTTTCTGGTAGTTAACTGGAGATAAGAGTCTCCTGGACTTTCCTGTCCCAGCTGGCTTTGAATCATGATCTTCAGATCTCAGCCTCTTGAGTAGCTAGGATTATAGATGTGAGCCACCCCCAGTGCCCTGCCTGAGCTAGAATTTTCAAGGCCTTTTTGAAATTATCTAAATGGGCATTCCCATTCTCCCATAGCACATTTAATGACTCTTCACAGAGCCACCTTTCCATAGAGAGAGACTAATTATCAGCAAGTAGACTTTAGTTAAGGACAGAAATAGAGAAGAGATGTTTATTTGTAGCAAACATGAGGCTTCGTTGGGATTTTCTTGTGTTGCTTAAGCATTCATACCTTTAGAGGCTAAAGCGATGTTCCTTTACCTTAGGAATGTCAAAACACAAGCTCCATGATTAATGGTGAGAACACCAGATCATATAATAAAGGGCTGTTGATAGAGTAATGTCTAGAGAATTGTCAGTATGCTCAGGAAATTCTACTGAAAAGGTTCTTTCCAGGTAGATGCTGTGCTGGTGTGCTGGCTGTCTCCAAACTAAATGGATCCCAGATCAGATTCTGGAAGGTATATAAATCATATTAAAAATTATATTTGGGCCAAAAGTCCTTTCTCCTTTCCACAGAAATTACAATTTTGATCAAATCAGTGCTGAACAGTATTACTTTTTCTTCCTTGCTATTGTGTGTCTAGAAATGGTTTGTGACAGAAAGTCTTTTTATAGCTTTGCTTTCAACATGCATTTACGTTTTAATGATACATTCTCCGCTTGTAAAAATGTAATTATCTCACACAGAAAATCCAACACATTTTAAGCTTTCTGAGTATATTTAAGCTGTCAACAGATGCTGTCTGACATCCAACATTACCTGCCTTCCTCCTTTAATGGCAAGGTTTGTTTCTAAAGACAGTCTGATGACACAAGCCTCACTCCTGAATCCTGCTGGAGCATTTGAACTTAGAATGACCTGCACGGACAGGGGATGCTCGGGTCATCTGTCCCTGCTCACCATATGGATCTGGCAATGGATGGCTAGGGTACTGTGTATGGAGGGTACTGCTGTGGCCGAGGTGCTGACAGCATCACAGAGACTTTAGTGATGGGCTTGATTCCTCATTGTCTTACTCAGGCTCTGGAACCCTTGGGCAGTAAGTGACCTGGTTTAAAAAGGACACTTCTAGGTCAAAAGGGTATGTTGATCCTTGTGTGTTTTTCTCCAGGTCATCCTTTAGCACTTCCAAGTAAACAACAGAAAAAAAAAAAAACTTTTACAAAAGGTTTTACTTGGACAAATTTCCAACCTGTAAGAAGCTATACTTACCACCTAGGTTTACCAGTTGTCAGCATTTAGTGTGTGTGTGTGTGTGTGTGTGTGTGTGTGTGTGTGTGTGTGTGTGTGTGTGTGAATGCTCACACTGGGACTTGAACTCAAGGCCTTCTACTCTTGCTTAGCTATTTTTTTTTTTGCCCATGTTGGGCCTTGAACTCAGGGCCTGAGCACTGTTCTTGGGCTTTACTCAAGGCTCGCTCTCTACCAGTTGAGCCACAGCACCATTTCTGGCTTTTCTATCGAGGAATCGAATCTGGGTCTTCATGCATGCTAGGCAAGCACTCTTCCACTAGGCTAAACTCCAGCCCCTCTTGCTTAGCTTTTATCCATGCAAGGCTGGTGCTCTACCTCTCAAGTTACCCATCTAGTTTTAGCGTTTTTATCTGTCTGGGCTGGCTTTGAATTATGATTTTCAGATCTCATCCTCATGGGGTAGTGAAGATTGCAGGCGTGAGCCACCATCACCTGGTTTACTTTATTGTTTCTAACTATCCAAACCATTGCAAACAGAAATGTAGACATGATCACCTCTAAATCCTTCAGCAAACACTTTCTAAAAATAATGATATTTTTCACCAAACTATAATACCATCATTATATGTGAGAATATTAATAATATTTCCCAAATGCCATCTAATGACTTATCCATATTAAAATTTTCCTGTTCATCCCCCAAATGCTTATAGTTTCTTTTCAAATCATGGTATTTTTGTAGCTTATGTTTTATATGCGATGTAAGACTTATTAGGTCAAATAGCTAATTTTTATGTTCAAAAGTATGGTGATGGTGATCTGGGTGCAGTGGCTAACACTGTAAATTCCGGCTTCTTGGGAGACAAGAGAAGGACTGTAGTTTGAGGCTAGTCTAGGAAAAAAGTTCATGAGAGACCATCTCAACAAATCAGTATTAGACACAAGTAAAATGCCATGTGACACTCTGTAAGTGTCAGTCATGGATGCATAACTCCCTTTTATCTTTTCGGGGGGCGGGGTGCCGAGAATGGAACCCAGGACCTCCTGTGTGCAACAGCCTGCATTTGACTGTCATATGGCCCAGTTAATTTGTAAGTGAATTTTCCTTATCAGAACGATGAAATACATTACATGAATACCTACATTGTAAATACTGCCATGGAAGCATTCATGACCAGTAATTTGGAAGAGTCAGAGAAAGTAGTATATTAGACTTGACATTTGAACTGAGTCTTAAAAGGAATATTTTGCAGAGATATGTGGGACAAAGTGTTCCAGGAGGAAGAAATAGCATATGTAGAGGTTTGGAGACAGGTTTGGGGTGGTTGTAGACAGAGTAGGACTTGATCATAGAGACTTATTTTTCTCACCATGCTTGTCCACCCAGCAGTCTGCCTTCTGCCTTCTCAGTTCTCTCAGGAGCAGTTAGAGGTCTGCTTGTGTGTATGTGTTCGTGTGTGTGTGTGCACACATGTGCGTGGGCGCGCATAGCCGTTTTCAGGCTTCAACTCAGGGCTTGGGCTCTCTTCCTGAGTTTTTGTGTTCAAGACTCTCTACCACTTGAGCCACAGCTCCACTTCTGTGTTTTTGTTGTTTAAATGGATCTTTAATGGATCTTTTGGTGTTTAAAGAGTCTTACAAACTTTCCTGTGTAGGCTGGCTTTGAACTATGACCCTCAGATCTAAGCCTCCAAAGTAGCTAGGATTACAGACATGAATCACTGGCTCTTGGCTTGGTCACTTCTTAGTAACTTAGCCTCACCATCCCTTCAATTCAATCAGTGTCAATTGGATTCTATTCTCATCCATCTTTATGTCCAGAAGTGGTTTTCTTGAATAATGTATGGGACACAAAAGCAGTCCAGAACTTTTTCAACAATGTTCTTAACAATTTCTTAACTAGAAGTCTAATTTAAAAATGCCCTGTAACATTACAGTTTGTAGTGTCCCCCCTACCTTTTTTTATGGTGTAGCAGTTAAAATAAGTGATCAGACAAACTGTAGTTTGAAACTTGCTATGTTATTTAATGTGTGTGTAGTCTTGGTTGGGAAACTTAAAAATCTTTGACTATTTTTTTTCCCCAAGTGGAACATGCAATTTAGTGATTGAAATACTCTAAATTCTCTCTTTCTCTCCCCCCCCCCACCCTATGAGGGACAGAAAGGTGTTTTATGGAGTGTTTTTCCTTATTTTCAATATTGACATTTTGACTAAAGAGCTTGCATTTGCTGGGATGGCCTGATAGCATAGAGCCACGCTTCCAGCCAATGTGTCAGAGCCTCAGTTCACCCACTTCTAGGCTTCCCCTGGCTTCTGAGATCACAGGAGTGCTTTTCTGAGTCCAGCAGATGGATTGAATCCATTCAGGTGGAGTCTCAGAGACTCTTTCTGTTCACCCTGGCCTGGAATTTAGATTGTTCCACCCTGTCTTCTACATAGCTTGTGATGGGAGGAGAGTGCCACTGCTCCTGGCTGTGGCTTGAGGAGGGACCGCATGAATGTTCTTGCCTGGATTAGCATCAGTTATCAGCTGCCCAAGGAGCTAGTTTTATAGGGGTGAGTCACCAGTGCCTGGCTTGTGGACCATCTGCAAAGACTGAATAAAGAGAAAAGCTGTGTAACTTGGTGCCTGCAGTTGGGCTGTTGTACAAGTGTTCTCTGAACACATTTTCTTTTAGAAAGAGGTTATTTTAATTCTGTTTATGTTTCTCTATCATGATTAGGATTAGCTTCACAAAGCAATGACCCAAGAAAAACCTTTCTCTTCCTTTTTCTCATGAGTGTGTGTGTATGTGGTGTGTGTGTGTGTGTGTGTGTTTTAACTCAGTGCCACAGCTTGCTAGGCAAGTGCTCTACTACTTGAGTCATACTCCCAGCCCTGTTTTACTTTAGTTATTTTCTGGTAGGCTGTTGCATTGTTTGCTTGGGGATAAGTCACAGACCTTGATCCTCTTACTTTCTCTGTAGCAGAGATTATAGGAATGAGCCACCACAACAGGCTTATTTCCCTGATAGCACCATCTTGATCTCTGCCTCCTTAATAGCTGGAGTTACAGATGTAAGTCACTGCACCTCACCTAAACTAAATTTGTACCATAAATACTTTTCTCTAAGAGGTATTGTAAAGATGGAGTGCAGATAGTGATCAAATCCAATTCCCTCTAAGCAGTCCATTCAGTATATATTACATCTGTCTTAGTATACCTGCTATAAACTAATTTCTGTCTCTCATACTTCACTGAAATAACCAGTGAAACCATGACTAATAAAATTGCTTTAGAACCCAGATACAATAAAAGTAAAGTTAATTATGTGTTTGTAAGAGAATAAGCATACAGTGAAATCAATATGTAAATTGTGACCTTCAATGGCCTTCTCTGTCTTCTTTTAAGCTCTTAGTTGTGAAAAGATTAATTTACTACCTACAACTTCATTTTATGGAAGCCACTAGGACATACATTTTGTGGTGCTGGGGATTGAACTCAGGACCTTGTATGTGCCAGGCAAATGCTCTGCCACTCAGCTCCACCCTTAGCCCTTTGTTTATTCATGGGCAATGTATTAGTCAAAGGCATGTTGTCATCAGTCCACAAAGATAATCTTTTTTAGTAGATTTTTAATTATGTATTAGGGAAGTGTGTGCACATATGTTTATAATAGGAAATAAATATATTCAGCTTTACATTAAGGAAGAGTAGACTAGTTTGGAAAGTTATGTTTACATCAGCATTTATTTTTATTTTTGCCCATCCTTGAATTCAGGGCCTGAGCACTGTCCTTGGGCTTTCTTAAGGCTAGAGCTCTACCATTTGAGCCACAGCACTATTTCTAGCTTTTTCTATGTATATGTGGTACTGAGGAATCGAACCCGGATGTTTGTGCATGCTAGGCAAACACACTACCACTAGGCCAAACTCCAGGCCCCATCAACATTTTTTAGGCACCGTAGTATGACATCATGTTTGGTGCCATGGGAAATACCAATTAAGTAAAACATTTATTGGCCTTGAAAGCATTTATAATCTACTGGAAGAAATACTGGAAGAACATGGTGAGGTTTATTATATCCTTGGGAAGTTTTCTGATCTCAAGAGCATGTATACAGCTTCCATTGGAGGAAATAAGCAGGTAAGACTGGCTAGAAGAAATAGCAAATACAAAGCAGAGACTATAATGCGGGGCCACTGAAGAACAATGAGTCCGCCCTCCATCGTACTCTTTGAACATCTGGCAAAATCACCTGTGGCCTTGTACCTTCCTACCATGACATTGGGCTAGTTAGCACAATAGGCAGTAGATATTTCCAAAAGTCACTCCTACAGAGGAAACAGCTGGTAATAACATATAGGAGTGACTACAAACTGCAAATCCCATCAACATACTTTATCTTCGTATCACAAAATATTTGTAGCCATTCCAGCTCTCCTTCCTATGAGAAGGAGCATAGTCTATCCGAAGTCAGAGTGAAACAAACACTGGCTGATTTAGTTTCAAAAATATATACCCCTGTAGACACATTGCAAGAATCTTAAGCTTATTGGTCAGATGAGAAATCCACTGGTTTGTGACTACTGATAACTTTCTTTCTATAACTTCTTGAGTGTCCCCTCCCCACACCGTGATGTTTCATAAACACCTACTAAGATTAGAGGAGTATTCCCAAATGTTTCTCGTTTCTGAAGACCTCAGAGAACACTTGTAGTAAACAAAAGTATCAGAAGCTGTAGGTTGTGGTGATGAACTTCTAGCTCCTGGTTGGTTCTGAGCCTACTGAGAAGGTCATTTGGAGCCAGTGTAGAAAACAATTGATTAAGACTGGACTATATGTCAGGTGTTGGTTTATGTCTGTATTTATAGCTATTCAGAAAGTGGGCTGAAAAGTTTTCAAGACTTCATCTTCAAAAAGAATTGGCTAAGTATTGTGGTAGAGGTATGACCCAAGTGATGGAGCACCTGATGAGAAAGCACAAAGCTCTGAGTTCTAACCATACACTAGCAATAGAGAAAGGGGGAGGAAGAGAGAGAGGGAGAAGAGAGAGAGAGGGAGAGAGAGGGAGAAAGGGAGAGAAGAAGCATGCACATTAAGGTAAAGGCTGCTTCTTTCATTTTTATTGTTTTTTTGCCTTAGGCAGTTGAAAAGTTGAAATAGTTGTTTAATGCTCAGATAACTTGAATTATTTTTCCTATATTCCCTTTTTTTGGTTTAGTTTTTCTCCATTATTTTTGTTTTAAATAAGAAAAACTTACTTTTTTTGTCAGTCATGGGCTTGAACTCTAGGCCTGGGCACTGTCCCTGAGCTCTTCAGCTCAAGGCTACCATTCTACCCCTTCATCCACAGCTCCACTTCTGGTTTTCTGGTGATGAATTGGAGATAAGAGACTCAGGGTCTTTAGTGCTGGGGCTGGCTTAAAACCTCGATCCTCAGATCTCAGCCTCCTGAGCAGCTAGGATTATAATCTTTTAAAGAAAATTTTAGCATATATTGGTGTACAAGAGGGTTTCACTGTAACATTTCCACACGCATAAACAGCGTAACCCAATTAACCTTCCCTCTTGCACAACTCTTACCTATTCCATTCCATCTTCTGAAAACTCAATAGAAAACATTTCTAAGATTATATTCTGGGCTCCCTTTCTTCCCATGCCAATTACATTATCTAGACTCAAGAACTTACAGCTTTAAGGCTGTCAACTGCCTTTGTGAGTGGAGAGATGTTACACTTTTTTTTTTTTCCAAAAAGAACCGCCTATTCTTTGGCTCAGATAAATTTCTCAATTGTGTCCATTTAGGTCTCTGTGACTTGCAAGGTCCATCTCTCTTCGCTCTGTAACCCTCAGATGGCTCATGTTTCCTATGTAGATGTGACTGACATAGGCTGGGTCCAGGATTCAGTAGCAAAAAAGAACCATGAAATAATTCCTTCACTTTATGAACCTTTAATGAGTGCCTATTTGAGACAAAACACTATAATTAGTTTATGGAGCATGAAGATGGGAGAAAATATGGCTTTTGTCATTAAGGAATGCAGCATCAGGCTGGGTGCTGGTGGCTTATACCTATAATCCTAGCTATGTAGGTAGGAGGCTGATATCTGAGGATGAGGGTTTTCCTGGACAGATGCATCCAAGAAACTCTTATCTCCAAGTAGTTAGCAAGAAGATGGAGGTGGAGGTATATTTCAAGTAGCAGAACACCAGCACTAAGCTGGAAAAGCTAATCAAGAGCGCAAGGCTTTGAGTTCAAGTCATTGTACCAGCATAAGAATAAGCAAATAATAAAAAAAAGAAACTCAGAATCATTCTCTGAGTGTAGTTCAGTGGTAGAACATGTACTCTACCAAAAAAAAGGTGGAAGAGGAGGAAAAGGAATTGGAGGAAGAAGGGAGAAAAGATGGACAAGGGGAAGAAAAAGCAAGAGGAGGAGGAGGAGGAAGAGGAGAAAGAAGGGGTGAAGAAGAAGGTGGAGGTGGTAGAGCAGGAGGAGGGGAAGGAGGAAGAGGAAGAAGGGAAAGAGGAGGATGAGGAAGAAGAAATTTTGGATGTAATTAATAGAATAAAAGTATGAAATATTTGGCTACTCTGTTTGGCGGAGGCAGCATTCAGGATAAGTTTCAATGATCCATGGGACTTTGCAACAAAAACAAAAATGAAGTCATTCTGGCCAGAGAGAATCACATGTGCTTTGATTCTTTGGGGAGCTAGGTTTGTTCAGAATCTGAAAACTATGATATGAGCATGTGGTGTGTTTGGAGGGAATTGGCTGATGATTCAATTAGGAAAATAGATTGGGATCAGATTACAGCAAAAAAATGATTTGACTTTATTTAGTGTTAAATAATACAATGTGAAAAGACAGGGAAAATATAAACTATGGGGATTCTTATTACAGGTTTCCTTATAGTTGATTCATTTATAACAGAACTAAAATTTGGTCACTTACAGATTATAATCTGAATAGTCTATATGGATTATAAAAGCTCCCCGATTTCATGTTCTGATTGTATATAATTATTACACACCAAAACTTATTGACCATAGGCCTTTTAGATGTTTAATGTAAAACACAATATTCTCTAGAAAAATACGTCAAAAGATGGTCTATGTTTATGTGGTGAGTATGGAGTCAGACACAGAAATAGGATTCACAAAAGGTTTCCCCTTGGTGTGTGTTAATAGTGTTTAACATATTCTACATAAATGATATCACGGGGTGTACATCATTCATTTCAAGTAAGTTAAATAAATTTAAAAAGGTTTATGACAGCCAAAAGATGAAATGAACTTAAAAATTTCCTGTTATGTTTAACCTCTTTGTTAAATAGGACTATGTAGTGAGGTAGTATATGAATAATTAATCTTTGCATATGAAAATGTTCCCTATATATTTTATTAACAATTTTTTAATAAAAGTATTTGAAATAATGAAAAAAAAATCACCAGTGCTTCACTATCTACTTTTCCTGAGGAACTTCTTAAACGGATTAACAGCCCGATTGAGGTGTGTGTATGTATTTGTGGGGTGGGGTGGCGCAATCTCTTGAGTAACTAGGATTATGGGCATGCACCATCAGTCACTCTGGGTATTGTACATTCCGTGGGTTTTGACAAGTGTTTAAAGGCATATATGTACTCTTACCACATCACACTCATTCACAGGCTTAAAATCCCTCAGTGCTCAGCCTGTGCATTTGTTCCTTCTTCCTGACCCCTGGAAACTATCTCCTATTGTTTGAGTCTTCCAACATGTGTTAATAAAAATTGAGGCTAGCCTGGGATACATACATAGTGAGACCCTGTCTCAATTTTTAAATGTTAAGTACTTCGGAAAATAACTTCAGCTTCTCTTTGCTATCTTGAGTGTCGGAAATGGCTTAGTTTCCCATGGTAATTGTTGTCTGAGCAACCATTGGCCATTTATCCTTGTGATGTGCTGGTCTACCTGCCTCACTTTGGAAGTCAGCAGCCAGCTTTCTCCTGCACCCCGCTTTCCTTGAGAGTTGAGCCTGTCCTGAAACTCCAGTCTATTTTCTGGAGCTTCATTTTCTTTCCCTCTTGCTTGTTAGATGCTACTGCCTGCAGCAAACAATTGTTTTAAAATTTCACTTGTGTTAGTTTTTTTTGTTTTTTGTTTTTTTTTTTTTGCCAGTCCTGGGCTTGAGCTCAGGGCCTGAGCACTGTCCTTGGACTTTCTCAAGGCTAGAGCTCTACCACTTGAGCCTCTGCACCACTTCCGGCTTTTTTTTTCTATGTATGTGGTACCGAGGAATCAAACCCCGGTCTTCATGCATGCTAGGCAAGCACTTTAACCACTAGGCCAAACTCCCAGCCTACTTGTATTAGTTTTATAAGGGGGATTACATTGTTACATCCCTACATGTATTTACCCTTACACTCCCTACCCTCTTCTCCTCCAAAACCGTCACCAGTCAGTTTCTATTACTTCATTTTTATAGTTGCCAATAATCTGTGTCAACAACATTCAACCTCCTTCATCTTCTCTGCTGATAATATATATTTTTAATTCTCATTGTGGTTGTTTTTCTATAAATAGTCTGTATTTAACACTGTCATATGACTATCTTTGGGTTTTTAAAAAAATCTTTTTTTATTCCTGGTCATGGGTCTTGAACTCTGGGGCTGAGAACTGTCCCTGAGCTCTTTTGTTCAAAGCTAGTGCTCTCTACCACTTTGAGCCAGCCTGGGGGGCCAGCTTTGAACCTTGATCCTCATATCTCAGCCTCTTGGGTAGTAGCTAGGATTACAAACATAAGCCACCAGTGCCTGGCTTTTTTTAAAATCACTTTTGTGAATGAAAAATTATATAAATTTAACTTTCAACATAAATTTTATCTTTGGTGGCTTCCATTTAGCAAATTTTTCCTTGCAGGTAATGGCATACACCTGAAATACCAGCACTCAGGAGGCAAAGACAGGGAGGACACTAGTTCAAGGCCAGCCTGCATGACATAGTGAGACTCTGTCTCATAAAACAAACAAATAAAACCCGCAAGGGCTGCAGTGGCAAAGCATTTGTCTAGAATGCTGTATAATCCCTAGCACTGAAAGAGAAGAGATAATTTTTTGAACTTTAAGATATAATATGAGGGCCTGGAGTTTGGCCTAGTGCATGCACAAAGACCGGGTTCCATTCCTCAGTACCACATACACAGAAAAAAAAGATGGAAGTTGTGCTGTGGCCCAAGTGGTAGAGCTCTAGCCTTGAGAAAGCCCAAGGACAGTGCTCAGGCCCTGAGTTCAAGTCCCAGGGCTGACAAAGAAAATAATATGAACTCTAGTTAGCATGTCTTATTTAATAATTTGATTATGAAAGAAATCTACCAATACTACTAACTAATCATCCCTTAGTATCTAAGGTTGACATTAGGAACCCTGCACCAACCATAATCTGAAGTTGGCCCAAATCTCATACATAAAATGGTATAAAATTTGCATAGAAACTCTTCTATACTTTAAATCATCCGTAATTGTATATAATAACTAATATAATGTAAATGACCTGTAAATTATTGTTATGCTGTATAGTTCAGGTAGTGACAACAAGAAAAGAGTCTGTACATGTTCAGCATTTTTTCCTGAATATTTTCAGCCTGTAGTTGTTGGATCCACTGATACAACTATGTGGATACAAAGGCTTACCTGTAATAGAGTTGCAATCTAATTTTTTTGAGCAAGACTCTTTTTATACTGTGTTTCTGCCATCTATTTTCTTTTTGGGTAAATTTAAGAAGAAACCAAAATAAAGTGCTTGCCTAGCATGCATGAAGACCCGGGTTCGATTCCTCGGTACCACATACATAGAAAAAAAAGCCGGATGTGGTGCTGAGGCTCAAGTGGTAGAGCTCTAGCCTTGAGAAAGTCCAAGGACAGTGCTCAGGCCCTGAGCTCAAGCCCAGGACTGGCAAAAAAAAAAAAAAAGAAGAAACCAAAAATAGTAATTTCAAACAAATTAAACAAATAGAAATGTTTTCAGGGGGAAAATGATGTTGGTCTCCTGCAATCCTTGATAAGAAGAAACAGTAGTTGACTTCTTTAATTTCAACTTCATTTCAGTAGATTGATCATTTTCTATGAATTTGAGATTCATAAAAAATGGGTGCTGGTGGCTCAAATCTGTAGTCCTGAAAGCCGAGGATCAGAGTTCAAAGCCAGCTCTGGCAGACAAATCTGAGAGACATTTATCTCTAATTGACCAGCAAAAAGCCAGAAGTAGGGCTCATGCAAGTGGTAGAATACCAGCCTTCAATGAAAAAGATAAGAGACAGTCCCCAGTCCCCCTGATTTCCAGCTCTAGTAATGGCACAAAAAGGAAAGAAAGAAAGAAAGAAAGAGAGAGAGAGGAGGGAGGGAGGAAGAAAGGAAAGAAATATGCAAAGCAAAGAGAAGGAAAAGAAAAAAAGGACCCAAAAAGTCGTTACTTTCTCCAAGTAAAAATAAATAATACAGAGATGATTAAAATGATGGTGTTTTCATAAAAGAATTTGAAAACAAACCCACCTAAAAATATTTCCACAGTATTTTTTAAAAACTGAGATGCAATAAAAATTAATATACTTAAGTCAGAAGTTGAGCAGAAAAAAACTTTCAGTCCTTTGGAGAATAACCTCTTCCTTGCTGCTGTTTTGAGTTGTTTGGGAAATTGTTAATTTACCACAATTTGGAAGGTCAATTGAAGATAATCCCAATGGTTACTTCAGAGCTTTACATTCAAATACAGTTTTTGAAAACAGTCTGTTGTTTTCCAAAGTAAGAACTTGAGGTGAAATGCTTGGGAGCGTGAAAAATACTCCTCTTAGTTCATGTTCACCACGTCAAGGGACAGGGTTTATAACTTCCATGTTTGCTTTTTTTTAGCGGAATAATTTTTTTGCCTCACCTCCTTGTTGCTATGTTTACAGACAAAATACTAAGTAGGAAGAAAGGAGAGGACATAAATGAGAAAAAACAGGATCATTACAATCAAAAAGGCGAGGAGGATTCGATCTTTGGGCTCACCTATAATTTGTGCACCATAACTGTACAATGAAGTCAGTAGGGACATTTTAGTGACAGCGCTGTCTATAACAGTATCATCAAGCAAGACATTGGCATAAATCATTGGCACTTTGCAAAGTGTCACTTCTGTCAACCTTCTAGGGATGTGATCTTTAGTCTTTCAAATCCATAGACTGGCATTTGGACCAGCTAAGCATCTTGCATCCTGTCTTGCATATTAAAGCTGTGGGAGCCGATATTGTAATGCTGCAGTAATGCATACCCTATACTATTTTTAAGTCACCGACTTAATAACTACGCTTTGCTCTTGGTGTAGTTTGCAGAATTTTGTTGGCAAAGGCAAATTTAGTTGTTATTCATTGTAGGAAATTCTCAGAATAAAAGGAAAATGAAGCAGTGGTCATTTTTATGTCACTTCAAAGGACTTTTACTCATAAAGCTTTTATTTGAAGTTCAAGGGCAGTTTTACTTCAGGTTTAAGCTTAATTCAGGAAACAACTCACTCATTAAAATGATTGATTTTTACTTACATGGATTTTACAAAAACAAATAATGACATTGACAGACATAATCAATTACTCTTGGCAAAATGAAATAAAATGAATCTACATGCGTACATAATAAGATGGAAAATCTGCATACTGCACTGTAATTTAATTTGAATAAATGCTTGCACTCAACAGGATTGCTGCTTCCATTATGGAGCTCAAACTTACACGGGTGTGTTTTGGTCAAAATGGTGAAACTGAAAAGTATTTTGGGAGTCATACAACTGATTCCATATTCCTTTGTTATGTTCTCATTGTTTTCTCCCTAAAGTTTATGTTTTGAGTCTAGGTTTTGTTTTTATTTGTTTATTTTTATTTTTTGCTGGCAATGAGTTTCAAATTCAGGGCCTTGAGTTTGTGCTCTGCTGCTTGAGCCATTCGCCCCGCCCCTTTCTTTTAATTTGAAAGTTATAATTTTATAATGCACCCACTACCTGACAAAGGTAACCCTTCTATACATTACCCTGACAATTTTAAAAAAGTTGTAATTTTAGGTAAGTCTTTCCCAGGGTTGGCCTTGACCATGATCCTGCTACCTATAGCCTCTCTCATGGTTTGCAAATGTGAGCCACTTCCCAGCCTGAATAGTGCTTTGAGAAGACAAAATTTGAGTCTACAGAGCCCCAGTTATATTCAGCATAATATTTTGCAACATTCTGCTAATTTCACTGTTAGAAAATGAAGACCCATGTGTATAATTGAGAGGAAGGTACCCAGATTTCCCATATAACTTTTGCCTCTACACACCTAGATCCTCCATTAGCAACACTCCCACACATTGAACCTATGGTTGGCACACCATTATCACACTCTTGATGTACATTTTATGGATTTGGACATTTATTTTTCCCCAGTGTTAAGGCTTGAACTCAGGCCCCTGGACTCTTGTACTGCTTGAGCCATGTCTCTAGCCCAAGTTTTTTTTTAATATATTTTTTATTGTAATTAATAAAAGGGTTGCATGATATTTGCCAGATAGAAGGTGCATTAATTCACATACATTGATATCCTTTCACATGTCTTGGTACCCTTTACCCTCCCCCCCCACTTGGTTTTCCCCCCTTCCCTATCAAGTTTCAAATAACCAAATACAAATAAATTCAATATATCAGATAACAAAGTGAGGTACTGTAACAATATGAGATACCCAAGGGACAGCAAAGGAGATGAGAGATAACATAGTACATTAAGGACAACAATCATTCGTTATATGGCTTTTGTTTCAATATCCTGGAGGTCCTTTCAATTAGCTTCATACTATATGGCCTTATGTATCAAGGTTTTGCTCTATTGCAGATCTCTGCTAGTAGAGCCCAAGGTTTCTACTGATTATGACAAATGATCTAGCCCAAGTTTTGATAAATGTATAATGACTAGTATCTACTATTACAGTATCCAACAGAGTATTTTGGTTGCTCTAAAAATCCTCTGTGTTTTGCTTAGACATCACTCCTTTCTTCCTAGCCCCAGGAACTGCTGATTATTTTTTTGTCAGTCTTGGGGTTTGAACTTAGGGCCTGGGCACTATCCCTGAGCTTCTTTTGCTCAAGGCTAGCATTCTATCACTTGAGCCACAGCTCCACTTAGGCTTTGTTGTTTATTTGTTTATGTGGTACTGAAGAATTGAACTCAAGGCTTCATGTATGCTAGGAAAACACTCTACTACTAAAAATCCACATTCCCAGCCCCATGATCTGTATATTGTTTGCACTGTTTTGCTTTTTCAACATATCATGTATTCAGAATACACAGTATATAGCATTCTTCAGGTCGGCTTGGTCACAGTAACAGATATAGTGGCATGCATCTGGAGTGCCAGCCACAAGGAAGGCTGAGCATCGTTTGGGCCCCAGGTATTCCAGGCTAGCCTGGACAGCACAGGGAAACCTTGATCCCAAATTTTAAAAAATCCATCCTGAAAAGCACTGGCTGTTCTCACCTGTAATCTTAGCTACTTAGGAGGCTGAGCTTTGAGGATGAAGGTTCAAGTCAGCCCATGCAGAAGAGTTAAAAATTCCCAATACAAAGACCTTCTCAGACTCCTGTTTGTGCTCAGATCAGATTTTGATACATCAAGCTGGCCTGAGTTCTGGCGCGGGAGCCCTGCATTCAGCCCCTTCCTTTTTCCTTCTTGGCTTATCCTAGTGGAGTACAGACGCCTGTCCTATAGGAGGACAGACTTCCTTGGCCTCTGTCTGGAAGTGGGGACTGAAGGGCAGAGGAAGGAAGAAGCCATTATCTCACCGTCTGTCTGCCTCCGGTGGCACTTCTCTACAAGCCTGTGGCTCCTCTGAGCTCCAGCTGTGGCTTTGGCCTCTCTGCACTAACCCTGAGCCTGGACTCCAGGCACAGCCTTCTAGGCCTTCCTGGGGACGTGACAGTGCTGTGGTTGTCCTCGTTCACTTTCTCCAGATGGTTTCAGTTTCCTTTTTGGTTTTGGCCTTCAACCAGTCATGTAACTCATTTCTTCTTTAAAAACAAAAAAACAAAAAACTAGGTGTATTTATGGAATTGGCCTCTGACTGATGCAGTTCAAGGACAATCATTTTACTTTATCTTTTCCTAAGAGAGATTAGAAAGAAGATGCAATAAAGGAAGAAAATACAAAAAAAAAGAAGGAAGGAAGGAGGAGGGAAGGAAGAAGGAAGGGAAAAAGAGAAAGGAAGAATAGCTTTAGACATATTTTCAAATGTCCTTATCACTTTACTTCTCTCCTCCTTTCTCTGTCTATTAAAATCATGTCAGAGGGCTAGGAAGGTGGCTTAGTAGAGTGCTTGCCTGTGTTCATGAGGCCCTGGGTTCTGTTTCTTAGTACCACAAAAACAATAAATAAAATTAAATTTAAAAAGAATCATGCTGAGTGCTGGTGGCTCACACCTGTAATGTTAGATAGGACTCAGGGGGCTGAGATCTGAGGATCGTGATTCAAAGCTAGCCAGGGCAGGAAAGTCTGTGAAACTTTTATCTCCAATTAGTCACCAGAAAATTAAAAGTATAGCTGTGGTTCAAAGTGGTAGAGTGCTAGCCTTGAGCCAGGGACAGAGTTCAGGCTTGGAGTACCAGCCCCATAACTAACAACAACAACAACAAAATCGCTGGCAGCCTGCCTGTAGGTAGTATCTTTGTAGGACAGAAGCCAACAGACCTGACCCAGGCCCAATCTCAGGCATTTCTCTAAGGAACCCTGGTTTCCTTTACTAGAAAATAGTGTTAGAAGTCCACAACTGCACTCTAGGTGTGCTCATCGCTACTTGTGTATTTCTGCTCCCGTTCATATCATTAGTTATCAAAATTAACCAATAATTCTTCAACACAAGGCTCCCATTTCCTTTTGCTTTCTCTATTCCTGAAGACCATTTGTATGGCTATAAAGATCAGAATGAAAAAAAAGAAATGTTCAAATCTAGGTTATGATGCCAGGCATGGAGGCTCATACCTGAAATTCTCAGGACATGGAAATCAGGATTGAAGTTTGAGGCTAGATCTGGCAAAAGAGGCATCCATTGCAATCAATAAAAACTGGGTGTGATGGTCTGTGCCTGTCATCCCAATTATATGGGAAGTGTGAATAGGAGAATCACTGTCCAAGCCAGCATGGGCATAAACATGAGTCCCTACCCTCAGAATTACTAAAGTTAAAAAGGGCTGGGGATGTGTGTGGATTACGGGGTAGAATGCCTTATTTTGGAAGCATGGGAACTGAGTCCAAATCTCAGTTCCTTAAAACAAAACAACAACAACAAAAAACCATGAAAAATAAAACCAACCAATAACAAACCAAACAGCAACAACATCCACACAATACATCTAGGTTAGATAACGTTGGGGGTCTATTGTAGAGTAAGTTAGTACCAAATGATGCCAAAAGTCACACTCAGTGACAAGATTTCATGATACTCTATTCCAAGTAAAATGACATTCAACTAACTCTCCAGGTTTCTGAAGAGATGAGAATAAGTAGGTGGCTGAGGGGTATGCTGGGATGGCTGAACTCGGGAAGTTTAGAGATGGGGTTGGAAAAGAAAACTAAGACTATGTCAGCAGATGCTTGGCCTTAGGTCTGGGAGCTGCTGTAGGCTGTGGAGGCAATTTTACTTAAGGAACATATTATATGCCTGATGTTTTATAAGACACATTGAAGCAAGATGATGCAATGCAAAGTGGCCTCCACATCTTGGGTGGATAATGGTCATGTTCTTCCCTGCAGGTTGTCCATACCATACGGATCAGGGCTGGGGGAACCAATCTCATTTCTGTTCCTTCACTGATACATATTACTCATTCTCTTGGTTACATAATGGACGTACATATTCAAGTAAATTATTGGAGTATTTTAAATGCATCGCATAAAATTAAGTCAGAAGTGGACTGCACAGACTCATTTTCCTTCATAACATTCTTTCACTATTAGATTTCAAGCAATGCTAGAATGCCCTAGAGGAAGCAGAAAAATGGAACATGTAACCTAATTGTCTCACCAGATGATTGTATGTGTGTGTGTAATCACATTGTCTGTGGCTGGGAGATTGTAGGAGAGTGAGAACAATTGTACAGCCTACAGCAGGAGATATTAATAGCTTTAGTGTTTTAATCTGACATAATAAACATTGGTCCATCTTTCTTTTTCCTTCTAAGTTTGTGTTAGTTAACACGAACTCCCCTTTTCCTGTGATCTTTGGCATATTCTAGCCTCTCCTAGCCTCATGTTCAATTCTTCTTCCCGTTTCTGAGTTTGGGTTAGATGATGAATCCACTTAACAACATTACCACATTCTGAAAGGATGGTAATTTACACCCAGGCTCTTTACTTTTCCTCAAACCTTGAAGAGGAAATTGGACCTCACCTTTGAACTCTTTTCTTTTGTTTCTGTTTTGGTGGCAGCATTGGGGTTTGAGCTCGGGTTCATACTTGCTAGGATGGTGTTCTATCACTTTAACTATGCCTCCAGGCTGGTTTTTTGCTGGTTGTTTTGGAGATGGAGTCTCAGACTTTTCCACCCTAGCTAGTCTCAAGCTACAAGCCTCCAGATCTCAGGATTATAGGTGTGAACCACTGGCCCTGGGCCAATTTTTTTTTTTTTGGCCAGTCCTGGGCTTGAGCTCAGGGTCTGAGCACTGTCCTTGGACTTTCTCAAGGCTAGAACTCTACCACTTGAGCCTCAGCACCACTTCTGGCTTTTTTCTATGTATGTGGTACCAAGGAATCGAACCCGGGTCTTCGAGCATGCTAGGCAAGCACTCTAACACTAGGCCAAACTCCCGGCCCCAGGGCCAATTTTTTAGTATTTTTTTTTGTAAATTGAGCTCATTATTTTCTGAGTTCTGTGGTTATCATTACTTAATCCTTAAGCAGAATATTTGTATTGATTATTTGTAATTGATATTTGTTCCCCATTTTCAGAAGAAAGCTAAGTCTGGTCTACTTTTTAATTCTTATTAGTTAAAATATGAATACTTTGCTACTTCCCTCAGATCATTTTTAACAAGGATAGTTGCATTTAGTAATGAGATTTAAAAGACTGACCACACCTCATGCTGCCTATGCTACCTCTTAAACCAGAATGTAACCAAGGGGAAAAAGTAATGCCTGAAACCTAGCCAGAGTACCAAGGGACCTTGCTGTTGAAGTGACAGGAAAGCACAAGTGACTTTGGAGAGGGGAAACAGGTTTCAGAAGAATGGACAATGAACAATTCTGAGCCTGAGAAGTTGTTACCTTTTCCTACCTTAGCTACAAAATGTCAAAAGATGCTGAATCGCAGAGACACATGTCTGTAATCTTAGCTACCGAAAACGCTGAGGTTTGAGGATTATAGTTTGAAGCCAGAGTGGGCAGAAAAGTCTAGGAGAATCTTATCTCCATATTAATCACTAAAAATCTGGAAGTGGAGCTAAGCCTCAAGTAGTAGAGAGCACTACCTTTAAATAAAATGCTAAAAAAAAAAAAAAGATTTTTTGAGTCCCAGAGTGAAGAAAAAAAAATCAAGTCCATAAAACCCACAGGTGAACTTAAATTTTATGAGGGGAAAAAGAAGGTAAATCATTCATTATTTACGTATTAACATAAATGCATATGTATGTGTGTATGTGTGTATGAATGTATGTATTGGTACTAGGACCTAAACTCAGGGCACTGTCCCTGAGCCCTTTTGCTCAAGGCTAGCACTCTAGCACTTTGAGCTGCAGCTCCACTTTGGGTTTTTGAGTGATTAATTGGAGATGAGTCTCTTGGGAACTTCTCAGCCCAGCCTAGCTTTGAATTGTGATCCTCAGATCTCAGCCTTCTGAATAGGTAGGATTACAGGAGTGAGGCACACATGCCTGGCTCGTAAATGTGTATCTTATTTAATCACTGTGACCACCTGCTTTTTAGTACATGGAACAGAGGTGACATTTGACGTTTACAGGTCAGATCTCTTGCCCACTGTAGGAGGGCATGAGATACGGCAGGGAAGAACTGCATTTCATCACTTCCCACCTGCCTTCGCCTCACAGCACAAGTCTTAGCCACGTGTGAGTGGAAAGCAAGGGGCACCCTCAGGCTGGTCCCGGACAATGCTGACAGCACCCATCCATCACTCAGCACTTTGCCAAGTAGCAGTTAGTGCCCGGCTACTCAACTTTAACCCAGGAAAAGGAGGTCATTTCAGGAAAGTGCAGCGTACACGGCAGAGATTGTGCTGGTGGTCTGCTGGCAAAGCCGGTCTTCCGAGACTTCCTTTAGCTCACTGTCAGCATCCTCTTTGCTTTCTGTGGGGTGGGGATACAGTTTATGTTCATTTATTATTGCAAGCGGAAAGAAAATGATTTTGCTCCAGAGCATTAGAAGAAGTCATAGTAATTAATATTTTTGAACACTAACAAAGTGCTAAGCACTATACTTGAAGATATCTTATATAAACTGGCTCATCTAATTCTTTTTTTTTTTTGTCAGTCCTAAGCCTTAGACTCTGGGCTTAGGCCCTGTTCCTGAGCTCTTCAGCTTAAGGCTACCGCCCTACCCCATTTGAGCCACAGCGCCACTGCCTGTTTTCTAGTGGTTAATTGGAGATAAGAGTCTCAGGGTCTTTAGTGCCTGGGCTGGCTTTGAACCTCAATCCTCAGATCACAGCCTCTTGAGTTGCTAGGATTACAGGCTTGTCTCATCTAATTCTTAATCAGTTACAACTCATTTTTCTCCTAAGATTAGCATCTCCTTTTAGTACATACTGCTATTAAATCAGTTGCTTTAAATTACATCCTGTTTCTGACCCAGACTGTACAATAATTGTACCATATTTTTGTCTCTGATCTCGGCTTTTATTTCATTTTATTTTGGCCCAAATAGATTTTGCTTTTCTGCACATCTCCGTGTGTGTGTGTGTGTGTGTGTGTGTGTGTGTGTGTGTGTGTGTGTGTGTGTAGACCTGAGTCTAACAAAGGTTTTATGTTGTTGGACTGCTTGTTCTTGTTTCCTGTCACTGGGGGCACTCTTCTACCCTCATACACACAGGAACCAAATGGCTCTTTTCTAGAAGAGAAGTTAGTGTTCATTTCAGGACAAGAATAATTTTACATATTCAAGAGGGAGCAGAGGGAGAACAAAAAAGCTTTGATTTAATCTTAACTGTTCCCAACTCTCTCTTCCCTTGTGGCATAGTGGAGATTCAAAATAGAAGACAAAAAAAAAAGTAAGTAAAATGATAAATTAGTAGTTATCTTAGAATAGTAAGGATAATTAGTTTGCTTATCTTTTTGAGCATTTCAGTGAATAAAACTTTGATATGCCTGATATTTCATCCTATTTGCAACCAGGAGCTGCATAAATGATTGTAAATTGTAATCAGAAGCATTCTAATAGCTGTCAAAAGCAGCATCTCAAAAAATACACTAAAATGATAGAGACAGAGGATTTTTTATGTGTGTATGGTACTAGGGCTTGAACTCAGGGATTTGTGCTGTCCCTTAGCTTTTTCACTCCAGGCTAGTGCTCTATCACTTGAGCCACAGCTCCACTTCTGGCTCTTTTTTTTTTTTTTTTCTGGTTCTGGGGCTTGAACTCAGGGCCTGGGCACTATCCCTGAGTTTCTTCTTGCTCAAGTCTAGCACTTTACCCCTTGAACCACAGTGTCCCTTCTGTCTTCTTTTCTGAATAGTTTATTATAGATAAGAGTCTATCAGAATTTTCTGCTGAACTGGCTTTGAACTGTGATACTCATATTTCAGTCTCCTGAAGAGTTAGGATTACAGGCATGAGCCACTGGCATTTGACTAGGAAACAGGAATTTTAATGGCATATTAACAATCAAACTTTTTTTTCTTGTTGATTGTGGAGCTTGGACTCTGGTCCTGGGTGCTGTCCCTGAACTCTTCAGCTCAAGGCTACAGCCTTACCCCTGGGCCACAGCCCCACTTCCCATTTTCAAGTGGTTATTTGGAGATAAGAGTCGGGTTCAATTCCTCGGTACCATATACATAGAAAAAAGCCAGAAATGGTGCTGAGGCTCAAGTGGTAGAGCTTTAGCCTTGAGAAAGTCCAAGGACAGTGCTCAGGCCCTGAGCTCAAGCCCAGGACTGGCAAAAAAAAAAAAAAAAAAAAAGAGTCTCATGGTCTTCAGTGCCCAGGATGGCTTTGAACCTCAATCCTCAGATCTCAGCCTATTGAGTAGCTAGGATTATAGGCTTGAGCCACCAGGCCTGGCTTCTCTCATCAAACTTTATTTATTTATTTATTTATATTGTAATTAATAAAAGGGTTACATGATATTTGCCAGATAGAAGGTGCATTAATTCACATACTTTGATACCTTTTCACATGTCTTGGTCCCAATTACCCTCCCCCTCACTCCTTATCAAACTTTTTTAAGAAACATTTTTAGTATTAACATTACCTTTAACAGGTATGTATAAAATGGGCTGTTCAGTTATCTATTGAATAATTATTTTGTGATTAAGAGAAATTCTGTACCATCAATTGAATTTCAAAGAATATATAAATGAATATAATGTGTTAAAATGCTCTCAATGCTGAGAGAAAACTAACTGCACGTCATTTATGTGAACTCCAGTACTATGGACTTAATATACGATGATGGAAGGAGTCACACTGAACAAATATATTGTACTCAAAATCTGACTAATGGAAATATAACCTCTTTGTATAATTACTTAACAATAACATAAAAATTTAAAAAAGTACTGACTGTACTGGTACAAAACAGGGAGATTTCCTTTGCCATTTTTGTTTTGCCCTTTGACACTATTGATGGCAAATTTAGTGTTTGATTGGTCCTGAGGAATTCCTGAATGCCGAAATAAATGTAAGCTACCTATTTACCTTTTCTTCAAGAAGAGTGTATGCAAATGACTTCTTCCCACCCCTCCATCTTGCAGATGACAAAAATAGTAAAGCTGAGCTAAGGGATAATTGAAGTTTTCAATAGCATCCTGATTTGCAATTGCATTTTGAGAAGAAAGTATATTCACATCGCTCTTCAGAAATGTTCTATATGCTGGGTGCTAGTGGCTCACATCTGCATTTCTAACTACTCAAGAGGCTGAGAATTGCAGATCACAGTTTGAAGCAAGACTGGACAGAAAAGCTGTGGAACACTTATCTCCAAATAACCACCAAAAAGCCAGAAGCAGAGGTATAGCTCAAGTAGTCGAGTGCCAACTTTGAGCGGAATAGGATTAGGGACAGTACCCAGGGACTGAGTTTAAGCCCCAATACATGTGTACACCCCCCCCCCACAGACACACACAAACACACACACACGCACACACACACACACACACACACACACACACACGAATAAATATTCTGGGCCTTTCTGTGCTTTCAATTATAAAGCCAGTGCAAGCCTAGTTGCTTCAGTAGGGCTACACTTTGAGAAGTGCTGGCTTCCCTTGATTGGCATTTCCAAGAACAAGATTACAGCTCAGGTGAGTCACATAAAGACAAGTGGAAATGCAAAAGTATTCCTATTAATTGTGCTAAGTACTACAGGAACACACAAAGAAAGCAAATGGTATGTGTTTCTGAAGAAAGCAAGCTGCTAAATGAGGTCCTTTTGGACAGTTACTTCCTTCCAAAAACACAGTTTACGATCATTTAGTCACCAATGGTTTAGCCATTGAGTATTAGAGACAGAAAATCTGTAGGCATTAAATTGCATTCTGTTCAGAAAAAAGTCAAATGGGAAGCATTAGACTATGTGGTGCATATTGTAGACAGGAAATCTGAGAAAAATTAGGCATGATTCTCCGTCACATTTTATTACCTCCTTAGTAGAAGCAAATAGTTTGTGGTATACTATTCTATTGTGTTTTAAATTTTAGTTTAATTTTATTTGTTAGTGCTGGCAATGAATCTCACTCTTAGTAGGCAAGTGCTATACCACTTAACTACATTCTCAAACATTTTGAGATAGGGCATTGCTGTCTTCACTTAGACTCGCTTAAACTCCAAATCCTTGTGCATCTATTGTCTGAGTAGCTGGGATTACAGGGATGTGCCACAGTTTAGTAGTACTTCTTTTCTAAATAACTTGACCTAGACATAAACAAATGATAGTGTCAGTCCTGGGGCCTGATAGTGCCCTGGGCCTGGGCACTGTCCTTGGACACATTTTTGTCAAGGCTAACATTCTGCCACCGCACCACTCCTGGCTTTTCTGTATGTGATACTGAGGAATTGAACCGGGTCTTTGTGCATGCTAAGCAAGCACTCTACCACTTGGCCAAACTCCTGGCCCTGTGATTGAGTATTTTAAGGTAGAGATATGCTCAATTACCTTGAGAATCTTGTCAGCTATGGAGCCTGGCTACAAAGGTTATCATCCTTATTTAGGATATTCACTAGACTTATTTTTAAAGAATGGCCTGAAGTCCCAGTTCTTCAGGAGGCTAAGACCAGAGGATAATTGAGCTCAGAAATTCCAGACTGATCCAAGGGACACAGCAAATCTTAGGAATAAAAAACAAAAACAAAAACAAAAAACAAGGTCTGACTTGTTTACTATGTGTCTTATCTTTTGTCATTTCTAAAAGTCATTTTTGTAAAAACCATGATTGAAGGGGGTTAAAAGTTATTTAGAAAGCCAACCTGTGGTAGAGTGCTTGGCTAGCACGCATGAAGCCCTGGGTTCGATTCTTCAGCACTATATATACTGAAAAAAGGCAGAAGTGGTATTGTGACTCAAGTGGTAGAATGCTAGCCTTGAGCAAAAGCTCAAGGACAGTGCCCTGGCAAGAAAGAAAGAAAAGAAGAAAGAAAACCAACCTGTGAAAGAAAATTTTAATTCATTTTTGTAAGTGAATAACTCATTGCATTTTATGAGAGCACAGAAATAATATAAATATCTTGAATTTGTGATTTTTAAATGCTGATAAAGTTTCTATAATAGTGATTTGGCATTGTCTTTTGAGATGATTTTGTTAATTGAGTCATCCTGTAGTAAGACAGGCAGATGAAAACATTTGATTTATATCTTTATCTTTCAGCTCATTGCTAATTTTAGGGGCATGCAGTAATGTAATCTTACATATCATTTTCAACAGCATTGAGATGATCAAAGTAAGAGTTGTTACTGAAAGTTTCTTCGGGGACTGGAGTGATACAAAATGATTGCCTCAAATGCCAGTTTTCTCACTTTCTCAAGATCCTCCCATAGAGTCTCCTTCCATCCTTCAGAGAGAGAAGAGGAGTTGATTTTTCTAATGTGTCTTTTTAGCTCCAACTAACAATTCCACTTAGAGTTAGAGTAAGCTTAGTAGAAAAAAAATATTGCTTGTGTTTACCAGTGAGTTTTGAGACAACTTGAAATTAACATCATCCCCATCTTCCCCTCCTGGGTTATAAAACAGACCTGTGAGATTTCACCCCCAGGCATTGACAGTTTAACTACTAGCAGGGGTTAGGAATGCTCTCACTAACCATTTTACCCCTAGAGAACTTCATCAGCTTTGCAAGTAAATGCAAACAAAATTTTTTTAAGACTTTTGATCTTGGGGAGTTGATGAAATCTCCAAATCTCCAGAGCAAATTTAAGGATTACAGGCTACAACAAGCATCCTTATGAAAACACGACAAATTAACAGTAAATATATGCTATTGATCTCAAACCGGAGTATCATACATTTGTATGTTATGACAAACTCTAGACAGTCACTGAAATAAATAAATAACCAAACAAATGTCACTGGGATGAGTGGGAGGAAGATGGCAGAGGTCTATTGACTGTATTCATATTCCTATTCATTGATATGCAAACAGAAGAACACAGTTCAATCAAAGGCTTCATTTATTATGATCTTCAAAAACCAAAACCAAAACCAAAAACTTGTTCTAAACTGAGTGAAATTCAATTCTTAGTCAGAACTGGATCTCCAGGGAGTTGATATTCCCAAAGGCCCTTTTGTTTCCCTTGTATCAAGATCTGAGTGAGCTGGTATTTAGCTGTGGGAATAGAGGGAGCCTCTTGCTAAGCAAGACAATGGGCCAGGGTTGGTGGAATTCCCATAGCTCGAGTAGGAATTGTCATTCAGAGAGGAGATCTATGTATTCTCTCTCCCCCTTGGTGGCTGTGCTAGCAAGTTGACCTGGTCATCCCAGGTTCAAGTGTCATTGATTGGCTGATGATGGACAAGGCACGACAGGAATCTACTTGACATTTCACTCAACACGCACATAGTATGGAAATCGTCCCCCATCTGCCACGTCGTTCATGGTTTAGCTACAGTAGCAGGCAGGAACATATCACTTTGTTTGCATCGGATAGAGACTCTAAGATTTTTTTTTTTTTTAGAAAAGGTCTCCCACAATCTTATGTGGACATTTTGCATCCCACAACTACTAGGTTGTTGACTGAACTATAGCAGGTGCTAAAAATGACCAGAAAGGATGCAATGGCTTATCTCCTTTTCACTCTCCTCCCACTTTCACTTTCTCCCTGCTCCCTTCCTTCTATCTTTTTGAGATACAGCTGGAACTCTGGGTCACATGCTCTAGTTTGGTCTTTTCTTTCTTTCACATGCTCTAGTTTGGTTTGTCTTTCTTTCTTTCTTTTGTTCTTTCTATCTTTTCTGTCGGTTATGGGTCTTGAACTCAGGGTCTGGGCACTGTCCTTGAGCTTTTCTGCTTATGGCTAATATTGTATGGTATATCCAGTCATGCGAGCAGAGAAGCTACCATGGTAGCTCACACCTATAATCCTAGCTACTCAGAAGTCTGAGAACTGAGGATGGTAGTTCAAAGCCAATCCAGACAGAAAAGGTCAGGTGATTCTTATCTTTAATTAATCAGCAGTTAGGCCACAAGTGTTAGAGCACCAGCCTTGAGCTAAGGAACAGCACCCAGGTCCTGAGTTGAAGCCCTACTACTGGCATGAAAAGAACAAAAGAAATTGTCGATGGGAAGAGCATTGTAGGTAGGTCAGGTAACATCAAAGGCCCTGTGACTCTCAAATTTCTAACCTGACTAATATCTGGAAGATGATAGTATTGGATTTATTTCAAGAGTTAGACTTTGGTTTAATATATCGGAATTACATCACCTTCTGACTTTGTTACCAGGTATATTGTATATACATTTGCTTATTCAAAGTAGGGAAGGGAAGGAGGGGAAATAAGATGATTGGGAGGGGGTGGGAAGAGGGAAACGGGAACAAAAACATGAGAAGGGGTATCAATGTGTGAGAAATAATGAGCCAATTACCTGGCGAATATAACTGTAACCCCTCTATACATTATCCTGACAACAAAAAAATAATAATTGTATCACCTTCTTTAACAGAGCAGAATGTGAAAAGGATTGGCTCTTTTGATGATAGACACTGGCACAGGAATGTAGATGGAATGATAGTGGCGAATGCATCAGCCAGAGTGAATGCTAGGTATATTTCAGACTGAAATCCCAAAGCAGCCTCCTTGCAAGCTATTTTCTTGTGGGTTAGACAGTTCCTGGTGTGTGTGTGTATGTGTGTGTGTGTGTGTGTGTGTGTGTGTGTGTGTGTGTGTGTGTGTAGGGGTGGGTTTTGTTGTTTTTCTCAGTTGTGGGGTTTGAACACAGGGCCTAGGTGCTATCCCTGAGCTCTTTTGCTTAAAGCACTCTACCACTTTAAGCCACAGATCCACTTGTGGTTTTTGCGTGGTTAATTGGAGATAAGAGCCTTACGGCGACTTTTCTGCCTGGGCTGGCTCCCAGTCCTCAACTCTCAGCCTCCAGAGTAGCTAGGATTACAGGAATGAGTCACCAGCACCTGGCAATGACTTGTTCTTCTAAAGGTATTTCAGAGCAGACCTCACAGAATTCAATATCTTATCAACAAGGAAATTCTATTGAAATTCAATTATATCTAAAAGTCCCATGCCAGTATAGACCTGCACGCCGAACTGATTTAGAAAGAATCATTCTCCCTCTCTCTTTCTGCTAGTACCAGGGCTTGAACTCAGCAATTTTGCTACTAGTGAGTGTCACTTGATCCACATCTCCAGACCTACTTTTTGCTGATTATTTGGACTATTTGTACTATCACAGACCTTTCTGATTAAGCTGACTTTAAACTTTGATCCTCTCTCTCAGACTCCCAAGTAGCCAGGACTCCAGGTGTGAACCAGACATACCTGGTAAGTGATCTACTGGTGTTCAGTTAGGCACTAGTCATTTAATTGTGTTGCATAAGTTCTTTCAGTGGAGTCATGTTCATCTTGCATTTGCAGCTGGAGAGCTGCCTGGCTGTCTGACCTGATTTCCAAAGCCTAGGTTCCTCTCAGATTCACATTGGCATAGATTTGTAATTCTCATAGCCACCTGTGCAGGCAGGAAGATGATCCACAGGAAAAGCAATTAAATTCATTTCAATTCAGATGACTTCCCCAAAGCACCATCCCCCCCACCCCTTTCTCTCCTCTAAGGCAAAATACAGAGGAAAACAATTCTTGACTTGGTGTCTTTAAGCTCTAAGTTCTGCATTTCTAACTAGACAAGTGCATTTAGACATCCAAATTCAAAGCCAGTTTGGGAAGACAGCCAATTCTTTACCTATTGCACCTGGTCCCTGAGAAGATGATTTGTACGTGAGGGAAATAAAGTGTTGGTCGTGTTCTTTCTAAAAGGTGAAAAATGCTTTTATCTTTTACAGACATCATCTATCTTCAGCAGCAGGTCATTTAAACGTATAATTCTCCAATTTGATGTGGTAGTTAAAACTATTTTACCTGGCCCTTACGATGATAGGAAACGTGCTTCCGTATAATACTATTATAAAAACATAAAGCAGAAATAGAACACAGGACAGATGACACTGCCCAATTCTCTCCTGATGTGATTTGAGAAGCAATTGCTACATTCCATTAAGAATAGGAAGAGGAGTTGCAGACTTAAGTGAAGTCATTAGAGTCTAATTATGGATGCAGGTAAACACATCTAATCCTTTTGAGTTTTCAAATTTATTTTATAAATGAATTCAAGACTCGATTTGAAAATACAGTTAGTGTTTAACTAAATAGCACACTTTCCCTCTTTTTTCCTTCCAAAATGGATGCAAAAGAGAATAGTTTATAAACTATTTCCATGGCTAAAATGCTAGTGGCCAAAACCCAATTATTAGTTAGATAAAGAATGTAAAAACTGGAAGTGGTGCAGTGGCTCAAGTGATAGAGTACTAGCCTTGAGTGGAATTGCTCAGGGACAGTGCCCAGGCTCGGAGTTAAAGCACCACTACTGACAAAAAAAAAAAAAAAACCAGAATGTAAAAATGGAAAAGCAGAAATACTATGATGTAAGTGTGTGAAATAATAAAATTGCTAATTAAGCCAGCTTTAAATTGGTTGTCTAATGTCAGTATAAATCTTCAAATAGAATTTCCCACTGGTGACTCACGCCTGTAATCCCAGCTACTCCAGAGGCTGAGATTTTTTTTTTCTTCTTTTTCTCTTTCCTTTGTTGGTCATGGGGCTTGAACTCAGGACTTGAGCCATCCCTGAGCTCTTTTGGCTCAAGGCTAGTGCTTCATCATTTTGAGCCTCAGTGCCACTTCTGGTTTTCTGGGCATTAATTGCAGATAAGAGTCTCACTGATTTTTATTTGCTGTGGCTGGCTTTGAACTGCACTCCTCAGATTTCACCCTCCTGAGTAACTAGAATTACAGGCATGAGCCACTGGTGCCTGGTTATTGACATATTCTAATCATAGTTTGAAGCTGGCCCCGGGCAGGAAAGTCTATGGGAGGGTATGAAAGTGGAGTTCTGGTTTAAGTGGCAGAGCATCAGTCTTGAGTGAAACCACTAAAAGACAGCACTCAGAAAAAAAATAAAAAGCACTCAGGCCTTGAGTTCAAGTCCAGTACTGGCTCTCACATGCACAGGCACAATAACATGCACACCCACGCCTATACCCATATACCCTGTGTCCCTCTCACAGCACCTATGTGTACAATTCATAGAAAATGTAGAGTGTTTAAAAAATTTGAGCCATCTTTGAATTATTTTAAAGATAATATTTACCATAAAACAAGTTTTGGAATGTTCCATTAAATAATCTCTTTTAAAAATGAAAAATGTTTTTACTTACAACTACAACATTGAAGTGTTTATTATCTATTTGCTTATTATTATTTTTAGCTTGAAATCAGAAATGTATCCTTTTTTGGATAGCCTATTTACTAAGATAGTTTATTTTCACATTAACTATCTTACTATATTATTTATTATAATATAAACAACCTCCCATTAGATATTTAAAGTAGTTTAAATCATTGAGGGACTTGGTTAGTATTTAGATAAGTTCTTCTAAGTAATCCCCTAAGCAGAGCAGAACAAAGTAAAGTAATTTTCAGCAGTTGAAAATGATGAGTTTTAGCCAGGTGCTGGTGGCTCTGCTTGTAATACTAGCTACTTAGGAGTCTGAGATCCAAGGATCAAGGTTCGAGGCCAATCTGGTTAGGAAAGCCCTTAAGACTCTTACCTCTAACCAGTGAAAAAAGCAAGGAAGGAAGCTGTGGTTTAAGTGGTCAAGTGACAGCTAATATAGAGTCTGAGAATTGAGGCTGAAGCCAACCCAGGCAGGAAAGTCTGTAAGAGACACTTATCTCCGATAATTTATATATACACATACACACATATACATACATGTATATGTATATACACATTTGTATATATGTATTATATGTGTGTATATATACTATATATGTATATATATATGTATGTATTATATATGATTTTTTTTATGCTGGTCCTGGGTCTTGATTTCTTTTTTTTGGGGGGGGGGGTCATGGGGCTTGAGCTCCACCTGGACCCTGTCCTTGAGCTCTTCAGCTCAAGGTTACCAACCTACCACTGGGCCTGGGCATTGTACCTGAGCTCTTCAGCTCAAGGCTATCACCCTACCCTTGAACCACAGTGGGGCTTGAACTGAGTCTAGTTGCTGTCCCTTAGCATTTTTGCTCAAGGCTAGCACTCTACTACTTAAGTCATACTTCCACTTCTGGCTTTTTGGGTAGTTAATTGGAGATAAGAATCTCACAAACTTTCCTGCTTAGGCTGGCTTTCAACTTGTGATCCTTAGATCTCAGTTGTCTGACTAGTTGGGATTACAGTAATAAGCCACCAGTGCTCAGTGAGCAGGTATATTTATGATCATTATTTGAAAAACTTACTCGAGGGCCAGGAGTGTGACCTAGTGGTAGATTGCTTGCCTAGCATGCACGAAGACCTGAGCTCAATTCCTGGATACCATATATACAGAAAAAGGCAGGAGCGGTACTGTGGCTCATGGTAAAGGGCTAGCCTTAAGAAAGTCCAAGGACAGTGTCCAGACTCTGAGTTCAAGCCCCAGGATTGGCAAAAAAAAAAAAAGAAAAACTTACCTGGTAAAGCACATCAAACAATCAGAAGTTTATATGAGATTTTTGGAGACTAGTATCAAACTTAGTTTTTATTTATATTGAGTCTATATATAAACATAATTTGAAATGTTAACATCCACAAGCCATTCTTGAGCCAATGACAGGTTTATTCTCTTTTGTTTCTACTCCAACCCTATTTCTAAACCATGGAAGGAAACCACTTTATTTTAGCTATTTTCCTTAGATTTGGGCTCTTGTCAGGATATGTTCTTGACTTTTTATTTTTAGATGTACCTATTGACTGTGGAAAATAACAATTTATCTTCTTGTGACTCATGTTGCTACCAGTATTCTCATTAATTGCTGGCACATATATATTTCCAATTTTCCTTATATAGTTACATTGTAATTTTTTTGTTTCATATTCAACGCTTACATTATTGTGAGTATATGCATACTATTATTTTAAATGATGAACTATATAGTTTATTACAATAAATTTTCCTGTACTATTTTTTTGAAATAATTTTAACAAAACCCTCCTTTTTCATTTATTTAATTTTCTATGAACTTACAACTGATTCATTTTCAAATCCTTCCCAAGGTAAATAAATTTTCATTACTGCATACAACACTAAAAAGATTCCAGCAATTTTAGTTGGGCTCTCTCTTCTGATTTACTCCATTTTAGGTCAATATTTCTCCAGGCTTGCTGTATACTGGAAGTTTTCTTCACCATTGTCCAGGAAAAGACAAACTTTTTCTTTCTTCTTCTTTCCTTTCCTTTCCTTCTCCATCCCTGCCTCCTTGCTCCTTCCTCCCTCCCTCCCTCCCTTGCTCCCTTCCTTCCTTCCTACCTTCTTTCCTTCCCTCCTTCCTTCTTTCCTTCCTTCCGCTCTGGTACTGAGGCTTGTATTTTCTTCTTTTTAAACCTAATGATCTGAGGTGTACCTAACTTTGCTGTTACAGCCAAGAAAGCAGCGAGAGATATGTAAATGATAAACCCCAGTGGATTGGAAAAAGAATACCTCTGGATTTGGAGTCTGTTTGGGAGGATTTTGTTTTTGGTGGGTGGATTGCTTCTTGGCTACTCCCCCTGACAACTGGGAATTTAACTTTCTCTTCATCTGCTTTTCAGTTTTCAAAATTCTATGAATTCATCCCTTTGCTTATTGTAGTTCTTTGTGGATTCATGTTTTTAAAATTCTCTGTCATTAGTGGGATTGGGGGAAGCGAATGGAGATAAATCAGCATATTCAGTTTGTCATTTTACATTGGATCAATTTTATGTGAGAATTTTCCCTCTTATGAAAATATACTTGTTTGTTTATGTCTTACTCAGAAATCATTTGGTGTGTAAAATAGGTCTCTATGTGAGGAACAGGGTGGAAATAAATAGCTCACTGCTCAAGGGGGTGATAGTAAGTTTGATTTCATAAATTTTTGACGGGTGCCTAGAGTTATATATCCCAAGGTCTTACTTATTTTAAATGTGTAATAGTGGGAATACAGGGGTTGTTCTAATGTAGATTTTATGGTGTTGTAGTGTTTTGATAATCTGTATTTGTTACTACTAAATTTAGCTGGTACGGACAAAAACTTTCAAACAACAGCAACTTAAAAACTACATAATTATATTTCTTCTTATATGAATGAACTCCTTAGGGAGACAGAGCAGAGTTTATGAAGATGCCCGAAGATCTGCAGGAGCTAAGTTCCTTCCATTTTGTTCTTTCACCATTCTCAATACATGACTTCTTCTGTCTAATCCAAGATGATGCTTCAGTCCCAGCCATCATAGGAGGAAAGGAGGGAGATGGCACTTCCTCCCCAATCAAGATGCTTTCCAGAAACTATACATATTATTTTTACTTATATCCCATTGTCCAGAAATTTGTCATATGGCTATACCTAGTTGCAAAGCAATGTGAACTATTTATTCTTTTGTAACCTTTTACTACTACATGTAAGGTCTAGGATATAGGTACTGGTCTGATAAATGGTATAGGTACCAAAGAACAAAGAAGCTGGGCACTGGTGACTTATGTTTATAATCCTAGCTATTGAGGAGGCTGCAATCTGAGAACTGAGATTCAAAGCCAGCCAGGCAGAACAGTCACTACTCTATTTAATCACCAGAAAACCAGCAAGCCCCCTGACTATCAAAAAACAACAAAACAAAAGAAAGAGAAGAGAAACAAGGAGGAAGAAATGAAGAGTGCATTTATATCAAGGAAAAATAAAAGGGCCACCATTGGTTTCATAATTCTATGCTCTTGGGCAAGTCCCTCATCTTTCTGCCTGGTTTATTTTATTTTCTGCATCCATTTATTCATTTAACACAATGGAAATCATATAGTAATGAATACAAAGGCAGAAATGCCTTGGGTTTAGTTGCAGGTTCGTATGTTTAGTCTGTCAATTCAAAATCTGGAGTGGAGGAAGAAAAAAAAAAGAAAGGAAAAGAAAAAGAAATCAGGGGCAGGGAAAAAACCTGTGAGATCTAGTTAAATGGATAATTGAAGTTTTCTTTTTCTTTTCTTTCTTTTTTATTTTTTGATACCAGTCTTGGTTTACAAACTCAGGATCTGTGCCCTGTCTCTGAACTTTGGAGCTCAAGGCTAGCACTCTGACATCTGAGCATCATCTTCACTTCTGATATTTTTGGCAGTTAATTCGAGATATGAGTCTTCCAGACTTTTCTGCTCTGGCTGGCTTCGAGTGCCAGCCTTTAGCTCTCAGCTCCCTGAGTAGCTAGGATTTAGAGGTGAGAGCTACCAATGCTTGGCTGGCTAAATTCTCAGTATTTTAAATACAGTGTTGTACTTTGACTCTGTCTCTGTCTCTCCCTCCTCCCCCTCTTGCTCACTCTGTTTCTGGGGCTTGAATTCAGGGCCAGGGTGCTGCTCCTGAGCTTTTTTGAGACACAGCGCCACCTCCATCTAATTAGGGATAAAAGTCTTACAGACTTCTTACTCAGGCTGGCTTCAAACCTTGCTCCTCAGATCTCAGCCTCCTGAGTAGCTGGAATTACAGGCTTGAGGCACTGGCACCCCTCTCTTTATTATGTTTCATCAAATGTTAGACAGACTCCAGGTCCATAACTATGCATGAGGGTGTTGGGTGTTGCTGAGAACTCACAAGGGAGTTACAGAACAGTGTGAATTTTCAAGAAAAGCAGAGTGGTGCTTGACTTCTCTCAGATACTGGACAATACAGTAACTTGAGACAGCTCACAATATTGCTGATGCTTCTTTTCTTGACACCATCTGTTTGTAAAGCAGGGATTTAAGCTACTGATATGAGCAAAATCAAGTACTATGTTAACATCAGTAAAAAGCAAAGCACTTTTTTTACTTAATTGTTAACCATAATTACTTCTTGATGAGACTGCATACACAAGTTTAACACAGCACATCTCAAACTTTGGCATCAAATTGGGTACCAACACTTGCCTCCCTTGCTCAATATTGGCCTTGGGGTACATGCCACAGAACAGTTTGCTTTCTAAAATTTTTTTTTTCCAAATTGAAAGTTAGGTTGCTGGCTGTTAAGAACAGCTATCATGACACATAGTGTCTACCAACAAGTTGAGCAGAGATTTGGGTAGTTCCTCACCAGCTAAACTGGAATTCATGTTCATAGAGAATGTTATGAATATTTTATAATTATAACTAGCCTAATGTTTTATGCTTATGAAATATGTAAGAGTATGTTTATGATACTTAGACCTTTGGCTTTCTGTGGATAAAATACCCAGTGTCTGACCACAGTCTTTTACTGGAAAGCTTGGCAAAGTAACTCACTGTATTGTCAGATTTCTTATAGCACCTTTTCTATTAACTTCAGAAGAGAAGCCAAATTCTTTAGAAAAAAATGACCAACGATTTGACGATGAAAGTCAAACAAGCTTTACTGTCCAGATATGCTGACTGCTTAGGAATAGAAAATTGTGTTTATATCCAGAAAGCTTTGAATGCTTTAACAACAATATGAACAATAATGAATTGCTTAAGTTGCTAAAAGTTGAAGAAGTATTCCTTTGAATGGTTTCTCAATCATGCGCAACTTATCCTGAATGTAAAAATGATTCACTTGTATACAAACGTTTAAGCAAACAAGAAACAAGAAAAGTAGATGTCTGTTCTTTAAACTGTTCAAATAATACCTAGCATATTTGGTGTCAACCTTAAGAACACAAATGCAGGGTACATGTTTTCAATGGAACTATCTTGTTTTTTTTTTTTAATTTGAGTTTAAATTTAGATGGTGTAAATGAAACATCTTTTTCCAACTTAATATGGCTAACAACTTTTTTTTTAGAAAAGAAATCTTCCTCAGTTATTCAGGGTAGGCGTGAACTTGTGATTCTTTGGTTGAGACTTCTCAAATATTGATGTGTGTATATGTGTGTGTGTGTGTACTGTGGCTTGAACTCAGGGCCTAAGTATTACCTTAGATTTTTCTCTCAAGGCTGGAGCTTTACCATTGAGTCACAGCTTCACTTCCTTCTTTAGTAATCTGTGCTCAGGCTAGCATTCTAGCACTTGTGCCACTTCCTGCTTTTTTTTGCCAGTTAATTGTACATAAGAGTATCAAGAAGCTTTCCAGATTAGCTGTGAACACATAAACAGCAATCCTCAGATCTCAGATCTCAGCCTTCTGAGTAGCTAGGATTATAAATATAAGCTACCCATGCCATGTCTACATAATTTTATTATATGTAAATAAAGCATAATTTTTTATTGTACACAAATAGGATTCAGATGACAAAGTATTGGTTTTTCATTTATAATTATTTTATTTCTTTATATCTACCTTTTTATGCTACTTCTAGTAAACCTGGTATTTTCTTTTACTAAAGAAAATGAGAAACTGGCACTGTGGCTCAATGTGGAAGAACACTATCCTTGAGCTGAAGAGCTCAGCCCCAGAGTTCAAGCCCCATGACCGAAGGGGAAACAAGAGAGAGAGAGAAAAAAAAATGATATAGAAGTTTAATCCCTACATCTATAAGCCTTGTGTTTCATGGCTAGTCATATATATATGTATACATAAACACATTATATATATAATGTTAAATCAATACATTTTTAAAAAGCAACACTCGACTTGAAATCAGGGCCTTGCGCTTTTTTCTAGGCTCATGCTCTACCACCTGAGCATGCCTTTAGTTTTGCTTTTTGCTGCTTATTTTGCAAGACGGAATTTAGTGCCCGTTTCTGCCCAGTCTGGTCGCAAACCACAATTCTCCAGATCTCAGCATCTCAACTAGCTGGGGTTACAGACACAAGCTACTGGTGCCCTGCCCAAATCAACATTTTTTATTAAAGAATTTATTAACATTGATTTTTACATCATATTTCAAATGAAGAGTTTAACAAACAAGTATTCAAGAAGGGAATCACTGGCACTTAGATTTTAGAACATAATCAAAATTAGGCTGAGGGTTTGTATGTCATAGATACATAATAATCTATGTAATAAAATATTATGTCTATAGAGTCATAAGTTTTTATGTCTATGTAGTTGTGTTTATATTTCCAGTACCGTGTCCATAACATTGGGCATTCCACTTTTGAGTCCTTGCTATTGTACTGTTTGTATCTAATAGCCACATATTAAGGATACCATGTGCCTTTTGTTCCTTTGGTCTTGACTTGTCTCACTCAACATGACAAATCAACATTTTTACAAGAAGAAACATCTTGTGGTACCAGAAATAAAAAGTGCTGGACTGAGAAGATCATGTCTTCATGTTGTACTCTACAACATACTAGCTATGACCTTTATGAAATCCTTAACTTTATTTCCATTTCCTCATTTAAAAATCATTATAAATGACTTAGGTTGCATATAGTCCAGCCAGGTCTCAAACTTTTAGTCTTTCAGGAGTTCATATTATTTACATCCTGGGTGCCTCCTTAACATTTTTCATCAAAGTTTATTTTTGTTTTTATTGTCAGGGTAATATATAGAGGGGTTACAGTTACATTCGTCAGGTAGTAGGTGCATTACTTCTCACACATTGATACCCCTTCTCATGTTTTTGTCCTCATTTTCTCCCCCCTCAAAGTTTATTTTTCTAGAAATTTCTTGGTTAGATTTAGAATGAGATCTGAAGTGCTACCAGTTACTTGAAGGCTAACCACAGTCACACAGGGTCATGGAGGTAAGATGTTTGACTAGGGTTCACCAGTCTGTGTACATTCCACACAGTCTTGTCACACTCACTGACAATGCCTTTAATTACATGACTGAATTTCAGAACGGGCTGAAGAAATGACTAAGTCAGCAATATGCTTGAGTAAACTTTCGCTTGCATGCTGCCTCGGCCTTCCTCTCTCCTTCCTCTTATGTTTCTGAAACTGCCTGTCACTACTGACCTTAAATAATAACCCCATATTCTTGACAGTTTGGTAACATGGATGAATGAATGTTTCTGGTAGATAGTAGTAGATTCCAAAAGCCAAAAAGGTTCCTAGACACATAATAAGCTGGAACTAACTTATGGAGTTCTTGGTTTCATTGAAATAGTCCTGCAGAATTAGGAGGAAGACCTCCTGGAATCCTGAGTGTTGCAGAACCCAAAAAGAAACTATAGGCATCTCTTCAGACAAAGCAAAGAACTTGTGTAAAGAAAGGGTTGTAAACAGTGATGACTGATGAACTAAAAGTGATGTTTACAGCCAGTGTGCTTGCAACAAATACTATGCATGGATTCTACTAGTATCAGTAAAACCTTAGGTTATACCTTCCAGGAGACCCAAACATGAAAGCTTCCCCTATCTCAGGATTAATCAAGATCACACCACCAAATGTGCAGTCATTTTGCCATGCATATTTTTTCAGGGGTTTGTCTCACTCACTGGGGCTTGCCTGTTTTTTCTCATTTTCTACTGAGTCTTCAGACACTGCTGTCTCTGACAGCAAGCTGGCTAAATCATCAATTGCATGCTGATGAGCTGGTTTGCCTACTTTTTGCCAGATTAAATCAGGGCAGCTTTGGAGTTCAGAAGAGGACTTCTTTTACCTCCCACTTTCCCTTTGGTTTTTTTTTTTTTTTTTTTTTGCGCCAGTCCTGGGCTTGAGTTCAGGGCCTGAGCACTGTCCTTGGACTTTCTCAAGGCCAGAGCTCTACCACTTGAGCCTCAGCACCACTTCCGGCTTTTTCCTGTATATGTGGTACCAAGGAATCGAACCCGGGTCTTCGTGCATGCTAGGCAAGCACTTTAACCACTAGGCCAAACTCCCGGCCCCCCTTTGTTTTTTCTTTCATCTGGGATATTTTTCATTTCCAAATTCACCTCTGTGTGTCCCCAATTTAGGATACCTCTTTTCCTTCATCTTTCCTGCCAGGACTATGGACATTTTATTGTCTGAGGAACTCGTTCTTTTATTTATTTTTTATTGATCTGGTCCTGCTCCTTTTCCTAAGTAACAATTTAAGTAGCCCATGAACAATTTAAGGGAGTTAAAGTAAAGTAGAAAGTCTGAGACAAAAATTAATATTTACAAATTCAATCTACATATCAGATGGTAATACATGTTAAAAAAAGCTTATTTTGTAAATTTTGGAAAAAATATAATTCAGAACCTATGTTACTGCATGTTTCCCCAAGGAGGGTATTACATACTGCATTGGCTAAACTTTAGATGGCATACTCTTATTTACAAAGGATTTTCAGGAGTGTTCTCAGAAATATACTCTTGGAAATGTCATTTCCTATTTTTCAATAACATACATTGTAATTCAGCTTTATATATAATATGCATCTCACCTTCTTTGTTTTATCTGTCTATCAATCTATCATCTGTCTATTTTTGGTGGTTCTAGGGTTAGATCTCAGGGCTTTCTGCTTTAGCGTGGCTTTTTTTCCTGTTCAAGGCTGATGCCCTACCACCTGAGCCACACCTCTACTTCCCGCTTTTTGGTGGTTAATTAGAGATGGAATGTCCTGGACTTTTCTGCCTGGGCTTGCCTTTGAGCCAGGATTTTCATATGTTAGCAGCCTCCCAAGTAATTAAAATTACTAGTGTGACCATGGGCACATAGCTGCTTCAGTTATTTTTCAGATAGGGTCCTGGTTTTGCCTGAGACTGGTCCAGACCCTGATCTTTGCTACGTAACAGGAGTCATACTGTTGATTGAGATGATGTCTGAATGACAGGTTTATTTTTTTGGCAGGATGACTAGCCTGAGAATAGCTGAGGTTATAGACATGAGCTACCATACCCAACACATCTTTTCTTTATTGTGGTTGTAGGACTTGAACTCAGGATGTGGTCTCCATCACTTCTGGTTTTCTTTTTTTTCCATATATTTTTTTATTGCAATTAATAGAAGGGTTACATTATATTCACCAGATAGAGGGTGCATTACTTCACATACATTGATACCCTTTCTCATGTCTTGCTCTTCTGGTTTTCTGGTGATTAATTGGAGATAAGGGTCTCATAGACTTTCCTGTCCTGGCTGGCTTTCAACTGTGATCTTCAGATCTCAACCTCCTGAGTAACTAGGATTACAGGCACCAGTTCCTGGCATCCCCATATATCTTTTAAAGATCTTAAAGTGGTTTTTGCACGAAAACCAACCTCACCATGGATAAGAGTTTATTGCAGTTCAAACATATTTTAAAATAATTATATCCTGAAGTTCTTCAAATCTCTGTTTTGATAGAAAGCCGTATTACTTCAATTTTATTTAGCAATTTTTTTAAACATTTATTTTTAGAATGAGTATAGAAAGATATGTGACTAGAGTTCAGTTTTTCCCTTTCATCTGATATATTTGCCATTTTAGGGACAATAGGAGAAGGAATAGTTGAAGCCCAAGATTCAAATTTCATCTGCCAATATGAGTTGTGTGATTTGTCAATATTTCAGAGCATTGCTCTTGGGGCCGAGAACACCACATTAGTATACAATAAATCCTCTTTTCTCTCCCCAGCTATGTTCTGTATCATGACCATGCCCCAGTCAGGGCCCCAGTCATCAACTTTAAGCCCACAAGGTCACCTGGCATCTTGTGATTACAGCAGCAGCTTTACTGCTTGTAATTGTCCTACAGCTTTGGCAGGTCAATGGAAAAATGTTCTTTAAACACCATAAGCATCTGATTGTGCAATACCTAAATGAGAGTCATTGATTATTCACACTGCTGGCTGGTCAAAGCTGGGGAAGTAATTAGGGCTTTTTGTGTGGATTATCCACTGAGAAAAGGTCAAATAACTACAAACAGTGCCATTGGAGAGGAGCCACCAAGGACCACAGCCTCCGTGATCAGTTAAGAAATGCTAAAGCAAGGCTTAATAATGATGTGTTTATGCCAGCTTCTGCAGGACGTGGTCATCCTGTCATGAAAATCCAATGAAGCATGAGTGATGGCTATTTTTTTCCTGGAAGCTCAGCTTCAGGTCCCTGACGTCCATCAAATAGGTTTGTCAGGGAAACTAGACTGAGAAGAATTTAAAAAGCAGGCCCGCACCCCCTCCCTACACTTTAGTCTTTAAGTCACGAATAAAGTAAAATAAGTAAAATATAAAAGCTAGCAACCACTGTGTGTGCGTGTGTGCGCATGTGTGTTGGTACTGTTACTTGAACTCAAGGTCTCATGCCCTTGCTTAGTTTTTCCTGCTTAAGGTTAGTGCCCTGCCACTTGAACTGAACTACACCCCCCACTTCCTGTTTTGTACTGGTCAATTGTAAGCGCTCAGATTTAACCTGATTCAGCTGGCTTTGAGCCATAGTTGTTAGATCTCAGCCACCTAAGTAGCTAGGATTACAGTTGTAAGTCAGTGACTTCTAGTTTTAGCAATCATTTATTTTTTGTTGTTATTGTTGGTTGTGGGACTCCTCAGCTCTAGGCTACCACCCTACCCCTTGAGCCACAGCACCACTTCTGGCTTTCTGGTGGTTATTTGGAGATAACAGTCTCATGGACTTTCGTGTCCTGGCTGACTTTGAACAGAGATCCTCAGATTTCAACCTCCTGAGTAGCTAGGATTACAGGTGTGAGCCACTGTGCCAGGCAGCAATCATTTTTAAATCTCCCGCTATGAAGCATCATGGCAGCAATGTTTTTCCCTCTTCCCTTTTCTTTTTCTCTTTCCTTTCTTTCTCTCTATTCCTTCTTTCTTTGCCTCCTTCCTTCTTTCTTTCCCTCCCTTCCCTACCCTTTTCCTGCTCGCTGCTTCCCTTCCTCCTTTCCCTCCTTTCTTTTATTCCTGTGTCAGCAGTGGAGTTTGAACTCTTGCTGAGGTTTTTGCTTAAGGCAGAAGTTCTAACACTTTTAGCCATGTCTCCATTTCCAACTTTTTGTTTTTTTTTCTTCTTTTTTTTATTGTAATTACTAAAAGGGTTACATGATATTTGCCAGATATAAGGTGCATTAATTCACATATATTGATACACTTTCACATGTCTTGGTCTCCATTATCCTCCCCTCCTCCCCCCTCCCCCCTCCCCGTCTTGGTTTTCCCCCCTTCCCTATCCAATTTCAACTAACCAAATACAAATAAATCCAATATATCAGATAACAAAGTGAGATACTGTAACAATATGAGATACCCAAGGGACAGCAAAAGAGATGAGAGATAACCTAGTACATTAAGAACAGCAATCACTCATTATATGGCTTTTGTTTCTATTTCCTGGAGGTCTTTTCAATTAGCTTCACACTGTATGGCCTTATGTATCAAGGTTTTGCTCTATTGCAGATCTCTGCCAGTAGAGCCCAAAGTTTCTACTGATTATGACAAATGAGGGAAACCATTGAGCCTAAGTTCCTTTGAGTCTGGCTTACTTCACTTAATATGATTTTTTCTAAGATTTTCCATCTCCTAACAAATGGGGCGATGTCATTTTTTCTGACAGCAGCATAGAATTCCATTGTGTACAAATACTACAACTTGTTGATCCACTCATCAACTGAGGGACATCTAGGTTGGTTCCATATTTTTGCTATGGTGAATAATGCTGGAATGAACATTGTTGTGGTAGTGGATTTAGTATGCCCTAGTTTCTGGATGGTTGGGTAAATGTCCAGTAGTGGAATTGCTGGGTCATAGGGGAGCTCTGTGTTTAGCCTTTTGAGGCACTGCCATACTGCTTTCCATAGTGCTGTTTCCATACTGCTTTCCATAGTAGAGTTTCCATAGTGGAGTTTGCACTCCCACCAACAGTGTAGTAGTGATCCCTCCTGGCCACATTCCCTCCAGCATCTGTTGTTATTCATTTTCCTGATCCTGGCCATTCTAACTGGAGTGAAGTGGAATCTTAGAGTTGTTTTGATTTGCATTTCTTTTATGACCAGAGATGTTGAGCATTTCTTCATGTGACTATAGGCCATTTTTGTTTCTTCTTCAGAGAAGACTCTCTAAGTCTTTGGCCCATTTTTTTAATGGGATGGTTGTTACTTTGGAGATTGATTAGTTTTAGATTGATTCAATTTTTTGAGTTGTTGATATATTTTAGATATGAGGCCTTTGTCCGTTGTATGGTTGGTGAAGATCTTCTCCCACTCTGTAGGCTTCCTAATTAATTTACTAGCTATGTCCTTTGCCATACAAAAGCTCTGCAGTTTAATGCAGTCCCACTTATCCAGCCTTTCTCTGATTTGCTGTGATTCTTGGTCCTTATTAAGAAAGTTTCGACCTGTGCCAAGGAGGCCTAGTGTATCTCCTATTCCTTCTTGTAAAGTTTTCCGTGTGTCAGCTTTTACCTCCAGGTCTTTGATCCATTTGGAGTTAATTCTAGTGCAGGGTGACAAAGAAGGATCCAACTTTAGTTTTCTGCAGGTGCTTAACCAGTTCTGCCAGCACAACTTGTTGAAGAGGCTGTCTTTCTTCCATTCTATTTTTTTGGCTCCCTTGTCAAAGATTAGGTGGCTATAGGTCTGTGGTTTAATATCTGGGTCCTCAGTTCTATTCCATTGGTCTTCAGGCCTGTTCTTGTGCCAGTACCAAGCTGTTTTGAGAATTATAGCTCTGTAATAGAGACTAAAGTTTGGAATTGAAATTCCTCCAGCGCTGTTCTTTCTGCTAAGAAGTGTTTTTGCTATACGGGGTCTTTTATTATTCCATATGAAATTTTGGATTGCCTCTTCTATTTCTTTAAAGAATGCCATTGGGATATTGATGGGTGTTGCATTGAATTTGTAGACAGCCCTTGGCAAGATTGTCATTTTCACAATGTTGATTCTTCCAATCCAGGAGCTGGGAGGTTTTTTCCATTTCCTTAGTTCTGCTTTAATTTCCTTTTTTAGGGTTTTAAAGTTTTCATCAAAAAGGTCCTTTACATTCTTAGTTAAGCTAATTCCTAGGTACTTTATTTTCTTTGAGGCTATTGTGAAAGGAGTTGCTTTCCTGATTATTGCCTCGTTCCTCTCACTGTTGGCGTAGAGGAAGGCAGTTGATTTTTGAGGGTTAATTTTATAGCCTGCTACCCTTCCAAAGTTTTGAATCAGCTCAAGGAGCTTGGGAGTAGAGTCTATAGGATTCTTTAAATACAGAATCATGTCATCTGCAAAGAGGGATAGTTTTACTTCCTCTTTCCCTACTTGGATCCCCTTTATGCTTTGAGAGAAGAGTTCCTCAAAACTGTCTGCCTGGGCTGGCCTTGAACTTCAATCCTAAAATCTTTGCGTCCTTACTAGTAAGAGTCACCAGAGACTGGCTCTTTTATGGCTTGTTGTACTTATCTACTAAATTAAATTAGGAGTTTGTGTGGGGAGGGACTTTTTTGAGCCACAGTTCTATTCACAGTAACATAAGGATGAAAACTGATTTCTATTTGTTAAAGGATCTTTCCTATCTAAAAATATTTCTTCTAGAGGTTTAGACTTGGTCTTGGACATCTAATTATTACAGACACTGAATATCTCTCCTCTCTTAATCATGTTACTCCTTCATTTCACTTATTTACTCTTTGTCTAATGAGGACGATTATCTGTATCAAGTTGGGCACACCTATAACTTTAAGCAAAAAAATAAAAAATTTCTTCTAGGGCCGGGAGTTTGGCCTAGTGGTAGAGTGCTTGCCTAGTATGCATAAAGACCCAGGTTTGATTCTTTGATACCACATACATAGAAAAAGCTGGAAGTGGTACTGTGGCTCAAGTGGTAGAGCTCTAGCCTTGAGAAAGCCCAAGAACAGTGCTCAGGCCCTGAATTCAATGCCCAGGACTGGAAAAAATATTTCTTCTAAATTTACTTAGTTATACCTGGGCCAAACCTTCACCTTCAATAATAGTGTAAATTCTAAAGTTAAATCTTGTTTGTTTCCATTTCAACTTCTGATTTAAAAAAAAAATTGAACTGAATTGAATTCTAGAGAAAACCAGCAGTTTAGTCATTAAAAAAGACCCCCAGAACAGATAAAGCATTCATACATTAGGTTTGAAAAGGCATTAGGGGGCCAGGAGTTTGGCCTAGTGGTAGAGTGCTTGCCTAGCATGCAGGAAGACTCGGGTTCAACTCCTCGGTACCACATACATAGCAAAAAGCTGGAAGTGGTGCTGAGGCTCAAGTGATAGGGCTCTAGCCTTGAGAAAGTCCAAGGACAGCGCTCAGGCCCTGAGCTCAAGCCCAGGATTGGCAAAAAAAAGAAAAAGAAAAAGAAAAGAAAAGGTATTAGGGCAATAATAGTTGGAAAGTTCCCCCAAACAATCTTCCTAACCACACATGGAATTGTACTGGGATGGTGAGAAAATAAACATTGACAACACTTGGTAAGGGCTCAAACCCTGCATTATGTGATACCAGGCAAATTACTGAAATGCCCTCAGCCTTTGTAGAGGGCATACAGAGTCTGAAAAATAATTTAAAAAAATCAGAAGCCAGTAAAACTGCATATAAACTGCTTTAGCTGAGGAACACTAACTCCTTATCTGGGCCCAGGTATGAACTAGACGCAAGAGAAAAGCTGTTCCCATCATGTATGGGTTCTTTGTTCTGAAATGTTCTCTCTCTACAGTCACTTTAGAGTCATCTCGGAGGCCAGGAAGGACAGGACTGTGACAGCCAGCTAAGAAGGAGGAATGGAGGAAACTGTCTCCAAAGGAAGGACTAGCAGAATCTCCTCCAGCAACAGTGTCTTGTGTATTCTGATCAGATGGATATGGCATTGATAATGGCTTCTCTAGGATCCTGCCCCCAAACAAGAATGGAGACTATGAGTCACCAGGCCACACTTGTGGCCAGTGAATTTGCAAGGGGATAGTTTTATAAGTTGTACAGCTGGGTTAGGCATTGGGAGGCATTGAGTTCATTGCAAAGTCTTGCCTTAGTGTTATAGGGATGAGATCCCAGAGTGTATGAAATGGTGGTGGTGTTTAAATGTGGCTAAAGAAGGAACTTCAGGTGTAGTAGCAAACCTAGAGGTAACTTTAGAGTAGCACCCTAACTCAGTTACTAGTTGACCACTCTTCCTTTTCTCCATTCTCCATTCTTTTGAGATCTGAAGTGTAAGGAAAGTATTTAAGATTAGAATGGAAACGAGAGTTGAGATAGAAATGATCTTTAACAAAAGGCAAGTTTTAGTACAGAAAGCCTTCAGAAGGCCTTTCCAAATCCTGATAATGGTCTGGGAGATAGGAAAAGGAAGGGAAGGATAAAGAAGGGAAAGGGAGGAGGGAAGAAGAGAAAGAGAAGAGAGGTAAGAAAGAGGAGAGGAGAGAGGAGAGTAAAGGAAGAGAGAGAAGAAGTTTTAAGGGGTTGATCAGAGGGGAGGGGCGAGGCTACTGGAGGAACCTGGGGCTTCTCTGGGAGTCAGTTTCAAGTCCCTTTTGGGTCTAGGATGGTGAGGCCTAATGGCAAGTTGTTTCTGTTCCCTTCAAGAAGTCTTCGGGGTTAACAGAAAGAATTGTGCTGAGCATAAGATGAGCTATCACATAAAGTTCAACACAGAGTCTGTGCATGCAGTAAAGCCTGTGTGAAAGGCAATCAAATACAGTTTTAAAATACTAACACATTTCTTGCCTTTCTTCTCATTTTCTTATTCTCATAAATTAGTTTCTCTGACATGTCCATGTATGCCTACAATGTTCCTTGACCCGACTCCACCCTCCATCATTTTCTTTCATCCTCCTCACTGCTTTCTAGACCAATCTCAGCAATCTTCATTGCTACATTTCACACGTGTTGTAAGGTGTTTTGACCACATGCATCTTCCTTCATACTCTCCATTTATACCCTCCCCACTCCTACTACTACTCACACTTGTATGGGACCTGTTCTACATTCCTGTCAGGCATTTTTTTAGTATATGCTAATTAATCAAAGAAGTTTCACCATGGTGTTTCACACATTGCATATGCAGTATTCTCTTCAGATTGACTAGCTCTTTTACCCTAAACTTTCTCCAAGAGAGTTAACTGTTGAAAAGAGAGATGGAGTACATGAAAGCTAAAATAAAATATCTGAGAATCATTGCAATGGCATTTCCCCTATATTTTGTAGCAAAGGAAATCTTATTGCCTAGCAATAAGAGGAAAAGAAAATGTAAGTAAAATTCAAAATGTGCCTTAAATGGCAAGAAAGGAAAAACAACAACAAATGATCACTGCGATTGCTATTATCTTTACTTGGGACTGTATGAGAGGCTGGGCAGCTATCTCACATCTGCAATCCTATAATCTTAGCTGTTCAGGAGGCTGAGATCTGAAGCCACCCTAGGCAGGTGAGTCCACGATACTCCAATTAAATATGAAAAAGTCAGAAGAGGAAGTATAGGTCAAGTGGTAGAGTGCTAGTCTTGAGTAACACAAGCTCAGGGACAGTGCCCAGGTCCTGAGTTCAAGCCTGAGGACCAGAAAAGAAAAGAAAGAAAAGTCACACAGAGTTATTTTTCCTTCTTTTAGCTCATAAATAAGATGAAAATCTTTTGTTTTCCCCATTTCATGGTTGTAATTTATGAAGATGCTGGATAAGGCATGGTGGATTGTACCTGGCTATATAGGAATATGGTTGTGGGAGTTTGGCAACTTGATTTTCTGCCACTTCTACACTTGTTACAGATTCTGGGGCTGATGGAAGAGGTGAGTACCTAGAACACAGCAGTGACAGGGTGACAGAAAAGAGCAGGGAATTCAGAGTTTGGAGGAAAATGAAGGTCCAAGTTTTTTTTTCCCTCAGACTTATTTCATATTTCAGCCCCCCAAAATGTTATTTAGGGAGGAAGGTTGACATTTTTTCTGTTGAAATACAATCTATTGATATTAGTACCATATAAAACACCTGGTTTTAAAGTGTACAGTTGGAGAATTTAGAATATACACAGGGTTGTGGATCTATTGCCACCTTCTTTGTGCCACTACTATAGCTTGAACTCAGGGCCTTCTGCTCCTGCTAGGTTTTCTTAACCACAGTTGGTACCATATGGTACTTGAGCCATGCCTACAGTTCAGTATTTTGCTTGTTAATTGGAGACTATGTTTCTTGGTCTTTTCTGTCCAGGCTGGCTTGGAATATTATGCCTCAAATCTCCACCACTTAAGTGGGTAGGATTACAGGCATGAGCCACTGAGATGGTTTAAACATTGCTTTTTATCACTTTTTAAGTTTTACATTACCTTTAAGTAGTTGTACAAAGGAGTTACCACTCAGCAAGTTAGTTTAGAAATATATTGTGTCTTGATCTGTGTCACCACTTTCAACATTTCTCAATCATCCCTTGCAACCCAACTTTTCCCTTTCTTGCTACATAGCTCAGGATTGCCTTGAACTCACACAGGAGTGGGTGGCAGGGACAAGTTTTAAGTACCGTCTGTGCTCTGAAGGAGTGGATTTACTTATCTAAATGTCAAATAGGCAGATAGTGTGAGATGGGTGATCTAAACAACCAGTGTTAATCCTGACAGGCAATGCAGGTATTTTCCAAGGGCTTTCAGAAGATGTAATGCTCCAATTTAGTGCTGTTCTGCAAAGTGCTTGTGGGGCTAATGTCTGGGGACCAGCAGGTCCTCCAATAACAGCCATAAAGAAAGGTAAAGCTCTTAAGGAAATGTGAGTGATGAGGACCATCCATTTTCCAAACCTCTTCTTCATCTAGAGTTCTTGAGCTCACCAGATCAGTACCCTTATATAGGAATATCTGGACTTCACATTGAATGGAAAATCCTGCCTCTTACAGGTGCTAGGAATTGAAACACAGTTATTTGAACATTATATATATATGTATATATATATATATATATTACCTTCACCTTGTCTCTTGGGTATTTATGTGGAAACTGAAAAGTTTTTTTTTCCTGGGTAGTGATTCTGACAAAAACTGGCTTTACTTTGCAGAAATTTTAGAGTTATAGTGGCCAGATGGATGCACTACATTAATAGTCTTCTTTAAGCAATTTGCTTGCATTAACTTGTGCTGATTCTCACTACCATTCTGAACATTCTGAAAGTGTTTATGGCAATCTTCAGAAGTAACTCGTGCTATGGTTTAAGTCAAGTTAGTACACTAAAAATGGGAAGGCCTGTTGTTTATTCAAGACTGGTCTGAGAATCAATCCAGGGCACTGCCTTCCTAATGCCAAATAATAAACCTAGCCTAAACATCCTGCCACTGTTATGTCTAATCATATTTAACGAGTGATCATATGGAAAGCTGTATCAAAAAAAAAAAAGGAAGAATGGGTTAGGCCCTGGTGGCTCATACATGAAATCCTAGCTACTCAGGAGGCTGAGATCAAAGGATTGTGGTTTGAAGCCAGCCCAGGCAAGAAAGTCCGTGAGACTTTTACTTCCAATTAACCAGCAGTGAGCAAGAAAGCCAAGCAAGAATGGGAAGACCTGAGTTCAGGCCCCAGCACTGGTGCTTGTGTACACACACACACAGAAGAAAGAAAATAGAATTCATTATTTACAAAATCTAAGTGCATAGATGGTGTTGCAAGCTCAAATATGTTCTTGTTTTTCTGGTTTATTGACTTAGGACTGAAAGGATAACCTGTTGGCTGGGGGAAATTTCTGAGCATTTGATCTTTTGTTGAAATTCCACTCTTAATCCCTCATGTTCAAGTACTGTAGCATGTTCTTACAAGTGAGTTGACTGGTACAAAATTGGGGGAGGGGAGCAAAGGATAAAGCAGTATATTAGAGGAGATGCATTGGTCCTTTCTCTTTTCATAAAAGGCTGGAGTTTTACCACTTGAGCCATACCTCTACTTCCTGTATTTGTCCTTTCCTATGTAATTTCAAATGAAAGCTTTGTTCTCAAATTCATTTTCTTCAGAGAAGAAGTAGATTTGAATTTGAAGCTGAAACAACTTTTGTTCTCTATATGCAAAGCATAGCTCATAACTTAGAAGAAAAACATTTCCATTTTGCATGCTTATGCATCCAGGTATGCAAAGACTGGATTCAATAGCTATCAGAACAAACAATAAATGCCTTTTCAAAGGATGAGCAACTGGAGCTTGGCTATTAAAAGAACTGTATTTTGTTGCCAAGAACCTGCACTGGCCTAGACATGCTACACTAACCATACTGCGATAGTAATACGGTCATAATATTCAATGTATAAAAATGATAGGGCAAAACCTAGATACATAAGGCCATATAGGATAAAGCTAAATGAAAGGACCTCCAAGATATAGAAACAAGAGCCATATAAGGTGAGACTGTTTTTCTTAAGATACTATGTTATTTCTCATCTTAACTTATTATCTGATATATTGTATATAGGTTTATTTGAAACAGGATAGGGAAGGGGGGAAAACAAGATGAGGGGAGAGGGGTGGGGGAGAGAAATGGGTACAAAAACACGAGAAGGGGTAGCAATGATTGTTAAGAAATGTACCTTCTATCTGGAGACTATAATGTAACTCTTCTATTAATTACAATAAAAAAGAGAAAACACATAAAAAATTCTTAACTCTAAAAAGTATTCAAAATATAAATATGAGATCAAAACTAGGAAATTTGGGAAGAGGGATGAGGTTGGGAGATATGAGGGAGAATTAAGAGAGAGGTGACATTGATCAAGATATATTGTACTCATAAACTGACATGTTGAATTGAAACCCCTTTATATAACTACTTAAAGATAATATCTTTTAAAGAACCAGTAATATCAAAAGGTAGTAGAGAAGCAACATACGTATTATTTTCACAAGTAGCTAACCACTTGTCGAGTGAAATACATGCGTGTCTTAGTGAGTCCTTTGTGACATGTGGAGAGGGGGTCTAGTTTTAGAAAGAGGTTTCAGGCCATGTCTGCTATAATAACCGATCTGCCAGGTGTTGGTGGCTCATGCCTGTAATCCTAGCTACTAAGGAGACTGAGATCTGAGGCTTGATGTTTGAAGCCAGCCCTGGCACACCAATTTGAGAGACTCTTGTCTCCTTAGTCAGCAAAAAGCCGGATGTAGAGCTGTGGGTCAAGTGGCACAGTGCCAGCAAAAAAAGCTAAGGAATAGTAGCTCGGGCCCTGAATTTAAGTCCTGATATCTCTCCCCACCCCACCAAAAAAAAAAAAAAAGAAAACAGAGCTCTATAGGCCTGGCAGCACTAGGTCATAGGTTAAAGCCCTTTCATTTTCTGAAAATGTTCTTTTACTGGCTTGGGGTGATGAATGTACAAGTCATCATGCACAGAGGAGCATGTAAACCACTCACTCTCAATAGATGTGGAAAACGTCTCAGGACCATGAATCACACTGTGGACTGAACTCTGCCTGTATTTCATGTCTCGGTTACTCTGTGAGAATCTGAATAAGATAAAAGGGTATGTTTCTTCTAAAAATCTCTCAAGGTATTTGGACATGTTAGGAATCAACAAAAATATGATCCTGCTTAGCAAAACATGGGTTAGACATATTGGAAAGATCATCTTCCCCATCACACTAGGAAAAGTACAAGATGTGTGGGTGGTGTTTGTCCCCCTTCTTACAAAAGCTACATCTCTTCCTTGCCTGGTCTAGCCACTGCTCAAATTCCATTTCCTACTCCAATGTCCATGCATTTTCCCCTCCCTTTTTGATGCTCTGTCTCTTCAAGCCAACTGTCCACGAGATGTAAACATTCTTTGCTGCCCTCTTCCTTGAACTCTTTGCTGGAGGGCTCCTCTCTTTATGGTAAATTTTAAAGATATTTTGCTGGGTGCTGGTGGTTCATGCCTGTAATCCTAGAAACTCAGGAGGCTGATATCTGAGATTTGAGGTTCAAAGCTAACCTGGGTAGAAAAATCTGTAGCATCTTATTTGTCAGAGCCACTTTCTCTATATTTTATGAAGGATCAACTAGATGTTTGATGTAATACAAACTTTTCAGATCCTTTCCAGTTTTAGTCCTTACCAGAGGTTACAGTTTTTGAGCATGTATAGCAAATTCATCCTCAAACATCAAACCTGGGAAATGGTTCCCATGATCATACTCACCTTAGCTCAAGGGAAACTGAGCTCTAGATTGAGCATAGAACTTCTCCAGGGCTGCACAAACTAAGAAATAGCTAGGACTCAATCCAAAACCTTTGATATACTAAGCACCAAAGCTTTACAATACATCCTCAATAGTAACATTTCTGGAATCCTGAAATGTTATGATTATGGTAAATAATTTAATACAACTTTTCATTTAATCACTAAAACTGCCCCAAAATAATAATACAGTAGTTGTGATGTTTCCTTTTTTTGGAAAATGAGCTGTAATATGGTCACCCTGTATTGTGCAGTACTTCACTGTATCTGACTTGTCCATTATATCATAGTACTTCTCAACTAGAAAGCAAGAACATTGAAAGTTTGTTTCATTCCCCTTTTTCATACATATATTTTTTGTAATAGAAGGGTTACATTATATTCACCAGATAGAGAGTGCATTACTTCACATACATTGATACCCTTTCTCATGTCTTGGTCCCCATTTCCCTTCCCCCACCCCCACCCCACCCCTCATCTTGTTTTTCCCCCTTCCCTATCCGATTTCAAATAACCAAATACACATGTATCCAATATATCAGATAACAAGGTGAAATACTGTAACAATATGAAATAACCAAGGGACAGCAAAAAAGATGAGAGATAACATAGTACATTAAAGATGACAATCACTCTTTATATGGCTTTTGTTCTTATATCCTGGAAGTCCTTTCATTTAGCATCATACTATATGGCCTTATGTATCTAGGTTTTGTTCTATTGTAAATCTCTGCTAGGAGAGCCCAAGGTTTCTACTGAAGTATGTCATATTTTTAAATTAATTAATTTTTTTATTGTCAGAGTAATGTACAGAGGGGTTACAGTTACATTCACCAAGTAGTAGGTGCATTACTTCTAACCCACTGATACCCTTTCTCATGCTTTTGTCCCCACTTCCCTCCCCCACCTCCTCCCAATCACCTTGTATATAATATTTTTGAGGAACTAAACAAACACATGTGTTGTTCATATGGTGAACAAGACACACATGTATCACATGTGTACCATTAGACTTTGTGCCATGAAAACTTATGGTTAATGATCCAACACATGGTTAATAAAATCACCCATTGAACTCTATAGCAAGATGTCCTTATTTTCTGGATGTCATGAGCATTTTCATAATGATTTCTTGAGTAAATATCCTGCTTCTATTTTTCTAAGCAGAGGTAGATTCCAGGGAGAGAAGGTTACATTACCTTGAAGACTTACACACTGTTCTGTTTCAAAGGTGTATCTAATTTAATTTTTAAAAAACCTTAAGCTTCCCAAATGTAAGTACCAGTACTGTTCACTCTTCAAATATAGACTAAGTATGATAAATAATTGCAGATGTGTTTCTGCAGAGCTGGTGGAGTCTCAGAGGACAGGCAAGTTGATCAGAACAAAGTGTTGGTAATGATTACCCTGGATACTTTAAGAAGAGTGCAGAAGATCAATAGATCTATAGAACATTAATCCTTCTTGAAAGTATGAACATCCTCGATTTTATGTATTTAACACTGATCAAATTGAGTTATAGATTTTGGGAGGAATCTAATGAAAAACAATCATATCATCTTTTAGGAAAGCAATCCTCTCACTGTACTGACCAAGTTTCATCTGTTAGTTCTTTCTATCAACAAAGTGGTTGCTATATTCTTGACAAACTTTCTGGAGGCAATTCTGACAAACTTTCTGGAGGCAATTCATCCATTATTAGGTCTGAACTTTAAAGAGTTTGGAAAAGAAAGGACAATTCAACAACTCTTGCATTAAAACTACTACAAATGAGTCTCATTTTAATAAAACCCTAGAGCCCAATGTCACCTATCAAGTAACAGGTACTCAATAAGTGCTTGTCAAATAAATGGATGAAAATCTAAATTTGTAAAATAGATCAATAAAGAGGTGATCATTTACACTCCCCAAAGATTTATCTGCTCATTTGCTTCAGTGCTGACTTTAAATATGGATCTTTGATACTAGTATCCAGGGATAAATATGTGAGATTTTTCTTTTGAAAGTTACTTAGTTTTTTTCTCCTCTCCAGGGTTGTACCAACTACCTCAGGAGCTTATCACTTTACTCATCATGTATGTGATAAAAGACAGGGCTTTTAATTCCTTGTATTTTCCTAAATATCAAGAGCTATTTTTTAAACAAATAAAAACCCGATGGACCACCATGATTTATAGATTTAAAATGTGCTCTAATGCATTATGACTTCACAAATGTAGCTTTCTTTCCAACATCTGTATCCAGATTTGTAGTCTAATAAACCTTCCTGCTGCAGATGGCATGTGCATAGTTGTTCTGAGGTGTAATACATCAACACAGCATTTCTAAACACAGAGCAATAATGTATTCAATTAAGGGAGGAAATAAAACATCGAGCCATTTCTTACAATAAATCTTTTACTAAGCTTCCCACATCACATGTTTGCTGAGGAAATAATACATGTCATTCAGACTAAGGGTTATTGTAGACTGCTGAGGGAAACATGAAATTCTGGAGGTTTCAGCAATACTGTGAAACCCAGAAACACATGGAAAGTGTACAAATTAGAAAAGGATGTAGTATGTGACTAATGATCTCTCTTGGGATGCCCTTGGAACCCATATTTACTATTATGATCACTAGATTCATTTAAGCTACAGGAGTTGAAAAGCAATACCCTTGTAAGTGAAAAACACCTCTGAGTTCATTAGATGTGGTTGTTATTTAAGCTCTGAAGGCTTTTTTCCTTGCTGTCATTCTTCGTACTTCTGGAAATGTGGTACTTGAGCTCCTAATAAAAGTAGTCTACATCATGACCGTATAATCTACAGTTCCTGGAAAGCACATTTACACCTCCACAGCTGTAGCTAATGCTAGGACTGAACCAAACTTAATTCGCCCCAGATGTCACCCAAAAGCAAGTTCTTAGAATTTTCAAGCCACTGATTAGAGACCAGACAATGATATGAATATTGAACCCACAGCTTCTAAGCCAAACATTGGAAACATTTCATATACTCTGCCAAGTGCAAAATTAACTGAATCTAACCACAATAAATCCCCAAGCCTATCCTTCTACTTGTGGAGGGAAACTGGCCATTTTGACATTACGTAGACAACCGATTTCAAGTCTTTCTGTCTTAAGCATCTTAAGAAGAAACAATGAGGGGTCAGTGGCTGGGGTAGGGGGGGAGCAGATGAATGAAGAGAGGAAGAGTGGTCAAATACAGCCATTGTAGCCAATGTAAGTATGAACATGGAATCACATAACTTGAGTGTGTGGATGAGGTTGGAAAAGATGGGGAAGAATAATGGAAGGAGTGGCATTGATCAAGATGCACTTATAAAGTGATTTGGTATATTGAGCCAGATACTGGTGGCTCATGCCTGGAGGCTGGGTTCTGAGGATCAAGACTGGAAGCCAGTCTAAGAAAGTGAGATCCTTATCTCCAATTAACCATCAAAACTCTGAAAGTACAACTTGTGACTCAAGTGGTAGGGTGCTAGCTTTCAGTACAAAAGCTTATGGACAATGCCCAGGAACTGAATTAAAGAAATAGCTAGAAGACAGCAAGGGAAGGGATGACATTGTCTAAAAAAGAAATGTACTCTTGATGTATTCAACTGTTACCCCTCTGTATATCACCTTTATAATAAGAATTTAAAAAATTAAAAAGAAGTGATTTGTTAAATTGAAACCTCATTGTACAATTGGTTAAGTATAAAATAAAAATAAAATAAAAACAAAGAACAGAATAACAGCAATGGAAAAAAGAAACTATGTTCCTCTGTCTTGGTAAGACATCATTCCATAATTCTATAGAAAAGTTTATATGACAGTTTCTTTGAAAAAATTCATAAATGTATTATTTAGCCTACTAGTCACCAGAATAGCTTTGGGTGGATCATAATCAGGCAGCTTATTTATTTATTTATTTATTTATCTATGTATGTATGTCGGTTGTAGGGCTTGAACTCTGGGCTTGGGCTCTGTCCCTGAGCTCTTCAGCTCAAGGCTACTCCCCTACCCCTTGGGCCACAGCCCCACTTCTGGTTTTGGAGATAAGAGAGTCTCATTGTCTTTAGTGGCTGGGCTGGCTTTGAACTGCGATGCTCAGATCTCAGCTTTCTGAGTAGTTAGGATTACAGGCGTGAGCTACCGCACCCAGCCTAGTTTATTTCTTTCTAATGATACTCTTAATCTGGAACAATACATTTTCTCTCTTAAATTTAAGTTTTATTGAGCAGTTTGTTCCTAACCAATGGACTACTAACTGAAGAAGCAGTGTCCATATCCTAAGCAATATGCCTGATTGGAAAGGCTTTATTGATGGAAAAAAAATCAATGCACAGGCTGTAGAATTCTCCAGTGTATAGAAATCAGAGTAAGATCTTGATCTTACTTTTACCTATACATAGGTTATAATTATTCCTCAACTTCATAGGTTTCTTAAGGCCTTGCTTAGACTTGTCAGTACTAAGGGTACTAAGGCTTGAACTCAGGATCTGGAGCTCTTGATCAGCCCTTTAGTTCATGGCTGGTACTCAGTCACTTGAGCCATAGCTCTACTTTTGGCTTTTTTGCTGGTTAAGAGGAGATAAGACTCTCTAGAATTGGTCTGTGTGGGCCAGCTCTGACCTGCAATTCTCACATCTCAGCTTCCTGACTAGCTAGGATTACAGGCATATGCCATCAGTGCCTTGCAATAGAGCCATTGTCATGATGTGTGAGGCCCATCAGCTGTATGAGTTGGTCAGTCTGTACAGTGCCATGGTAGACCTTAGTGCAGCTTCTTTGTTCTAGTTGAAGGAGGCATCATCAGCCCGGGCATTGTGCCTCAGGATTACTGGAGCTTTGTCTATAGGGAAATAGTTCCTGTGATGTCAGGTCAGACATAGAAACCAGCTTACTTAGGCTCAGTTGATATACATACTAATAAAAATGACTATAAAAATATTTCCAAGATTGATGAAAGCAGTAATGTGAAAACATCAACAATATGAAATAACATGAAAAACTGTTAAAGGTGTTATCTGTTAAAGGTATCACTGAATATTCAATAGAGACCCATCCATCTGACTAGTTCCTCCTGAAGTATGTCTCTCCTAAAAGCTTGTGGAATCTATACAATCCATTCAACTGTTTCCCTGACATGGCTTCAAAAATTAGAGTTAAGTTTCATGTTTAACAATTAACTAATTTTACTCTAGTTTCATGATATATACATACTAGTTCCTCTGTGGTAGTCTGTGAAATGGTGTTAGTGAATGTCTGACTTTATCTGCAAAAACTGTATACAGTGTGTGTGTATATATTACATGACATGTATGTATGCATTTTCATTTTCTGGGGAAAGAGTCTAAAGCCTTTTTTTTCCTTCAAATTCGCAAAGTGATACATTATTTGGGGAAAAAAGTTAAGGTTTATAGTGCTATCTGATATTTTAGATATCTGATTTCACCTTAAACTGTTCTAATAATTATAGCTATCTTATAAATAATCTAAGTCCCTTTTTTTAGAGGAAGAGAAAGGAAAATGCTATGTGGCAGTAAATAGTGTATAAAGTATAATTAAAAACAAAATGAAATAGCATCTGGTGTCTTATTCCTGTAATACTAGCTACTCAAGAGGCTGAGATCTGAGGATTAAAATTCAAAGCCAATCCAGGCAGATAATTATAAGGAACTTTAAGTTACAAAAAGCTGGAAATGGAGGCATGGCTCAAGGGGGAGTGTTAGCCTTGAACTCAAGACTCTGAGTTCAAGACTCAGTACCAGCATAAAAGCAACTCACCCTCCAAAGCCTTCAAACAACAACTATATTACACTGAAACAACCATAACAACAAAAATTGATGGTGGCACACTTACCTAGTATGCATGAAGTCCTGGATTCAATCCCCAGCATCACATACAAAAATGTATCATAGCCAGGCATGGTGGCTCATGCCTGTAATCCTAGCTACTCAGAAAGCTGAGATCTGAGGATAAAGGTTCAAAGCCAGCCTGGGAACAAAAAGAACCTGAGACTCTTAGCTCCAATTAACCTCTAGAAAACGGGAAGTGGGGCTTGGCTCAAGGGTAGGGCGGTAGCTCAAGAGCTCAAGGACAGCGCCCAGGCTGAGTTCAAGCCCCATGACACCCCCCCAAAAAAATTGTATCATAAAGATAAATACAAGGGCATATTTTCTTGTCCAGTTTAATCTGTTATTAGGACTTGTTTTGAGGAACCCTTTATTTCTCTAATACTAATGGACTAAACAGAGCGAGCATATAACATCTATATCTGTATATCTATATGAAAATGTATTGTGGAGTCTTCTTTCTTTTGCTCCTTCTTGTATCCAAACTAAATACAAACTATCTTTGTGGGTCTATTTGAGGATTCTCTAAATGGAAGATCCCCTGATACTCTAGGAAATAGTGTCCATAGAAAATTCCCTCATGATATGATATTGATACACAAACTTACTTAGCAACTGAAAAATTCCACTGTTTTGGACATCCAGATGTGAGATTTTTAATACAACCCCAGTGGACTTATGTTAAACTTATGTTAAAACTCCGTAAGTCCAATAAGGTGAAAACTTATTCAGAGAAAAATCCTTGATGAGGAAAGATCTCAGGAGATCGAATAGTAACACCCAGTCATTGGAGAACCAGATATCTTTCTCCCTAGAACAAAGTATCTTCCATCTTGATTTTTCCAAAATAATTTTTTATGAACATATTGTGAATTACACCAGACACCAACCCTGCTGTTTGGGGAGCAAAAAGACAGAGCTGACAAATGTAGTTATTTGCCAGGAACAACCATGTGAATTTATAAATATTTTACAAGTACAGCTTTCAGAAGAGTGACTTTTACTGCCATATTAATGTAACTTGTAAATTTATAGTCTGGGCATTTGTGGGTTATGAATGTCCAGTATTCGAGACTAGTGCCAAGAACATGGTTTATGTTTGGAAATTCTTTTTTTTCTCTGATTACAGACGTCTTGGTTGTTAAGATCTCCATTATGATTCAGCGGCACACGAGGTACACAGCTACATAATACATCAGTTCCCACTCCCTATGGCTGGACTCATAAATATACTCATTACAACACACTCTGTATGACAGAATGACATACAAAGCATAAAAATATCTCTGAAGAATGGAGAATTAGTAGTAATAGGAGCAGTAGTGGCATAATGTCATGCCTCTGGCCAGACTCATAATATGTGACCTAAAATTATTATTATGTGTCATAACATAAGAAAAACTAAAATTATATGCTTAGGAAAATAACATCTGAGTAGATCAAAATACTCCTGCGTGTTGTCATAGGCATTGAGATTGTAGTATGTTAAAGGCTTTAGTTACTCTACTTGTCTTTTAGCTGGTACATTGTGGGGAAAGAAGCAACCTGGTACTCTTTTCTTGTGAATTTGGAAGTTGCTTTTGCCAACGATCACCCCCCCCCAAGGTAAAATAGTCTGTCTAGTGTCCTAGATTTTAAAGAAAGAGAAGTATATGTCTCTGTACTTAGGAAAAGTCTTAGATGAAATCTTAAAGTGATCAGGCTTTGGTCACATGAAAGAGGATTCTCCTCTTTCAAGATGCTGGACCTAGGTAGTGTTACTGACCATTCATGGAGCCAGCACTCTTGTCTAGTTTTTCTCTTTCCATAAGAAGTTCTGTTATCTTGAAGACATCACTTATCTTTCCAGGTTTCAGTTCCTTTCTTGTACTTTGTTCAAGTTGTATCATATGATTGCAAAGTCCTTTCCAGTTATGATTTTTTTCTAATGAATGTGTGTCCAGATATGTAGTTATATAACAGCATAGTATGACTATTACATAGTTACAGGCAATATTTAAAAGGTATACTATAGTTTGCAAGGCTAATTGTTTCGTTTATCAAAACAACTTTTGCGCATACTTTTCATTCCCTAAAAAAAGTCTCAGGTAGTAAAAAGCTTCATGTTTCACTTGCTGATGTCTACCATTTCTGCTTCTATATTAGACTGTCTATTCGTGTGAAGAGAATTCGTTGGAGAACACTATTTTCCTATATGAAATTTGTGATAAGTATAGTGAGCAAAGAGCTTCTGAATTATCAAAGCTAAAATAAATAAATAAATCCTGTTTATTCAAGGATCTAATCCGCCTGAAGTTCTCAACCTGACTAATCAGGCAGTAGGCAGCCAACTGCCCTTCTTACTGACCTTATACATTTCAACGAAATAGACTGGACCCATAAAAGATGACACACATCCAAATCCCTTGCAGTAATTATGTGAGGAAATGCTTTGCTAATGGCTAGAAAGACAGCTTTAGTCTTAAGAATCAGATTCTGTCAAGAACAAATCCTTCATGCATTTGCTTCTAACCTGAGGGATTGAAGTAGTCAAGTGCTTGTTATGGTTAGCTAAAAAAATCCTTCAACTTTATCCATAATTTCCTTTTCTTATCTTAGATGAAAACATTTCTTTAAGGAATCCAAGTAGAAGAATCAGCAATTCAGATATTGTTATATAGTCCTTGATAGTTTGTTTTCTTCTTATTTCTTTCATCTTTGTCCTGAGACTTTTTCCCTTCTGTGAAGATACAAATCTAAAAAGAAAATACTTAGCTGTTTGCAAATTTCTAATACAGCCATATATTCCCATGATAAAAAGAATATAATAGTACTAAATGACATCCTTATTGCAGGCTCTAATTACTTATTTTGTATTTTCTAACTATTGAGTGAAAAGTCACTCATTCTACAAAGTTAATGGCTGATGGGAATTTAGGAAAAAGAAAAACAAAACCCTTGCACCATCCATGAGGTCACCAGAGGCCCATGCCTGTGCTCCTAGCCACTTAGGAGGCTAAGATGGGAGGATATCTGTTCAGAGATGGCCGAGGAAGGAACATTTGTGAGACTCTCATCTCCCATTAACCACCAGAAAACTGGAAATGGCTCACAGTGGTAGATTGCTAGCCTTGAGCAAAAGAGCTTGGGGTCAGTGCCCAGGCCCTGAATTCAAGCCCCATTGCCCATAACAGCAAAATCCTTCACTCAATGAATAGCCAACCTGTGGAATTTACTACTGGGAAGTCATAGATTTAGTCAGCAAATGAATTCACACTGAGGTTTTAAGTCTTTTTGAAAGTACTCACTATTCAAGGGAATCTCTATATACAATCACTGGCACATAGATTTTAGAACAAAATTAAAATTAAGCTGAGTCTTTGTATGTCATAGATACATATCACTATTCAGCTGGGCACCGTGACTCACACCTAAAATCCTAGCTACTCAGGAAGCTGAGATCTGAGGATTGAGGTTCAAAGTCAGCCCAGGCACTAAAGACTGTAGACTCTTATCTCCAATTAATAACTAGAAACTGAAAGTGGTGCTGTTGCTGAAGGGGTAGGGCGGTTGCCTTGAGCTGAAGAGCTCAGGGGCAGTGCTCCAGCCCAGAGTTCAAGCCCCATGACCGACAAAAAAAGGAAGGAAGGAAGGAAGGAAGGAAGGAAGGAAGGAAGAAAGAAAGAAAGAAAGAAAGAAAGAAAGAAAGAAAGAAAGAAAGAAAGAAAATTCATGATTACCAGGAACAGGATACCAGATTTAGGTCACATAGATTTTTTGTTTTGTGGTTTGGGCAATGAAAACCACAAGTGTCTGTTAATACAACGTAAAAGACCAGGTACAGAGGGCCTACCATCACTTTTCTTAGTGTTTTGGTACAATAATGAGCAAAATAGAAAAATCTCCTTTTATGAAATTTCCCTCATTAGTTTATCCTAAGGTGTCAGAGTCTAAGCCCAGGATCTTGAGATCTGGAAACTCCCCAAATGTGAATGGACCTCTTAAGCTGCCTGTCCCCATCCCCTCAGAAAATAGTACCTTGAGGCACTTGTCACAGACACACATTAAAAAAAACAAGAATGGGAGACAGATAGCAGTTCTCCCTACAAAACAGAGATTTGCTCTCATTTCTGGTCTTTCCTCTACCCTCTCGCATACTTCCCTTTCAATAAATAGCCCATGTTTGTAATTAGGTAGCTTTCTTAGAAGCTTACAGTATATAGAAAATTGTGGCCCAAAGTAATTGTGTGTGTGTGTGTGTGTGTGTGTGTGTGTGTGTGTGTGTGTGTGTGTGTACGTGTACTGATGCTTGAATGTAGGGCTGTCCCTTAGGTTTTCCTCTTATGGCTGGCACTCTGCTACTTTAGCTACAGGTCTGCTTTTAGCTTCTTGCTGGTTAATTGGAGACAAGAGGCTCATAGGATTTTCCTGTCCAGGACAGTATTAAACCATAGTCCACAGATCTTAGCCTCTTGAGTAGCTAGGATTACAGGCACCAGTGGCTGGCTCAAAGTAAACTTTCCATAGTGAACTCACTCTATTTAGTCTAAACTGACAAGGATTTTGTGGTATAGCTTTTTAGAAAAATGTAGATTCCCTCTGAATCTGTCCTTTCACTTCCTCATGTCCCATAGACCACAGAACTAATTTTGAGAAGGACATCCTCACCTTTGGACTACATGCTACTATGTTCAACAGTGTTCAGTGGTTTAACCCCTAATATGGGTCATATGAAACTTAAACAAAAAAACCAACCTTTATTTTTTCTGCATTAGAATTGGTGGCTGCAGAGAATGAGAGAATTTAAAAGACATTAGTTTGGGAAGTGGGCAATGGTATTAGGTTTTGAAGAAAGCATCTCCTTAAGGCATCTGCATTCTTAAATCTATCAAAGGAGTCATTTATTTCCTCTCATAAATCTATAATGATCACACAGTTGCACATAATGGTTGTCATTTCCTTTGGTCAACAAAGAGAGAAAAACCAAAGAAGTAAACAAGCACATGAACACATGAATGTTCACCCACTATTTCTTAATGGCCTCTGAGATGGCAAACCAAAATGACTCACTTGCTGAAAATCATGATAATCTGTGAGAGGATGTCGCCAGTTGTAAATGGAACACAAATAATGAAATAATGTCTTCAGCCCCACATAAGGCAAATGCTGGCCACAGTTCCCTGCAGCTTGCAAACCCCCATTCTAGCAGAATCAATCAGCATCAGCATTAGCATCCATTTCCTATTCTCATCACCTTAAAAACTGATCATGGTTATAAATGAAAAACTTGAGGCAAAGTTTTGATTTGATTTGCTTCATTGAATTCTCAAGTTCCTATCTTGTCCCTTTCACCCTGTCCTCCATATTTCCATCCCCTGTCCCTGTCCTGGGGCTTGAACTTAGGGCTTAGGTGCTGTCCCAGAGCTCTTTAGCTCAAGGCTAGCACTTTACTACTTGAGCCACAGCTACATTTCTGGCTTTTATCATAATTTATTGAAGATCAGAGTCTAACAGACTTTTCTGGGCTGGCTTTAAACAGTGATCCTCAGAAACTCAGCATCCTGAGTAGCTAGGATTTCAGGCATAAGCCATCAGCTCCCGACCGTATTTTGATTTTAAGATAATTTTTCTGTCCCCCTTCCTCAAAATGAAGTTTATGTTAAGATAAAAAAAATAAGGCTTTCTTGAGGCTGGGCTGAGATCTGAGGATTGAGGTTCAATGTCAGCCCTGGCACTGAAGACCATGACTCTTATCTCCAATTAACCTCTAGAAAATGGGAAGTGGGCCTTGGCTCAAGGGTAGAGAGGTAGCCTTGAGCTAAAGAGCTCAGGGACAGCGCCCAGGTCAAGTTCAAGCCCCATGACCCACAAAAAAATAAAAATAATAATAAAAAATAAGGCTTACTTGAAAGTCTCTGAACCAAGATACCTTTTTATACCTATATATATATATATGCTATTAATAATAGTATGTTTTTAAAAGATCGACTCATTACTTTAAGGAAAACTTCAAAGTTGTTGCTGAGACTAATACGTTATAAAAGCTATTATCTAGCTGGGCCTTCATGGCAGTGGTGCTGGTGCTCTCCTACTTGAGCTATGCCTGCAGTCCAGCTTGTGCTGATTAATTGGAGATAAGAGTTTAGCCAATTTTTCCACCCAGATTGGCTTTGAATTGTGAGTCTCAGATCTTAGCATTATGAGCTCCTGTTTTAGATCTTCTTGGTGTGAGCCCTGGTGCCCTGTCTAACTTATCTTTCTTATTCTACTTTTTAACCATCAAAAATCATTTTATACATTGCAATTAAAATAATTTTCCTGCCAAATGCTCATGACACACATCTGTAATCCTAACTATTCAGGAGGCTGAGATCTAAGGATCATGGTTTGAAGCCAGCCTGAACAAGGAAGTCTGTGACACCTTTATTTCTAATTAACTACAAAAAGAAAACAAGAGTGGAACTGAGGCTCAAGCAATAGAGCAGTAGACTTCAGCAAAGAAGCTTAGAGACTAAAGCCCAAAATCCGAGCTCAAGCCCAAGAATAGCATGCAATTTTTTTTCCATTAAGGCATCATTCCCTAGCTTAAAAGTAGAAACAATCCTTCTTAGCCAACCTGTAAATGTGGTTTGCAACAAAATTCCCTACCTGGCATTCCAGATTGAACAGTTATCACATTTATTTCATACTTTCATCTATATAATAAACTGAGGAATGAGGTTAATGCTACCTTGGCTCCCAAGGGTCATATTTTGTGTAGAACTGACTAGAACTCTTCCTTTGAAGGTACTGAGCATTTTACATTCCAGGGAAAAATAGTCTCTTAAGAGACTCTTTCTTTTAGGAAAGAAACTTCAGGTTTTTAATAGATCTACAGAGTCTCTATAATTTTATTTTAGAGGGCCTAACATTGGAATTTGGATTTGACAAATATTTATTAGTAATCCTTTATTGTCATATTATATGGAATGTTAGTTTGTAATCCTCAAACTAGTATTGTTGGGAGTTGTCACAGAGAATGTTATGACAAGGATGTGGAGGTTAGAGAAGGTAGAAAAAATGCTCAAGTTTTCATGATTGGTCAGAGTGAAAGCAGCATTTGAATAATATTTTCCTAAATGCACAGGCCTGTGTTCTTTCCCCTTTATCACAGCTCTAACATAAATTCATCTTAGTGCTATTTTTGTCCCTAGCCAGAACCTTCTTACAGTTTTTTTTGGTGGCCCTCTGCACCAACTTTGAGAAGTGATGGCCCAGTGAGAACGTCTTAAAATTACATTGTTCCAGAGGGTAACTCTCAGGGATGATAGACTATTAACTATATTTTCTCTTTTGATCAAAATCATAGGTTGTAAGATGATGAGCAGGTTTCATTTTTTTCATCCTTGACTTTGTGTTTCATCTGGGTATTTAAAGCCTGATGGGAGGAATGAAGATTAACTTGCAGTAATATCAAGTATTACCGGTTTTCCAATGCTATGGCCAACAATATTGAAAGTGATCCTTTTTGGTCACAAACATTTTATTATAGTATTAGCAGTAGGCAGAGAAGGTATCAGCAATTATGACAGTTCTCTAAGCCTTATCTCCTCCAGGCAATGGGAAGATCAGATGATATTTACACATACAATAGAGAATGGGAAAGGTTAGAATCTGGGAGTTGAGAGAACCCAAACCATTTGTAATGGACAGTGTATTATTTTGATTAAAATAGAAATTAATTAAGCAACATAATGCATCAATTGGTACATCACCAGGTTAATGTTCAGTGGAAATAAGCTGAAGTCAGAAGTTGAATATAGCTCAGTGGAATCAAAGCAGCACATATAGGAGCATGGGAGGTGATGCTCATAAAAAAGGTGTCATTTATATTTCCATGTCTTTAATAATCTTTTTCTAGTACTAACCTTAGCTGCATCTCTGATCACACATCATAAACTGTTTTAGTTAGAACATTAATCACATTTAGAAGCTGGACTACCTTGTCTGGGGTCTATATAGCAGGTGGCTTTCCAGAACACTAAATGCCATCATCTGAGCCTGAGATGAGTTAATACCTCTTTGCTGAGTGCCTAATTCGGTGTCCAGGGGTGCTATGACTTGCTGGAGGAATATTGCATTGCTTATTGAATACACATAGGGATGAGAGAAAGAGAGCTGTGAGAAGGCCATGCCTTCTTTCCTCCTTATGCTTCCGTAGGATTTAAATTACAAGTCTCCTGGGTAAAGATATGCCCAATTCAGCATTCTGAATTGCATCTAGCAATTGTTATTGCTCAATAAATATTATGGTAGCAATACTTGGAGGGCCTGGATGCTTGCTGTTTAGACAAAACTGTCACTGGTTGTGAGGAAATGAGCTCAAACTGCTGTCATATTTCCACTTGAACTCTCAAGTGCTGTACCTGTGCAGCTCTGCTCATCATGCGATGTCTCCAGGCTTTGCTCCTGGAGACAGTTTGGCTAACTTGGACATCTGAGCTCTGTGAAAACCACAGTTCATACTTTGAGGATTATTTGCAGTCTGTAGTATGTGCTAATGAGTCGAAAAGTGGCTGCTAGGACAGAAAGGCAACTGTATTAGGGAAAGTCCATTAGGATTATTAAACTTCCACTTTTCTAATTGCTTATTAAAAACTGTGAGCAACTGTTATTAACCCCCCCCCCCAAAAAAAACAGTACTAGACATTGAGGGACTGCAGAGCTCTAAAGACAGACATGCACCTATATCTCAAAGAGCGTACGTAGGTGGACCCTGGTGCCAATGGTTTATGTTTGTAATTTCTGCCACTCAGGAGACTAAGTTCTGAGGATTGAGGTCCAAAGCCAGCTTATACAAGAAAATTCATGAGACTCTTATCTCTAATCAACAACCGAAAGCTAGAAGTGGAGGTGGAGCTCAACTGGTAGTGTCAAGTCTCTGGAGACAAGATCTGGCCTGAATTCCCCACTTCCTGGTTGCACGGCTATAAATATACTACTTAATAGTATAGAGTCTTTATAAAGTGGAATGATAATGGTGATGATTAAATGAATTAGTATTTGCCAATTCTGGCTCGCAAAACATTTTAGTAATTTTTCATTTTGTGCTAATCCCGGGGCTTGAATTCAGGACCTGGGTGCTGTTCCTGAGCTTTTTTTTTTTTTTTGCTGAATGTTAACTCTCTACCATTTGGGTCATAGCCCTACTTTTGGCGTTTTAATGCCCAATGGAAATAAGGATCTTTTGGACATCCCTGCCTGGCCAGCTTTGAACAGTAATCCTCAGATCTCATCCTCCTGAGTGGCTAAGATGACAGGTGTAAGCCACTGCATCTTAACAATGTATCTTAATAACAATAACAATATATTCTTGTTACTAGATGAACTAGTTCTAAGCTAGAAGGAACTCTTCTGAGGGGACTGCAGGAGGCTAACCATGGAAGTGGTGAGTGAGCTAAGCCCCAGGAAATGACTAGTTCCTTCATCCAATTGAAGAAGAAATGCATTTCAGCATCTCAGACTTGGAAAGATATAAAAAATAAAGTGACATGCATGTTTTTGACTAGATTAGGGAAGAGATACATTTAATAGAGAGAATGCTGGAAAGTAGTATGAATTAAAATTAGTATATATCTCATATGCACAAAAATTCTAATTTCATGCTGTGGGTCAAAAGAAGAGCTAAGGAGATTTGAGTTGTTACAGAGCTGAGGGAGATAAGGAGAGTGTTAGGACCCTAGGATCATGGGGAAATAGTAGTTGTTAATGGTTAACCCAGGGATTGTGCAGAACTCAAGAACGCAGGTTTGTTTATAAGGTAAGTAATGACCGTTGATTTGGAAGTTGGTGCTTCTTTTAGTCCTCCAAATTATGAATATGTTTTCTTTCAAGAAAATAGTTCTTAAATCGATGGTGATATGAAAGTTAACGTTTTGTCTCGTTCATATTATGAATAATATAACCTCCCTTTATGCCATGACAGGAAATCCTATAATATTATGAATTAATATAAAGAATTTAATGAATTTGGCTATTTGCTTTAGGCATAGGGTACAATATGAATATTAACAAGCTAGATGCTTCTCCAGTTCTTTCACATCCCTTCACACCATAGCAGAAATCAGTCACTAAGGTAATGATTACAAATAATTTAGCAGGAAGAAGATCTCTTCACATTTGTGTTGATTAATCTTTGCACCTGCTTAAACGACCTCCCTCCAATGAGTAGGTAAAGGATTTGTACTGGCTTATCAATAAAGCCTGCATCACGAGCCATTATAAAGTGTTTGTCTAATGTTAAATTTGGTTGCAAAGTCAGCAAATTAAATTTTAAACAAAGTCTCCATTTTCTGTGACAACACCTTTATTTCTCTCTCCTGTAGATCATGCTAGGATGAATGCCTTGATAGTACTCATGCCTCCAATTGGAATCAAGGGTAATGCTAATTTACCTACAACCCCTTGGACACTTGTGTTTATAACTCCAGTTGGGAAGATTTTTCTTAACACATGACTTTGAACTCTGAAGGTCTTAGAAAGATGAGCTAACGTGGCCAGGTGCCAGCAGCTCACACCTATAATCCTAGCTACTTAGGAAACTGAGATCTGAGGATATACTTTGAAGCCAGATGGGGCAAAAAAGTTGGTAAGACTTTTATCTACAAGTAACCACCAAAAAGCTGGAAGTGGAGGTATGACTCAAGTGGCAGAGGGCCAATCTTGAGCAAAAAAGTTAAGAGAGAGTACCCAGGCTCTGAGTTCAAGTTCCAGTACCAACACACACCACACACACACACACACACACACACACACACACACACACACACACACACACACTCACACAAGCTAGCTGAGAGTTTGGATAAAGAGGTTTAAAGGAGTTTAGTGACAGTCATCTGCTTATACCTTAAATTAGTCCAACAAGATTAAATGAGGACAGCTGATTGCCAGGGCCTCCGTCAAAGAGGTTGAGATCTGAGGATCGCAATTTGAGCCAGCCTCAGCAGGAAAGCCCTCAAAATTCTTATCTCCAATTAGAAAGTGGGGGAGGACCAGGAGTTTAGCCTAGTGGTAGTGTGCTTGCCTAAAATTCATGAAGCCTGGAGTTCGATTCCTCAGGACCACATATACATAGAAAAAGCCAGAAATGGTGTTGTGGCTCAAGTGGTAGAGCTCTAGCCTTGAGAAAGCCCAAGGACAGTGCCCAGGCCCTGAGTACAAGGCCCAGGACTGGCCAAAAAAAAAAAAAGGAAGAGGAAGAGGAGGAAAAGCAGTAGCCTTGAGTAAATAAATAATCCAAAGACAGTATAGTGTTTAGGCCCTGAGTTCAAGTCCCAGGATTGGCATGCATGCCCACCCATACACACACACACACACACACACACACACACACACACACACACACACACAGATTAAATGAGAATAAGTAACAATCAGATTTTTCCACAAGCTTTCTGGTATTTCTAAGATCAAAGAGAAAATACGGTAATTATGGGAAATTGTTTTACTACAGAATTTCCCTGCTGGGCAAATCTAGAGTTACTTCAAGATTGTCATTTATTTGTTTATTTAATCTTTTTTTTTCTTCTTGTGTATCATCTTATCCTTTCCTCCTTAACACTATCTAAAATGTACAGGTGGTAGGAAGCCCCCAGAGACCACTAGTGAGGATGCATGATTAGAAGATAAGAGCTTAAGTTCCAACCACTGCTTTAGCCCTGCATGCTGTATGTCTGGATGGTACTGTCAGAAGCTTAAAACTAAGCTGCACCTGGGCATTGTTGCCTCAAGAATGGAGAATGTTGGAAAGTGAGGTGAGATGACTTCAAATACTGGCTACTCAAGCAGCTGAGATATAAAGATCCCAATTCAAATCCAGCCCAGGGAGAGAGGTCTGTGAGACTTTCATCTACAATTAATCACCAAAAATACAGAAGTGGGACTACAATTTAAGTGGTAGAGCACTAGTCTTGAGAAAAAAAAAGTGAGAGCACAAAGCCCTGAGTTCAAGGGCCAGGACTAGAACAATACAAAACAAACAAACTAAACCGCCATTTTGTTTAACTCAACAATTTGTTAGTCTGTCCTCCCTCCCCCCTCCCACCCTCCCTTCTTCCTTCCTTCCTTCCTTTCTTCCTTCCTTCCTTCCTTCCTTCCTTCCTCCCTTCATTCCTTTGCTGTATTGGGGTTTGAATTCAGGGCTTAGCATATTGCTGGACAGGCCCTCTACCTCTTGAGCCATGCCTCCAGCATAATATGTTGATCAGAATTTACATAAAGACTAATGTTAATATAATACAAAAGGTACCACTAATTGAAAGGAATTTTAAGAAACTTTTTAACAATGATCTTAAAATGGCATGTATCATCTGGGTGTCACCCACATGCTCATGTTTTTATGTAATTTGGTAAATCTATGTATGATTTGACATTTCCTTTATTTAGACAACTTTATATATTACATACAAATGAAAACTCTTGAGGTCTGGGAGTGTGGCCTAATGGTAGAGTGCTTGTCTAGTATGCATGAAGTCCTGGGTTCAATTCCTCCATACCACATGAACAGAAAAGGGTGGAAGTGATGCCGTGGCTCAAGTGGTAGAGTGCTAGCCTTGACAAAGCCCAAGATCAGTGCTCAGGCCCTGAGTTCAAGCCCTAGCCTGCCAAAAAAACCAAAACAAACAAAAATCATGAAGACTTCTTTTTTTCTCTTTGCACATTCTTCTGTATGCTAAAAAGCATCTATTTTGCTTGTTTGAGGTACAGTTTCCATATGTCACCCAAGCTGGCCTCAAATTCCTGAAATAATCTTTCTGCTTCAGAATGCCAAATAATTACTATAAGAACGAAGCTCCATGCTCAAGATGCATAAAAAAGGTTTTAATAACCAGGTGTAAATATTCCATGTCTGTAAACATGTTTGTTTCAGAGGCTGAAATTAAAAAGATTTTGCTTCTTTCTTTCTTTTTTTCTTTCTTTCTTCCTTTCTTTCTTTCTCTCTTTTTCTGTGGGTCATGGTGCTTGAACTCGGGCTGGGTGCTGTCCCTGAGCTCTTCAGTTCAAGGCTATCACCCTACCCTTGGGCCTGGGCATTGTCCCTGAGTTCTTCAGCTCAAGGCTACTGCCCTACCCTTGAGCCAAGACCCATTTCTGTTTTCTAGAAATTAATTATAGATAAGAGTCTCAGGTCCTTTTGTGCCCAGGCTGGCTTTGAACCTTGATCCTCAGATCTCAGCCTCCTAAGTAGCTAGGCTTAAAGGCCTGAGCTACCACACCTGGTTTCATAGCAAAATTTTCTGATTGTAATCCATTAATAACCAAGTTAATTTTTTGTCTTGTAAACATTTACTGAAAATTTTTACTTTTGTGTATTGACAACTTTGTAAAAAACTATGAGTTGAACAAATATAATTCTGGACCTGTAGTTTTAGACATAGAGAAATAAATGTAATAGGAATTTGACAACTTGGTTCTATAGTTGTTACAAGAACAGAGTTATTATTTAGTTCAACCGAGAAGACAGCATTCATTTTTCTTACTCAAGAGTACCCCTGTACTATAAATTCCCACCCCAAGTCAGTCTGGTAAAGGCCAAGTGTGACCATAAGAGGTAATAGCAGCAGGGAAGAAGCCTATTTAAACCTATGGGAACTGTAGATAGGATTTGATAGCCTTCAGGACATTAGGAGAGACAGACTAGGCCATCAGATTTTTATTGAAGAGCAGAACTGTAACATTAATTCCCATATAACCTTTATCTAGTATCTAGATAGTCTGTAGAGTGATTGTCACAGCTGCAGTCAGGACTGAGTCTTTCAAAGTCAGAGTTATCTATACCAGAGGTGTATCTGTGTCTCTAAAGTAATAATGCACAACTAGACACAATGACTACCCACATACCACAGAGATTTTATGATGAGCTGTGAAACTAAAAATAAAGCATTTTGCCACATCTTTAAAATGTAGAAATTGTATTTTTCCCGTGTGTTATGCTTTTCACTAGTGAATAGTCTCCTGAATATGCTCAAGAGTCCTAATTGAGAAAAGATACCAAATTGGTCACATAAATATGGTTTCTTTATTCTGTTAAAAAATTAAAAAAAAAAACAAAAACAAATTAAAAGGGCGCTATGGCTCAAGGATAGGGAAGTAGCCTTGAGTTGAAGATCTCAGGGCCAGTGCCCAGGCCCAGAGTTCAAGCACCGTGACACACACACACACACACACACACACACACACACAAAGAACAAATTAGGTAACCAGAATAGTAGCTAGTGTTTGAGGTTCACCAACTTTTCAATACTCAAATCTTTCATAATAACTTTCTGTAGGTTTCACTGAAAAAAAAACACAATTAATCTGTGTACTCCCTTCAGCACCACATAAACAAAGAATGGAAATAATTAACCTAAAAGTATAGGTCAGTGGTTATACAATATTACTATTGGGTAGCAAATTTAAGTTTAATTTTGAGCATGCTATGGAGTTACTGTTGAGCACTCTAAAGTTCACATTACTTAAAAATTTCAGACTTATAAAATTGGAAGATTAATATCTTGAATTCATAGGAGAGCTAGATTGATAACTAGGAACCATAGAAATACTTTGAGCAAATGAATACTTGAAGCAGAATTTCAAGTACACTTATTTATAATTACATTAAAAATACAAAAATATAAATTAGCAAAATCTTTTACAAGGCATTTTGGAGATTGTAAAATTCAGAGTAGTATCATTAGGGAAGGAAAAAGGTACTGTTTAATTTACCTCAACTTGACTCTTTTTAAAGAGAACATTGAACAACTCAATGTCAGTTAATATAAAATACAGTACAGGAACATTTCCTTTGGCAATTCAGCTGATCATAGTATGTAATGTTTTTAAATGAACAGAGTAGATTGTATATTTATGGATTTCTAAGATGTTACAGTGACATGACAAGGTTCAGGGATGCTTCTTCAAAAGATGGCACCTTGGCATTTGAGAAAACCATAAAGGTCTTGCTGTCTCTTTCTTTCCCCCTTGAAACAACCATAAAAGAATTCTCTGAGCTTCCTCCTAAAGTAGGTTCTAATACCCTCATTCCAGAGAAGTCCTTCCAATACTTAGAGCAAAAGTACAAAGATTCAGAGACACAGACACAGAGAAGAATCTAGACAAACAAGCCTTTCTGAATTCCTTTCAATATATGACTATTAGAACAAATATTTTGTTGAATGGAACAGACCTTATAGCTATCTTTATCTAAGCTTCTTTCCTCTTAGTGTACCATTTGTTGTAGAAGTCTTAGCCATGAGCCTGATAGTGGTGAGAAAGATTAGTTTTTTTTTTTCCCTACAATTATTTTTTGATAGTGCAAATCTGTTTCTGAACTTCTTGGTTGAAAAAACTAGGTCTAAGTTAATTTGCTTATCATCTGGAATTTGTTAATCATCCACGCTGTTAAATGTCATAATTAAATTGGCAAAGAAAGGTTTATCAAATTCAAACACAAGAAAAACAATCAACCAGGAGAGATGACCCAAGATCTAGTAACATTTGGCAAACAAATAGATGAGATATTCTATAAATTCTATTTTATTCAAAATTTCATTCATTTCAAAGTTTAGTGCTGATTATATTCCGCTGTTACTCAACTGAAAGAAACTTAGCTTCTATGGCAAACTACTGTTGGTCATTCACTATCTGTTCCTTTCCTTTTGCACTAAGAAAACTAGCTGGCCATGGGACTACCTGAATAAACATTGCCCAGCCCCTTGTAAGTTAGTGTTGCTATGTAAATTATTTCTGGCCTATGAAATGTAAATGGAATCATCCTGTAGCTGCTTGAGAGCATTCCATAGAAGCAAGCTGGTGTGTGTCCTTTGTCCCTTTTCCTTTACTTCCTACATCTTCCTTCTTAGATCATAGATGCAACCACCCACAATGGAGCTGAAAGCTTACCTTATGAAGGACTCAGAGGCCTACTCAGGGGCCTGCACACTGGTACTGGACTATATACCCAGACTCTTAAGGTAATAGAAGAGTAAGGTATCTACTATCTTTGAACCACTGTACTTGGGACTTTCTTTCTCAGACAAATCTAACTCTAATGCACATACTAGCCTTGAGATACAATGAATTCATGGTGGCCACTGGTGGCTCATGTCTATAATCCTACTTAGTAGGCTGAGACTTGAGGTTCAAGATTTGAAGCAGTCTGGGCAAGAAATTCCATGTGACTCTTTTTCTTTCTTTATTTTTAGTGCCAGTTCTACGGCTTGAATTCTGTGCCTAAGCACTGCTCCTGAGCTTTTGTGCTCAAGTGAAATTTTTATTTATTTATTTTTATTGGCCATGGGGCTTGAACTCAGAGCCTGGGTGCTGTTCCTGAGCTCTTTTTGCTCAAGGCTAGCACTCTATGACTTGGACCACAGCACTACTTTTGGTTTTCTTGTGGTAAATTAGAGATAATAGTCACACAGATTTTCCTGCCTGGGCTGGCTTTGTACTGAGAATCTTAGATTTCAGTTTCCTGAGTAACTAGGATTATAGGTATAAGTCACCAGTGTCCAGCTTCAACTGAGATTCTTTTATCTCTAATTCATAATAATAAAAAAAAGTGGGACGGGCCGGGAGTTTGGCCTAGTGGTTAAAGTGCTTGCCTAGCATGCATGAAGACCCGGGTTCGATTCTTCGGTACCACATACATAGAAAAAAAAAAGCCGGAAGTGGGGCTGAGGCTCAAGTGGTAGAGCTCTAGCCTTGAGAAAGTCCAAGGACAGTGCTCAGGCCCTGAGCTCAAGCCCAGGACTGGCAAAAAAAAAAAAAAAGTGGGAGTGGAGCTCTGGCTCTAGTGGTAGCGTGGTAGAGCACTAGCCTTGAGCAAAAAAGCAGAGGGGCAGGTCGTAGGCCCTGAGTTCAAGCCTCAGACCTGCGACAATAAAAAAGGTCTACTGAGTTCATGTTGGAAGAAAAATACTGCTTATTTAAAAGTACCCAGCCTATCTTTTCTTGTTGTGGTGGCTATGGAAAACATAGATGCAAAATCAAAATATGACATAACAGCACATCTGCCCATTTACCATTCCAGATTTCTTGAATCAAATTAATTGAACATTAGCTCAAAACTAATTTTTTAAAATTAAACATTTTATTAAATGCCTTTAAAAAAGCCAATCCATTTTCTTCTCTTTCCTACCAACAAACTCAATGATGATCTCAAGTCCTTTACTTCCCAGAAAAATAGGTATCTTCATATGAGAAGTCCCTTACTTTTCCAATATCAAATCTCTAAACTTATCTCTCTATTCTAACCTGGCCTCATTCCCTTATGTTATAATAAAAGATGTCTCTCTCCTTAAGGTTCATTTTTCCACTATGCTATGGATCTAAGTATTTATCTTTTCAGGAAAAATATGCTATAGATTGTCCTTTCTCTTTCAGGGCCTGGGCCTGGGTGCTATTTCTGGGCCTTTATGCTCAAGGCTTGTCACAGGTCCACTTCTGTCTTTCGGATGGTTAACTGAAGGTAAGAGTCTCATAGACTTTCTTGTCCAGGAAATACTAAGTCTCAGCCTCCTGAGTAACTAGGCAAGAGCCATTATCACTAGGCAATATTTTTTAATTTTAAAATTAATATTTAGGAGACAGGAATTTGGCCTAGTGGTAGAGTGCTTGCCTAGCATGCATGAAGATTTGGGTTTGATTCCTCAGTATCACATACTTAGAAAAAAGCCGGAAGTGGTGCTGTGGCTCAAGTGGTAGAGTTCTAGCCTTGAGAAAGCTCAAGAACAGTGCTCAGGCCCTGAGTTCAAGCCCCAGGATTGGCAAATAAATAGATAAACAAAAGGGGGAAAACAAGATGAGGGGAAGGGGGGGAGGAGAATGGGGACAAAAACATGACAAGGGGCATCAGTGTATGTGAAGTAATGCACCTACTGGGGGTAGGGGGGAAGGGATATGGGGACAAAAAAAATGAGAAAGGTTAGCAATGTTTGTCAAGTAATGCACCTTCTATCTGGAGAATATAATGTAACCCTTCCATTAATTACAATAAAAAATTCACAATTTCCCCTCCAAAAAATAAATAGATAAATAGATAAATAAAGCAAGTTGGTGTGGTGGCTCATGCCTGTAATCCTAGCTACTCAGGAAGCTGAGATCTGATAATAGCGGTTCAAAACCAGCTCAGGCACTAAAGACCATGAGACTCTTATCTCCAATTAACCACTAGAAAATCAGATGGTACTGAGGCTCAAAGGGTAGGGAGGTAGCCTTGAGTTGAAGACCTAAGGGTTAGTGCTCACGCCCAGAGTTCAAGCCCCATGACTGACAAAAAAGAAATAAAATTAATATTTACTTACCTATGTGGAATCTATTTCTATGAAACTCAGCAATATCATTTTACCAAAACAGGATCAACTATTTGCAGGGAATCAATAAAAGCTTCACATTTGTTGCACATTTTATGATTGTGTGCATCAGTAAAAAGAGGAAATTGAATATATTTGCCCCACATGGAAAAGATTTTAAAGCAACGAGAAAAATCTGATCATCAAGCTGATCAGACACGTTTCAGGATCAGACTTCTGTTTATGTCTCTGAATAACAATTTAACTCAGGTAGTAAGAATGGCTGTTACATCTGACTTTTGTGATGGTTTTCTGATTTGTTGCTTCTTAAAGCAATCTCATAAGGACATTAAATTCCAGAAACACTGGAAATGTGGTGTTAGAACAGTTTTATAGTAAGTTCCTACAGATGAAACTTTATGAATGGCAAAAATAAAAAGGATGAACCTGGGTGTATGGAGGTAACAGTATGATTAAATTGAATAACTTCAGTTTAGTTACATGATGCACATAAAGGGAAATTCTTAAGTGACATTTTTTTCAGAGATTATACACAATACAGCATTTTATTCAAAGGCTCTTGTTACTAACAACTGAAAATAATTTGGAGTAAAAACCAAAAACTATCTGATGAAAATAAATATGATCATTCTTTTAAAGGAAGGTAGGCCTTTTTTGGAGACAGAAGGTTGTGTGCTATTATGTAATTGAGTCATGCCCTCTGTTCTTTTTGCTTTTAAGTTCTTTGGATAGGATCTCAGTTATTTGCCTCATTTGGCTTTCAGCCAGTACTTCTACCTGACGCTTTCTGATTAGTTGTAATCACAGGTATAAACCATGATGCTTGTCCCTCTTAATGTTCTTTATGATTCCACAGGTATCTCTGGGGCCTGGTGCGAGTTCTGAAGGATGGGGGTACTGTTTTGCACAGCTTACCAAAATTTAGACCGTAAAGCTACATTAAAGAAGTTAACAAACAAGAAAAAAAGACAAAGAAAACAAACTGAGATCCAGATTATTTAAGCAAAGTGTCTTAAAATTGTGTTATGGGAGCCAGGAACCAGTGGTTCATGCCTGTATTCCTAGTGACTCAGGAGGCTAAGATCTGAAGATCATGGTTTGAAGTCAGACGGAAAGTCTGTGAGACTATTAACTCAAATTAACCACCAAATTCTGGAAGTGGAGATCTGATTCAAGTGGTAGAGTGCCAACCTTGAGTGAAAACAGTAAGGGAAAGTAGCTATGCCATGAATTCAAGCCCCAGTGCCAACATACACAAAAAAATTATGATGCTGAGAATGAGCAAGAACCATTGTTTTGTATTAAGAAATGGAATTGAACATAAATCTGATGACTGAGATATAGGAAAAAAAATTTTAAATTAAATGGGGGTTCTCATGTGTTGTGAAGCACACCTGTAACTCTAGCACTGGGAAGCTGAGGCAGGAGGATTGAAAAAAAAATCAAGAACAGACTGGGTTATACAGCAGAACTTGCTTCAAAAGAAACCCTCAAATATAAAAAATAGAAAATAAAAAAAAATGAGGACTGGGAGTTAGACCTAGTGGTAGAGTGCTTGCCTAGCATGGACAAAGACTCAGGTTTGATTCTTCAGACCACATACATAGAAAAAAAAAGCCAAAAATGGGCTTTGGCGCAAGTGGTAGAACTCTAGCCTGGAGAAAGCCCAAGAACAGTGCTCAGGCCCTGAGTTCAAGTGCAGGGACTGGCAAAAAAAACCCCAAAATGAGCAAAGAGATGGAAATGTCTCAGTGAGATAATAAAGGACAGTAATTAAAGGCAAATACACAAGAAAACCTGAAAATCCTGTGTGTGTATGTGTGTGTGTGTGTGTGTGTGTGTGTGTGTGTGTGTGTATTTTCTTAGAAATGGGTTACTTCCAAAAAAAACTAGCTTAAATATTATTTAGCATTACTCTTTTGTCTTACACTAGTCATTTGTAAAACACTACTGTTTAATATTGACAACTTTGAAAGTCACTGAAAAAAATTAAATGGCAATTTAATGTTAACAGCTGCTTATGGTTATCAAATCCATCAAAACCCTTCATGAATATATTAAGTACAAACCCACTAAATTACTGTTGTGAAAGACAGCTTGGTATTTAAAATAGGTGAGCTGTGATATGGGAAGAACTCTGGTCACAATTTACTGTTTTGTCTTTACAGAGAAAAGGAAATCCAGGCTTATTTTTAATTATTTAGTGTCCTAAAACTTCTGCCAATGTAGCTATAAAGTGATATCTAGAAACATATTAGAAAATCTAGTTTATCAGAACTCATGTTTTTTATTTCTGTAATAATGAAATAAAAATGAAATTCCTGCTGAGTGGTGGTGGTTCATGCCTGTAATCCTAATTACTCAGGAATCAGATCTGAGGATCATGGTGCTATCCTGTCAGCCCAAGCAGAAAAGTCTGAGAGACTTTTATCTCCAATTAACAAGAAAAATCCAAAAGTAGAGATGTGGTTCAAGTGGTAGAGTGTCATCCTTAAGCAAAAAAAGCCAAAAGAGAGTGCAAGGACCTTAGTTTAAGCACCAGTACTGGCATATACACACACATTCAAATGCATTCCTGTTACAAACTAATTCATTTAGATAATGGTAGAGATAAGTCAGTGAATAGTTCATATTAGGCCTATTTAAGACTGAAAGTTCAAATGTGATGCTGGATACCAGCTCCTTAGGAGGCTGAGTTCTGAGAATCTCCTTTCAAAACCAGCCTCTACTGGAAAGTCTGAGAGACTTTTATGTCCAATTAACCACCAAACAAACAAACAAATAAATAAAAGCTGTAAGTGGTGCTTTGGCCCAGAAAGCCTAAGGCCCTAAGTTTAGTCACAGCACCAAAAACAATTTTTAAAAATATGGTCTAAAAACTCAATTATTCTGTATTTATGGATAAATGACTTCCATTGAGAATATAGGTTTTTTTTTTTTTCAAACTGATCATCATACATTGGCAAACTCCTAATAGCTTTTGAAGAGTCACATGAAAGAAGAAACAAGAAGTTAGAAAGTAAAAACAAACCAGGCATTAGTGGTCCTGCCTATATTCCTAGACACTCAGGAGGCCGAGCTCTTACAATATTAGATCTTAAATCTTAGGATCATGGTTTGAAGCCAGCTCAGGCAGGAAAGTCTGGGAGCCTTTCCAATTAACTACCAAAAAGCTGGAAGTAAGAGTGTGGTTCAAGTGGTAGCACCTCAGCCTTGAGCTAAAAAGCCAAGCAAAAATGCTTTCACTCAAAACACAAACACAAAATAAAAGAAATCTTCATTAAAAAAACTCCTTAAATGCCATCATGATATGATTTGAAAGGCAATACGTTTTACTTTTTCTATACCTTACAATGCAAAAGTTTTTTTTTCTTTCCTTCTTTCTTTCTTATTTTTATTTTTATTTTTTGGTGCTAGTCCTGGGGACTGAACTCAGGGCCTGAGCATTCTCCTTGGGCTTTCTCAAGGCTAAACTCTACCACTTGAGCCACAGCACCACTTCTGGCCTTTTTTGTGTATGTGGTACCAAGGAATTGAACCTGGGACTTGGTGCATACTAGTCAAGCACTCTACCACTAGGCCAAACTCCCAGCCCACAAAATAGTTTTAATTCTTCATTTATTTAATCTATTCTTCCTTCACAGTAGGACACATCTACCTTAGTTTCTTTGGCTCCTGGATCACATGCTATGGAAGAAGCCAGTTGCAATTTCATGAGGACGTTTGAGCAGTCCTGAAGAGAAGTCCAATTTACAAGGAACTGAGATCTTCTTAAACAACCAATGAGAATGGGTGAGCCATCTTCTTAGCTATAGCCAAACCTGTAGATGATTCCCCCTGGAGAGTACATCTTGACAGCCATCTGTTCACACAGAGCCAGAACCACTTAGGTAAGCTCAGAGATTCTTACCCATTAGTAACTGTTTTATGTTTGTTTAAGATGCTAAAATTGGTTGTTTAGCAAAACATAACTAACTTTTCTTCCATTTGCCTATGAAACATAAACAAAAATGAAGGTAAAAAAAGCAGAGAAGAGAAAATCGGGGTTTGGCTCACTGCCTGCCTTTCTTCAATGCGCCTCTAGATTCTTTTAAATCTAGGCCTATAGGCAAATACTTAATTCTTTGTGTTAATTTTGAAGGTCTTAGGAAATAGGCTTAATTTTAGTTATAGAGATACTTTTCTACTTCGAATTGGAGGATCTATTTATAAGAAGGCAAAAGATAAATGACAATATTTTCCCCATCTAGTCTTTATTTTATGTAATGCTATGAAAGCCACATCTTTCTCTGGCTGAGATTTAAAGTTTCATTTATTATCTTATAACATAATATGACTAAAGAATATATAAAGTATAATTTTGATCTACATCTTACCTTTTGTTCCTGAAGTATTTGGAAACAAGAGACATAAGAAAATACTTACTTTATCTTCTATTTATTTCTGTTTCCACCTTATAATCTGTTTCAGCCACTTTAACAATAAACTGTAAAAATGATAGGGTATATACAGTGTTGCTCAATAAATCTATCATAAACCTGTGCCTGACAATGATTTCCTAAATAGGGAAGTGTGTTTCATACAGAGTCCATTTTCTGTTAATGCCTTTTTTTATTTGGACTACTAGGTTCTATATATTCTAAAGCAATCTTAATAGTTTCTTGTCTCTCACTAATAAGAATGACTTGTCATAATGCATAGTGTAGACACTGTCCATTTGATCCAGTCTAGAAAGACATCTACTTAATAGAATAATAAATCACCTCATATCCTTTGTGGAATGAATAAAAATAAATAAATGAGAGAAGAAAATAAAAATGTGATCATTTCCATCAGAAGGCAATAAAGAATTGGGACATTTAGAGTTTTGGCTTATAAAAAAATGTGACAAGGAATTATACATGATAATGGTAAAGGAAGGAAGGATCATCATGGATATAAATGTTTATGAAATAGTTTCTTCTTTAGGAAAGTAGTTACTTTTATAGTTAATAATAGTTATTCTTTGTAGTCAAAATGGTATATATTAGAAATTCATGTTTATCCACTTTCAATTCCAAAAGATTTCTACTTTTCAGTACTCTTTCTGTAATTCATGACATTTCTATGTCTAGGTAGGAATTTCGAATTTCATTTTTGGGAATGTCTTTTTTTGTTGTTATTTTGCACATGTTGCTTCAATTTTCTACCATTTTTCCTTTTGGCTTTGTGCTGTTAGATTAGACATGGATACCTACTTTTTTTCTTTTTCCAGTCCTGGAGCTTGAACTCAGGACCTGGGCACTGCCCTTAAGCTTTCTCAAGGCTAATGCTCTACTATTTGAGCCACAGTACCAACTACTTCTGACTTTTTCTGTGTATGTGGTACACAGGGCTTCAGGCATCCCAGGAAATCACTCTACCAGTATGCCACATTTCAGGCCCCTTACATGTTTTAATTCTCCTTTTACAATTGGGTTTTGGTGTTATTTCTAGAGAGTGACATAAATATATCATACTGCTATAGGTGGGTGGTTGTGGAGGTAGAAATCCCATATTCTTGGCATCAAAGAACTGAATGAAGACAGGCACACCAAAGTAAAGTAGTAAAGCAAAGTTTTTGGTAGATTAAGTACATCATCAATTCAAGCTCAATGGCTTAAGAGCAAGCATGTGGTTAAAATTTCAGTTTGCAAGGGTTTGAGGAGTATGAGAGGAGTTCATAATGCCAGAGGACTGATCTTAGAGAAATCATCATGACCTAGCAGATTTTTGGAAGAGATCTGTGCATGTGCAAGACTGTTATCTCATGTTTTTAAGTATACCTATGAGAAAGGACCCAGGTGTATGAGGCCTCAAGGCAGAATTTGTTTCACTAGGGGTGCATGTATTTTTACTATGCAGGCGACTCCAGTTGGTTAGAACTGGATTGAAGTTTTTACCCTGAGGAAGAAGTTGAACTGCAAACCAATCAGTACCTCCAAGAAGGAGTGGCATTGGTTAAGTACTAGAGAGGAGATACGATTTCTAAATGTATCCTGAGGGAGTGAGTAGGAGAGGTTGGTTTTAACATTTTCTCTAAAACCTGCCTCAATACTGCATTTGATTATTTAACTTTTACTAGTTCTGTCTCAATTTTTTTTTGGTGCTGGGAATAAACCTAGGACCTTGCACCTAGTAAACTCATGCTCTAAACTATGCCTTCCACCTTTGAGGCTTTTTTTTTTTTTGCCGAGGGTTGTGGGGGTGGGGAATGGAATTTTAATAAGGCTATTATTTTATGTTAGGCTTAGGTGTGTAACTGGGATAAAAGATAACATGAAAAATTTTGTGTTCTATAGGAGTTGAGTACTAATAAGGTGATTCTAAAAATGAAATGAAATCTCAGAGCAGCTTGCATTCATACGTAGGGTAATCATGAACTCTACAGTTGGTCTCTGAAGGTAACATATGTATTTGTTTGTGGCCTGTGTGCCTGTGTGGATAATTTTGTACAATTTTTGAGGTTGTATTACTTAAATGACCCCTGGTAGTAGAAAAATTCACCACTCCTGACAGTAATTATGTAAAAGATGGAATCTAAATCTCTGAAAGTGAAATTTGTGAATCTACAACTACTAGTAGTTCATGATTCTAACACCAATCAAAGTGTAAGAGCCACTGGACTAGAAGAGGACAGAATTTACGTTTTGATTGGGGCCATGGGGCAATATTCAAAAACAATGGTAGCACTTAGGAAAGATAATAGATAATAGTCGCTATCTCTCCTCAAGGAAAAGTAGGTAAGCTGACATTCACCTACTGTTTTGAAAATGATATACTTTACCAAACACAGCCATCCCAGCTTGGGGCATTCCAGTGATTACTATTTCCAAGTGTTGTTATTTTATGGTAAAAAGTAATAGGTTTTATTATGCCATTTCCCAGACATTTTTTTTTTAATAAAGAGAAATACCCAGGGGACACTCAAGAAATGCTTTATGCTCTAGCAGCTGCTCTCTGACCTCTATTTTGTATTTTTAAGTGGCTTCAGTGTCGCTTTCCTGGATGATAAATATGGCTACACTCTAGGTTTTGAGTGATTTTTATGGTTGAAATGCTTGAATGGAATACCTGTCTTCATACACATACATACACTCATCTTTAAAAGGGCCAGCACGTGTGTTTTGGGGTTATAGGAAAACTCTGTAAGATTTACTGGCAGAAGCCATTCAGTATTGATTAAGTGATCAACTTGGAGTGCAGAGGTTTTATAATTTTATTCTACTCACCACCACTAGCACTTAAAAAAAAATGCTTGCAGGTGTCTGTAATCTCTTATCTACTTAGCCTTCTTTTCCCAACCTTACAAAAAAAATAGCACCACTAACTCCGCATTTTCCCTACATGGTGTGTGTGTGTGTGTGTACCAGTCACCCTAAAATACGAATTAGGTAGAAAAGTAAGGCGGGGTCCAACCTTCCCTGTCCTCAGCCCCTGGCGGAAGGTGGGGCTTTTGTTAAACCTTTATTCAATCAGATAAAGGAGGTTGAAGAAGGGGGGAAGAAAAGAATAGCTTCTGCGTGACCAGGAACGCTGTCAAACCTTTGTTTATCCAGAAGATCCCTTCAGCAGAAAACGTCCCGGGATCCAGGAGAGATGGGCGGTACCAGTACTTAAAATGGCGACCGCGCGCGGCCCCTCTCGTGTCACGTGACACAGCCACGCCCTCTCCTGGCCCATCACACCCCGCCTCCCGCGGCCCCCGGGGAAGGTGGGCGTGGCCTTCCTGGAGGCCCTTTCTTCCCAAATGCAGAAACCTCTGGGAGGTACCGGCGCAGCCCCGCCCCTCAGTCGCTCCGCGTGTTCGCCCCGCCCACAGACACGCCCCGTTCGTACGGGCGGGGCTGGACCAAGAGTCCAGCTGCTGGCTGGCCGGAGATCCGGAGACTTCCTTGTTGTGAGTCCCGGCCTGGCAGTGTCCGAGTCGGAGGCACCGCCACCCTCGCACCTGGTCGGTCACCCTTGCCCCGCACGCCCTTCGTTCTCTATCATGCCCAACCCCAGCAGCACCTCCTCTCCCTGTCCCCTCCCTGAGGAAATTAAGAACCTGTTGGCAGGTAAAGCGCGGGAAGGGGGCTGGGAGCGCTGCGGGGGGAGGGGGAGGGGGGGAGGGAGGTGTGTGGGGGGGAAGTGAGAGCCCGGGGGACCGAGGCTTTCGAGACCTTCCCCTCCCTTCCTCCCCTCCGCCCCCCTCCAGTTTCCAGAGTGGTGGAAGCAGGACTGGGAGGGGGGAAGCTGGGGAAAGGGGGGGTGGGGGGGCTGTGGTGAAAGGTGGGGCTGCGATGGCGGCAGAGCCCTTCCTGAGTCTCACATTGAAGCGGTCAGTACACTCCTGAGTGCACCGTGTGGAGAGAGGGAGGACAGAGAATGCCAGGGTGAGAACTGGGAAGGCAGTAAGTTGAAGTAGTGGCTTGGCCATTGGAGGTGCTGGCAATAGCCAAAGAGACAGGGTCGCAGAAGTTAGGGGGTGTGAGGTGGAAGGATGTGTCATTTCTAAAACTCCCAGTCTTCTTGAACATTCAAGCCACTCATCTTCAGCCTCAATGGCTATTAAAGAAAAAAGGAAGGATGTGTTAAAAGTCCCACTTCCTGTGTCACATGATGAAAAAGCACTTTGCACTCTCATCTTCCCCTTTGCAATTTTACATTCCCACTTACAGGAACTCGTTTTAGAATTACAGACATGATTCTTCAAGGCTCTTATGGACCCATCACAATTCATTTATATGCTAGATATAGATGGATGTGTATTTTCACCAAGGACCCAGGATAACTATAATTCTGCACATGGCAAAAACAAAACAAAACATCTTGCCCATACTGTTGTTCTGAAATTTTTACCATTATTGACTTTGTCTTGTGTATCAAAACTCTGGAAATGGTAGTATTTTATTATAGTTGTCTCTCAAACATTTACTTTTCTATATGGGCCATAAATAAGTGAATTAAAAGAATTTCTCATAGATGACTTGCTATAGATTGCTTCCTTGAACTCTTAAGAAACAATGACATTTATAATGAGACATATGAAAGAACAAATCATTGTTATAGCAGTATGAGCAGATGTGCTACTATTTTGAGTGCTTAGCATCAAATCACTGAAAAAACTAGGTGTATTAACACAATTAACTTTATTTGAATATGATGCAGTTTGGTGAATGCATTATAGTAGGATGCCACAGAAGAAATTAGTGGATACCATTAAAGGAAATATTAAAAAGTCAATAGACTCTCATATGAGAATTTTACATGGGTAATTTTAACTACAGTTAGCATTTTTTGTTGTTAACCTGCTCAGATTGCTTGTTTAGAAAATTATTTGAATAACCAGATCAAAGAAGTGTTTATCTTTGTCACAGAAATAATGATCACTGTCTTCAAGTTATTTAAGGTCTGTATTTTTGAAATTCCGAAAAGGCTCTAGTGGTAGATCACCTGTCTAGCAAACTCAAGGACCTGAGTTCAAACACTCATATCTCCAAAGTGGGTGCATTACAGACCCTGGCATGTTTTTCAGTTTGATAGCTCCCATAGTAGGCAGTTTTCTATTTGAACATAATCATTCATATCCCAATAATGTGATAAATCAGTTATGTGACTCTCCAGTCTTTAATCTCATAGACTACAAGTGTTTCATATGTCTCTTAATAGTGTGATTTAACCTTTCAGGATTACATATTTACTTGCAAGTGCCAAATTTCTATAAATTCTGCCATCTCTTTTATGTCAAATGATACACAATCATAATATCTACTTGTATTTGCTTTTTATAAGTCACTGGATTTTTAACATTTCATATCATTAAAGTAAATCGCATATTAATGAAGAGGGCCTGGAGACATGGCCCAGAAATAGACCACATGCTAGAAGTCCTCAGGCTCTGAGTTTAAATTTAGTACCACTAAAAACAAACTTCCCTCCCCCAGTAAAGGAGAAAAACTTATGAAAAATTTAAAACAAATATTAAAATATTTAATACTTTGGAGATTATACATTTGGGTTATACTTCAGAAGATATTTTGAGGACATGTGAATATAAATTGAGATAAAGATGCATATTTAAAGAATACAGTTAAGCCAGTGGTTTTCAGAGTTTTAAACATTGGTTATGTATTCATGAAAAGTTAACATTTCCTATTTAACTATAATGATAATTTTTAAATAGAGAAGGCTTTAAGACTAGATACTCTGAGCAGTTATTTCATCTGAAAATATTGTTGGGGTACATGATGATTTGCATAACTCAAGTGTATGGGGTCAGATTTAGAATTCTAAAATTTAGAGGAAGTTTATGTACTGATTTAAGTTATAGAGAAATTATTGGCTTATTAACACATTTTGAAACTAAGGAGATGTTGTTATTGGTGATTCTAAATAGTTGAGTGTTCTTAGAATCCACGACATTTTCCTGGTTGGATAAGAAACTAATCCTTTCAGCAGTTTAAATTCTTTGCTTTTGAAAAGGATAGTAAAGTCACAAGGTAACAGCTTTTAAAATAATAGACCTTTCATTTTGAATTGCTTATTCTTATTATCCAAATTGTCATATGCTTTGTATATTAAGTATTTGATATTTAACTCTTTGATAAGGATTAGTTGCTTGAATAGTTTTCTAGACATATTCTTTTCTAATGATTGATTTTCTTTGTAATTAAGATCACTTCAGCTCCTCTTTCAATGTTTGTCCCTCTTTTAAAAACATTGTATGGAAATGCAACAAAAAAAAGAATTAGAGATTATTATTCTTAATGATACTCTTGAAAAAGTAGCAGAAGACATTTTGTTTAAATAAAAATATTGAATTATTCTTTTGGCTATGGCAGTGGAAGAGAGGTTGTAGAACTTTGTTGTTGAAAACAACGTTTATCAGCACTGTTAACCCTTTATTTTCACCAACCTTTCCCCTCCCCAATAGAGGAAGAAGAGGTGTAGCCTGTATCATTATGAAGGACAACCCCAAATCTTGTCCATTTTATCTTCTCTCATATCCCAATATTGTGACTAGAACTGATAACAAGAATAATCTTGGTTTTGATGAGTTTTCCGCTATAGCAGGCAAAAAGTGAACTACAGGGGAACTACTTTCTATTGGCCTCTGCCCCATTTGTTTAATTACCTTTAAAGCTGCTCTGTTCATGGTTTACAATCAGGTATTTTAGTTCATTCTCATTTATCACAACAAATGTAGTAAGAGGATGTTACCTTTTTATTATTAAATTAAGACATGAAACCAATGGTAAAAGAAGAAAATCGTTGTGAAAATCAAAGCCAAAAATCATTAAACAACCAAGTGGCTTACAGGCATTCTGCAAAGTGACCTGGAGATTTGTACCTATTGCAGGTTTGGCGAAACAATGTATTTTCCTGTACTGGGGGTTTCTAGAACATTCTTAAAAAAAAATCTCACATTGTAATCAATGGAGGCATTAGGTTAAACAATTCTATTGAAGTAGAGGTCGGATTTTTTTTTTTCAATGCCTAGTATAGTATGGCTTGATTTCTACTTTCCCCAAATCTTACTTGTAATTTGGTCAACCTTTTGGTTTTTCTATTTATTACTTATGGCATAGTAGGGTACCATAACTTCCTTGGGGCATTGACTGAGTATGTAAAGGGAAGAGTGCCACCTACTGAGTCACCAATCCTCACCTACTTCTTGAATGTTAATTTTTTTTTTTTTTGCCAGTCCTGGGCTTGAGCTCAGGGCCTGAGCACTATCCTTGGACTTTCTCAAGGTTAGAGCTCTACCACTTGAGCCTCAGCACCACTTCCAGCTTTTTCTATATATGTGGTACCAAGGAATCGAACCCGGGTCTTCGTGCATGCTAGGCAAGCACTTTAACCACTAGGCCAAACTCCTGGCCCCCTTCACCTACTTCTTAACACCTGGATTTTCTATCAGAGCAAGAACAAGCCTGCTTCTTTTGGCAGCAATAACTAATGAGCATAAAGTAACTATAAGAACATTTAACCTCAAAATGAAGTCAATCAGTAACATCTCTACGATTCTTTCTTGGAGAAATAGAAATTCATAATTTCAAATTAAGGTACCTGAAGTTTCTAGAGGTTTTTTGTTTTGGAGTCTGGGTCTGGATTAATTACTGTGGGTGAATTAAAATATGTGTTAGAAAATAATTTGCCTATTTATCTTAAGAATATAATGTCCTGCATTTTCTTGGGGGGAATATTTTGAGATGACTTTATTGAAAATATTTTTATATCGGATTACTAAATTAGGTTTTTGATGTTATGCCTAATTATTGTGCCTTGGTTATTTGCTTAACCTAAATAATCATTAGTTTCCTTTAAAAAGAGAAACCTAAATGTGCTAAAAATTCTAAGTGGGTTCATCTTTACTGATACTAGCAATGAAGTATTGCTAGGAACAACAGCATAGGGAAAGCCTCTGGTGATTGGAAACACAGTTCAGTTGTTTCTCATAAATTTAAGATTAAGTGTCATATATGGGTGATAAAAGTGGCATAGGCTTGGTTTTATATACTCATTATTCACTTAGTTTGTCTTTTTCAATTAAAGCCAAGTCTATCTTTTTCATTCCACTGAGTTTACATTTCTTTTTCAATCACATTCTAAACACATTACAATAGATGCTGCCCAACAGTGAATATAGTGTAAATCTCAGACTAATCTGTTACTCACTGTGGCTTCGTTGAAAATGCATGGTAAAAAGATTTTGATTATCGTAAAGTGCTATTTATCAAGACTCATCTTTTCGTGGTTGAAAGATGGTCAGCCCTATCTTTCAACAGCCCAGCATTTTTTCTCCACCCCCCCTTTTTTTTCTTACTGCGCAATCCTGGCTGGCCTTGCTTCTCATGATCCTTCTGCATCTGCCCTCAGTCTTGAGTATGGGGCTTATAGGTATGCTCCATCATGACCTACAACTATTCAGCCTTCTCTAAATCCTGAAGCGTGTAAAGTTAATTTTGAAATTTTTGTCAATGATTGGATTGTAAGACGCAGGCATGTTACCCATTGCACAGTGAAAGTGGTACTTGTTCATGACTTTTTCGACGTTGAAAAGTCTACATTTCACCCATAACCTATATAAGTGCTAGATAGTCAAGGGAGAGACATTGACTAGAACAATCAAAAACTTTTCAGTTAACCAATTTCCAACTTTGGGTATTTGGCTCCAGTTGATCTGCATGTGCTCAAGGTAGTTGATGTTTATATTTTCATCAGTAGCTACTGGGTCAAATCATTCCTTTCCCTATTTTAACAGAAGAAAAGTAATTTTTTGTTCTGGTTGCAGGTTAGATTTGAATCCTTAACATAGTACATCTCAGAAAATATTAATCCAGTTCCTAAGGTAGAAAGAGATGTGGAATTCAGTAGTAAAAGCATTTGGAGTGTCATGTGATTTTTTTAAAAAAAAATACTTGATCATCTGGTGCTAAGCAAATGATTGTAGATTCTGCCTGAGTTCTTCCTTCTTCTTCTGTACAATTCAGGCCATTATAGAGGCTGTGAATCTGTGCATACTTTTGTAGGGAGGTATTGGGTAGTAGAGAGAGATGGAGAGTTGTTACCCTTTTGTCTGTTTACCACTTCCAGACCAAAGTATCCATTTGATGTTCTGTGGGAGTGAGGACAAGTGGTTATATCCCTGTTATCTTCCCAAAGTGGAAACTTGTGTTAACTATTGAACTTAAAGAACCTGTAGTTTATCTTTGCCAACATTTTTGAAGCTGTTCTACTGGTGTTCTGATGTTGTGTGGTCTACCCTTCCACTGTGTAATCTATATGTAAGTTGGTAGAAATGTGTGTGTGTGTTGGAGGAGGTGTAACTTAGTCACTACAGGAAGATTAGGTGACATTTTTTCTAGGGTATGTGTATGTATTAAAAAAAAAAGTGTTGGGGCTAGGAATGTAGCCTAGTGGTAGAGTGCTTGCCTAGCATGCAGGAAGCCCTGGGTTCAACTCTGCAATACCACATACACAGCTGGAAGTGGTGCTGTGGCTCAAGTGGCAGAGCTCTAGCCATGAGCAAGAAGTGTCCAAGGACAGTGCCCAGGCCCTGAGTTCAAGTCGCAGGACTGCAAAAAAACATAAAAAAAATGTTGGAGCATCATTTAGTAAGTCACATGCCAAGTATCTGCCTCAAGAGGTAGATAGCCATTGAGAAGTTTCTAACTTGCACTGCTTAAGGATTGCTGAGCCAGAACTTACCATTTTTTGTTTTCAGACCTCAGCGTTTATCTAAAGAGCAGTTGTAAATCTGATCTTTCAGCTGCCTGCCCCCCCCCCATCCTTATAGCATGCTTGAAGATAAGGTTTACTCTTGATAACACTGAGGTGTAACAGGAGCAGAAATCATCATTGTGTTTACTTCTGCCAGAATAACTTTTTCCTAAAGATACCTTGGCCGGGGGAGGGGTGAAAGGCGGAAGACTGCCTGGATGGGAGAAATTGTGGAGTTAAATGCAGGCAATTGCAGCTTGCGGGGTTGTGGGGTACTTGGGCTGCTGCCTGATTTGGGCGCCTCCTTTCTGGTGCCTTCTAAGTATCCCAATGCTGGAGCCTCGTGCAGGCATTTCCCCTCCTCCCTCAGTAGAACCCCAGGATGTGACTGGGACCCCCTCTGTCCCAGAAAAGAGGAATTCTAGCGCCAGGCCTTCCTTGGGGCAAAAAAGCGTGGCAGGCTGATCCTTGCTTGTAATCAGATTAGGAAGTTTTCTCCGAACCACTGGCTCACAGGAGTCAGTGAAATCTACATATTAACCCCAGGGGGACACGACCTCTAAAGAAAGGTAAAAGCCGACCTCTGGGCTCGGCAGTTTACTGCGCGCCAGTTTACCCTTTGCAGGGCTATTTAGAGCACAATAAAAAGCTTCAAATCTCTTTCCCAACCAGCCAGAGGAGCGCTTGATTTACCCAAGACTTTTATTGCTCGCTTTTGAAATATTACCCTGGCTTTGAGGTACAAAGCCGCAGATCCAGCTCCATTTGTCTGGTGAGGACGCTGCCCCAAACCCGGCTCTCCCCATTACAGCTCTGCGGACGGGAACCCTGGGGTTTCACCAGCCCAGGGTCGTGCTTCTCTAGTGGGCAGTGCCGAGCATCCTCCCGCGACCCCAGGTCCCGGCCTCTCTCCCGGCGGCTGGCTCTATCCCCGGGGAGCAGCAGCTGGTGAATCCGAGGAGTCTCCCCTGCCAGGGAGATGCTGGGTTCCTTCCAGTCCCATCAGAAACATAAACCAAGAGGGTGTAGAGGCTAAGAAATAACTCAGATGTCAAACTCTTCACCTTCCAAGTCTGTGGCCAACCAGTAAACTACGATGATTGCAGCGACCGCTTCCTGTGAACTGAGTTCTTTTTCATCGCCAAAAAAAAGCAAAACGGTCTCCCACCCCACCCCAGCTAAGCAGCTCCTACATTACCAAAAAAAAAAAAAATCAGTTTAATTAATCCCATTAGTGACTTAAACCCTTCTCTGGGAGAAGCTTGGGAATAAGTATATTAAAACGACTATCTTAAAAGCATAGATCGTTTTTCCTTACCCGATCTCTTAACTGAGCTTCAAGAAATGCTGGCATCCTTCCTGCTGCTCCAATTTTCTCACAAGTAGAGGTTTGGGTGAGTATTTACAGAACATTTTGGTGAGATTTTAGGAAATACTTTATAGAGCATTGCAATCTCACCCTCTCCCCCTCCCCCGTGGGAGTGGGTTGTTTTTTTTTTTAATAGAAATAAAATGACCTTTTAAAGAAGTAACTCGGGCTGTAATTCCCGCTTGTTATGGCTTCTGGAGATAGGAAATAGATTCTGTTTGTTTAAACTTGGATTGTATAGTGAAAATGTAAAATAGCAAGGCAAATTAAAGACAAACAGTGAGTGAAAATAACATTAAGCAGACTATTCACAAGTCACTGTGTCAGTGACTCTTGAATGCGTGCAAGGTGGCTGAAGAAACAGTCCACCACAGGGTTAGAAGTCCTTCCCTTCTTCCGTTTTTTTTTTTTTTTTTTAAATGAGGAAGCAGACAAATACCTACAGCTCCCAGAGAAGCCAGCCGGTCTTGCCAGATTATGTCTGAATGTTCAAAAGTGACTTGCTCTCTGGATACAAGTTTCTTCATATTCCATGATTTTGAACTCATTGAAGAATGTGGGTTTAATTTGACTGTTTTTTTTCCTATTCAAAATATAGGTAACAAGAAAAGACAGGATATTTTGCTTTTCATCTTATTTTGCTACTTTTTAATATCTTAGTTCTTAATGGGCTATTAAAATACTTGATTTAATTTAAGACTTTCCCTTTCATAGTGATTGTGTGAAAAATTATCTCTACACATTAATCCTGAATGTGTAACAGTTTAACCATCTTTCCTTGTAGGCTCATAATACTTTTGTAAAGCAAACATTTAATCTTACATATTATGTGTTAAATAATTATAAATACCATAGACAATTATACTGCATTTCATTACATGTAATATTATGTTTTGATCAAAGTAAATTAAGACAAATAAAAAGGTAAAATATATATACCCTTTGCAATATGAAATATAGATGGTTTGTAGTCATGCTTACTTAAGAATTTTTCAGTGGGGTCATCTTCATTAGATATTTTAAAATGAATATTGAAATCCTGAAAGTAAGCCTAATGGTCTATAATAGTTCTTACACAGTAAGAATGGTACTACTATAAAAGTCAAACCAGCAAAGACTTCTTGGAATTTCATGTGAGAAAGAAAGACAGCAGAGGAATTTAGGTGTTTACTAAAAGTATAAAAAGACTATGGGAAGACATGATTTGATGCCATGGAAATCTCATTTCCTTGATACTTTTTAAATAGTGGAAGGATGTTTTTCTATTTTTTCATTTAAAAGATTCATTCTCCAGGTGACTAATTGCAAGGCAGAGCTTAGAACTAGTTATCTTTCTGATTTGAGGGTGGACACAGTGGGTGGGGTAGTCACTGGAGCCAGGTCTGATTTCAGAAATTAGGCTAGGAAAAAGGGATTTATTATTTTCACTTAAAGCATTAAACATTCCTTGCACCTGGTAGTGAAGTACACTGGGAAAATAGACTTTTTCCTATTTTGATAAAAGAATTGTGAATGACTTATTCATATAGGAACTTAAAGAATACCATAAAATGAAAATGATAGTAACACATGGATAAAAGCTTTCTGTTTGCTTTTATATAAGAGAAATTGTTTTATGGGACACCATAGTTTATTAATAAAACTTGTGTGCTTCTTCCTGGTTTAATGATGCCAAACATCCAAATAGCTTTTGCTGTGCTCAGCATTAAGTAGAGCATACAAATTTTATTAGCTAAGTGGAGAACTGATTTGTCAGGCTTAGTATTTGAAGCATACTTCAACTTTGGATTGATAAATAACTATAACGAATTGTATAGATATTAACATTTATATGTAGAAACAATCATTGTCCTATTTGTCTTCACAAAAAATGATGCTTATAATTTGTATCCTTTTTCTTATATTTTATGATTTAGATGTTGAAATATTTGTAGCAGACATCCTGAAAGGGGAAAATTTATCCAAGAAAGCAAAGGAAAGGAGAGAATCCCTTATTAAGAAGATAAAAGATGTAAAGTCCATGTAAGTCGCTTGCAGTCTACTACTAATTTCTTGAAAGCTACTTTGCAATGAATGATTTAATAAGGAAGTGAACATCATGTAGTTATTTTTTTGTATTGTTATTATTGGTGTTAAGTATTTTTAAAGGATAAAATGTTTTTCCACTATAACAGCTTTAAAACAAACATGATAATCATAATACTTCTGGTGGAGGTTCTAGATCACACATTTTTAAGCAATCTAATAAAGTCCAATTGTTAATTTGAATATCTGAGAATATATTTAGTTTAAATAAGACATAGGTAAACTGACGATTTTAATATAAATATGGAAAATATCCTCAGACATGGGAAAATCCTTTTGTTACTTCATTAAATGACTAAATGTAATATACTTCATAGATACTAAAGATATACCCTCATTTTACTACTTAGGTCTTTAAAAATAATTTTATTATAACTTCATAAGTCTTTTGGAATTGTAACTCAGGACAAAAGTATTTTCTTCTCTACATATATGTTTATATTTGGACTACGACACCTGATTAGCCCTTATTTTGATTAAAAAATTCATTTTAAGAAAAGTTTTTTATTTTGCAGGTATCTTCAGGAACCTCAAGACAAAGGTAAATTTCAAACTTGAATTCTTTTTCCTATTTGGAGATTTTCAGTAGGATAATTTGACATTCTGAAATGCAATGGTTAGAGTAAAATTTAAATTTCCATACTGTATATTTAGACCTTCAAGATGAGTGTGCTAGCTCCCCCTGCTGAGAAAAAAAATAAAAAGCATATCCAAAATCGACTTCTCAGTTTGTGTTGCAGAAATCTTACTCTTTTAACATTCTTAGGTTTTATGTTTCCTATAGGACATGGTGGAAGACATTTGTTAGACAGGTATACACCTGCAGTTACACATGGCTGGATTTGGTGTAGTAGAGGTTAGCTTCCATCTCATGCTCTTTAACACTGTTGACATTGCTTTATAGTGATAGGATGGGAAGGCCTGTGGCTGGGTACTCACATGTCATGTTTTTGACAGATGCTGCGAAAACAGTATCAAATTTTGTTTAAGCATATGAATAAAATCTTTTTCAAATCTTTTCAATTTCTCTCTTCATTTCTTTCTCACTCTTTCTGTGTCTGTCTCTGTGTCTCTGTTTCTCATCTCTCCTTCTTTTGGCAGTACTAGGTGTGCTTTGTACTTGGTAGGCAGATGTTCTACTGCTTGAGCCATATCCCTAGATTGCTTTGCTGTTTATGTATGTATGTATGTATGTATGTATGTATGTATGTATGTATGTATGCATTTATTTATTTATTTAGGCAGTTCCTGGGGCTTGAAACTCAGTGCCTGGGTGCTATCCCTGAGCTTATTTTGCTCACGGCTAGCTCGCTACCACTCTACCACTTGAGTGACAGCTCCACTTCTGGCTTTTTTTGTTTGTTTTGTTAATTGAAGGTAAGAGTCTTATGGACATTTCTACATAGGCTTGCTTCAAACTGGGATCTTTAGATCTCAGCCTGTTGAGTAGCTAGGATTACAGGCATAACTTATTGGCACCCAGCTGGTTATTTTTGAGATACTGACTGTCACTTTTTCCTTGAGCTGTCCTGGACCATGATTCTCCTGTGTATGTTTCCCATTATGTCTGGGATGACAGGTATCACTACACTCAGCTTTTTTGTTGTGATGGGGATTCCCCCCCCCCCATGCTGGCTTATAATTGTGATTCTCCCAACCTCAGCTTCCCATTTAACCGGGATGATAGCCAAACACTGCCTTGCCCTGCTATTGGTTGAGATGGGGGTTGAACTTTCTGTCTTGGCTGGCCATGTTGGTAATTCACAGGTTATGGCTTATAACCTGTGCATGCTGGTATGCGGGTTACAATATGACATCATCCAACCTAGAGGGCTAGATTCTGAGCTCACTAGGATTAGCAGGTCCCACAGTGTAATTCATATTTGTGCCAACTGACAAGTGAGAGGGTAATGACAGTTCCAATAAAGCAAATACTTATCCAGACAATCTGAAATCAGATAAAAGGGAGTCATGCCTCCTTTTCACATTAAATTGTGAGATCACTATGATTAAGAGGCTGAGGGCTATTTTTTTTCCATATTAAGATTTTTAATACTCATGGGGATGAGGGCAGGAAAGTGCCTCTTCCCTCCAAGTATTCACTGTTTTGTGCTTTACAGTGACCTTTAAAGCATGGGCTAATCCTGTTGCTTTTTGCTTTGTTAATGTATAAAGGAACGTGTGCAATTTAATTATGGTTTGTAGAGTGTACTATTTATGAATATTAGATATCAAATTTTTCCTCTTCTTAAAAGGTATGCATTGGTACAGTGATCATTGAACTCTCATTGAGGCTTAATTATTGGTACATTAAGTATTTTCAGGCTAGGAAAGCATGCTAATATGAAGTCATTGTGTAATTGCATATGACTCAGTAATAGTGCAGGAGCTTTTCCTTTGGGATTCTGTTTTAGAACTTGTTCAGGTGTGTGGATATTAAAATTACATTACCAAGATACATTCTTTGTCTCTAAAGAGAATGAATGTTTAAATGGTATTTGATAGAAGTTGAAAAATGAGCCTAGAATAAGAGTTCAAATAATGTGGAATTTCGAGATTCCCCATCATCATTTTTCTCTGAAGAAGTCATTTGCAGTTCAATACTGCTGTATTGAGTTAACTAATCACCAGGAGTGCCTGCTCAAAAAGTATGCTGATGGATAAATGAGATCTATACCTTGGAGACAGTATGAGAAGTTGAGTAATTGTATGCCACTGTATCCTCAAAGTATGATTAGCTTTGTTCTAAAAAGACTGGGTATAGCTTTTTAGAAGTAGTAAAGGATATTGACGTAATAGTTGCCCAGTAAATATTTGGGATACATCTCTTTTTGAGAACAATGATTTATTTTCAGATCTCTATATTGAGTGAATTCAACCTATGTTTGGATAGAGCATTCCACTGTATTTTCCCATAGGAACATTGGATTATTATTAGAGAGGCCCTATAAGAATTTCATGCTTCTCTCCATCTGTCTCTGTCTGTCTTTCAATCTCCCTCTCAATTTAAATCTCACAGTGAAGTGAATGGAGGTGTTTTCTCCTTTTTAAAAAAACTATTTTGCCTTTGTTTTCTAAATTTTATTTTTAAAGTGATCGATAAATGCCCGTCTAATATTATTGTTGGGAGAAAAAAGGACCACCTAGACAGTTCTTAAATAAGATAAATTAATTGGAATTTACTAAATTCTAATGAGTCAGTCATTTAACTAATGTATATAGATGTCTGTAATCTTATCTACTTCCCTCCTAATTCTTTGTCATTATACCATTGAAAAAATTCCTATTCTGAGATTTAGTATTACAGAACTTGCAATTTGAAGTATTTCACTTCACATAATTAGTTGAATTGATGTGTTTGTGGATAGACTAATAGACTAAGATCCTAGAAGATTTTATTTTTATTTGCTTTTTTTTTTTTTTGGTGTGTAAGATAGGAGGTTGCTATGATAGAGACTTGTTTTATTGCAATGGCTTTGTCTCATTTAAGCTTGTCCACTAAGCTAACTGTACTTTTCATTTACATTCATTTGCAAATGAAACTGCTGCTTTACATCCTCACTTTTAATTTCTTTTTCTTTCCCATAGCACGGGACTTTGAGTTTAGGGCCTCCTGCTGCTGTACAGCTAGAAGCCTGCTCTGGCCTTTTTTCTTTAATTATTCATTTTTTTTTCTAGGGACTGGCCTTGGATCATGGTCTTCTCAGTCTCCATCTTCCAAGCAGTGAGACTGTAGGTGTGAGCCACTTGCTTGGACCTCCTTAGACCTCTTATTTATCATTGAAGAGGTCTGACAAGTGGGAATTGTAGAATAATTATCAGTTGCCTTTTGCAATTCCCTAATTTTACTTGTAACTATTCAAACTGAATATATTGTGTTTCCTTTCAAATATTGCCTCTTTTATCAACAATAGAAAATTTCCTCTTCTTGGGCTTTCCTCAAGGGTAATGTTTTACCACTTGAGCCACAGCACCACTTCTGGCTTTTTCTGTGTATGTGGTACCAATGAATCGAACCTGGGTCTTTGTGCTATCACTAGGCCACTGGTCCTGGTAATTTATATTTTTTGCAATGAGTGTACTTTACTATTTAAAGATCATTAACTAAAATTTTCTATTGCATAATAGGTATATGATAAAAGTTTTATTTATATTGTAGTTGTATATTGACCTTATATATCAGTCTTGTATTATTTCAGTGGTGATTTAGGTGTCATTACTAATAGAAAAATGTATTGAAATAAGCTAATGTGAAAATACTCATGACATAATAGTCAGTGTTTAATAAATAGCACCCACTCCCCAATGTAAATTCATTTGTAAAGACTTAAAGTAATCTTGGCTCAGAAATTCAATTTTAAAAGTGATTTCTTGGTAGTTATAAATTACTAAAAGAAATTCATGCATAGTAAATGAGAAGTATTTCAAGAGAATGGTGGTCTCTTTTTTTCTCCCAACAATAGTTTTAATACTGGTATCTACTATTTTTAGTACTAGTATCTACTTTTAAAATTTTACTTATTTATTTTACATGGGGCCTTAGCATATAACCTAGCATGGCCTCAGTTTCTTTCTGTAAACAAAACTGGCCTCATACTTACTTTTCTTCTACCTCAGTCTCCCTATTGCTGTACTGTCATACCAGTTTACAGGTTTTTTGTTTTTTGTTTTTTTTTTGCCAGTCCTGGGCTTAAGTTCAGGGCCTGAGTACTGTCCTTGGACTTTCTCAAGGCTAGAACTCTACCCTTGAGCCTCAGCACCATTTTCGGCTTTTGTTCTATATGTATGTGGTACTGAGGAATTGAACCCTGATCTTCGTGCATACTAGGCAAGCACGTTACCACTAGGCCAAACTCGCAGCCCCCAGTTTACAGGTTTTTAAATGAGAATATATCTTGTTTTAGATGTTATAGCTAAACAAGTTTCACTTTCTCCTTTAAAAATCCTTTTCTTCTAATTGTAAAATAATTGAATACATTTTGACCTTAAAAAAAATCACTGATCTTTAGGTGCCAGGAGTTTGGCCTAGTGTTTGCCTAGCATGCACAAAGGCCCGAGTTCAATTCCTCCATACCACATACATAGAAAGAAAGCTGGAAGTGGTAGAGCTCTAGCCTTGAGAAAAGTCCAAGGACAGTGCTCAGGCCCTGCGTTCAAGTCCCATGACTGGCAATGAAAATCACTGATCTTTAAAGAAATAATGTTAGAATATAATAAATGATATATTAACAAGAAATATTTGTTTATTAATGGACTAAACAAAACTTTAAAAAACAGTGGTATTATTGAGCATAAAGGGATACATTTCATTTTGTCCTAGTGGAGTCTTAAGGATATAGAAGACTCAGAAGTTTAGTGAATACTTGATTTCCTTTCCTTTACTCATCCTACTATAGTGCTACCCCTCTTTCAGTAGAAATTTAGCTTTGAAATAAAATCTGAGTGAATGAAACTCACAAAATTTAAATTTAATACTTGAGAAATGGTGTCCTTTCTTAAAGCCTTAATTTGTTATATTGCTATCTTTGCTATTTGCATGCTATAAATTAGTTTCCTATTTTAGAAGAATTATGAGAAGACTTATTTTTCAGTGACCTATATCCCTCAAAGGTTTTTTTTTTCCTTTTTTGCCAGTCTTGGGGCTTGAACTCAAGGCCTGAGCATTGTCCTTGGGGTTTCTCAAAGCTAGAGCTCTTCCTCTTGAGCCACAGCACCATTTCTGGCTTTTTTTCTACATACATGGCAAACTAGGCCAAACTCCTGGCCCCCCCTTAAAGTGTTTTGTTTTTTTTTCTGTTTTTTTGTCAGTCCTGGGGACTGACTCAGGGCCTGAACACTGTTTTGGGGCTTTCTTCAAAGCTAGTGCTCTACCACTTGAACCATAGCACCACTTCCAGCTTTTTCTATGTATGTGGTACCGAGGAATTGAACTCGGGCCATCGTGCATGCTAGGCAAGCACTGTACCACTAGGCCAAACTCCAGGCCCCTCCTTCCCCTTAAAGTTTTTTTTTTTTTGGCCAATCCTGTGCTTGGGCTCAGGGCCTGAGCACTGTCCTTGGACTTTCTCAAGGCTAGCACTCTACCACTTGAGTCTCAGCACTACTTCCAGCTTTTTTCTATGTATGTGGTACTGAGGAATCGAAGCCCGGTCTTCGTGCATGCTAGGCAAGCACTCTACCACTAGGCCAAACTCCCGGCCCCCCCCTTAAACTTTTAAGAATTAAATTTTCTTAAGAAATTGCAGATCAATTTTAATTATATCACTGTATATATGTGTGCGTATATATACACATATTCACATATATATGTGTATACACATATATATATACATATACATACATATATATACACACACATATATATGTGTATATATATCTGAATTTTGTAACTTGAGAAATGCAATTTGACAAGTAAACTGAGTAGAGAATTAAAAAATTAATTTGGTTTCCTTTGAAGTAATTTCTCCTGTTTGTCTTTTATGCTCTGTATTTTATTTATTTTTCTTTTAAAACAATAATTGTACATATTTGCGGGATGCAGTGTGATATTTTAATGTGTGTATGAATATGTTTTAAGTTTTAGGTATGTGTATGTCAAAGACAGAATTGCCTGCCCACCTCCCTGCCTCCCTGCCTTCTTGCCTCCCTCTCTCCCTCCCTTCCTCCCTCCTTCCTCTCTCTTTTTCTCTTTATCTTTCCTTACCTTTCTTTCTGTACCAGTTCTGAGATTTGAACACAGGGCTTGGGTTCTGTCCCTGAGCTTCGTTTGCACAAGGTTAGCTTTCTACCACTTCAGCCATATCTCCACTGGTGATTGTGTTTGACAAACAAAGTGGAGGCATGGATAATCATCATGGTGTTAGAAGGCATTGTGGCCATTCATTTACTATAGGGCTGCATCTGAACTCATTGAAGAAAATGTTAATTGGTATTGAGCCATATTAAAAAACAATGGCGAGTAGTGACTTGAACCCGACCATAATAAATTTAAAAAATAGAAGAGATATGTGCTACTGTGGTATGATTAAGTCTGGATTTTGCTGTGATATTTAAGTTGTTACTGGAATTATAAGGAGAGAGGCCTTGGATCATTGTCTTTTAGACTGTTACTTTGTATCGTTAATTAAACTTTTGAAAGTTGTGGGATAAATCAAATGCTTTTCTAGGGAAACAAGAAACAGTATTAATGAGCAACAACCCTATAATTATCCTTGTGAGTACATAACAGGGACACATTCATGTCTTTTCTTTGCGCAATAACTTTTACAAAGAAGTATTTTTAAACTGATCATTAATTTTATGACCACAGAAATGAGATGCAAAATTTATGCTGTTGTCATTGGCACAGGCTCAAAGCACCACTGACATTATGTGTGATTGCAATAGAATGGCTGCCAACTAATGATTCTGTAGACATTTCATTTGAGTGTGCTTTTCTTTTCGATGTCTGATTAGTCTGTAATGCTTTCAATTATGTCTGTAAATTGTGTTGGATACGTTTACCTGATACTCATTGTTGATTTGATTTGGAGTTCAGTTTTTTATTACATCAACACAAGTTGAACATTTTCCTTTTAATTTATAGAAGTCTTTGCAGGTATAGCTATAAACAGTCCCTGGAGAGGAAAAATGCTTTGCACTACTCAACAGCGACCCCTGTGTTAACTAGAGCTCCCTAGAAGAAGCAGCTTTTACTCTAAAGCAGGGCCAGTGGGTGGGTGGTTGGGTCCTACCTGGAAGGAACAGCAGTAAAATGAAGAAGTTGGGGTATGGGGTGGCAGAAGGAATGTGATTTTTCAACTTAATGCATACAACTAAATGGGAATAACACCATGAAGATACCATACAGGTTTATTATTTTCCAGGTGAATTCAAGGAAAGATAGAGGTGGGAGGAGCTAGGAGAGCAAAAGTAATATTTATAATAGGCCAGCAATGCTTAATTTATTAAATAACACGTTGATTGGACATTTTAAACTAACTTCAGTTCTAAAGAATGGAAAACTGAAGACATTTACTTTAATATATGATATGAAAGTATTAAAAAAGTTCTGAAAATGACCAGTTGTGTAAAATAAATATCTAACACTAAATATTATTGAATTTAGGTGAGCGTATTCATATGCATATAATCTATAACATATTATCAGCATTATAAACTACTTCTGATTTTCAAAACCTAAGAAATTTAAATTTATTATTCATTTCCACAATGTAAGATATTTAAGCCTTAACATCTAACAGTTTTTCAAAAATTCTCCATATATTTTAAAGTTTTTTTAAATAGTTGTAACAGACAGAATACATTATGTGCTAAATTCTGCACTATATTTATATATTTTAATGCTTTTTTTATTCAGCAAGATTTTTAGTGTGTGATAGGCAGTATTTTTTTTTAGAAAATCCATAGCATCATAATTTTTCTTTCATGAAGAATAGAACGATACTCTAGCATCAAAGAGTAACTGGGAATTTTGTGACCTCGCTACTGCATATTTATAACATGTTTAAAATATTTCAGTAGCACATTTCCTCTTGTCTTTGAAATAGGGGTGGTGTTCTCTTCATAAGAGAAACACTTCAAAGGATCAGTGAATGTTCTGAAGAGTATTTTGAACATTCCTAAAGAAAGATAAACTTTGAAGAATCAGTTGTATCTGTGTGTAATTCTTGGTTTTTAAATTCTAATGAACCAGTAAATGATGGAAAGAAAGATGGCCATATTTAGCCTATATAGCTAAGAATCAATGAGAGATGTCACTATTTTCAACTATTTTTGGTTTTTCTTTTTTTGAGAATGATGATGATTGCTCATGAACTAGCAAAATTGTAGGGAAATAGAGATAAATGTTTAATTTTAAAATTATTTTGATAATGTCTTGGGAGAAACTATAGTTCCTTTACGAAAAAATGTGGTGAAAAATAAAGTGAAATCTAGCAAACGGGAGTCAGAAAAATACAGACATCCTTTTGGCATGCTAGAAGCTTTAATATGGATATGCCCAGGGACTATGATGCGAAACCAGCTCTCTCAGTACAAGGAATTTTCATCATGCCTTTTGAGTAATCCCTGAAGAGGCCAGATTTTTCTCAGATTGGTACCAGGTAACTTGAATTGTTAACATGCACTTGATACTGCATTAAGTGTATATTTTTCTTTGTTCTTGAATCCATGTGAAAAGTAAGTGCTTATAACTGGTGTAGCAAATAGCTGCTTTAATATTTAAAAAAATCTCTGATCCAACTGTATTGTATTTGTGAAAATGTCAAAATGAAGTCTGTTTAAAAATTGTTAAAAGAAAAAGGTTAAGAGGGATAAAATAGATTTTTTTTTCTTTCCTACAGCTACATGATAAAAGCTCAAACCACAAGATCTTACCATGGCGATTAAATGAGCCCAAACAAACAGATAGGAAACAAACAAACCTGGGATTGGAAATCAAGTAGGAAACTGACCAGAGCATTAAAAACAAATCTAGTGAATGAAAATTGAAAGTGTTTGTAAATCATCATTTTTGAATTTGAAAGTATATTAGTTTTAAAGCAATTTTCTGATAAATAATCTTATTCTAACAAGTGCAGTTAAAAAACTGATTCTGATGTAATCCTGTAGCTTTTATGTGTTCATATGATTTCAAATAATAAATTTCTCATAATTTAAAAAATATTTAAAAATTCAATTAAAATTGAATTACCTGTATTATTTTCTTTTTTCATACTTTCTATTTCTTGGTGTTTGTTTTATTTTTGTATGCATTTATTATATCATCATTTTCTTCCTTCTTGAATTTCCCACGGAGACAAATATAATGTTAGACTTTATCCTTTTCTGTTACAGTTTTCTACTGACCTTCAAAAACTACATGTTTATATCACGTTGGATCTAAACTAAAGTAGGATCTGATTTTACCTAGATCACAATGTTGTCCTTTTTTTTGGGTGACAGTGACTGAATTTAATTTTAAAATTACTGCTTCTGACAAATTTAACGTTATTTAAAGTGGGCAAATCATAAAAAGAAAACATTTCTCTGTTTCTTTTGTAGGTGACATAGAAGAGGGGGAAGAATATGAAGATCCTTTTACTGGGCCTCCAGACACTATTTCGTTAGCCTCGGAGCGGTATGATAAAGACGATGATGCCCCTTCTGATGGTATGTGATGTTTTCCCGTAGAATGTATCTCTGAGCCCCTTTCATGCAAAGTAATGCTGTGCCAGGGTGTGGCATTACCAGAAGGCCTCGGGCAACCTCTTTGCTTAACTCACTTTTACTAGAACCTTTGTAGGAACAGAAGAGCTCTCTCTAGTGGTCCTAGTTGAGGTTTCCCTAAGGATATAGTAACTTTTTCTGTGAAATTTTCTTTGCTAGAATTTTTAAGAGCATGCTTATACCATGATAAGAAAATTATTAATAAATTTGTTGGTTAATATAATATCAGATTCTTGCTTAATTTTATTATGCTTCACAACTGCTTATTGTATTATTTATTTTATAAATAATGAAAAAGGGGTTTTGTTTTATTTTTTCTGAAAAATGTATACAAAATGAATTCATAAAATATTAAATTAATTATTCCTATATTGTCTTCTCACATTGAGACATATTTTTATCAAGTGCTTCTATTACTGCACATTTTAATTTTTCTGATTGTCATTTAGAAATGCCCTCAATGATAGAATATAGTGTTTTGTATTAATCAAATTAGTAATAAAGTTGATATGTTTATTTTAATAATTTCTTAAAATTCTTGAGTATTCAAAGATAGGAAACTTGTTTTAATTATGTAGATGCATTGTTATCGTCAGTTAAGTGCAACTGTACTATAGAAACCTTATAAAGGTGATGGGTAGTTATAAATTAAGAATATGTATCGATAATTAGCCGTACATATTAATTTGAGGCACTCAAAGTTTCACCAAGATACAAAAGTGAATAATGCCTTCTGCCTCTATATGATGATCAAGCTGTGTAGTTCTATCTCTAAATACAATTGCTGAATGAAAATGTGCTTCCTGTAACAGAGCACTCCACACTTTATGTTACCCAGATTATTCCCTTTGGAAACATAAATTGCTTTTATGAGGTATAAAATTATGTCTATTGCAGAACAGGGATAAGTCAAGTACATGCATAAGTGATAAACATTCTAACCACTGATTCAGAACAAAATAATCTTTTCTTTTTATATCCAGAACTTTATACAATGTGTAGCAATAATGATCATATCCATTTTAAATTGAATTTTACACTTAATTTTTATTTTTAAAGGAAGGACATATCTTTATGTTATTTCCTTGTATCTTTGACAAAGACTCACATTTCTCTTCATGCACACTTATTAGACCAAACAGAGCATTATTCTTTTTAACCTCATGTTCAAAAGCATTTCTGCTAGCAAGTATTTTGTAATTGAAGAAATATTATTTTCAGGTAAAACGATGGATTATTTAAATTGTACTATTTTTAGATACATTACAATTGTATGCTTTGTTTTTCTGTATAATATTGGTGTGAAATTGTGTGTATACACATACAGAGACAGAGTATTTATACACAAGAGAATTAACATACATATAGAAGGTATTCACAAAATAGATATACTGAGTTTCTCAAAATGGCCTAAGTATTTTCATGTAAACTTGATATTTTGTTTAGTCTAAAAAATTTCAACTTCAGTATCTATATATGTGAGAGCCAGAAATCCTCTTTGTTATTAAATTATAGTGCACTTATAGGATTATTGTGTTTACTTTTTCTGAGTAAATCATTTTTTTCATGATCATATATAAGAACATTTAAATCATAACAAAAATTGTTAAAAGCTTACATTATCAATATCTGAATATTAATTGGCATTTAAGTATAATCTTAATTAAATACCAGTGCTAAATATTAGTGAATATTTATTAGTGATTAATCCTTAAGTAGAGAAATTTAACTTTTAATGTTATTCTTATGACACATAAAATGATTTTAAATAGTTCTACATTTAATTATTATTATAGGTTGATTTTCAAACTACTATTTGGACTTTTAATTTCCACTCTAGAATATTATCTCATCAAAAGTTTTCTTCTTGGAACTTTGATTTTTTTCCCTGTTCTTTTTTGATGAATAAAATTTCCTTTCTTATGTGACTTCAATCAAATGAGGTATTAATTATAAAAAAGATAACACATTTAACAAAGAGTATAACCAATTTAGCACAGGTCACTGAAAGGCCTTTTGTCAAATCAGATTGTTATTTTGTCCTTTTGACTTTTTCCTTATGGTAGGCACTAACAAAGTATCCAAACTTTGATGGATTATAAACTCTAAGCATGATATGTATTTTTCATAATGCTAATGTAATTTTCAAGGTACTGAAAAGGTCAGACCTGCACATCTCTATGTGTATTCTAAGTCTGTCTTTCCTTTTAATATTTCTTTTTCTCTGTTTCTCTGGTTCAAAAGTTCACTCAGTTCCCAAATGGCTACCTAATTTTCCAGTTATTCCCTCAAGCCATATGTGTTTTGGTTTCTTTATGGTTTATTAGGTACTGTAGGAAAGTAGCATAAGTTATATCTTCTAATGAAATTCAAGCACACTTCAGTGATGCTTCGACTTGATTGCTGGTAGCAATTAAATCACGGCCAAGAAGAATAATGCATAATCTCACAATGTCCAGACACCCTATAGAAATTGAATGGGGATGAAAGCAGAAAGCGAAAACAAAATCTCCAAACTCTGCCAGACATGTTTCCAGCCTGCTTTTTTTTTTTTTTTTTGCTGGCCAACTGCCTGATTGATAGCAAAATCATAACTTGCTGCATGCTAACAGGCAGAGTTCACTTGTAGGTTATTGTGAGCTGATAAAGGGTTAGATGGAGTTTTGATTTTCGCATTGGGCCTTGGTACACCAGATTAATGGAATTTCAATGAGAGACTAGAGTGGCCACAGCTTTGTCAGAGAAACAGATGGAGATTCTATAGTCATGTCTACTCATTAATACTCGTTGCCTGAAAGGTATGCTGTTTCTCTATACAAAAAGAGTTGATATAATTGATTTTTGAGTGTTACAGTAAAAAAAACATTTTATCGATGACTAGAATTGCAACATGAATGGTGACAGATTTTTGTGTAGTGTGTAACATAAAATGTTGTACTTTGTAATTTTTTTCCTCTCTCTTTGAAAACGCTTGTTTTTAAAAGAGAAATGTACTTTTGAGACCAATAGAGAAAAAAGAGAAAAGAATGTCATATTAGATTACCTTTTAGAAAAAAGAACAAGAACCTATAGTATATGTATACATGATTATATGATTGTTAGAGTTTCATTTTGATAAGATTTTTTAAGCATACAGATTAGAAGCTTCATTTTTATTAGCTTGATACTTTATTTTTTTTCTGGAAAATTGAAAAAGGCAAATTTAGATGGTGTCTAGATTATTATATATCACTGTTAGAAATTTTATGCCTGTGTGGGACTAGAGAGATATTGGGATGTTAATATAACTGGTGCATGTACTAATCAGATGAATTGTGAGATATCCAAGAAGAATATCCTTTACTGAACATGCTGCAGTGTGTGAGCACTAAGGTGGTAGATGTAGGGTAGTAATTTGGGATTGTATAATGACTTGAATTTCCATTTTTCTATTCTGAAATAATTTTTCATGTATTTTCATCATTTGTGAAAGAAGGTTTCTAAGCATGCATTCAGCATTGTGGAAAGTCCCTGAGGTAAGGTAAAAGGATTCAATGAGCTAGAAGACATATATTGGCTCTGCTCATCAATGATAGGTCGAAGGATCCCTGTGGACATTTGTTACAAATCTGATTCAGTCCTAGACCATAATCACTTTGTGGATAAGAATCTGGAACCTCTAGGGTGTGCATATAGGAAGGCTAAATTGAAACTGAAGGTATAGAAGAGTCATTTTTTTGTCCTAACTAAAAATTCCCAACTAAAATAGATTATCAAGAGCTATGTACATTGGCAAGGGCAGAGGCTTATGTGGATCAATGTTTGTTTAGGACTGAAGCCATTTTTAAAGCTTATGGGTTAAGGAAGGGCTTAAGTTACAGAATTTATAATATTAAAAATAATGTTTTTTTGGTATATCTTTTAAAAAGAAACTATAGTTACAAAAATTTGGATTTATAAAAGTAAATTGCTCCAGGTACTGATGGCTCAAGCTAACCACTCAGGAGGCTGAGATCTTTGGATCACAATTTGAAGCTAATCCAGACAGCTTCAAAAAAGCAGGAATTGAAGCTATAGCTTAAGTGGTAGTGTGTGTTAGTATTTAGCAAAAGAGCTCAAGAATATCACCCAGGTTCTGAGTTCAAGGACTGCCCCCCAAACAAAAAAAAAAAGGAAAAGAAAAGTGAATTACTGTTCCAAAACATTTAAAAAGGATTGTCTCCAAGATGCCTGCAAATACTGAATTTGTATGTATGTAAAAACACATAAATGTGATGTACCAAACTTGTGAGGAAGATTTCTTTGTGTGTATGTGTGTTAAATTAGTGTAGCACTGTTCAGTTCTTAAAAATCCAAGCAATAGATATTACTTTTATCTTGATACTGATAGAATATAAAACAATGTTTATAACTAGAAAAAAGGAAAGATTAGGGTATTTTTCTATTATAGAAATTCTATCATAATTTTGTGTTTTATTCTGACAATTTACCATTTTATATATTTATTGAGTGGTGCTAGGGATAAACTTAGGGCTTTGAACATGCCACACAAGTAACCATCTACTGTACCCTCCATCAGTTTCCAGCTGATCTTATTTGTCACTTTTATTTTTAAACTTTTTTTTTTGTCAGTTGTGGGGCTTTAACTCAAGGCCTGAGCACTGTCCTTGGACTTTTCTCAAGGCTAGAGCTCTACCACCTGAGCCACAGCACCACTTCCAGCTTTTTTCTATATAGGTATGTGGTACCGAGGAATCAAACTCGGGTCTTAGTGCATGCTAGGCAAGCACTCTACCATTAGGTCAAACTCCCGGCCTATTTTTAAACTTTTTAAAGTTGTTGCACTATATCAAATTGCTGGGTTGCATTTCAGCATATAAATCATAATCATTCAACAATGATAAGCATATAATTATTCAACAATGATTATTTTCATAATTTTCTTCCTTTAAAAAAATTTCTTGGTTTTTTTCACTCTGAGTCAAGGACACTTTGTAGCCCCAGTTGGATTTATACTCATTACCTTCTAGCCTCTTCCTACCATGGGCTGGGATCATGTATACACAACCATGTCTAACTTACTTTAATTACTTCTGATATGTATATGACACAGTTAGAAATATTCTGGGCAAAGAGCAAGGATTATAATTTAGGAAACTGACAAAGAAGTAAAGGACATATTTTTATTTTATTTCCTTTATTTATTTGGTCAGTCCTGGAGTTTGGACTCTCGGTCTGAAGACTTTTTTTTTTTCTTTGCCAGTCCTGGGCTTGAGCTCAGGGCCTGAGCCCTGTCCTTGGACTTTCTCAAGGCTAGAACTCTACCACTTGAGCCTCAGCACCACTTCCAGCTTTTTTCTATGCATGTGGTACCGAAGAATCGAACCCGAGTCTTCATGAATGCTAGGCAAGCACTCTACCGCTAGGCCAAACTCCTGGCCCTGAAGACATATTTTTAACCCTAAGAAATGTGTATTGTGACCAGAGCTAGAAAGCACATAAATCTGAACTACACTGTGGTAAAAAGGATAAATAAGTAAATAAAAATACATAGCTATTAAGAATCTTTTTTTCTCTTGGGTGCCAGTGGCTCCTGTCTATATTTCAGGAGACTGGGATCTGAGGATCACATTTTGAAACCAGCCCAGGAAGGAGACTTTTATCTCCACTAACTACTAAAAAGTCGGAAGTGGATTTGTGGTTCAAGTGGTAGAATACTAACCTTGAGCACAAAAGCTCAGGAACAGGTCCCAGGCCCTAAATTCAAAACCAAAACTGGTGCACGCATGTGCGCCTGCCCCCACAAAACTAAATAGAAAAATATATTAATAAAAAATGGGCAAATAAGGCTAGAGCAAAATAGGCTGAATAAGAAAGACTGAAATTAGGAAGACTCAACAAGGTGATAAAAACTCATCTTCACTTTGGTAAACAGATATTAATGAGTTCATGAGGAGGGGAATAAAATAGCTGGATAGACTGTGAATGACTCAAAGATGTGTGGCATGTGGTTGTGCTTGCCTAGCAGTGAACTCAGGACTTCACTACTACCAAAAAGTTACTATTTTCAAAAAGTATGTAATAAAGATGAGTTGATTACTTCAGGTAAGGTGACATGCAAACTCCAGTAAGGCAGATCACATGCCACTGATTTGATCTCTACTATGGCAAATAATTGGTTTCTTGATATCATTCTCAATAATTTGGCATATATCTTAATGTAAGTGCAAATAATCTGAAGCATAAACTTATGCCTGCATTTTGAATGACTGTAAATTGCAGAAAGCAATGTTTCATTGAAGAGTTGTATGTGAGTCTTCCAAGAGAGAGTAGGGCCAAATTTGGAATAGAACTATGAGTTTTCATAGTCCTTGGTGATAATTTTGCAGAGTAGAAGTCATTTAGTACTTATGGAATTTATTCTCTTTGTTGATTATATAATGAAGTGTCTGAGTCTAGTGATTGCCTGTAAGTTTCCTAAAGTACTAAGATTTTTTTGTCCATATTTCAGAGTTAGTAAATTTAGTGGTAGCAGTGAGGTGATTTGCCTGAAGAAAGTAAGTATATGCTAGGAATGGTAGAACATGCTTGCAATCCCAGTGCTTAGGAGGAAAAAACTACGAGGACTGAAGCAGGGAAAAAATGTTGTTCTATATGCTTCTATGTGCTTACCTACCTCCACTTCCAGCACTCTTTTGATCACCTGGATGTCTTGTAAAGACACTGAAACCTTCACTACTACTTCTTTGTGTTGTTTTATTTTTTGGCTTTTTCATGTTTGTTTGTGGCTTAAGTAATATTCTTCCTATTTTATAATGTGTCATTTTCAGTGCTTGTTGACTGTTTTAAAATATTTAGGAACTTAGTATACCCAGCTTTCCTTCCATCCTTCCCACTTTCAGTTTTGTTAATTTTATAGTTTTTGTGTTATTAGGCTCTACAGTGCTTGTGTTTAATCCTCTGACTCTAAGCTGGCTACTTTGTCTACAAGTTGGATGTCAAACTTTGGTTCTTTTCCTTCATGCCATTGCTTTCCCACAGAGGAGACCTTGATATATGAGTTCTGAGTGAAGATCTGATAGAGTAGTGAGTTGCTGTGTGGGATAGTATGTCCAGAGTTCTGAAAGGGGTTTCTTTTGAATGCAAATCTGATGGAATGGCAGTAAAATGATAAACTTGCCTCAAGGTGAAAGTGCTCTCATAATTGTCAAAATAGATATGACATTACCCACAAGATGTAATGTTCTTTTCTTTTTTTATGCCTAGCTACTGTGTCCTTTCTTTTATGGTGTTGGACTGGGGTAGTCTAGAACTACCTGATGCTCTGCTCATCTCCTCTCTGGGTTCAGTGTCATCACTAGAGCTCTCCTTTGGGTTCTCCATTTTGTTGAGACAGTGTGGAGTTCAGGATTTTTCTCAAATGGCCAAAAGCTTTTACTGCCAAGCTGCTTTGTGGGGTGAACAATTTTCCTGCTTTTGAATGCAGTTGTTCAACCAGCCACTCTCCTTATTGTTTAGCTGCTGAGGTTCCTTTGTGAAAACTGGCACCCATTTCCTTTGTGTCTTCTGCTTTTTGGTTTCATCTGTTTTCTAATTGCTAGCAGTTACTCAGGAGTTTTAATTTTCCAAAGATGCCCTTTCTTTGATTTTTATTAAAGCCTTAATGTAACCTTTTTTTTCCCCCCTAGTCTTGGGGCTTGAACTCAAGGGCCTGGGCCCTGTCCCTGAGCTTCTTTGTGCTCAAGGCTTGTTCTTTACCACTTGAGCCATAGTGCCACTGCTGGCTTTTTGAGTAGTTTATTTTAGAAGTAAGAGTCTCTCAGAGACTTTTCTGCCTGGGCTGCCACATTTCTGCCACATTCCTCAGATCTCAGCCTCCTGCATAGCTAGGATTATAGGCATGAACCACTAACACCCAGCTAAAGCTTCAACCTTTTGAACACAAACAATGAAGTAGGAACATGAGTGTTGGGCAAGTGTAAGACCTGAGTTCAAGGGACAGTACTGCCAACAAAAAGCAAACACAAATGCTCATTTCAGTGAACTGTTATTAGGCAAGCGTGCAGCCTAATAAGTGATACTCTGTTTATATTGCTATTTTTATGATAACAAGAAGCTGCCTTATCCCAAAACATTTCCACACCTAAATCTATTGAAATAATTTCTTGAGGGAAGAAGTAGCTCATTGGCCACTCATCAAAGTAGTCTGGACAATAGGTATAGCAAGCAGCCTTATATTCTCTCAAAGTGAATGCTAGCTTTCTGAAAGAACCTATGTTCTATAAGCAATAACAAAGAACTCTTTCTTCTCTTAAATTTTTTACGTCTTGTTGAGGATCAAATAGATATTCACCTAGTAGTTGGGAACCTTATCAATTTTGTTCAACTACATTGACAATTGACAATAAACACTCCAAGAGGTCAGGAAAGGAAGTGATCATAAGCTGGTGTCAGTGAGTGTCTCTTTTTTTTTTTTTTTGGCCAGTCCTGGGGCTTGAACGCAGGGCCTGAGCACTGTCCTTGGACTTTCTCAAGGCTAGAGCTCTGCCACTTCCGGCTTTTTTTCTATGTTTGTGGTATGGAGGAATCAAACCTCAGTCTTCATGCATGCTTGGCAAGCCCTCTACCACTAGGCCAGACTCCTGGCCCAGTGAGTGTCTTATAAAAGAAGCTAAAGTTTGAACTATAACTTACTTACTACTTTTAATAGTAAAAAGATTAGAAGGAAGAATGCTTTTCAGATACGTTGATGGAATAGGTTACAAATAGGAATGGAGCTAGAAATTACCTTTGTAATTTCTTTGAAAAACTAATGTGACTGAAAAAGATTGGGAGATGAAGAATCACCACAGTACCATGTAGAAAACTTGTATTTTGGCTCAGGTCTTGATACTCATACAGAGGTATTCCAATTAAGGCATTACTACCATGAATTGGTTTCTATTTCTTTAAAAATAGGCATCTTAGCTACTTAGGAGGCTGAGATATGAGGATCATGGTTTAGATGGATCAAAAGTAGGGAGGAAGGAAAGGGGAAGAGAGAGAGAGAGAGAGAGAGAGAGAGAGAGAGAGAGAGAGAGAGAGAGAGAGAGAGAGAGAGAGAGAGAGAGAGAGTCAGTCACGGGGGAGGGACTGGTATTTTAAGCATGGTAGCATCTAAGTACTGAGGATTTTAAGTGATCAATCATGTAAAAAGTTGATGTGACCAAGACAATAATTAAATCTGGTATTTTAGTTAAGTAGCTAGCTTCTGGATATAGATGGATAGACAGGGATTTAGTCTGTTAGATAAGAAGCTATTCCTTTAAGTTGTAGGCATTGTGACCAGAGACTTGACCATGGTGGGTGCAATAACCTGGAAAGTAAAGGATGTACCTGAGGAAAAATGGAGAACTGGGAAGGTGGATGGATATGTGTAGAATTTAGAAAAGGAAAGAATATCTAAGGCTGGTTACAAACTTAGAAATTTTAATGACTAGGGAAATTGATGGACATGTGAAAACTGGGAGAATAGGCATGATGGAAATGAGGACTTTGCGTTTAACGAATTGAATGGCTGGGCCAGGAGTTTAGCCTAGTGGTCACGTGCTTGCCTAGCATGCACGAAGACCTGGGTTCGATTCCTTGGTACCACATACATAGAAAAAGCCGGAAATGGTGCTGTGGTAGAGCTCTAGCCTTGAGGAAAGCCCCAGTACTCAGGCATTGAGTTCAAGCCCCAGGACTGGCAAAAAATAAATAAAAATAAAGAATTGAATGACTTTAACAGTGAACATTCAAATTCCCTGGCACCTAGTAAGAACTATGGGAATGGAATTAAAGCTGGGCTTAGTTTGCCCTTCTCTTTCTTGTTTCATCCTTTTCAGGGCAGGTAAGTGATGAGGCTTATCTTGGCTTCCTTAAAATGGAACAACAGTTGAGAACAGGTTCTAGAAGCATATTGGATGCCTATAAATACTGGCTTCTTTGTTACTTATCATTGTGACCTCCAGTAAAGTCCCAAGCTCTGAGTTTCCCCACTTATCAAATGAGGATAATACGACCCATGTGCTGTAACTAGGATTTAATAGGACAAAGCATACAAAAAACTTGGAATACTACCGGGGCATATTAAGTGGGATATACTAAATGCAAGTCATTATTGTCTTATAGCTTTTTTTGAGATTGCCTAAGTTTTTTTTTCTGTTTTACACAGCTGTGTTCACTGAGCTGTTGTCCATCTCCTGTACTGTACAGCTCCTAAGCTTCTTTGATTAGTGTGGATTTTGTACGATTTTACAGTTAGAATTTTAGGTATTTAAAAGACATGATCATATTTTAAGCTGGGTATTCTTTGTTGAAACTGTTGGTGCTTAGATTTTCTGTAGCAAATATATTATGCCTTTGCCAAGAAACATTTTTCCTGTCCCTTTCTTTTTTTCCATATATTTATTATTGTAACTAATAGAAGGGTTACATGATATTTGCCAGATAGATGGTGCATTAATTCCCATACATTGATACCCTTTCACATGTCTTGGTCCCCATTTCCCTCCCCCCCACCCCCCATCTTTTTTTCCCCCTTCCCTATCCAATTTCAAATAACCAAATACAAATATATCCGATATATCAGATAACAAAGTGAGATACCGTAACAATATGAGATAACCAAGGGACAGCAAAAGAGATGAGAGATAACATAGTACCTTAAGAACAACAATCATTCATTATATGGCTTTTGTTTCTATATCCTAGAGATCCTTTCATTTAGCGTCATACTATATGGCCTTTTGTATCAAGGTTTTGCTCTATTGCAAATCTCTGCTAGAAGAGCCCAAGGTTTCTACTGATTATGATAAATGAGGGAAACCATTGAGCCTAAGTTCTTTTGAGTCTGGCTTACTTCACTTAATATGATTTTTTCTAAGTCTTTCCATTTCCTAACAAATGGGGCAATGTCATTCTTTCTGACAGCTGCATAGAATTCCATTGTGTTCCACCTCACTCCAGTTAGAATGGCCAGGATCAAGAAAACTAATAACAACAGATGCTGGAGGGGATGTGGCCAGGAGGGATCACTACTACAGTGTTGGTGGGAGTGCAAACTCGTTCAACCACTATGGAAAGCTGTATGGCAGTTCCTCAAAAGGCTAAACATAGAGCTCCTCTATGACCCAGCAATTCCACTACTTGGCATTTACCCAACCATCCAGAAACAAAGACATACTAAATCCACTAGCACAATGATGTTCATTGCAGCTCTATTTACCATAGCAAAGATATGGAACCAACCTAGATGTCCCTCAGTTGATGAGTGAATCAACAAGATATGGTATATGTACACAATGGATTTCCTGTTCCTTTCTAAGCTTATTTCTACTGAAGAAGGAAAGTTTCCTTGGCAATCATCATGTGCCCAAGCACTTTCTTTAATAACATGAATTTTAATGCTACATCCAAAATAATGCACAGTTTTGAGAACATTTGAATGAGTTTGGCATCTGATAGAAGGCTTTGTCATTAAGCTATCTACGAAAAAAGTGGGGGTATAGTGGTCCAATGACAAGAAACCGGCTCAGTCAGTACCTAGTTATTTTTACTGTAGTGCCTAAGAAAAGGCAGGGTGAAAGCAACGTTAATACTAGTAAATAAATTATTAGCTAATAAATAAGCCCAGAATGGTTAAGGTAAAAGTTGCTTTGTATTTTTGTTGTGCTGTTTTTTTTGTTTTTTGAATTTTATTAGCTATACTTAAGTAGTTGTACAAAGGAGGTGCCATTTAACAGAGCAGTTTATGGATACGATGCATCTAATCAATGTTACCCCTATCAACATTCTCACCCACCTACCCCTCACCCACCTTTTCCTTCCTTTTTTTGAATTTTGTAGTACATACATTGAATTCTTGATTGCATGAAGGTGACTCAGAAAGACTAGGAAAAGTGTCATGAAGTAGTTACCAACTACTACCTATAGAAATGCTTCATGCCATTACCATATCATGGTATTGAATTCATTACTACAGTAGAGTTATTGATACATACAGGTAAAGAAAAACACCTTGCATCTGCACAAACTTATTTTCCTATTAAAAAAATCCAGGGCCAGGAGTGTGGCCTAGTTAAAGTGCTTGCCTAGCATGCACAAAGCCCTGGGTTTGATTACTTGGTATGACATATACAGAAAAAATTTTGAACAAGAAGAAGCTCAAGACAGTGCCCAGGCCCTGAGTTCAAGCCCCAGGACTGGCACACATGCACACAAAATTCCTGCAATAGAAATACTGGACCACAGGTATTTAATAATTAAATTTAGAAGATAATAGTAACTTGCTTTCTAGAAAGGTTTATCAATAATATACACGTATAGGAGTTCTGTGATTTCTCAGTTTGTATTATTGGAACATTTTTAATTTAGTTTTTATTGTTTGGGTTATTGATGTACAGCAGCTCTGTAATTGTGCCTATATTAATCCTTTACATGTTGTATGTTACGTTTATATTACAGATATTTTCTAATTTAACATTTGCATTGTACCATTATGTAAAAGTCTTTTACTGTATGAGGATTCATTCATTCAACAAGTATTTATTGGGAGGCTAATGAAGGTCAGGCACCAGTCTGATTTATAAGGCCACAGGTGAAAAAGCTTTTTCAGGGTCTTTTTTTTACCCCCCTGGAGCTGAGGACTGAACTCAAGGCCTTGAATGTGCCAGTGTTCTTCTCCTGAGCTAAATTTCCAACCCTCATATTGTATTTTTGTAAAGATTAGGGTAGCTTTAAGTATCTGCTTACTGAAGTAATCTTTTCAAAACTTTCAGTTGCTATCATGGCTTTGCCTCAGTAGTAGAGGAAAAATACTATTGTATAGACTTTAAAATACTATAGTTACTTGTAAACAAAATGTCTCTACATAGTGTAAGAATCAGTTCAGGTGAATTATTTCCTTGATCTCTTTCTATGCGTAACACCTTGTATTATAGAAATAAGGTAATCTTAAAGCAATTATAAGTTTTATAATTTATAAACAGCTGTTCAAAGAGATTTCAATTTAGCGTGGCAATTTATTAGTATAATGCATCTTGATGAGTGTCAACCTTTCCATCATTTTCCTCTCCTCTGTCTCAGCCCCACCCATGCCTCAAGTTTTCTAGTTCCATTTTCACATATGTACCTTGAATATTATGGCTGTATTTGTCCAGCATGCTTCTCTCCATTCACTTACTCTCCTCTCATGCAAGACATTTTCACCTTCCTGGTATTCATTTTGTTAAACTGGCTGTTAATTATTCAAAAGGATTATACCGTAGACATTATCACCTGCATATACCATAATTTAGTCAGTTTGATCATATATATATATTCACATGGCCTGTGTAAGAGAAGGGAGAGGTTGGCATCTTGCTTCCTATCTACTTATCTACAGCAGATGAGTGCTGAAGCAACTCACTTTTCCATGAGCAGCTTCCTAGAAGAGAGATTGTACCTACAGGATTGTTGTGACATCACCAACAGAAGATACTTGAGGCTTCTAAGATGCTTTCTACCAGCTTGATAACCCCATGGAAAAAAAGATCTCTCAGTTGTTATAATAGCAGTCCTTGGTTGGAGTCAGGAGATTATTCTGAATCTGAAGTCCCTATGGTGGAGTATATGAGTATGTGTACATTGCTGTAATTGTTTAGGACTCTGTCAGTGCCCCAAAAGAGGAATGCAGGGAAAGGGGCAATCATCTTGTCACTTGAGTCACATGAAGGTTAGAGTCATTTTCTAAAGGAAAATTCAGATACCTTTTCTTTTTATTTTTGTCGGTCATGTTTCCTATGGTGGGGCTTGGACTCCAGGCCTGGGTGCTGTCCCGGAGATCTTCAGCTCAAGGCTACTGCCCTACCCCCTGGAGCCACAGCATCACTTCTTGTTTTCTAGGGCGATACGAGTCACAGGGACTTTAGTGCCCTGGCTGGCTTTGAACCACGATCCTCAGATCTCAGCTTCCTGAGTAGCTAGGATTACAGGCGTGAGTCACAGTGCCCAGCCCATTTCTTTTTTTTTTTTTTTTTTGTAATTCTGAATTGAACTTAGAGATTTGTGCTTTCGAGACAGGTGGTCTGCCATATCAGTCACACCTCTAGCTCACAGAAAATTGAGGTATTCTTAGTGAATCAGGTCCAAACAGGAAAGACTACAAGGTAGAGAATAGGAAAATATGATTAGACTCAGATGTCTATACTGAATGAGACAGCAGTCTTAGATGTATGCCTAACAGTTAAAAGTTTCAAATTCATTGAATGAAAGAAATGCCCTTAAGGCAATGGGTTAAAAATAATAATTATTTCACATGTTAAATTAATAGATAAAAGAGATGGAGCCAGAAACCAAAAGTTAACAGTGTTTAGACTGCTTTTCTTAACATTTTTTGCTTTTTTTCAATTGAAAAGCTGATGAGCAGGGGTGTTACAGTTACATAAATAAGGTGATATTACATTTGTTTTTTAACACTATAACCCCATTCCTCATTTTCCCCTGTTCACCCTCCTCTACTCCCCTCCCTCCAGCTGTTCATATCCAATACAGTGTCAAGTGATTGTCAATGTTCTCTTAGTTTCTCCTTTGTCTTGCTGTCTCTGTGTTTCCCTTTCCCTTCCACATGTCAAACAATCTTACATACAAGACACAAGGTACAGGCAACCAAGAGAAACAAAACCAAAACAAAATGAAACAAACAATGAAAAGAACCCCTACATACAGGGCCTAATAACCTCTTGTTTCCATGTCTTGGAGTTCATGTTGATATACTTCATTATATATGGTCCTGTGTATTAAGCAATTGGGTTATCAAGATTCCCTGTTAAGATCCCCCTTACCCCCGCTTTGGTGCCACTCTGTGGCTTGAACTCATGCTTGGTCTCTGTTCCTGACCTTTTCTGCTCAAGGCGAATGCACTACCATTTGAGCCACAGCTCTCTACTTCTGACTTTTTTCTGAGAGTTGGGAGAAGTTAATTGGAGATAAGAGCCTCACAGAGTTCTTTGCCCTGGCTGGCTTTGAACCATGATCCTCAAAATCATAGCCTTCTGAGTAGCTAGGATTACAGGTGTGAGACACTGGAAGGGAGGAAAAGGATAGACAGGGAAACTAAAGCTAGAATTAATACTTGTATCTCACATATATATCATAAACACCAACTTTTGCTAGAGATCAATGCTTTATTTGGTGGAAAGAGGGAAAACTGATCAGGTGAAGGATTTGTAGTGTTTTTTGTATAACAACAAACTAGGTACTCAAGAGATAAAATTCATAGTAGAATCTAGTGAGGTTTTCCAGATTAATTTTTTTAAAAGATGCCATATAATACTGTCTTGAGAGCTTTGTAGTATATTCAACTTGTAAAGTTACATTTAATAACATTTTTGAGTCATTTCTCACTATATCTGTTAACATAGGTTATGCTATACAGCATAAGGCCAACATAGTGTAGGACATGCCTACAGTAGTTTAGATTAGTAGTTGGAAATCTGTGGGCCCTGGGGACCAATCTTGCCCTCTACTTTTGTAGATAATTTCTTTATTGGAACATAACTACCCTCATTTGTTTATCATCTGTGGCTGCTTTTCTGCTACAATTGCAGCAGTAAGTATGATAGTGTACCCCACAGTGATGTTTTAGTAAATGATGGACACATATACAGTCATGGTCCCAATGGATTATATGGCCTAGAGATGTCTAAGCTGTCTTAATTTGTGTAAATATACCCTATCATGCTTGCAAAACAATGAAATTGCATAATGAAGCATTCCTCGGGATTTATTCCTATCATTAAGCAATGCACAACTGTAGTTGTGACAGATACCATATGTCTCACAAAGCTTAGAATAGTTCCTGAATGACCCTTTGCTTTGCTCAAGCACAGGTCTGAGAACTCACTGGGGGTTTATTGATGGGTTGGGAAAAGAAAGATTAAATATTGAGAGACACATGGAGAAATATTATGACTATTTCTTAGATTCCTCTTTGAGGATTTAATACCATCTGTGAAAAAATGAGAGAAAGAAAGATCAAGTTTGTTGAACTTGAAGAAATACTGAGAAAATTAGTCAAAGCTATTTGAGAGGGAGATTGAGAGGTGGGATAAAGGTGTTGAAAACCACTGATTTCTTGGCCTGTACATGTTGAATCTCAGGAGAAGACAAGACTTACAGAAGGGGATGGATTAGAATGCTCAGAGCATAGGCAGCTGCTCCAACTTTTATCATAGGTAAACTGGGAGAAATGCAGCTTTGTTTCTAAACATATGACTCTAATTTACAGAATTTTCAAAGTTATTAGTTACTTTCACTTAGTATGGCTATCTAGTCATGGGGACACACTTCGCTTTGGCATTCATTTGAACACTAGTGTGATGTTAGGCTTTTCTGTTTGTCTTTGTTGTCAAATTATTTTCATCTTTGTAACTCAGGCATCTTTTTATATCAGTATGTTTTTCCCTGGCAGCTAAGTATCAAGTAGTAGTTAAACAAGAACAGGTACATCTTCAGCATTTGTATACTCTAGTATTTGTATTCTATACTTTCAAAAGCTTAAAAGAGGATACACTTTGTATTTTGTTAATTCAAGGATAAATAGTACTGTTGTGTGCCCAGATTATTGCATTACATATATCTTGGTTTGACATTATGATTTCAGAAAAGTTATTTTCTGTCTAAGCTGTAGTTTCTTAATTTGCAAAATTATTATCACTTATTAAAATTATAAAGTGATAATGATCATATTTCCTAAGATTGTAGTAAGAATACGTCTCTGGCTCACAGAACATGTCCAGATTCGTTGTAAGCTATTCTAATATCACTAGTTGACCAAGAAGACTGATTGATTTTAATGTTTATTTTCTCTGAAATTTTTTTTCTTGTGTGAACATGGCATTTAAGTTGCATTGGACAGTATTATATTTAATTATATAATATTGTAAGTAGCTAAAAGATGAGTTGATAATGCTACAGTTGTTTTTGTGATTGTATTTAACGTTTTGCTGTGAATATATGTACTTCAATGAGATGATTCATACATGAAATAGCCAATGTGAAATTTCAATGATTTTTTTAATTTAGATGAATTGTATTTAGCTTCTTGCCTCTGTCAGTCTATATAAAAGTAATAAAACAGTAGCATATTTGAAAAAAATGAACCTAAAGCCTGAGAATAATAAACTGGATTATTCTGTTTGAAAGATGCCAGTGGGATGAAATTGTGGTTAATCTTGAAATTCATTCTTTGGTTGGCTGTTTGTAAAACTAAGGTACATAGTTACTATATAGTCTGTAAGGACAAAATTTTATAAACTATGTTATATTTTATATTACATATATAGTAGGAATTAATGTTCCCTCGCTCCCCCTCTCCTGCCCTTTTCTCGCCCTCCCTCCCTGTCTTTCTCCTCCCTGTCTCCCTGCCTCCCTATCTTCCATTCTTCTTTGCTGATACTAAGGCTTGAACTCAAGGTCTAGTGTGTCTGCTCAGTTGTCTTTTCTGGATGGCACTTTACCACTTGAGGCACACCTCCATTATGGTTTTTTAATGGATATTTTGGAGATGGAATATTGTAGACTTTTTAAACCTGGATTGTTTAGAGCTTGGATCCTCCAGGTCTCAGCCTCCTGAGTATCTTGGATTAAAGGTATGAGTTACCTGTGCCCAGCATGGAAGTAAATTTTATACTACTTTTTAAAAAACCTCTACCAACTGAACAATTCCCCCAGTCCTATTTGATCCTATTTTATAGAAAAAAGTCTTTCCTTTATAAATCAAATTTTCAAATATTAGAGTTTTAAAAAAGAAACCTATATTTTATGATTAAGTAAAATCAAACTGTTTTGCTGTTGCATTGAATTTATCAACTGAAATTCTGATAGTAATATTTACAAAATTTCCTTTGGGATGATAAAAGTGTTCTGAGAGGCAAATGCTATTCTAATAGTTTATGCTGTATTTGTATTTTACAAGTAGTGACTCTTCTAGTTTATAATGGTTTCCTCATAGATTTTTTTCTTCCTCATTGAGCATTAGTATAGTATCTGATATTATAAATTATGAGATTACCTTTTTCTTTCATAGTACTGGGGATTGAACAGATGTTGTTCAAATCTTCTTGTATCTGACTTTTATCTGCAGTAGTTTAACGTACTTTTATGATTCTTAATGTACACAGAAACTTATTGACCTGTATGAATAGACACTAGTGTGAATTATCTGTATTCCTCTGAGAGTATAATTTGTTATGTCCAAAAGGTGAAGGCTCAAGGGCTATTTTTACCAAGATTATGCTGTAGGAATGTTTATATCCATTTAAAATTTTGTGTGTTTATAGGCAGAGTAAATGTATGCTTAAGTTTTGTTAGATTAAAAAAAAGTCAGGTGTGAGTTAGATAAAACATATCTTCCCAGGTTCATTGTTCCATCAGTTTGTACGGCAGAGATTCAGACAGAGCACTGAACAACTCGTTAGAAATGTATTTGCTTTCCTTCTCTAACATGCTAAAATATGTATTAGAAAGGTTTCAGTGTGTTCATATGCTTTAACTAATATTTCTTAGTTAATATTTTAACTAATATTTCTTATACATTCTTGTACATTTAATATAATGTATATTTAATGTACATTAATATAATTAATACATTTAATATATTTTGTATAAATTCTTATACATTTAACTAATATTTCTTATACATTCATTTCTTGCTTTTATACTTAAAAACTAATGAACTAGAAAAGGTTTGCCTTATTAAATTTGTTTATTAATGAAATCTATTTTGATCTGTCACAGATTAGTGTTTGAGATAAAGTCCAAAGGCCATCTGTCAGCATAATTGCTAATATATTAAGTGCAGCAACACAGATTGTAAAATTCTCTAGTCTTAGAATTCAAGAAATCACTAGTATGAATTTTCAATTTTTCATATCTCCATAGGTTGAGTTTTCTTAGCCTAATGTGACTTAAAGGTAAAGTAATGTAAAACAGCTATTTATATTTACTACTGATAGTAGGCTAGAGGAAAGTATAATAAAAGAAATGCAGAACATTTCTCAGCATGAGCTTTGCCAGTTATGGCTGAGTGTACCTGGTCTTACATTTCAAAAGTATGAAAAAACAGATATGAACATCTCATAGTTTCATAAGTTAATAATGTATCATCTTTACCATACGATTTGACTTTGAACATGTCTGGAGATGTTCCCGGATCTTGAACATTCCTTAGATAGTACAGAATGGTAACTGCTTTGTGAACTAAAACATGAATTAAGTTATTTTTTAATAAAGCATGCAAGTCAGTTACTGCACCAAGAGATTATTATCTGTACCCTTTATCCAACCATAATTTCCCTTCTGGAAAATGTACTGAATTTAGACAAATGGTGTCATTGACTAGAAAGCAGAGGGAAATAGTAGACCACCCTTCCTAACCCACAGCCTTCTTCACCCATATAGCTCTGAAAAATTCTTTGGTATTTATTACAGGTGAATCTTATGAGGGGGGAGTCAAGTTATGAATGTGTTTTGCTAGGGCCTATCATGAGAAACTGAGATTATGTTCTATTTTTTACTACATATTATTTTATAATTCCCAACTAATGTTGAGACTATTTAAACCTTGAAAAATTCAGTAGCATGGTGTTTAGAATTTGTTATTAGGGTTTCCGAGGAAGGATGTAGTGAGTTGGTGGTAATTGATTTATCCTCATCATACTGAACCTCCCGCTCTTCTTCCACTTTGTCCTCCCTTGGGCAATAATCACAGGGTCGAGCTGCCAATCTGTAGACTTAATTTTTTCCAGCAGTACCATCTGGCTTCTTGGCACCAGAAGTTATATTGGTTCTTTGTGGTTGCTACTGAATATATCATATTGTTAGACAGCTTATAGGATGTTTCTTGCTATTTGATCCTAATTTTCTTTCCACTAATTATTGATTATTATTTAGCAAGTCTTCTTTTGCCATTTCTGAGAGCGTGATAGGGTTGCATTGTGAAAAGTATGGAATACATCTAAACAAATGCTGTGTGTCAAGCTTAGCAATTACCTTCCTTGTATTGTATTCTGTCTAGTTCTTAAGCAGCTCTCCCATACAAGGAAGATTAATTTCAAGTTAATTGTGGAGCTTTACTGTTTCATTTGAATCTTATATATTTGCTTTAAAATTATTTGGGCTTGTATTAAAATGTATTATGACTGCCATTTTGTTCCAATCTTGAATATTTAGAAATCTCTTATCAGTGAAACAAATAACCTTCTAACGTCCAGTAGGAAATTATCCCTTTTCAAAAATGACCATTTGTCTCTGCCTTATGTTTTATTTTGGAGATGAGGTGGTTTTCCTGTCAGCTAATAATATCCACAAATAATTTTTTTTCATATATTTTTTATTGTAATTAATAGAAGGGTTACATTATATTTGCCAGATAGAAGGTGCATTAATTCACATACATTGATACCCTTTCTCATGTCTTGGTCCCCATTTCCAAGTGTGTGAAAAGTTCCTCTGAGTTTCAAAAATTGATAAGAATAAGAATTACACAAGCACTTATCTGTACAAACTTAAGCAATTTTTCATATTACATAGTAGCCTGGACATTTTTTGAAGAAGGCAAAGGTTACTTGACCTATTTTCTTCTAAAGTATATATGACAATTTAAAATTTTATAGAATCTGCATATAAAGCAGATCATTTTGCCAAGTATTTACTTGCTCATATTTTTTCATACTTACTTTTTCATGCCATCATATTGGATACCTACTAATTATGGACTGGGCCTTATAGAAAATTTCTGAATATTAGATAAACTTTACAGCCAAATTTCTTTTATTTGGCTGTGATATGATGCTAAAATCCAGTGGTTCATAATTTTTTTTGTTTTAAGTATATTTTAAAAAGGAGCAATAAATGTCACTCCATGAAAGCTAAATCAGATGTCAGTGAAATGATTCATGTGCTAACTGGAATTCTTAACATGTATTTTATTCTACTGTCTAGCAGGAGGAGGTGGGCTATAGAAAAATGAATTCTTCTCTAAATAATTCACAACAATTATATCAAATCTTAATAACAAGCAAAGAAGGTATATATGTGATTCATGTTCTCACAGTCACCTATGTTAGAGATTAATTTGTGCTTTCTTTAAACAAAAATGCAGTCTTATAAATGTTTTTAATTGGTAAATCACGATTAGTTCTATATTTATGGAGTAGCATCATTTGATCAGTTTTTAGCTGTCACTTAATATGAAGCTTAGATATCATTGCTAATCTGTTGTCTCAAATGTCAGCTCATTAGAATTTTCCCCTAATATTAAAATAAAACACCCTGAATTGTTTGTTGGCTTTATCTTAACTCAAATGTGTAACGGGGACAGTAGAACATTTTTCTTTGGAATCACAGAGAGTTCAGTGACCTTTCTGTGGCAAATTATGTAGAAAGAAAATATTTATATTCATTTAAAATAACCTCTGTGAAGAAATAGTCTCATTACCCTGTTTGATCAATTTCTTGTAGCCTGAGCTGCAGCATGCTGCTATTGCCATTGGTTGATGGAATACACTGAGTAGTGGCTAATGGTGATGCTGCTCATCAGGAAGGGTTCAGCCAGCGGTCAGCAACAAATAATTCAAGACTGTTTCTAAGTTTGTGGCTGGTGGAATTTGCTTCTTGCCCCAAGCCAGCGGCATTGCTGAGCTGGGCTATTTGATTAGAAGAGAGGCATATTTGCTTCTTAGCAACTGCAAATTTGCACAACCCATAGTCCTCTACAGCCTCCAAAGGTTTTCCCTTTTGTGATGGTAGAATAATACTTTATTGTTGATTAACAGACAAAGAAGTTCTAATACAGGCAAGATTATAGCCATTTTTTGTAGTTATTGGCTTTAAATGGTTTTAATTACACCGTTTTGGAGGGGGGGGCAGGGAGGAAACTGATTACCAAATGTATATATAGTATAAATAAGCATCAGAATCCTAGTTTATTAGATTTTCAGTAGTCACATAGCAAGGAGGACTGCACAGCATGAATACAATTGAGTATTGTTACTTAGCAGATTCTATGATAGATATATTGAATTCTGACCCATGTATATGCACGTGTATTGATACTCTGGGTATATACTGCATCTTCCAATTAGAAATGCTATGTAAATTTTTTACCAATACTTTTGAAAGAAAAGTCAATATTAGTAGAGTTTGTATATAATCTTTCACATTTCAGAGCTACTTTTTATATGTTTAATTTCTTAACACAGTGTAGGGATTTGGAACATGGTTCTCAAAGAAATTAATCACCAGAACCTAATGTGTGTCTTTAGTAGGAGATAAAGGTATTTATAAACCAGCTGTTAAGAAGCAACTAAAAACAAATAAATTTGGAAAGGACAGTCTGAGTTTATGATACTGAAAAACCAGGACAGGAAGAAACCCAGGTTTTAAAGAAAATGTAATTTTTTGGCTTTTCTCCACGAACCATATAACTTTATATGGATAGGACTTAAGTTTCAAGATTTTTTAAAGGAGGACAATATAAAAAAGTGATGTTACCAGAGATATTATTAATTTTTCCCTGCATTAATTCTAGAATATTTTAAAGAAAAAATATACCTATTGTACCTTAAAGAAATAGTGCAAAAACTATCTTAGCCAGAATGCAAAGTTTAAATTCATTATTCTGTATTAGTTATTGTCATAATTCATGGTAAAGTCAAAATGCATAAGATGAGTATAAGGTTCATTTTTTAAACTTTCTATAGTGTTATATATAGAGCATAAATACTGTGTTTTTATATTTAACAGATGTTTGTTCTATTTTTGTTCTCTATGATTTATGACAGAGTTGTCATAATTTAAAATGAACAACCAAAATAGTGCAGTAGTGTGAATTTCCCAGTTAGCAGATCTTGAAATGTGTTTTGGGAGTTAGGGCAAGTTATAGCAAGTGCAGACATTACCATAGACATAAAGTATATATGGCAAATACTCTCATTTCCCAATAAAAGGACCTTAGGGCATATTGGGATGTATAATATGACCATCTCTGTATTTACTCACTAATAAATAGCCACTTCAGTGGCAACCTGGAGTCCAAAAAAGGGAAAAGAAGTGAGGTTGGATGATTCAATATTGCAAGGCAGTAATATGCCATCGTATCAAGCAGCTGTCCCTTTGCAATTTCAGCTAACACATTTGAAATCATTCCTTTAAAAACAAATTGGAGCTCTAGGAGGAAATGGAAATTACTTTTAAGAATGGTTTTAAATTGTTTAAAAATTATCATGCCTACAAGTAAATTGCCAAAGTTAGGATCTGAGTTTCATATTATACAAATTAGTGTTACAGCTTTTGCTGGTATTTTATTTATTTAAGGTAAATTATGGGAGTTTGATATAATAAGGGAAATGTTCTTTCAATTACTAAACTTGCAAATAGTTGCAAAAATGGCATCTAAAACCTCTAATCTACTGCATTAAAATTACTTGTATTTGTCTGTATCATTACATGACATTTATTGTTAAGAGGCTTTTCTCTCTCTCCTTTTTTAATAGCCTCACAGAGTCTTATAGTGTGGGCTACAAAGCAAAGGCAGTTTTCTTAGTGGGACTTTATAACGGTTGTCATCTGCAGGGAGAAATCGAATTAACAAAGTTCTGTCCCCATCTTCCATTACAAACATAAGAAAGCAAAAATAATGTTCAAAGTGATGCCCTTCAGTTTTTACATATAGGTCCATTAATTGAGAAGAGATGCTGAAATAGAGGTCTCTTTTGCTTTCTTCTAGCTTATAGAACACAGGAACCAGGGGCAAGGCAAGTTGGTATGATTTTATTATTCCAGTGTTGAAGTAATTTCCTTAGGTATGTAAGATAAAATCAATACATAAAAATAATCAGAATATAGTTCAGTAGAATGCACAGGAAACTCTACTTTGTTATTAAAGAAGTTATGGTCCAGGAAGATTATAGAAGATTTGCCAAAAGCTATACATCAAGTAATGGTAGAGGTGAGGTAGGCATTTATATCTGCTTTTTTTTTTTTTTTCTCCAGACCATCCTTTCTCTTATAGAACACACCTATATCGGAAGCTTTCACTGTTTGGTTTTGGAAGCTAAACAACAGAAAAATCTATAATACTAGCTTTGTGACCTAGAACAACTTGTTAGCTTAAAAAAAATTAGTTAAGGGCTGGGAGTAGTTGCCTAGCATGCACAAAGCCCTGGGGTTCTATTCCTTGGTACCACATACACAGAAAAAGCTGAAGTGGTGTTGTGGCTCAAGTGGTAGAGTGCTAGCTTTGAGAAAGCACAAGGACATATCAAGCCCCAGGACAGGCCAAAAGAAGTAGTTAAAAACTTAAACTGACAGGTAAAATTATGTATATTTATACTATACATCACGATATTTCAATATATGTATATTTTGTAGAATCCCTAAATCAAGCTATTTAACATGTTTGTTATTTCACATACTTCCTTTTGTGGTGAGAACTAGCCACCACAAGGCCTAAGAGGGCTCTAGAACTTATTCTTGTCCAGTTGAAATTTTGTGTCCATTGACCAATATCCCCCTAGACTTTCTCTACACTGGCTTTATGTACACACTATTTTTTTTTTTTTGGTAGGTCATGGGGCTTGAACTTTGGGCCTGGGCATTGTCCCTGAATTCTTCAGCTCAAGGCTACCGCCCTACCCTTGTGCCAAGCTCCACTTCCCATTTTCTAGAAGTTAATTGGAGATAAGAATCTTAGGTCCTTTTGTGCCTGGGCTGGCTTTGAACCTTGATCCTCAGACCTCAGCCTCCTGATAACTAGGATTAGAGGCATAAGCCTCTATTTTTACCTAATGTTTCTATGAGTTTGTTTGTTTGTTTTTTAAACTCTTCATTTGTACGTGAAATTATATAACAATTCTCTTTCTGCATCTGACTTCTTTCACTTAGGTTCATTTACATTGTCATACATGATAGAATTTCTTCTAAGGCTGAATAGGATTCCCTTTGTGTGTGTGTGTGTGTGTGTGTGTGTGTCTGTATGTGTATGTATGTGTGTTTGTGTATGTCTGTTTATGTCTGTGTATACATTGCAACAGAAACAAGTTGATGCAGTATCTTAGCTACTGTGAATAGTGCTATATGGTAGTGCTCATGTTTCTTTGACACATCAACTTCTTATTTTCATATATACCCAGTAGTGGGATTGTGGGGTCCTATAGTAGTTTTATTTTAGATTTTTTTAAGGTTATTTTAGTTTTTTGTCTTTTGCTTTTTTTTTTTTTTGGTGGGTCATGGGGCTTGGGCACTATCCCTGAGCTCTTCAGCTCCAGGCTGCCACCCCAGTCCTAGAGCCACAGCCCTACTCACTTCCCATTTTCTAGTGATTAATTGGAGATACGAGTCTCACGTACTCTAGTGCCAAGGTTGGCTTTGAACCGCAATTCTCAGATCCCAGCCTCCTGAGTAGCTAGGATTACAGGTGTGAGCCGCTGTGCCCAGCTATGTCTTTTGCTTTTGAGATCGTATCTTGCTATGTTACCCTGGCTTTGATTTTATTATGTAATGTAGACTGGCCTCAAACTTAGGACTTTTCCATGTCAATCTCTCTGATTTCTGGAATTACAGGACTATGTCACCATACCTGTCTGGATTTTCAACTTTTTTGAGGAATTTTTGTACTATTTCTATAGTAGAGCACATTTACAGTGACAGGTGTTCACTTTTCTTCACATCCTTGCTGACACTCCCAGTATAGACTTTTACCTACTTGGTTTCTAAGTTTTGTTTTTTTTGTAGCTATTGTAAATGGAATTCTCCCCCCCCTCTCTCTCTCTCCTTCCCTCCCTCCTTCCCTCCCTCCCTCCCTCCCTCTCCCTCTCCCTCTCCCTCTCCCTCTCCCTCTCCCTCTCCCTCTCCCTCTCTCTCTCTCTCTCTCTCTCTCTCTCTCTCTCTCTCTCTCTCTCTCTCTCTCTCTCTCTCTCTCTCTCTCTCTCTCTCTCTCTCTCTCTCTCTCTGTGTGTGTGTGTGTTTTAATAGTTTTGTTAGTGAGTAGTAGCTGATACTTTGCTTAACCAGGACCAAACTTCCAGGTCCTTTTGTCTGTTGTACTTTCAGGTGGAAAAAAATATATATTTGGCTTAGTGGCCTTCATCTTGACAGTATAATTTTGGCAGTTAGAATTTCAACAGGTATATAGTGCCACATTTGGTGCATTTCAGTGATTTTCACCATTAATGTTGGACTTATGCTGATTAAGTCAAATGACTGAAAATAATAGAGATATGGGAAGAATTATTAGACCCTGGTAAAAGTAGTTTAGATGCTGGCACGGTCTCCATGTAAAGATGTCTTTTATAGTGGAAGATTATGCTATTGGAGAGAGATAGTGAGAAGACCCAAGTAGACATATAAAATAGAAGGCCCTGTACCTGTGCTCTGTTTGGCCACCTCAAATGAGCCCTTAGTCTGTACTTAACACCACCTGTTAAGCATAAGAATGAGCTATCTTGCCCAATTGAATCTGCAGATGACTTCAGCCTAGCCAATGGCATGCGCTGGAATAGTAAACAATAGAATTAGTCCACTGGATTATTACATTTTTAAACATAGATTTTATTGTATATTGATGGTGAAGCCAACAGATCAGGAAAAATTGCAATTGAAGATACAGCTCTCAAGAGGAAGAGGCACACCTTACACGCAGGGCCACGGGGATAAGAAGCAGGGTTGTTGTAGAGGCAGAGGGAAAGGTAAAAATGTGAGTAAGATCCCTCATTGTAGTGGAAAGGCAAGGAAAACAGGCATTGAATTGGCTAGTTTGAATAATTTCATCTAATTCTTGGAGGTGATATAGGGGCAGTCACTCTTTGTATCTGGTCCTGAGGGGGGTCAGTGCAAGTGGATCCTGGCTCAGAGAATAAGAGCTAGATGTGGGGCCTGTGCTGTCTGGTGACAGGTTGCCCATGAAAGGCACATCTGTGGAGAACCTCTAGGCACTGGTTAGCTCTGGGAGGATCAGCAAGTCCCCGTATGTCAAAATATCAGAAAATTTATTTAAAAGGCCCAACTATCATGATAATAAGAGATAATAAACTAGTTGTTGTTTTTATGTACTAAGTTTTGGGGTAGTTAGGTAACTAAAATATCAATTTATCATCTATTCATTTGACTTCCTGCTCATCTTTTCTTCTACCTATTATTTACCAGTTATCATGAGTTCATGCTAGTGACCCTAGTTCCAGTGCAATACCACAGATTACACACTGGCTTTCTTCCTTTCTAATTTCATTCTCTGAGGATGGGAAAAATTGCTTCCATTATTCTTAGTGCATTTACTCATTTGTTCAGGCCTATAAGAAGAAGAAGTTTCAGTATTCTTAATACAACAATGAAAATTAAATTTATACTCAGTTATTCAGATTTACTTACAGATTTTCGATGTAAATATTACAGATAATGAACTAAACAAACTTGTAAGTGTGTGGTTCATATAACCTATACTCCTATCAAAATATGGAATCTGTTATCCTGGGAAATTGACTCAGCCTTTATTCCAGGATGTTGCTAAATTAGTCAAGAGAACTCAGTCATTCTTCACAGGGTCTTTCTCCTTGTAAAGAATCTTAATGATAGGGTGACCGGCTTCTCTGATACAATGATGCAGGAAAGAGCCAACTGGAAGATAAATCCTTTTCATGGCATAGGCTCACATGTGATATCACACCACTTGTGTCTTTTTTTTTGTTTGTTTGTTTTTCATTTAAAGCAAGTCTCTGAAGTTGATCCACATTCAGTAAGAAAGAGATTAGTATCTATCCTTTGAAGGAAAGGCTGCCAAGGAATTTGTGAGCATATTTAAAACTAACACAGCCAAGCAACATGGAGAAGTTAAGTGGGCACAAGTGACTCATGCCTGTAATCCTAGCTACGTAGGAGGCTGAAATCCAGAGGATTATAGTTTAAGGCCAGCTGGGGCTGAAAAGTGTGGGAGATTTTTACCTAAAAAATCAACAAAAAGCAGGGCAGGTGTACCTCAAATTGTAGAGTGCCAGCCATGAGCAAACAGTCTGAACATGTATGAGGCCAGAGTACACTAGTACTCTGTCTGTGGTAACAGTAAAACAGAAATAATTCCTGCTGAAATACCTTATATTTTTGTCTAGAAGAATTTTCTATATGTTTGGCCTGACAATCTATATGCAACTTTATAATGTGTTTTTTTAAACAACCTCTATTAAAATTGTGTTGTATTTCTGCTACAGGAATATTCAGTGCATATCTGACCTCCAGTTCTATATATTGCTATAATCTGGTTTTATATAAAACATTTTTCCATGATATTAAATATTTTTCTCTAAATACTAATAGTTAATTCTTCAAGTATTTGTTCCAAATGTATCTCATTGTTTTAATTTGCATTTTTAAATACTAGGAATCTTGAATTTTTTCATAGTTTTATTCATTATTCATATTTTTGTAAATTGCCTTTTAATGTATTTGCTCATTTAAAATTGGCACATTCTTTTTCTTTATTAAACATTCATTATGTGTTAAGGATTCTAAAACATCATATAGCTTACAAATACTTTTTCCTTGCTTATTATTTGTGTTATTGATTTAAAAATACATTATAGGGTTTTAGAGTTAGGAAGGATATCAAAGGGAATCAAGTCCAACTCTTCCGATTCATGGATGAAGATGTTCTATTTTTCTGTCCTCCGGACTTATCTACATGATTGATGTGTTATCATTTGCATTTAACAAAGAACCCTTCCTTAATAGCCCCAAACAATTAGCCACTGATGATGTATTAGGTATGATCCACAAGGTAATAGGAGGTATTTTTGTTTTTGTTTCATTTGTTAGAATTACAGAAGTTCCTAGGTTTTTCAATAGTGCTTTACTAGATAACTGCTTCTCCTGCCATTTTTAGAGAACAGTGTCTTGATCTTGAAGTTGTTGACCAGTGTAAACATAGGGACTTAAATGACACACTGTTATTTGTACTTCAACTCTTTCAAAACCCATTTGAGGTGGCTAAAATTATGCTATTTAACTCACAGTGCTGAGAATTGTGTCTTTCTAACAAATGTTGATTAAATTCACTCTATTAAAGCTATCAATATGGAATACATATTAAGAAAAATTTCACTTATGAGTTTTATCTATGTTTTGATCTAGATTAAAATATGTAATACTTAGATAATTTAATATTATTAAAAAACTTTGAAACTTAATATTAGTACATTCATTAAAAGGAATAAATTGTTTATTGGAAAGGACCAGCATCTGAATCTTTCACATTCTTCCTCCTTGGTTGTATATAATTACTGAAGTACATCTATCACGAGTGATAAGGAACTTGGCCTGAATTTCAAAGATGGAGGAATTTGATTGTATAAACTGAAGCAAATACTGAGTGGCAAGAGTTATATTGAGTTTCCATGGCTCTTATCTTAAGGGCCTTTAGGACTTTTACTGTTTATATAGAAAAATTTCTTGAATTGGCTTGCCGAAGTTTATGTACTTATGGTCAGCCTTACTTTGCCTACTCCTTCACTTACTTTTCTGTACCTTTGGGATTACTGAGGCAAGTTAGAGATGAAATATATTTGCTATGTAACTTCTAAAAATGAAATTAATTTTACTAATATTCTATACTAAAAGATAAAGAGGAACATAAATCATGCTATTTCAAAAAAAGGTACTAGGAAATGAAAAATTCCAAATGGATAATCTATATCAAAATTGAGCTTGTACTTGGACAGTAGATTAATTGATTACAGAAGCAGAGCTCTGGAGAATTTCTACCTTTGCTGCAATACTTTCCAAATGGAAGGACTGTGTGAAGTAATTTCAGTTATCATATTAAAGTCTTCCTAGATACTTAACCAATTTCTTACTAGGGCTTGTGTTTATCTTGAGCTCTAATTTTCTAAGGCAAGTACAATTTCTGGTAGGCACATTAAATTGTCTTTTAAAACCTGAGTCTTGTTACTTTTAAAACTGTCAGTATTAGCAGTGTAAATCTGATTTATTTGATAGTATTATTTGTATCATTCATTTTTAAAAATGACTTTTTAAAAAAATAATACTTAGGTTTAAACTCAGGGCCTTCTATTTGGTACTACTGAGCCACAACTCCAGCCTTGTTTTTAACTGGTTATTTTTTGTTTGTTTCTATTTTTGTTTTTTTCTTGTGCCAATCCTTGGGCTTAAATGTAGCCTGGGTACTGTCCTTGAGCTACTCTTTTAGCTTAAGGCTATCACTTTACCACTGAAACCACAGCTGTGCTTTTAGCTTTATTTATTTATTTACTTATTTACTTTTCAGTAGTTTATTGCAGATAAGAGTATCAGCTCAGGCTGGCTTTGAACCTTGATTCCAGAGCTCACCTCCTGAGTACATAGCATTACAGGCACGAGCCACTAATGATTTCTTAAGATACGTCTTTTCTGCCTGCCTGGATGTACACCTGGACTGTAATCTGCCCATTTTAGACTTCCTGTAAAATATATTGCCACAGCACGTGCCACTGTGTCCAGCTTTTGGCTGTTGGAATGGAGTCTTGTGAACTTTTCTTCCTAGATTGACCTCAAAACAAGGCCCTCCCATTCTTAGCTACCCAAGTCAGTAAAATTATAGGCATGAGTTCCTGGTATCCAGCAATAATGGAAGCCTTTTTCTTTGATACAGGAGAGTTGGTTTCAGTATTTTCAGTTGAGAAAAGTATAGTACTATTCGTAGAAGAGAATCACAATAGCTGTATGCTTGTGATTATGTAAAATGATGCTTATTGAAATTAACTTTTAAGAAATGAAAACAAGAGGGTTCATTTTACTTTTTTTTTCCTGTTCTTCACCTTTTGTCACTGTTTTTAAGTTCTGTACCTTTTGTCTTTATGTAAGTTTATCTGTTTTAGGGAGGGGTAGGAGATGCATAGAAATGGTGGGACAACAGCTGAACTAATTCAGCAGTGTTACTAACCAGACATACTATGTTGAAAACAAACTATGCAACACGGCTGAGTGGGAGATGGCTGAGTGGGAGAGGGGAATCTGGCGGGAAAAACTGGGAGAAAATGATGAGAGAGGTGACATTATTAAAAAAGAAATGTACTCATTCCCTGACCTATGTGTAACCCCATTGCACATTATCTTTATAGTAAAAAAATAAAAAAGGTACTGTTGTCTTAAGTGACTTGTACTAGGTTATACAGCCTGCTAGTGCCAGAAGTACTTGTATGACTTATATGCATTCTACTTAGAGTTTAAGACTTTTGATCTTTTGCTCTACTATTCTAGCTTCTGTGCCAGGTCACACAAGGTAGCAGTTAATGTGTACATTATTTAATAGAAAATTCTAATTTTAAAACTATGAAGGGGAAACCTATCCCAAAGAATTTGAGGTGAGTTAATGTATGGTGTGATTTGGGTCATGATCTTGACCTTAGTCTGTGATGAGGTAGTATTTTTTTTCATCTAGTTATGAGATGTGGAGTTTTTATTTAAGGATAGTCAGCCTAAGACTTCCATTTTGAAGTCTAGGGCACAGAGTTAAAGAAACAATCCTCTGGGGGAATTCCTGAAACTTTCCTGGTCTTGGAGAACTAACAGTTATCACAGTTTAGTTAAGGATAGTTAGTGATTGTACTTTTTGCCTATTTCACATGCGGAAGTTAAAAGTCAGGTGAGCCTATTGGACCTGCTATCCTAGAAACAGTAGATATAGAAAGAAGCTTAGTATTTCAGAAGGAAGGCTTTAATTTCTGTCAAAGTCTGTGTCACTGTTAGTCTGGAGTGGTAAATTGCCTTTAAGGAAAGAACTGGTTTCTTAAAAGGAGAAAGTCATGGGAAAAACTTTCTAAGAGCGCCATTATATTCTCTTGAATGAAATTATTTCCTACAACGTATTGATTAATATCTAACCTTAAGGATTTTCTGTAGGCATCTCACCATTATAATTTTGAAATATGGAAGGTCCTTGCAAACATTCTTGGATTGCCTTCTGTCTGTCTACCTGGTAAAAGGTCCTTTTAGTTAAATGGACCATCGTCTTAAATGATGTCATTAGCTCAGATTGAAAAGACATTGCCTTCAGGGAAATCATTTAATTGAACTCAAGTGCCTTGTTTCTAAATCTTGGCGCAGTTCACTCATTCTTATCTTCAGGTTAGATAATATATATCAGATAATTTTCAATTCTACCAATGGTAAAATGTTAAGAAAAGTAATCTTCCTTTTAAGGTATTTAGGGGTTTTATAGTTTACCACATGTATCAGAGCTAGAAGTGATAGTTCTTGAAATGTAGACTAAAGTTTTATTTTTCTGGTAAGAGTTTTAGTTTGTGAGGCTAAATTATTAATGTACTGCTTGGGTTAGTGTCTCTAAAATAAATGTTTGTAACATGCAGAAATGAGACAGGTACTTTTTCTCTTGGGCTTTTTTCCTAAAGCCTTTTAAAATTTTTTGCTTTTAAGTCAGGGTTATTGAGGTATAATTTATATGCAATAAAATTCATCTTGTTAAGCTTGGTGTGCTTTGTCTGATAGATGTATACTGTTGGGTAAGAACTATCACAATCATAACATATGGAAGGCTTTCATTATTCCAAAATGTTTCCCGTTGATCCTTTGCAGTCCATTTCCTACTGTCATTTCACTCCTGGAAACCAGTGACCTAATTTCTACTTCTTTAGTGTTGTTCTGTTCTTCAGATGATTATATAAATGGAATATAGCATTTAGCTGGAAATATCTGGCTTTTTATATTTCTCATGACACTTTCATGGTTTATCCAAGGTTCTTTCTGGTTGTTGAGTAATATTCCATTGTATAGATGGACCACAACTTGTTATTTTGTTCACTAATAATAGGTCTTTGCATCATTTATGGTTTTGACCAATGTGTATAAAGCTGCAATAACTGTGTGCAGACTTTTTGAGGGCTTATGTTTTTGTTTCTTATAAGAGTAGAGTGGTGGGCCGGGAGTTTGGCCTAGTGGTTAAAGTGCTTGCTTAGCATGCATGAAGACCCGGGTTCGATTCCTCGGCACCACATGCATAGAAAAAAGCCAGAAATGGTGCTGAGGCTCAAGTGGTAGAGCTCTAGCCTTGAGAAAGTTCAAGGACAGTGCTCAGGCCCTGAGCTCAAGCCCAGGACTGGAAAAAAAAAAGGCTATGAAATTCTGATCTCCAATTAACCACTAGAAAAAAAAAGAGTAGAGTGGGTATTTTAAATAGTATGTATATGTTTAAATGTATAAGAAACTCACAACCTGTTTCCCATGGTTGTACCATTTTGCATTCTTACCTGTTGCTTTGTATTTCGTCTGTTAGTTCATTTTAATCTAGGAGGATTCTAGGAGGTTCCTTTCTATTATCTATTTTAATCCTTGAATAATGAAAATATTCTTTTGTTTGTAGGGAAACAGGTGGAATTGGAGATCATTATATTAAGTAGAGTCAGGTTCAGAAGGACCTGACTCATATTTTCTCTCATATGTGGTAGCTAGACCTAAAAGATAAACACACACACATATAAAATCATATAATACATGTGTATACACCCACATATATAGAAAGATATATACCATACATGATCATATATGGATATAAGAAACATGTTGTAATTGTGGGGATTAAAATTTGGGCTGGGAGAGTGTTTAGAGGATGAACGCTACTGAAGCACATTACATGTGTGAATGAAGATAATAAAACCAACTCAAGGAAAATGGTTGAGTAATAGTGGGTAGTAGGGTAGGGAGGGCAAGAATAGGTGAGGGGATCAGTTTGGTTGAAGTACTGTTATATGTATGCATAAAATGCCATGGAGAAACACCTTTGAACAACTAACATGCACTAAAAGAAGTGTTAGGCGCTATTTGGAGTGTGGGTACTAGTGGGAAAGTAATCAGAAAAGATAACGTAGGGTATGTGACATGAAACAGTAAAGCTTGTTGAGATGCTTTTGAGAAGGAGAGTGAGAGAAGAAATGTTTGATAACTGGATCAGATACATTGATATATTCTATCTGTATATGGACGTATCACAATGAAGCTTCAAGTAGTTTGTTAGCATCAGGTAATTAATGCTATACAAAAGAGATTAGTTTTAACTGGGCATGGGAGGCTAATACCTGTAATTCTAGCTAGTCAGAAAGTTGAGATCTGAGGATCACAGTTCACAGCCAGCCTAGGCAGGAAAGTCTGTGAGACTCTTATTGCCAATTAACTATCAAAAAAGTCAGAAATGAAGGTGTGGCTCAAGTAGTAGAGTTCTAGCTTTAAGCAAAAAATCTCAGGGACTGCACCCAGGCCCTGAGTTCAAGCCCCAGGACCACACACAAAAATTAGTTTTAAAGTCTTAATGTAATCTTTATGAATTCTGCACTGTACTATTTCAATGTCTTTTTGTATGATGCTATCCAAGATTTCTTTCTTTTTTTTTTTTTTTGCCAGTCCTGGGGCTTGGCCTAGACACTGGCCTTGAACACTTTTTGGTCAAGGCTAATGTTCTGTCACTTGAGCCAAAGCACCACTTCTGGCTTTTTCTGTATATGGTACTGAGGAATCGAACCCAAGGCCTTGTGCATGAAAGGCAAGCACTCTCTCACTAGGCCATGCTCTCAGCCTCAGGACTTCCTTGCAGTCTCCAAAACCATAATTGTTTTATCTTTAAACAACTTTAAACATGTTAGGATTTAGTTTTTTTTTTTTTTTTTTGCCAGTCCTGGGCTTGAGCTCAGGGCTTGAGCACTGTCCTTGGACTTTCTCAAGGCTAGCACTCTACCACTTGAGCCTCAGCACCACTTCCGGCTTTTTGCTATATATGTGGGGTACCAAGGAATCGAACCAAGGTCTTCGTGCATGCTAGGCAAGCACTCCACCACTCGGCCAAACTCCTGGCCCCCTAGGATTTAGTTTTTAAAACATATACAAAAGATAACATGTTTTGTTAAAATAACCAACAGCTGGCAGAGTGACTTAAGCTATAAAATGTCTGCTTAGCCCGCAGTAGTCCCTGAGTTTGAACTCCAATATGGACCAAAAAAAAAAAAATAATAAAAAAATCTGCAAAAACATTCAGGGGCCAGGAGTTTGGCCTAGTGTTAGTGCTTGCCTAGCATGAATGAAAACCTGAGTTCGATTCCTCAGGACCACATACATAGTTCTCAGGCCTTGAGTTCAAGGCTCAGGACTGGCAGAAAATAGAACCAAATAGAACATTATACTAAATCATATCAGTAATTGAATTATGACTAGTAAAACCTTGTAATGGTTATTTCTTAAAAAGAAGTGCTTTTATGTAATAGTTCCTCATAGCTTCTTGTCCATTTTTTACATTCATACTGTAAAATTCACATTAAGATTTCTTATTAGATTTATATGATTTTTATGGGACATAACTCCCCTGTTGTTACTACCATTTACTGAATGTGAACCTCACCAAAATCAGTCTCAACAACATCCAATTTTCTTCCCAGCCTCAAGTTCATTGCTAGGTCAGCAAACTTTTTATGGAGAAGAGGATGAAAGGGCAGATTGGTCTGGTACAGGTATTAGGTAGGTTTTTGTATCGAGGTAAGAAGATTCCTTGATCCAGACCTATGTAATTGGGGGGAAGGGTAAGAATCCTCTGATAATTCAGCCAATAAAGGTGCTTAATGATAGAATGAACAGTTAGAGGTGATGATTAATTAGCCTGGGCACTTTGGGCCGGCCAGTGTGCATGCAGTACTACATACTGGCCATCAGCTGGTAGGCATGAAGTCTTGTAAAGGGCTTTCCGCTCTGACACTGGTCATATATCATTGCAGCTGTGCCCTTTGATTACTGGGAGGGCTTGCAGAGTGATTAATAGCCAGGATCAATGTTTCTGCCCAGCACATGACATTTGGTCACAGAGCAACCATATACTTATTCCCCTTTGGCACAACGCTTAGGAGGAATGAAGGATGAGACCTGCCAATTTATAGCTGAGGAGCTTCCAGTTTATAAAATGAGTCAACTTTGACTGTACAAAATTATTCCCCATTGAAATAATTAGTGCAGCATTAAACACAATTAGAACTAAAACTACAGGAACATGCTTGCTGAATTCAAGCCAGTTGACAGATGGTTAAGGCCTGATATTTGGCTGCCTACAAAGACCAAGAGTTATTATTGTGCTGAGAAAATGCAGAAGCTCAGAGGTAAACAGTAGCTTCTTTAAAAACATCAGGTAATACACAGAACGCACATTTAAAATGCTTTAGAATGTTAGAATTTTCCATGTGACAACCCTATTAAGTGTCCCTAATCCAAATGATTAAATCTCTCTGTGAGAATGGTGCTCATTATTACTACAACATACATCCATTTAAAGCAGGTAATGTTTAAAATAAAATTGGTTAGAAGAAGGCCATTTTAATATGTAGTTTTATTTAATGACATATTGGGCATTCACTAACTTTTAATGGCACTTGTAAACCATGCAAGAATAAATGGTTTGTGTACATCAGGCACTAAGAACTTAACTATATAATAAAAATGTTTGGTTTAAAAATGTTTTTCAATCTAGAACCTTTGCCTTGAGATCATTAGATAAATAACTTTCTTATGTTAATTATGGGAACATATATTGCTATAATGGAAAAAAGACTAAATTTCCTGGTTTCATAAATTAAAACTATTTTTAATAGGGTAGTAGAACATTTATATTGAGCCTTTGGTTTGGAAAATTATTTTTAAGTAATAGTTTATATTGTATTTGAAATGTTGACTATCTTTGTGGCATTTAGTTCAACACATTTTATTTGTTGCTTATTGTCCAAAGTCATTTTACATCCCGTTCAGAATTGTTCCAAAGAAGTTATATAGATAAAAATTGTCCAGATTTGTGATTATGTACCATATAACTTTAAATTATTCTCAGAGTGCATGCATATTATGTGTGCATACACACATATATATGCATATATATGGGAATATATATATGGGATTAAATATACTATGAGAGGAGAAGTTTGAAGAAAGTACTTGATGTTTATATGAATAGGATTCAGATTCCCAACTTACACATATAACTGGAATTACATTTGCCTTTCTGTTCATGATTACAGTAAATCAATTATCATCTCTTTTTCTTCTGAATTATTAAAAAGATTCAGGACTAATATGCTGTTTGGTGTTTATATATGTTTGTATCTGCGGTTAGAAATGTGGTCACTTTAAATTCTGGCAGTTTGGGGTTAATTATGTAATTTATGACGTAGTTATGTTTTTAATTTTAAATGCAGTTCCTTAGAAGAGCAAAATCACTTTCAAGAAAATAAATACTAGGAAATGGGTACTTGAAAGAGATAGTATGGGGTCAAGGGGAAGTGGGTGGCATATAAAGAGAAAAAATGGAGAAAATGAAGTAAAAAATAACAATATGTAGCCTATAAAATTAAGAAAAATGGAGGGGGGTGTTGGAAGGGATGGGTAAGTATGTTGAAAAGGGGACATTGATCAAGACACATTGAATTTATAAACTTCTTTGTTGAATAGTAACTCCTTTGTACAAATACTTAAAAGATAATAAAATATTTAAAAAGTAATGTAAGCATAAAAATAGGAAATTATTGCAAGCCTATTTCTGCTTTCTCCTAAAACTTACTTTTTTTTCTTTGTTTCAGTTAACCACTGGGAAGATGAGGAGTGTGTGTGTGTGTGTGTGTGTGTGTGTGTGTGTGTATCGCTCAGGATCACAGGCAATATCAAAGCTATTGCAGGGAAACCAGGAGTAGGTTCTAATTATCTAATGACTATTCTGCTAGAGTAGTTTTATAACAATGTGACATTATTAACAGTCAGCTTTCCTGAAATCAAATGGGACATCTTTGGTATTATTTTCTGTTCTTTGAAGTTATGATGTTTTGTTCTTATGTACCTACATATTTCTTGCTATGTTCTCTTGATGAATTATGTAAATGTAGAAGTTGATGGGAGTTTAAGAAGATGTCAAAAGTCATTTATGACTATGAAAAGTTAGAACAAAATTCTGAGATCCAGCTAAAGAAAGAATTATCTGTATTCTAACCTATTTTCTAATATTAGATAACTGGACACACTGTACACAAAAACTAAAAATGAGCTTCATTGATTGCTTCCAGGCTTTGAACTCTTACATGCACTTCCTTTTCCATCCCCTGCAGATATATAAGTGTTCAAGTGATTAAAAATTAATTCATTAGGGGGAAGAGATACAATGTGTTGAGTTAATAGCATACTGGATAATTGCTACCTAATTAGAACAGTTGTAGAAGGAGCAAGAAGCTTTTCCTACCTTTAAAGAGAAACTACTTGAGAGCTCTTAGGTAGAACAAAGTCAAAGAATCATGCCTCTAGAGAATAACAGGATGTTTTAGAACTGACACTTTAAGGAGAAGGTATTTTTATGGAGACTGAGATAATCTACCACAAAGGTCAAGGCTTTGCCCCAGAAAGGGCATATATCTCTGATAATTAAGAATCTTTTTGGCTGATACTTTTCCCGGAGTGCTTTCCTTCACTTCCACTTTTCTGTATCTTGACTTGACCCATTCTTTCTGTCCTTCAGTGCAGCTCATGGGTCATTTCTTTAGGGCAGCTTTCCCAAACCATCCTTTCTGAAGTCCTCTCCCAGCTTCTATCATCATTCTCTATTCAGCTAGCCGATTTTCCATTTTCCATTATTGGGAATTTATCTTACGGAATTCTAAGTTAATTCATTTCTCCTCTAGAATGTAACTTCTGTTAGGTTAAAAATCTTATTTGTCTTGTTCAACACTATATCCCTAGTTTTAGGATGATAGGTCTTTAGTATTATCTAAATAACTGGATATAACTTTTCTACGTTAAATTTTAATCTTAATTTAAAATATTTACCTCTTAGGCCTTGACGCATTCTGTCATGCTTGCCAAATAGTTTATATATCATATAGCTAATATAACCCTTAGGCCCAAGTGAGAGGGTCTCCTGAATGGGTCCTGCTATCTTTGTACCCCAACGAACTGAGCCAAGATCAACAAACTGATCCATGATATGGTGTAAACACCGTAAACATTTTGTTAGCTTAGTTATGTAATTGTCTTTTTTTTTTTTGGTGGGTCATGGGGCTTGAACTCAGCCTGGGTGTCATCCCTGAGATCTTCAGCTCAAGGCTACCTCCCTATCCCTGGGCCTGGGGGTTGTCCTTGAGCACTTCAGCTCAAGGCTACTGTCCTGCCCTTGTGCCAAGCCCCACTTCCCATTTTCTAGAGGCTACTTGGAGATAAGAATTTCAAGTCCATTTGTGCCCAGGCTGGCTTTGAACCTTAATCTTCAGATCTCAGCTTCCTGAGTAGCTAGGATTACAGGTGTGAACCACTGCACCTGGCTTGTAATCTCTTAATATTTTAGTAATAGACTGTGGGCCTCCTCTTGACCTATTGTTCTAGGGGCCACAAATGTTAGTTTGAGTGTCATCTTTAAAACATCCTGTTCAGAATTCTAAAAACTTGGACCTTCTTCTGGAACTTGGGCGTATTGCAAGGTTTGAACTCAAGTGCTTAGTAGAGATAACCTCCTTAAGGAAAGTATCCTGAGAAAAATGGTACTTCAGCTATCCTCCTGAAAGATGAACCCGAATTGAATAATGTAATATGTAGTAGACTGGTTCCAAGTCCTAAGATATTTTATTATGTTTATTGGATATTGTACAATAACGTCTTCTCTTAAAACAAATTCATTCTTTATTTTATTATTATTATTATTATTATTATTATTATTATTATTATTTTGCCAGTACTGGGTTTGAGCTCAGGGCCTGAGCACTGTCCTTGGACTTTCTCAAGGCTAGAGCTCTACCACTTGAGCCTCAGCACCACTTCTGGCTTTATTCTATGTATGTGGTACCAAGGAATCGGACTCGGGTCTTCATGCATGCGAGGCAAGCATTCTACCACTGGGCCAAACTCTTGGCCCCTCCTTCTTTCTTTTAAAGCATACTTTTTCTGTATTTTCTATAATTTCTATTTAATTTATGACCTATTCAGTAGTTCTTTCTTCTAATTTAAAAGCATATTATGTCACTTTCCCAATAAAAACCCTCCAAAAGTTTCCCATTGCCTTAAAGTCAGTATTCAGGTTCTTACATTACATAAAATCTTGCATGATTTGTTTGAGTCATGCTCTCTTGTCTCAACCAATGCATCATTGTGATCCTACTAGCATGGCCTTAAGTTCTATAAACAAACCAAAACTTTTCGTGTGTCTTGTGCCCCCAGCCATTCTTCTCTTGCTCTTTCCTCCATCTCATTTTGTAGGGCTCAGCCTCAGTGCCTGTCATCTTTCTAGAGGCTTCCTGGAACCTCCTTAAAAATGAGTCACCTTGAGCTGGGAGATTGGTCTAGTGCTTACCTAGCATGCACAAAGACCTGGGTTCGATTCATTGATACCAGATACACAAAAAAAGCTGGAAAGTGGTTCTGTGACTCAAGTGGTAGAGCTCTACCCTTGAGAAAGCTCAAGGACAGTGCTCAGGCCCTGAGTTCAAGTTCCAGGACTGGCAGAAAAAAAATTGAGTCACCTTCTCCTTGCATTACTCTGTCTCAGTTTATTTTCTTCCTAGCCTTTTTCAGGGTTGGAATGTTGTTGTTTTGTGGTTACTTCTTCTTCTGTCCACCTTTCTCACTGTATTGTAAACTCCTTAAGAAAAGAGATCATTGACCTTTGTAATCTCCACACATAGTATGGCATAGTAGGGTGCCCAGTGTCTTTAGGCTTTCAGTACATATCTGTGTAATGAGTGAATGAAAGTGATCTACTTTCAGAACCACTGTGGAATCTGAGGCCTCATCACAATGAAATATTATAGCTGCCTACTAAACTAAAAGTCCTTTCAAATTCCTTTTATGATCATAATTCTATGGTGCTAGATTGATTTTTTGAAATACAACCTTGATAGAACCATTTGCTTCTTCAGGATCCTCTAGCAGTTGCAGATTGCCTACTGAATCAAATCCAAAATTTTTTGCTTGTCTTTCAGAGCACTCCTCATCATAATCTACTTTTCTTTTACACAACTCTGCTTTTATAGGCTGGTCTCTTTCCAGTGCCACCAGTATTTATTCTAAATGTGTACTTTCAACTCTCATAAGAAAGCCTGCAGCTTCCAAGCCTATCCAATATTCGAATACTCATTTCCACTTTCTAGCTCTTGATGGGTCAAAATTCATTTTTAATTTCTCATAGACCTTTATTTAGAATTTGTGTATATGTGTATTGCTAGAGGTGGAATTCTGGGCCTTGCTACACAAATTGCCGCTAGGCTTGTTCCCCAGACCTTGGAGTTGTGGATAGTATAGTTGAATTCATGTTTTTAATTAGAAGCAAATGGAGAATTTATATTTATTACTGGGTATTATGTATAATATCTTTGAAAGATCAAATTTTGTCACACATTTAACTTTTGCTGCCTCTTAATTCACTTTAGCTAGTGCATTCAAATTCTTGAGTCTTATGAAATGAAGACTTAAGTTTAGAATGCTTTACTTACCAAGGCAAACATTACATAGTCCAAGAAGGGTCTTTTTAGCTGTTAGCAATGTGCATTACCGTAATATATTTAGTCTGGTGTTTTTCTTGTTTTCTTTTTCTTCCCATTATTGGGACTGAACTGAGGGCCTCCTTGCTGATTTTGATCACCTAGTCCTCCATCACTTGAACCCACTTCTGTATCCCAGGCTTTGCTGGTTGTTTTGGAGACAATTGCATGGACTTTTCTATGCTGGCTGGCTTTGAATTCCAGTCCTCCAGATATCAGCTTCCTAGGTAGCTAGGATTACAGGTATGAGCCACCAGTGCCAGCTTTCTATGAAATGTTTGAAGAAACAAGGAAGTAAATTTATTTTCAATTTATATTATGTATGTGCATATACTATGTGTATGCAAATTATTTTATGTATATCCTGAAATTATGTTAGTACTACTTCATTGCAAAATTTATTTTAAATATATTTTTATTGTAATTAACAGAAAGGATTACATTGTGTTCTCCAGATAGAAGGTGCATTATTTAAGAGACATTGCTACCCCTTATCATGTTTTTGTCCCCATTTCCCTCCCTCCACCCCCTCCCCTCATCTTGTTTTCCCCCTTCCCTTTCCTATTTCAATAAACAAATAAACATATCTACAGTATGTCAGATAACAAGGTAAGATACTGTAACAATATGAGATAATTAAGGGACAAACAAAAGAGATGAGAAATAACATAGTACATTAAGAACAGTAATCATATATTATATGGCTCTTTTTTCTATATCCTGGAGGTTCTTTCATTTAGCCTCATCCTATATGGCCTTAGGTATCTAGGTTTTGCCCTATTGTAATCTTCTGCTAGGAGAGTCCAAGGTTTGTACTAATTATTACAAATGAGGGAAACCATTGAGCCTATGTTCCTTTGAATCTGGCTTACTTAACTTTTTTTTTTCTAAGTCTTTCTATTTCCTTACAAATGGGGCATGTCATTCTTTCTGGCGGCAGCATAGAAGTCTATTGTGTATAAATACTATATCTTGCTGATCCAATCATCAACTGAGGGGAATCTGGATTGGTTCCATATCTTTGCTATGGTAAATAGGTCTGCAATGCACATTGTTGTGTTAGTGAATTTAGTATGTCCCTGTTTCTGGGTAAATGCCAATTGCTAGGTCATAGGGGAGTTCTATGTTTAGTCTGTTGAGGAACTGCCATACTGCTTTCCATAGTAGTTGAACAAGTTTGCACTCCCGCCAACAGTGTAGAAGTGATACCTCCTGGCCATGTCCCTGCCAGCATCTGTTGTTATTAGATTTCTTGAACCTGGCCATTCTAACTGTAGTGAGGTGGAATATCAGAGTTGTTTTGATTTGCATTTCTTTTATGGCCAGAGATGTCGAGCATTTCTTCATGTGTCTATAGGCCATTCTTATTTCTTCTTCAGAGAAGACTCTCTTTAAGTCTTTGTCCCATCGTTTAATTGGATGACTGTTTCTTTGGAGATAAGTTTTGGAGTGATTCAATTTTTTTTCTTAAAGAATTTATTAACATTGATTTTTATATCATATTTCAAATGACATATTTAACAAACAAGTATTCAAGAAGGGAATCTCTACATACAAACACTGGCACTTAGATTTTAGAACATAATTAAAATTAGGCTGAGGATTGGTATGTCATATATACATATTAATCTATGTAATAAAACATTATGTCTATAGAGTCATAAATTTTTATGTCTAAGTAGTTGTGTTTATATCTCCAGTACCATGTTCATAGCATTGGGTACACGAATATTGAGTCTTCAATCTTGTACTGTTTGGATTTAATAGCCACATATTAAGGATGCCATGTGCCTTTTATTCCTTTGGTCTTGACTTGTCTCACTCAACATGATTTGCTCTAGATTCATCCACTTCCCTGCGAATGCCATTATTTTATCTTGTCTGTTGGCTATGTAGAATTCCATTGTGTGTATATATATATATATATATATATATATCACATTTTCTGTAACCATTCATCTACAGTAGGGCATCTGGATTATTTCCATTGCCTGGCTATTGCGAACAGCGCAGAGATGAACATAGCTGAGCAGGTGTCCTTATCATATCTTGGGTTATGATGTTCAGGACAGATGCCCAGGAGTGGTATGGCGGGATCATAGGGAAGGTCAATTTTCAGTTCTTTAAGAAACCTCCACACTGCTTTCCAGAGTGGCTGAACTAGCTTACAATCCCACCAGCAGTGGAGTAGGGTTCCTTTTTCTCCACAACCCCACCAGCATTTGTCATTGTCTGAGTTCAAAATCTTGGCCATTCTTGTTGGGGCAAGGTGGTATCTTAGGGTTGTTTTTATTTGCATTTCCTTTATGACCATGGATGATGAAATTTTTCTCATATGCTTTTTTGCCATTTTAACCTCTTCTTTTGATAAGTCTCTCTTTAGTTCCCTTGCACATTTAGTGAATGGTTTGTTGGGTTTGGGAGGGATTAGTTTCTTGATTTCCCTGTAGATACTGGATATTAAGCATTTGTCTGATGTACTATTGGTAAATATCTTTTCCCAGTTGGCTGGCTGTCTCTCTACTTTTGTGATTATGCTTTTAATCTGTGCAGAATTTTTTTTTATTTTTAGGTAGTCCCATTTATTGAGTCTCTCTCCAATCTGTTGTGACCCTGGAGTTCTGTTCAGGAATCTTTTGCCTATGCCTATGAGTTCCAGTGTCTCTCCAACTCTATCGTGTAGCAGTTTTAAGGTTTCCGGTCTGACATTGAGGCTTTGATCCATTTTGAGTTAATGCTTATGCATGGATCAAAGACCTCAATGTCAGGCTAGGATTAATTTTTAGTTTTCTGCATGTGGCTGCCCAGCACCAATAATTGAATAGGCTGTGTTTGTTCCACTGTATATCTTTGACTCCTTTGTCAAATACAAGTTGACTGTAGGTATGTGGTTCTATTTCTGGATCTTCTATTCTGTTCCATTGATCTTCTGGTCTATTTTTGTGTCAATACTGTTTTTGTTACTATGGCTCTATAGTTTGAAGTCTGGTATTGTAATACCACCTGCATTGCTCTTTTTGCCTACACTTGTTTTGGCTATTCTAGGTCTTTTCTTGTTCTATATGAACCTTTGGATTGTATCTTCTATTTCAGTAACGAATGCCTTTGGGATTTTGATGGGGATTGCATTGAATTTGTATATCAATTTTGGCAGTATAACCATTTTCACTATATTGGTTCTTCCTACCCAGGAGCATGGGATGTCTTTCCATTTCCTGGTGTCCTCTTTAATTTTTTTCATTAGGCTTTTATAGATTTCATTAAATAATTCCTTTACATCTTTGATTAAGTTAATTCCTAAGTATTTTATTCTTTTGGGGGCTATTGCAAATGGGATCATTTTCTTGATTTGGCCTTCTGTTTGTATATTGTTGGCGTACCAGAAAGCTACTGACTTTTGAAGGTTAATTTTGTATCCTACCACTTTGCTAAAGTGTTTTATTAATTCTAGGATTTGGGGAGTGGAGCTTATTGGGTCACTCAGGTAGAGAATCATGTCATCTGCTAATAGGGATAGTTTAATTTCTTCTTTCCCTATGTGGATCCCTTTGTTGTCCTTCTCTTGCCTTATTGCTTTGGCTAAGGGTTCCAGCACTATATTGAAGAGAAGTGTCTAGTTCCTGATTTTAAGGTAAATGGTTCCAGTCTTTCACCATTTAGTATAATACTGGCTTAGGTTTGTCATATATGGCTTTAATTATTTTAAGGAATGTACCTCTTATTCCTATTTTTTTCTAGTGTTTTCAACATGAATGGATGTTGTATTTTGTCCAATGCCTTCTCCTTGTCCAGAGAAATTACCATATAATTCTTATCCTTAGCTGTATTGATAAGATGTATTACGTTGATTGATTTGCGAATGTTAAAGCAGTCTTGCATCTGTGGGATGAAACCTACTTGATCATAGTGTATAATTTTTTAAATTTGTTTCTGGATTCTGTTGGTTGGTATTTTATTTTTTGCATCTGTGTTCATAAGAGAGATACGTCTGTAATTTTCTTTTTTTGTAGGGTGTTTTCCTGGTTTGGGGATGAGTGTAATATTAGCTTCATAAAATGAGTTTGGTATTGCTCCTTTTGTTTCTATATCTTGGAAGAGTTTCAAGAGTATAGGTGTTACTTCATCGTTAAACGTCTTGTAGAATTCCACAGTGAAACCGTCTGGACCTGGGCTCTTTTTGGTTGGCATTTCCCTGATTGCTTCCGCTATTTCATTGTATGAAATTGGTTTGTTCAGTTTGTTTACCTCATCATTGTTCAATGTGGGTAGCCTATATTTGTTTAAGAAGTCATCTATTTCTACTAGATTTTCTTATTTCTTTGAATATAGACCTTGGTAGTATTTATTCATAATGGACTGAATTTCCTGGATATTGGTCGTGATTGTTCTGGTGGGGTCTCTAATCTTGTTTATTTGAGTCTCCCCTCTCCTTTTTTTGATTAATCTTGCCAGGGGTCTGTCAATTTTGTTGACTCTTTCAAAGAACCAACTTTTTGATTTATTAATTTTGTGTATAGTAGACCTTACTTCAATCTCTGATATTTCTGATTTTATTTTTGTTATTTCTGTTCTTCTAGTTGTTTTAGAATTAACCTTTTCTTGCTCCTCTCGGTGCTTCAATTTCTTCTTTAGGTCATTTACGTGCTCTTCTGTCTTTTTAATATGCGCTCCTAGTGTGATAAATTTGCTCCTTAGAACTGCCTTTGCTGTGTCCCATAAGTTCCTTTGTGATGTCTCTTGATTGTCATTACATTCAAGAAAGTTTTGAATTTCTTCTTTGACCTGATCTGTAATCCAGGAGTTATTCAGAAGTGTGTTGTTCAGCTTCCAAGTGTTTGAATGCTTTTTGACTTTTACTCTGTTGTTCAGAACTAGTCCGACTCCACTGTAATCAGATAGAATGCATGGGATTATATCAGTCCTCTTGTATCTGCTTAAGTTTTCTGTATGAACTATTATATGATCTATTTTGGAGTGTGTTCCATGTGCTGCAGAGAAAAATGTATAAAGTGTCGCCATTGGATGGAAGACTCTATGTATATCTGTTAAGCCCAGCTGGGCTATGGTGTCATTTAAGTCGATGGTGTCTTTGCTTATCTTTTCTTGAGTTGACCTGTCATTTGGTGAGCGTGGTGTCTGATTCAATTTTTTGAGCTCTTGATATATTTTAGATATGAGGCCTTTGTTTGTGGTTTGCTTGCAAAATTCATTTTTTTGAGACAGGAGCAATATATTGCTTGGAATAAGGTGTTACCTACTTTTCTAAGTAAGGAACTTTCATGACATCATCCACTACTGAGTATAGAATATAAACTACGAAAGCCAGACCTATCTGATGCCTGAAACCAAGACTTTGGTCAGTGTGCTTTTCTCTTTGCAGGCCATTACACTGCAGAATAATGAGTGAATGCAGTGGTGGAAATGTGTTCATTGATTCAAAATTCTTTTTTTTCTTCATATCTTTTAAAAATGAATTTTAAAGTCTTGAATATGTAGGCAGCTCTAATAGTGGAATCATAGGAAATGGAAGAAGAAATGCCTGGGATACTGCAAATATTAATCTAAATTATTTTAAATGATTATTCTAAGTTGATTGTAAAATATTTCATTTAATCTTCAGAAACAGCCCTGAAAAGTTGGTGCTCTTATTATTCTTTTATTTGGCATTGGTTCAATAGAGATTAAATATTTTCCCAAATGAGCTAGTCTAATCCCAGCTCTGTTCTTTCAAGAATTCAAAATTGTTTTCCTGATTTTTTTAAAAAAATCTCAGGTCTTTAAAGGAATAGCTTTTGTGTTTACTAGTAATGATCTTCCTTTCACAAACAATGTCTAGACTTGTGAGTACAGTTCTCATAGCATGGCACTGTACTTGACTTAGGTTTTAGTTGTTTGAAATAAATTCAGGGCTATCAAAAGTAGTCTTTACTCTATATAATGAGTGATTGTTGTCTTTAATGTACTATGTTATCTCTCATCTCTTTTGCTGTCCCTTGGTTATCTTATATTGTTACAGTATCTCACTTGGTTATCTTATATATTGGATATATTTGTATTTGGTTATTTGAAATTGGATAGGGAAGGGGGGAAAACAAGATGAGGAGTGGGGTGGGGGAGAGGGAAATGGGGACCAAGACATGAGAAAGGGTATCAATGTATGTGAATTAATGCACCTTCTATCTGACGAATATAATGTAACCCTTCTATTAATTACAATAAAAATATATGAAAAAAGTAGTCTTTACTACCTTTTGCCAAATATAATTAATTGGTCGCTATGTCAAAATTTATATCTCACAAAGGTTTCTGTTCCAAGGATATTATTAGAGACCAGTTAGATAGATAGATAGATAGATAGGTAGGTAGATAGATAGATAGATAGATAGGTAGATAGATAGATAGATAGATATAGAAGGTAAATGGTGAAATGATAGGTACATAATGTTAACAAAGAATTTAGGCTGTTTTCTTGCCTTTACCTCAAAAATACCACTCATGCCTTTCTGACATGCTTGTTAGTATACAAGTGTTTTATTGTTAGTCTAAACAGAACACTGGAATTTTCCATAATATCCTGTTACTCTTAGTGTGCAGTGTTGCTACATTTATGTACGTACAAAATGGAACAGGCATTCTCAGTACTTACATTCCCACAGTGATAACCTTATTTTAAAACATATTGATACCTATGTGGATCAGCAAAAGAATAAACTCCTGTGGGTGGGGAATTATCCTATGATCAGTGTTTAAAGATACAGCAAAAATTGGAGATTAAATTCCAATACTTGGGAATCTTGCCCATCTTGGAAGATAAGGTCTCATGTTCAAAAAACTACTAGTATTTAGAGTTTTATTTCTTTTTCCCGGTCATTATTTTTTGCCTTAGGATCGTATATTATCTATAAATCTATAATTTAGACTTATTTTTTTTTTGCCAGTCCTGGGGCTTGAACTCAGAGCCTCAGCTCTATCCTTAGACACCTTTTGCTCAAGCTTAGGACTCTGCCGATTGAGCCACAGTGCCACTTCCAGATTTTTCTGAGTATGTGGTACTGAGAAATCGAATCCAGGGCTTCCTGCATGTTCTATGAGCACGCTACCACTAGGCCTCACTCCTGGTCCTATAATTTAGACTTTATTTAGACATACATTTAAGTGTCTAGAAAGGTTATATTAGCCATCTCATTTCTTTCTTTGGTCTGTTTAGGAGGATATTTGAACTTCATACTCTAGAGTTGAAAGAAACAGATGATTACTATCTCCAGAGAAGTTAGCCACCAGAAAACTGGAAGTATAGCTGTAGGTCAAAGTGGTAGAGTGCTAACCTTGAGCAGAAAAGCTCCTAGGAACTTGTTAGTTAAACATGACATTTGAAATATGATGTAAAAATCAATGTTAATAAATTCTTTAATAAAAAAAAGCTCAGAGAAGTACCTAGGCCCTGAGTTCACACCCCATCACAGATAACCACAACCCCCCCCAGCTCAATAACAACAACAACAATACAAATACACACACACACACACACACACACACACACACACAAAGTAAGTGGACTATGAGAGAATAGTTTTACTGTGAGACAAGGGAGAGGGACTTTTAAGGTATAGATGAATGGTCAGTTGCTCCAGGAAGAATTAAAAAAAGTAAAATACTAAGAATTAGTATCTATATGATCCTTAAGAGATTGTAGTGGTTTTATGAGGCATCCGTGGAACGTATGGTCCGAAGTCAAATTTGTAGTGGACTGAGGAAACAGGAATGAAAAGCAGAAAAGTAAGCTCTTCTTTAAGAAAATTAAGTAGTAACAAACGTTATTATACATACTTGTAATATAAGTCAGCAATAAACAAACAAACCGTGGATATATAATATGACAACTTGGATGGATCTCTGTGCAATCAGGCTAACTTTAAAAAAGAGGCAGTCATTAAAGGTTTCATATTGTATGATTTCATATATATGACATTATTAAGGGAGAAAATTACAGAAGTGAATGTCAAAAAATGGTTTCTAGAATTTAGAGTAGAGATAGAGGGGTGGAAGGGAGAGGTGTATAGTCATAAAAGGGAAATGGGGGAGGGGAGTATGGCCTAGAGTTAGAGTCCTTGCCTAGCATGAATGAAGCACTGCGTTCTATTCCTCAGTGGCACATACACAGAAAAGGCGAAGTGGTTGTGGCTCAAGTGGTAGAACACTAGCCTTGAGAGAGCCCAAGGACAGTGCCCAGACTCTGAGTTCAAGCCCCCCCCCCCCGCAAAAAGAAACAGGGAATCGTTAGTGTTTTAGAGGTTTCAGCATTTTGACTGTACTATGTAATCTACACAGATGAAAAAATTATATTGAACTCAATACATATATTTATACAGATGAGTAAGGTAAAGCAGAAAGCTGAATGAGACAGGTACATTGTTATCAATATGGTATCCTGATTGTGTTGTTGTATTACAGCTACAAAATATTGCTGTGATGGTTAATTTTACCAATTTGGCCAGATTAAGAAAATTTAAGATTAGTAAAGCATTGAATCTATCTGGGAAGGAGAGGAGGAGGAGGAGGGGAGAAAAGGAAGGAAGGAAAGAAGGAAGGAAGGAAGAAAGGAAAGAAAGAAAGAAAGGAAGAAAGGAAAAAAGAAAGAAAATTCTTTCCTTCCTTCCTTGCTGCTATGTGAGTTGATCAACGGTGCCATTTTCCAACTTGATAGTATGAAACCTCTGAACCTGTGAGGTAAAATAAGTTATTCCTCTCTTAAGTTGTTTTTCTTGGGTATTTTGAGGTGGGGATGAAAAACTAGCACAGTTTTGTTGGACAAAATTGGACAAGGTGTAATTTCATGGTTTAGCATGGTTCTTGAAATAAGCTAGGTTTATAATTTTTATTTATGATAGTCGTGCCATGTTGCTGTGGCTTAGCAACTATGTGAAAAATATTTTATTCTGAAATGGTTAGAGTGTGTATGTGTGTATGCATGCATGCACATGTGCATGTGTGTGTGCCAATACTAAGGCTCAAAAATTGGGGGCCTCACACTATCACTTTTTTGTTTTTTCTGCTCAAAGCAGGCACTCGGCCACTTGATCCACAACTCCATTTCCAGGCTTTCCCTGGTTAATTGGAGATAAGAGTCTCCTAGACTTTATATTGCTCTGGCTGCTCTACTCAGATCTTAGTCTTATGATTAGCTAGGATTACAGGTGTGAGCCACCAGTGCCTGGCTAGTTATTAGATTTTGATTCCAATTGCAGAGTCACTTTATTTTTTTTATTAGTTAATTTATCTTCTTTATATTTTTTAAAACTAGGATTTTTATTTTTTCATATATTTTTATTGTAATTAATAGAAGGGTTACATGATATTTGCCAGATAGATGGTGCATTAATTCCCATACATTGATACCCTTTCACATGTCTTGGTCCCCATTTCCCTCTCCCCCCCCATCTTGTTTTCCCCCCTTCCCCATCCAATTTCAATAAACAAATACAAATATATGCGATATATCAGGTAACAAAGTGAGATACTGTAACAATATGAGATAACCAAGGGACAGCAAAAGAGATGAGAGATAACATAGTACCTTAAGAACAGCAATCATTCGTTATATGGCTTATGTTTCTATATCCTAGAGATCCTTTCATTTAGCATCCTACTATATGGTCTTTTGTATCAAGGTTTTGCTCTATTGCAAATCTCTGCTAGGAGAGCCCAAGGTTTCTACTGATTATGACAAATGAGGGAAACCATTGAGCCTAAGTTCCTTTGAGTCTGGCTTACTTCGCTTAATATGATTTTTTCTAAGTCTTTCCATTTCCTAACAAACGGGGCAATGTCATTCTTTCTGACAGCTGCATAGAATTCCATTGTATACAAATACCACATCTTGTTGATCCACTCATCAACTGAGGGACATCTAGGTTGGTTCCATATCTTTGCTATGGTAAATAGTGCTGCAATGAACATTGTTGTGCTGGTGAATTTAGTGTGTCCTTGTTTCAGGATGATTGGGTAAATGCCAAGTAGTGGAATTGCTGGGTCATAGGGGAGCTCTATGTTTAGTCTTTTGAGGAACTGCCATACTGCTTTCCATAGTGGTTGAACAGTTTGCACTGCCACCAACAGTAAGAGCTTTTGTATGGCAAAGGACATAGCTAGTAAACTAATTAGGAAGCCCACAGAGTGGGAGAAGATCTTCACCAACCATACAACGGACAAAGGCCTCATATCTAAAATATATCAACAGCTCAAAAAATTGAATCAATCCAAAACTAATGTCCAAAGTAACATCCATCCCATTAAAAGATGGGCCAAAGACTTAAACAGAATCTTCTCTGAAGAAGAAACAAAAATGGCCTATAGACACATGAAGAAATGCGCAACATCTCTGGTCATAAAAGAAATGCAAATCAAAACAACTCTAAGATTCCACCTCACTCCAGTTAGAATGGCCAGGATCAAGAAAACTATAACAACAGAGTCACTTTATTAAAGTGATGTTTCTTGATGTTCCTTTGGAATGTATTGGCCAGAAGATGAAGATCATCTGTAACTGAGAACAGCCTGTGTTAGCATGCAAAGAAATACCAAAAGAGAAGACTAAATTTATGGTAAAATATCTCACATTCTTACAAGGGCAATAATTCTCAGTTCAGATTTTTTGAAATGGAAAAAGACAGGTTTTCACTGTGAAGGGATAGAAAGGGGGAAAGTGTAGAATGACATCTTATCCTATTTTTCTGTGTCTTTGGCCAGATTGCTGGTAACATCCCCAGTAAGCATGCATGAGGTGATGCTGGGACTTTTAGTGAAGGCCTACATAGTGACATACTTCAATCAGCCCATTTGTTTTGATGAATTTAATGTGTAACTATAAACGATGCTGAATATTTTCTTTTTGGAGGCTGACATCTTTGTCCCACATGGAGATTTCTTTTTATAGATGGCAGATTGGATCTATCAGACGATCTGTGGATTTATCTAAGAAATGACATAATGGTGGGTAGACTCCGCTAAGCAGTATCACTGGACCCAGCATTAACATACTGTAAAATTTCCCAGTAGGGTTAAAACTTTATTGATTAAATATTGTAGACTCTATGAACAACTGAATGAACATGTAGTGTAACCATAAAGTGACATTTTATACCTGCCACCAATTAAAGTTACATGCCATAAAAATACTTGGTTTCCACAAAACAAACACACACATGGATTGAGTTTCACTTGGAATTTCCTCTGGCTCTTCAAATGTTTGCAAATTGCTTTGTAAAGTGCTTTGTACAAAAACTCAGTAGACTTTGATTTCCCTCTTATTTACCTGGTGCTTATTTGACTGAAATGAGAATTTTATGTCCTTCTGCGTGTATAATTGGACTTTATGGCCCCCCAACTTTATTAAAGTTAACACAAGAAGTGAAAGTATCTTTTAGTATAAAGAAAGATCCTTATTCATCTTCATCTTGTGAACTCTATTGACCTTTATTTAGTCAATATGCATTTATGGAGTAATTATGCTGCAGACAGAAAGACTCGAAAGATGATAAAATTGAAGTGTTCCTGCTCTCAAGTAAGCTTTATGCCCAAATTCACACCTCCTGCTTGTTAAGTGTGAGACCCTGGGTCCAATCCACATCTCATATAAATAAACAGATAATAGAAAAATAAAAAAGTAAACTGGCTGGAAACAATACCGTTTGTGATCAAGATGGTAATAATTAATGCAAGCAATAATCACTGCTGTGTTAGCCTGGCAAATGTTAATAGTAGTGGGTGAAAGTTAGAGGGAGAACAGGATACTCATGTCATCTCTGAGGCTTTTGCAACTGGTACTTTGTACCTGATGGGAAGGTGACAGTGGAGTTGTGTGGCCACACTGCCTGTAGCAGCCATGACAGTCATCGTTAGTGATAGGACATGGCGCCCACATGCTTCCTGATGGGTTTTGTAAAAGACACTTTTGACTTGTATACTTTTGACATTCCTTAGAAGAAAACAATTCTGTGCCTAGGTCCACAAAGATACTGTGCTGCTCCTTGGACACTTTCAATGGTAGCCTTTTTTTGTTGGATGTTCTTACCCTCATTCACCTTGGAGCTAACTCTCATGCCTTCTCTGCTGCTCCCGATCAGCAGCTCTTGTTTTACCATCTTGTCATTTTTGAAAATTTCTTTTAGGAATTTTTCCATATTTTTTATATATTTTTATGCTATAGTCATATCAACCCCTTTGATTGCTTTATCTGTCTCCTTTCCCTTATTGTTCAACAGCTTCCAGTGGTCTCTTCCTATGTAGTGTATTGCAATATTAGTCATCCTCTTTTATTCTCTCTTTCTTTTCTCTTCATCTCCCCTAGACAATCTTAGTTGTGTTCATGTAGTACTTATACTTATATATAATAAGATTTTATTATATATAATCAAAATTTGTATGTCAAATATATACTATTCATTAAAATATATTTTAATTAATATGTGCAATGTTTTATCAATATATGCTATTAGCATATATTTTGCATATATTCTAAATTCTACAAATGAGTGAAAATATGTTTGACTTTTTCAGATTGACTTACCTTGTTGAACATGAGGATTTCCATCTTCATCTGCTTTCCTTTAAATGACAGAATTTCTATTTTTAGTGGTACATATGTACCATATTTTCTTTATTCATCAATAGTTGATTAATCCTGTTGATTCCACAGTTTAGCTGTTGGGTACAGAGCTGCAGTAAACAAGGGTGTGCAAGTAGCTGTCTGTCTTACAAGAGTAGCATGGTGGACTCATAAGGTAGGTTTTTATTTTTTTTATTTATTTATTTATTTATTTTTTGCCAGTCCTGGGCTTGAGCTCAGGGCCTGAGCACTGTCCTTGGACTTTCTCAAGGCTAGAGCTCTACCACTTGAGCCTCAGCACCACTTCTGGCTTTTTTCTATGCATGTGGTGCCGAGGAATCGAACCCAGGTCTTCATGCATGCTAGGCAAGCACTTTAACCACTAGGCCAAACTCCCGGCCCCAAGGTAGGTTTTTAAATTTGGGGGGAACCTCCGTGCTTTGTTTATATTTTCAATTTTGATTTGAATTTTCTTTATTCCTAAGGATGTTGAGCATTTCTTCATGTATTATCCATCTTCATTTCTTCTTCTGGGAATTGTCCAGTTTGTTCATTTACTAATTGCATTATTGTTTTTTTAAACTATGTATTCTTTTTCTTACATTTTTATTGTAATATGTAAAGGGGTTACAGTCATATTCACCAGATAGTTCAGTGTATTACTTCTCACATATTGATACACCTTCTCATGTTTTTGTCCCCATTTCCCTCCCTCCACCCTCTCCGAATCATCTTCTTGACATGGAAAAATCACCTACAGTATCAAGCTAGTATTGTCTTTTTTACTACATGCATTATCTTCTTTCAGTAAGTTAATTAGAGCCAATCGTCTTACAGAATTTGATGATCTAATTCTTTCTGTAGCAAATTCAGCTAGCTAGCAAATATAATTTACCCTGATTTCAGAAAAGGCAAATTAGATTATGAAATTTCATTCCCCAATTCTAAAATAGTTCTTCAATACATCAAAGTTTTCATCCTAAATTTTCAAGTGATAGTGATAATTTTGACCTATTATCATTTATATTTAGCATTATGTACAAATTGTTTACTACTAAGCAATGTTAAAATTTAAGACAAAATGACATTACTAGATTTTGAAAACAAAATGCATCAAAGTGAAGTGTATTATGAAATAGGGAATATTGCTGCAATATTGAATTGCAATATAAACTGAAAATACTTCCTTTCAGACTAGTAATTTATTCTTTCCCTTTTGCTATTGATATTTTTTGGAGGTACTTTGGTACTTGTACTTGGTAGGCAAGCATTCTACCTTTTTGCTTTCATTATTTTTCATGAAGTTACCTTTTGTCCAGCCAGCCTGGACCACAGTCCTACTCTTTCTTCATGCAGAACTGGAAGTGTGGGAGTCTATCATCACTATGAGCTTTTCATTGGTTGAGATGGGCTGGTTTTAAACAATAATCTTCCTTGAGCCTCAGCCTCCAGAATAGCTTAGATTACAGATGTGACTCAATGGTCTAACTTTGTCTTTTTTTTTTTTTAAGACCAGTTAGCCTTTCCTGCCTCTACTTCTTCTTATCGCAGTCTTTCTCCTTATTACTTCTCTTATATTTCAGCAAATAAACAGATTTATTTAGAAACAATTTCTTGGGTTTCTCTTTCCTGGATTTTCTGAAGCAAAGGATACTCTTTACTACTGATTAACTCCTCTTGTAAAGTTCTCTATGCTCCTGGCCTTTTTATTGTATGCAGAATGTTTTACTCCAGATCCCCTATGAAATCCTTCTCAGCTTTCCTGGGATGTCCCTGTCCTCTCAGGATGAATAAAAAATAGAAGATTGAATGGCCTGGATGATATTTCACCTAAATATATACATATCTATATATTTACATATAAAATTATACATAGTTACTTATACTTATATATGTTTGTAGAGCTTTTATAAATTGTGTTGTTTATTTATCTCCTTAAAATTGATTTTTCAAATATCTTAGATTAGTAAATGATTTTTCTCCAGACTTCCTTACATTTAATTTGACATGAACTTGTAGTTCCTTTCAAATGTCTCAATTAAGGATCTGAATTGAAATAAGTCTGCTAAGGAGATTTCTATTGTACCTTTAAGTAAAATTTAATATTCTCTTAAAGAAGGGTCTGTCATATTATCTAATTGCTAGGGATGAGTAACCTTTTCCTAATATTATAATTTTATAATACATTTTCTTTCAGCACAGAATAGTTACAATATTGTTAATCACTTTCCAGTGTAAAATGGCATGCATTTTTTAAATTAAGCTTTGTCAAAAGCATTAAGATGTTCTTTTTGAAATTTTCTTCCAAAGTGAAAGAAAGCATGTACTAGCTGAGTTCAGTCTCCTTTGCTTTGCACCTAAGAATTCTCCAAATGTGCTCTATATATGAGTCTCTTTTCATGGCGAGAACACATCTATGTGCCTTTAAAGACTACTAACAATGCTTTATGGATAAGAATTCTAGAATCAGCCAGAAGGCTCATTTGGAAGTAAGGATCTGTTTCCAAGGAGAGTACATCAGATGACTAGAGTTAGGAAGGGACAGTGATGAGCCTATTTGTAAACTTTGGGCTTCTGACTGTTAATTTCAAGTTTCCTTTTTAAAAGGCCAATGTTTACAGAGCTTATCCTGTCAGCAATATCCCATGCCAATTGTCAGGTCATGTTTAGTGTGAGGAGATGTATTAATCTGTGGTGGCTGGCACTGTAAGAGGCTGGGATAAATAGAGGGATCAAACAGATGAAGAGGGATTAAGTGTGTGGATTGAGCAAACTCTTCAATCACTGAGCCAGTGATTTTACAAAGGATTAGCGGCTGCTTTTACAAATATTGATTACTGATTTGCTACTTGGAATGGAGATGGCATACTTGTGCAATTGCTGTGCAGTGTGCTATGTGAAGTGCACATCATTCATATTAATGGATTTGTCATAGGCATTATAGAAATGGACAGATTTATTAGAGTAGCAGTTGCTGGAACTGTTATGGTTAAAGTTGTGTCAGCACATCTATTAAAACTTCAGGATTTTAGAAGTTTATGACATAGCTATAAAATTCATTTCCCAAGTGGAATTTAGAATACTAGTAGTAGCCTGGCACTATGTTTATGCAGATTTTAACACCAACTTGGAGACAGTTAAATTGAAATAGAGCAAAACATTTATACTATTTCCTTGTGTCTATAATCCAGGGTGAGTACTTTTCATCTAGAATGTTTCAGATTTTGATTTTTTTCAAAAAGATTTTGAAATATTTGCATAAGCATAAATAGGCATCTTGAAGGTGGGACCCAGGTCCAAACATGAAATTCATTATGTTTCATATGCACCATGTACATGTAGCCTGAGGGTAATTCTATACACTGTGCTTTCAGGTCAGGTGTGGGATTTTCCATTGATGGCGTCATAGCCTTCAATAAGTTGTAGATTTTGAAGCATTTCAGGTTTTGGATTTTCAGATTAAAAATGTTTAACCCATATGAACAAATTGAAGTTTGTTTCATTTTGAAAGACTTTAAAATCAGTAGTAAGAATTAAGATGATTTACATCAGAAAAATATACATTCATGTAAAAAAAAGAGATCAACCATTTTTTAAAATTTTTTATTGTAATTAAAAGGGTTACATGATATTTGCCAGATAGAAGGTGCATTAATTCACATACATTGATACCCTTTCACATGTCTTGGTACCCATTTCCCTCCCCCCCCACACTCCCCACTCGTCTTGGTTTTCCCCCCTTCCCTATCAAATTTCAAATATCCAAATACAAATAAATTCAATATATCAGATAACAAAGTGAGATACTATACCAATATGAGATAACCAAGGGACAGCAAAGGAGATGAGAGACAACATAGGACATTAAGGACAACAATCATTCATTATATGGCTTTTGTTTCAATATCCTGGAGGTCCTTTCAATTAGCTTCATACTGTATGGCCTTATGTATCAAGATTTTGCTCTATTGCAGATCTCTGCTGGTAGAGCCCAAGGTTTCTACTGATTATGACGAATGAGGGAAACCATTGAGCCTAAGTTCCTTTGAGTCTGGCTTACTTCACTTAATATGATTTTTTCTAAGTCTTTCCATTTCCTAACAAATGGGGCGATGTCATTCTTTCTGACAGCAGCATAGAATTCCATTGTGTACAAATACCACAACTTGTTGATCCACTCATCAACTGAGGGACATCTAGGTTGGTTTCATATCTTTGCTATGGTAAATAGTGCTGCAATGAACATTGTTGTGCTGGTGGATTTAGTATGTCCTTGTTTCTGGATGGTTGGGTAAATGCCAAGTAGTGGAATTGCTGGGTCATAGGGGAGTTCTATGTTTAGCCTTTTGAGGCACTGCCACACTGCTTTCCATAGTGGTTGAACGAGTGAGATCAACCATTTTTTAACAGACATTTTTATGCGCATAGTATGAACTTTTCAGAGGGGTGAGTTGGCAGCTTTCTAGCAATTGTTATGATGAGATGAGCACCTGGAGAAAAATGAAACTAGAATATTCCAGGCAGCTTTGTTATACTTAACGTGGTTTCAGAATGTCTCTCTTGCTTCCCATTTTTAACTTCTTTTTTGCCTGAACAAATAGTATCAGTGAAAACTGGCATCAGCAGTATGATATAGTCATGTTTTCATTAGCAGGAAAGAGTCTTGAGAGTTTCTCAGGAAACTGTCATGTTCTCATTCACAAAAATATGGGTTTGCACCCTCTCTCCCCACCAAACAGGGCCTGTAAGTACCCTAGCCATTCCCACCATTCCCACAATGGAAGTCATTCCTCTTCTTGATGTTTGCCAGTGTGCCAAGAAAAAAAAAGTAGAATTTGGTTTTAGTTTTGTTTTATTTTAGAGAGGTATGTTTATTAACTCATGTGTTCATTAAGCAAAAGTTAACTATCTTTTGCCATGTCCTAGGCACTAACTAATCCAGGCATTGGGGATAAGACAACAGTGAGAAAGCCATTGTATCTCCACTCAAAACAAACAAACATTGGCTTGGTGCCAGAGGCTCATACCTGGAATTGTAACTACTCAGAAGGCTGAGATCTAAAGATTATGGTTCAAAGCCAGCCCACGCATAGGGCCATGTGTAATGAAGTGTATCAAAATGAACTCCAAGAACTAGAAACAAGAGGTTCATCCTATGCTCTATTTTTAGTTATTTGAGTTGTTTTTTGTTTTAGTTTTCTGTACCCTTTGCCTTGTATGTAAGTTTGTCTGATCCATGGAAGGGAAAGGGAATCACAGAAACAGCAGGACAAAGGATGAAGGTAACAATGCTACTCACTAGACACTGTGTTGGAAAGGAACTTTACAACTTTGAGGGGAGGGGAGCAGGAAGGAAAAGTGGGACAAAATGAGGGAGGAGGTAACAGTTTTCAAAAAGTAATGTACTCATTACCTTACCCCTTTACAATTAAAAAACATTAGTGATATGAGTAAATAGAAGAAAATACTGCGTGTAAGATTGGAAGGTGAATTATTTTGGAAACATTTCCGTAGAACAATGGAATTAATGAACAAATAAAAGAGCTTGAACAGTCATAGAACAAACTGGGGGAGAGGAGTTGAGAGAGGAAAAACTGGAAGAAAACAAGGGAAGAGGTGATACTGTTCAAAAAGAAATGCACTTATTACCTGACCTATGTAACTATACCCTTCTGTATAGTACCTTCACAATAAAAATAAAAAATAACAAAAATAAAATAAATGATTCAATAACTGGCACTGGGGGAGAGGAGTTGATTTTTAAAATTTATATACTACTTAGTTGTTTTTTCTTGTGCTAGTCTTGGGGCTTAAATTCATAGCCTGTGAACCATCCTTGAGTTTTTTTTTTCCCTCAAAGGTAGCACTGTACCACTTGAGCCCCAGCTCCACTTCTAGCTTTCTGCTGGTTGGTTGTAGTCTCATGGAATTTTGTACCTGGCTTCAATCTGCAGTCCTCAGCCAGGTGTGAGCCACCAGCACATGGTGTAGATGTATGCTTTATCTACTTCTTTTCTGGTTTTATATTGAATGTACACTTATAGCTTATTAAATATTAGTATTAATTTAGTTTAAATAAAGGTATTAGTTTAATATATGATCTTAGCAGTATACTTGACTTTAAAATCATATTTCTACATTTTAAAGTACTTCCTGAACTATACTGTCTTTGATAAAAGTCTAGTGGAAATACAGACAGTGGGCACACAGTCTGTACTGGGGCATCTAAGTGTGGTAAAGAGAAACCTTAAATTAGAATTAGCTAATAATTATGTACCTTGAATTTAAAAATATTCATAGTCTGATGACAATTTTGATTTATTTATAATTTCATTTTTAAGCATGTGTCTTATTTCCTTACAATTTTTGCAAAATTGGCTTTATAAAAAAGACTGCTGTTCAGCTAGGTACCAGTGGTTTATAGCTGTAATCCTAGCTAGTTAGGAGGCTGAGATCTTAGAATCGCTATTTCAGGCCAGCTGGGGCAAGAAAGTATGTGAGCCTCTTACCTCCAATAAGGCCAGAAGTAGGCCATATAAATCTTCTCACTATTTTGCTACATAGATGAGTTGGCTGTATTATGCTGTTCGTAGGTAGCTCATCTGGTTTTGGGGTATTTGACTGTAGTTCTCTTTAATACAGCTCAATTAGTAGACAGAAATAAGCCCTAAGTTCAAGCCCTGGGGATTGGCACACGTATGTGCGTGTGCACACACACACACACACACATACATGAACACATAGTTGTTATTTAGAATTAATCTTTTTTCTTGCTAAGAGCATATAGGATTAAAATATAGACAGAAATAAAGTGTCTAAGTTACTCTATGCAGAAGGTAAATTTCAGTTTTAATTCTTTCTGTAAAATTTAAGAATTGATTATTTAAAGTTGCTTTTAATAAAATAAAAAACAAGAAGATGTCCAGTATTATAAATATATCAAATAGTGGTCTTGTCTTTAAAGTGAAATTTCTCATGTTTAGCCTTTTTTTTACAAGGATTGAGTCAGTATATATTGATCTTTCATCTCTGAAAATAGCTGAGAGATTTTTTTCAGTACTTTCTATAGTCATTAACTCTGGAGTCTTTTAGATAGAAAACATTTTTTAAATTTTATAAGGAACATGCTTAATATAAACATGATACTGAATGTTTGTCATTAAATGACCAGCAATCTTAAAAAAATTGCATCTAATTTTATGTGAGACAGCAATTTTATATTAAAGATCAGTCCAAAAGAAAACAATCTTCAGGTGAATAATGTAGCAGTTCAGATTCTGGTCATCAACTTGAGCATACTCTTAAGAAAAGAAATAAAGCAGTTTCCAATGAATAGAGAAGGAATGCAGAACTCTACGAAAAATATGGTTCACACACACTTTGGCCTGTGACTTTTGGTTACTGTTTTATTGCATATGAAACATGATATTATAGGTTTTCCTTGACTATTTGGACTCTTATCAGTTGGATTTGTTATACTTTGGACTATTTCCATGAAAATTAATAGCATCTACAAATGAGTAAACAAGAAGGTGTTTGATATATAACAGACTGTGAACAAACAGATCATATGAACATCCCTACCTGCATATGACTAAATACTGGTAGCTGTTGCTTTCTTCTTTGGCCCCAGATAAACTTGAATGAATCTCATGAGGCTATTGGGACTTCTGTGTCATAAAGTAGTTAGTAGAGGCTAATTTAAGTAATTCTAATGGATATTCAGTTTTTACTTGGTACCTTTCAAAGTAATTCAACAGAAAGAGAGGAGATTAACAAATGGTAAAGCTGTAATTGCAGCCTTTGCTTTTGTCCAACATCATTATATAGACTTCTTTGTCAGTCTTTAAAACCCTAATTTCAAGACATAACCTCCTGGAAATGCTGTGGTTGACCATCTTTATGTCTAAAAATAATATGAGCCCTCTTTTCTTTTTTTACTCCTTTTTCGTTTTTCTGAGTATCATGAGATACTTTTCTAAGTATCCTGAGCTCACATCTATACTACTCGTGTGTTAATTGGTGGATCCATCCTAAGGAAATAATAGTGATAATTGGGAAAAGAAGTGCTCTGAAGGGGTTGTGCTAAAAAGTAACATCACTAATCAACTTTCAAGTGTTAACTACAGGTATTATTTTCTAAAGGATATTCTAAAGGATATGTAATAGCTTCCTTTGCCACTAAAGAGCTAATACAAATTGAAAATTCAATTTCCATATGAAGGAGAGAATTATTGGACTCTGAAAAATATTTAAATTATTTAATTAATTTATTTAAATATGTATATATTTTCCAAGTTGTTCTAAGCTAAGATCCTAGATAGAAATTAAAGTTCCAGAGCGACATTAAACAGTTCTAATACTAGATATTAAAAGAGGTGACCAGTTGCTCAACAAAAACTATGTCATGAATAGCATCTTTGATATCATTGAAAGCTGACTCCATTTTGCACCTTGGCTACTTATTAAAGTCCAAGAATAATATTGGTGTGGAGGTACTCCATGGAGTCCTAGAAGTGAGAGAGCCTTAGAGTTGATTCAACCTGAGTTTGTCATGGTTTAGATGAGGAAAATATTAAGCCCTAGTGAGACCAAATGACTTGTTTAAGGTCACATATTTTGCAACTGGGTCTTCATTACAGACTAATTCAATCTATGCTGTGAATCATAAAATTAGTACTAATATCAAACTAAACTTCTACTGTTAAATCTTATTTAATATTTACATTCAAGTTAAGTTTAGACTTCTTTCCCTTCTTGATGCCATGGTTTTCTCACTTTGTTTTTCTTTGTTTACTTTGCAAATATTATAGTGATATTTTTGAAACCTAAAACCTTTTAAGAATAATAATGAAAATGCCAGCAGCTCTGCACCCTTTTTGTATCTTCTGTATATTCTGTAGAACATGGAGGTAGAAATAGGGAAATGATGTCAGAGTTTGCTCCTGCATGCAAGAACTGCACTTGTGAATGACAAGCCGTTACAGCTCTGAGAATAAGGCACACTCACACACTGTACCCACCCTCCTCTTCCACCAAAGGGCTAGTAAGCATCTCTGTATCATCAGGATGAACAATGAAAACGAAATCGCACTTTTCAACTTTATGCAAACTAAAGATGCCTTGGGGTTATTTTGTATTACCAAATGGCACCTGAAAGCATGTTTCAGTTGTGGTGACCACTTCCTAAGGAAATTTAGATAATAAATTAGCCACAAAAGTGGGTAGAAGATACAGGAGAGGATATTGCCAGCACGAAATGATACTATTATTAGAAAACTGAAGCCTAATATGAAGTTATTAAGTATAAACCAATCATTAAGATACTGTTTTAAACGTGGATCTATTTTCCAAATTCAGGGGATTTAAAATAAGGTGTTTTTTTTTTTTGTTTTTTTTTTTTGGTGGGTCATGGAGCTTGAACTAGGCCTGAGCGCTGTCCTTGAGCTCTTCAGTTGAAGGCTACCACCCTACCTTTGGGCCTGGGCACTGCCCCTGAGCGCTTCAGCTCAAGGCTACCACCCTACCTTTGAGCCAAGCCCCACTTCCCGTTTTCTAGAGGTTAATTGAGATGAGTCTCAGGTCGTTTTGTGCCTGGGCTGGCTGGCTTTGAACCTTGATCCTCAGATGTCAGTCTCCTGAGTAGCTAGGATTACAAGTGTGAGCCACTGCATCAGGCAAGTTTTGTTGTTTTTTTTTTTTTTGAAGAGATAAAAGTGAGCAATATGTCTTAATTGAAGAGGTGGCCAATTTAGGGGTTCAGTATCCCAGCTGTAAGGTGAAAATGAAGAATTTAAATGGTTGTAGAAAAATTTTATCAATGTTTTATGTTTGATTTATGGGAAATGAATGATGTTGTGAGGGAGAGAAAAAGGTGGAGAAGACTAATGTTGAGGAACTTATACTTTTTTCAGTTTAAGGAAACAGTTATATCATGTAATACCTGAGAATATTTGAATGAGAAGACCAGAATTCTAACTCAGAGTAAAGGTCTCATGAGCAAAATCATATTTTTTATTTTTAATAGAAGACTCAGTTTATGTATATAGCTACTCTAAAAAGTTGTAATTTCATTCCTTTTTCCCTTCTTCTTTCACTCCCTCTTATTTGCCACTCTTCTTCCTCCTCCTCCTCTCCTCCTCCTCCTCCCCCTCCTCCTCCCCCTCCTCCTCCCCCCCCTCCTCCCCCCCTCCTCCTCTTCTTCTTTTTCTTCCTCTTCCTCTTCTTACTCTTCTTCCTTCTCTTCCTCCTCCTGCTCGGGCTCCTGCTCTTGCTCCTCCTCCTCCTCCTCCTTCTTTTTTTCCTCTCCTCAGTAACTTTGCAATGGAAAGCTATGCTAAAGATATCAGTTTCTCTTTAGAATATTTTTTCCTATGACTGAGAACATCTGTCCTATATGTTAACATATTTGTCCAATAGAAGTATGAATAGTATGAAATTTCCTATTGAGACCAAATCATACTACAGTTAACCCTCAATAGTTTAATGACTGACACAGACTCATTTAGGTAGATAAAATTTCTGCATATGACTTTTATTTTATGTATGAAAATATTATAGTAAGTTTGTACCTTTGTATGAATCAAGTTTATTCTGGAAAACAATAATGAGTACAATTTATTGAACAGCTATCCATGTGTTAATACTAGCTTTGCCTAAAATTATATATATATATAGAGAGAGAGAGAGAGAGAGAAAGAGAAATTATTGCTCTATTTTAACAATATTTAAAATAGCTTAATTTGTGCTTTCTGAATGAAATTTATCCATCAGGAAATTGGAGTGCTTTAATGTAAGTTTACTTTCATAAGGAAAAATGCATATGATTTCATAACTACAATATTGTGGTCTCTTGATATTAAAATATTAAAAATTCTGTGATGAAATGTATATTATAAACTGATATTAAAATATGTTTTCTATCATGTCATATTAATACTTTCTGTTTTGGGTACATTCTATGGAGTCTTTCATTAAAATTTTTTTACTTATTTGGATTCTAGAAAATTCTTGGGATAAATATTATATTTGTAATACATTTTATAAGAATGGTGAACACAAAATTACAGTAACCTGTCACTCATGACCATGAGTAACATGATTACACATGATTAAGAATAATTAACTTTTAGGTTTAAATTTTATTTTTTATAGCAATCCAGTGCTTATTTATGATATTTCTCTCAGTTTTACCTAACCACAGATTCTTAAATGCCCTAAGCAAAACTAAAGCAAACTCACTTGGTAAAATTTCTCTGGGAATACAACAGGGAGAATGATGATTTGATATAGACTCAGAGAAACAAATTTTAGCATATGATGTTGGAGAAAAGTGATTTTATGTTTTACTTGGTAGAAGTAGGGATAAGCATCACTATGCATTGAAATTCTTGAGTCAATCCAATAGAAATGTAAAGAAACTTATATGGTTTATTAGAAACTCCTATCTTATCTTATTAGGGGCTATTATGTTATTCATAACCATTTCTAAGTTCTGTTGTTATAGAATATAGGTTGGAAGATTTCACCCTTTTGAAATTGTTCAGTTGCAGAATATTTTTATATTAGGCACAGTAATATATTAAGGTACAGGACTGGAGAATATTGTTTTGCTCTTGAGATTTGCAGGAGGAAGAGAGAAACTAGTCTGTGGAACTATTCTGACACAAAGCTGAAAAGTCTGAATTCAAGCAGTTTTAGTAATTAAAAGTGCACTGAATTTAATGAGGTCTAGCATTTGTTCTTTCTAAAATGGATTACCCACTTTGTTCCTTACTTCCCACAGGTAACCAGTTTCCTCCAGTTGCGGCACAGGATCTTCCTTTTGTTCTAAAGGCTGGTTACCTTGAAAAACGCAGAAAAGGTAAAGAGATTCTAAGGGAAAAAATTTGTATAAACATTCATAAACCTTTTGTAGTATACATATAGAGTCATATTCTCTTTTATGTGATTGAACACTTTGGAACTGTAAGAAAATCTGGATGACATTGTAACAACTATAACAACAAAATCATTAGTTTGGAATATTTTTTTTTTTTTGCCAGTCCTGGGCTTGAGCTCAGGGCCTGAGCCTTGTCCTTGAACTTTCTCAAGGCTACAGCTCTACCACTTGAACCTCAGCACCACTTCTGGCTTTTTTCTATGTATATGGTACCAAGAAATCAAACTTGGGTCTTTGTGCATGCAAGGCAAGCACTCTACCACTAGGCCAAACCCCTGGCTCCTGGAATAATTTTTAATAACAGAACAATAACCAGTCTTCAGCCTGGTTAATATAGCTTTATAAATAGCCTGATCTACTTATAAAGATTCAGAGACAGTAGTGTCTTGCATCTTCTCTCTCTCTTTTTTTTTAATTGTATTTTATTGTCGGGGTGATGTAAAGAGGGGTTACAGTTACATTCTTCAGGTACTGGGTACATTACTTCTTGACTTTTCTCAAGGATGGGATTTCTCACCATTATCCCACCCTGCTGAGCAGTGAGCTATCCTGTACTCAGCCGGATATACCACAGGTCTGCTGTGGTTCAGATCAAACCCTGGCATCTTGTCTGCCATTGTCTATTACTCATTTCAGTGTTATTCTCCATTGGCTATGATAATTGGGAGTTGACCAGATGGCCTCCCTCTTTCAACACCAAAATTTAATGAAAATGAAGTATGGAGGTGGTATTATGATACAGGAAATAAAAGTAGAAAGTCTCTTCATTTACTATGTGCTTATTTTTCAGGTGGCCTTTTTATTTATATTCCATTTGTTTTTTTTTAACTTTGTTAGCTGAATTTTAAAGCTGAGATAATAGAAATAATCTAAGTTAGTTCTTTTCCTTCCCTTTTATAACAGATAAGAAAATAAGACCCAGATGAATCAATTATCTCAAGACTGTAATTAAACATCTTTTTAAAACTCTGTCAACGATGATGGTGGCTAGGCAGTTGATACCATAAATATGACAGCTTAACTCTGCTGTACATTACTCCTTTTTTTGTTGTTGTTGCTCTCATTTTGTTTTTCTCATGGAATGAAAATACAAATTAGTCACAGAATTGAAGCTAAAAGGCATCATTGAAATTATATTAACTCCATTTTCCTTTTATGACCAGGAAATAGATTTATGTAAACTGTTCTCTCCCTTTCTTTTACAGATCACAGCTTTCTTGGATTTGAGTGGCAGAAACGGTGGTGTGCTCTCAGTAAAACTGTGTTCTATTATTATGGAAGTGATAAAGGTAGAGTTGATATTTAGTTATAGCAACTTCTATAGCATGAGGGGCTGGCAGAGTAAAGCCAAGATGTACAGTAAGGACAACTTAGAATTAAAAAAGTTATATGCTAAGACTATTTTCTAAGATTAATTTATAATTCATTGACAAATGCTTTGAATTCCAAAGTATCTACAGAGTTCACACAATTATGTCTTAGGAAAGACACAATTAGGAAAGAGAGTTAAATCCTTCCATCCATGTGGCTTTTAATCTTATAATATTTATCATCTGTAAAATTTTGGAACAAACAAAAACCTTACAAATGTAAAGGCTTTGAAGGCAGGGAAAGAAAATATTAAATAATTTCAGATAAAACTCCATGTATATAGTAACTTTCTGGTCTCCCATTACAGATGTCAATAATAATAGCAAACGTTGATAGAGTGTTTATATTCTAGGTCTTGTCTAGCACTTTAGTTATCCACCAAAGCAAGATATTATATTACTTGGTTAACTAACAATAACTCAATGATGTTAGTACCATTAGTCCATTTATTTTTTTTGTTAGGAAAACTTAGAAGTTAAATTTGTTCAAAGTTATAAAGTTAGTAAATGACATATTTAAGCAATATATTTATTATTTAGGTTTTTAATCACTACTTTTACTATATTCACTTAGAAATAAGGTATACTTTATAATCTATTTATTAATTAAATGTTAATTATTATTTTAGACATCTCATTGTTTTATTTATCTTCTTTGAAAAATAGTAAAAAATGATGAAATTTAAAAAATACATTTTTTGTCTTGCATTTTTCTTCTCCACCCCTATGAGAGAAGACCAGAAAGTAAATATTAAAAAGTAAGGGTCATACAGAAATAGGTAGCATTCACTTTCAGAAAGTGTACTTTAAGGAGAAAAACCAGACATGCGGCCCAGTATCACTGAATATAAATTTTCCTGTAGAATTGCTACTTATGAGTTTTGTTTGGAAATTTGTGTTTTACGTGATATCACTTTCAGATTTTCCTTATTTAAAAGACTTAATCCAGACGCTCTTGTCTCACATCTATACTGATAGCTAATCAAAAGGCTGAGATCTGAGGAACTTGGTTTTGAGTAGAAATTTCTTGTGAGATTCTTATCTCCAAAAAACTGGAAATGGCACTTTGGTTCAAGGTAGAGCATTAGCCTTGAGCCCAAAGTGGCTTAGGGACAATGCCCCGCAACTGACCAAAAAAATAAATAAATAAAAAGGACTTATAAATAAAAGGTACTTACAAATGGCTAGATGCTAATCTCACTTTTTTTTTTTTGCCAGTTGTGGGGCTTGAACTCAGGGCCTCAGCACTGTCCTTGGACATTTCTCAAGGCTAGAGCTCTACCACTTGAGCCACAGCACCACTTCCAGGTTTTTTTTCTATGTATATGGTACCAAGGAATCAAACCCCGGTCTTTGTGCATGCTAGGCAAGCACTCTACCACTAGGCCAAACTCCTGGCCCCTGATCTCACTTTTTAGCTACTAGGATTTCCCAATTAAAAATTCACTGGCAAGTTTAGTTTATGTTCCATCACAGACTTTGCACGCACATCTTTCTCCTGCAAAAGGCAAGCAAGAATTTTACTACAAATTTAGACTTAGTAGCAGTTATTGCAGATTACAAACTAGTGTTATTGTCAAAGAAATGTGATGGTGTATAATATTAGTTTAGATAAAGGTCTTAACACTCTTCAAGTAAATAATCCTCTTTTTCACCAAAGTAAAGAAGGAAGACTTTTTCCCAGAGCTGTGGACCAAACTCAGGGCCTTGCACTTGCCAGGCAAAGGCTCTTCCGCTGAGCTAAATCCCCAATCTCAGATTTTTCATTTCTATATTCAGTAAGAATAAGTGAATACTATTGTCAATGTTTTGTTCCTAACAAAAACTCAAGGAACATTTATGTCTCCTTCAAAGTCCAATATTCTGTAAAGAAATTCTAGTTAGAATCTTTTGGAGTAACAATTAAATTCCTATTCTTATTTGTTGAGACTTCATGATGATACTATATTTTAGTAATTTGCATTTTAACTACTTTGCAATCCATTTAACTCCCTCAATAATACTTTAGTGTCTTAAAAATAAGCATCTTAGTTGGATACCAGTGGCTCACCCCTATAATTCTTGTTACTCAGAAGGCTGAGATCTGAGGATTGCAGTTCAGAGCCAGTCTTGGCAGCAAAGTCCAACAGACTTTTACCTCCAATAAAAAACAAAGCAAAGGCCAAAAGTGAAGTGGTGGTTCAAGTATAGAACACCAACCTTGAGCAAAAGCACTAGGGAACAGTGCCTAGGCTCTGAGTTCTAGCTCCAGTACCAGAACAAAAAAGTTAGCATTGCAACATTCCCTTTTGTTGTTGGTGTTTTGAGATCTTGTATTTCTTTAATTTCCTTAAACTCTATTCTATGAAGCCTCTGTTCCTGGTGTGCTCTCAGGTCTATTGAGGTTTTGTTTCTCCTTGGGCTTCTTCCTTTGGAATTCTGTTAGTTCATCTCCTCTTAAGGACTCTGAAAAATTGTGCCCTTAGCCTATTTTTAAATTGTTTTGGGGCAAGTTCTGTGTTTCCTTTCTCTGCATCGTTTTTCTTTGCAGAAAAATGTACCAAGGAACATTTTTATTTCTTTTGTGAAACTAGGTAACCAAGTTTACAGTCTTTTTGTTTTGTACATGTGTACCATTTACCTAAACTTGGAAAGAGCTGTTTAGATAGATGAGAACTATAATCCTCCAACTCAGTAGAATTTAGATAAATGGATTATAGAAGTACAGAAGGAGTTGATACCACTTACTGGGTTAAACTGCACTTTGTTACTATTTGACAGATACATAGCTCACGTTTTCTACCGCGGTATGTGTGCCAAAAAAACATATTGAACTATCAAGTTAGTAATGGCCTAGAAAGAGTAGGTCTATTATCTTGGGTATATAATGCACTTTACCTCTGTACCCATAAATATTGCCTGTATTTATTATTCATAGCCATTTGGGGCCCTTAAGTAACAAATATAGAGTACATATTTTATCACTTTATGAAATTGTATCCATCCTCACATCTCCTCTCTTTTCCTGTGATAATCATACATCTCATTCACCAGACTTCCTAGATCCTAGATGTTCAGATTTCCATCAAGACATTCATTCATTTACTTTCTCATTTATTCATATTTTTACATTGATTGGTACTTGATAGACAATAAACACTGTGAGCCAAAGGTTCTTAGAAGTGCTTGCAGTTTGGGTCATATAGGTATTAGAGGAAGAGAGAATGCTGTGAAATGACAGGGTAAAATAGGCAGTAACATATAATTTCAGTGCAGAATGTAAGTGCAATAAAATACATTTGGATTACAAAGGAGGCAAGTGCCTAGGGAAGTTAGGAAAGACTTCCTGGGAAGAGGTTATCTGGATTCAAAGTAGGGATAAGAGTTTGCTAGGTAAATGTTACAGTTTAAGTATCTATGTCCCTTCAAAATTTCTATTTGGAATCTTAACTTCCAAGGAAATAGTAATTTTTTTTTTGTGGGTCATGGGGCTTGAACTCTGGGCCTAGGTGTTGTCCCTGAGTTTTTCAGCTCAAGGCTACCACCCTACTCCTTGAGGCACAGCCCCACTTCCCGTTTTCTAGTTATTAATTAGAGATAAGAGTCTCATAGTCTTTAGTGCCAAGGCTGGCTTTGAACTGCGATCCTCAGATCTCAGCCTCCTGAGTAGCTAGGATTACAGGCGTTCTCATGAATAAGTTGGGAGAACTTTGGAGAAATGTCTTTGCTAAGGAGTAAGGGAGACTAGGGCCTTGTTAAGGATTTTTGTCTTGAATGTGGCATTTTTAGCAGAGGCCAAAATGGCTATATAATTGGTATTAGTTCCTGGAAAGCAATTGTGATAGTATTGTTGAGGATGGATTGGGATGAATACAGCTTGGGTCAAAAGAACCACTTATGAAGACTGAACTAGTCTATGGAAGAAAGGTTAACACGTGGGTCAAAAGAACTACTTATGATGGGTCGGGAGCGTGGTCTAGTGGTTGAGTGCTTGCCTAGCATAAACAAAGACCTGGGTTGGATTCCTTGGGACTACATACACAGAAAAGGCTGGAAGTGGTGTTGTGGCTAAAATGGCAGAGTGCTAGCCTTGAACAAGAAGTGTTCAAAAACAGTGTTCAGGCCCTGACTTCAAGCCCCAGGACTGGCAAAAAAAAAAAAAAATACGCCCCTTCCTCCCCCCAAAAAAGAACCACTTATAAAGACTGAACTAGTCTATAGAAGAAAGGTTAACATATTGGTACTAAAAAGCAGAGAATATGTTGCAGTCATTGGCCCAAAAGCCTCTCCTACACCCTTATGAGTGTTATCAGATGTGCCCAGGGGTTTGATTTTGTTTTTTGCCTTTTTCTACATTTTCCAAGATGTTCAGTTAGCTTTATGATAGAACCTATTTCTCATTCTTTTGATGAGGAGTAGGATTCGTTTTCAGGGCTTAAGAGTTTTCCTCATCTAGAAAAAATTATGTCAAGTGAAGTAAGCCAAGCTCAGAGAGACAAACGGTGCATATTTTCTGTCACATGTGAAAGCTAAATCTAAAATACAACCTACACAATAACATATACAGGGCTTCATGCATATAAACACAAACAAACTGACTAAAAGATGGTGTACTTAGGATAGGAACCCAAGGTGCAACTCCTCTGAGCAACTAATGCACTATTATCAAAATGAATGTCAACAAGCAGCAACATGTTCTGGGGGGAAAGCTCAGTGAAAACATGAAAGGATGGAAGAAGGTTGAGAAAATGCAGTCATTATATTCATTGTACATTATGTAAAAACAGAACTGTGTAACTTGAGGATTGAGATTAGGGAGGGAGGAAATGGGAAAGAATGATGGAAGGGGTGGCATTGATTAATCTTAATCACTGTATAATATGTGAAATTGTAACTTTTTTTTTACAACCATGTAACAGTGATAATGATGATGATGAAAGAGTGTCTCTCCTTATCCCTTTACCCACTCACACGCTATCCCAGTACCATCTTGTAAGTGATAGCTACAAGTAGCCTGGGGCTTACCAAATCATCTTAAATGTACATTAAATGTTATTTATGACATCATGTTGCAGTAACTTTTTCATCATAATATATTTAATATATAATAAAGGTCAGTAGAAAATTGGCCTTGCTATGCATAGTATAATGTAACAAGATTTTTAAGACTTGGCAAGGAAATAAATTTTTTCATTGAACTTGACTTCCCCACTCACATGTTCCTCCCACAACCTCACCATTTACATAAAAAATACAACACATTTGTTTGATTTGAAAATGATTCCTAGGTAAGGACATCAATATTTTATATTTGTATCATGAAGACACATGAAATGTATAGTTGAATTCTTATTTTATTTATTTATGCATGCATGCGCATGCCAGTTCTGGGGCTTGAACTTAGGGTCTGGGCACTGTCTCTGAGCTTCTTTTGTTCAAGGCTAGCATTCTGCCACTTGAGCCACTTCAGGCTTTTTCTTAGTGTGGTACTGAAGAATCAAACCCAATGTTTCATGCATACTAAGCAAGTGCTCTACCACTAAGCCACATTCCCAGCTCCTGAATTCTGATTTATAAAGATGTACATTACAGTTTTGTTTTTATTTGGCACAGGATAGCTAATAATGTTATCCTCTACAAAATAAGAATCATTAATTTGACTTTTTATCTGAAATTATTATTTTTTTGACTTTTGAATCATTGTTATATAATTTTTAACCTTAAAGTTTATCACAATAAACCATAAACAGAAATCCTCCATACTCTCTATTGTAGTTAAGAAACCATGGAATAGTACAGAGAATTTAAAATGTATATGCATGTTAGGCGGATTTCTTCCACATGGAGAAATGGTACAAACCAAGGTTCTAGTCTGATAACTACAAATGTTTTGTAATGAAACAGGATGCACAAGTTTTAAAATATAAATATAGATTGAATATATACACTAGATACATTTTAATCTAAACTGTACTGCTATACCTACTATATGAGTAGCTATAGTTATATGATTTATAGGGAGAAACATGTAAGTATTTAGATAGATACATAGCACTAGTAGCATTTTTACATATGTTCCTCGGGCATCTATGTGTCAGGTGTCATTATCGCAAAACATTATAATACATTGGCTCAGAGCGATGAGCACAGAGGGCCCATAAAACTATGATGAATGAACCTGGCCCACTGGGGCAGTGGATGAGGAAGGGTTGCTAAGCCAGGGAGGTGAGGCCAAATCACAAAGGTTTTCTTGCCACCGGAGTTTGGATCTTTTTCTGTCAAATGGATAGTTAGTGTTTCTAAGCAATGGAGCTAAGCAGATAGCATGACAGGCTCTGATTAATTAAATGTTGCAAAGATCACATTGTCAGCTGACAGGAGAAGGTTTGGAGAAGAGACTGCAGGCCGAGTGCATTATGAAATTGAGAGTGATAGAGAATGAGCAAAAGATGTATGTGGTGCCTTATCTGAGAACTGTTTAGCCACTCACATGTTGCGTAAGTAGCAGAAGCAATTTTTATTCTCTAAATATTGTAGACTATAAGAGGATAGTAACAATGCACATACATTTGATATTAAAATATTCTTTGTGTAATCATTTTCTTAACATCTATTTGTTGTGATAATCTACCGAAAATGATTACTATCTGAGTTTTAATTTAGAGGAAAACACAAGTATAGCAAAAACAGTTGAAGAAAAGTGATAATTTCCTTTCTGCAAAAAATGTTGTTTATGTATATCTAAATGAACTCCAAAGTATGGAAACAAGGTATTTTTATTAAAACATTTGTACTTTTTGATGATTCTTCCTTCCCTTCCCTTCCCTTCCCTTCCCTTCCCTTCCCTTCCCTTCCCTTCCCTTCCCTTCCCTTCCCTTCCCTTCCCTTCCTTTCTCTTCCCTTCTCCCCCCTCTCTCTGTCTCTCTGTCTCTGTGTCTCTGTCTCTCTCTGTGTCTCTCTCTCTGTGTCTCTGTCTGTTTGTCTGTCTGTCTGTCTCTCTCTCTCTCTCTCTCTCTCTCTCTCTCTCTCTCTCTCTCTCTCTCTCTCTCTCTCTCTCTCTCCTCCCCCCTTTCTCTCTCCCTCTCTATATATGTTTATGTCTTTGTCTGTCTGTCTTGGCTTGAAATCAGGGCCTGGGCACTATCCTTTGGCAAAAGGGCTTACTCTCTACCACTTGAGCCACAGTACCCACTTCCAGATTTCTCTGAGTAATTCATCGGAGATAAGAGTCTCACAGACTTTTTTGCTTGGGCTAGTTCTGAATTTCTATCCTCAAATCTCAGCCATGCTACATAGGTCACATTACAGGTGAGCCACTGGCAGCTCTACTTTCTTTTCTTTATGTATAGTGCATTCATGTCTATATCATGGTGGAAGAGGGCACAGAATTTGAGGGGAAAGGGGTGAAAAATACAGCAGTGTAACTCACTGGACATGGATGAAAGTGAACTACAATTTGTGGATGCAGATGGGAGGGAGGAACTGGGAGAGAAGGAGGGAAGAGAAGACACTGTGCAAAAGGAATTGTACTCATTACCTGACTCATGTAATTGTAATCCCTCAGTATATCATCTTTATAATAGAAATAAAGTAAATAATAATTTTAAAATGTTATTTATTCTTCCTTTACAAGTATTTCCTATTACCTTGAATTAAAAACAAATTGCTACTCAGAATTCCAAATATATAGTATCAAAGCATCACATAATACTCTATATTCATATGAATAATTATATTCTTACATCTGTTACTAATTCAAAATAAGGTAAATAGATTAAAGGAAGTAACCTTTCATTACTAAAACAATACATATGATGTAATCATTTTATAAAGAGGAGGTTTACTTTGGTTGAGTTTTGGGAGTTTCAATCAGTGGCTAGTTGGTCCAGGGCTTTGGCATGTATGGAGAGGCAGCTCATAGTGGGAGCATACAGCTGAGGAAGCTAGTAACCTTATGGTGGCAGGAGAGAAAGAGAAGTTGATAGGCTCCTATCTCCCTTCAAGGACACATGTCCAGCAGTCTTACTTCCTTCCACTATGTCCCATCTCCCAAAGGTCTCCTACTTCTAGTACTACCAGTAGTTGGAGATTAAGCCTTCATATCTGAACCTTTGGAGAACATTTCACATCCAGACTATGACAATGACTATATACAAAAAAAATCACTCTATTTGTTACGTTTATAATGTACTACTGTTCTAAAATAAGGAGAAAAAGAAAGGTTTGGAAAGCAAAGAGAAAAAGAAAGGTTTTGGACATATCTAAAATTTCCTGCCAGCAGACCACATTAGCCAAACTCACAATTTTAAAATAATACTTCTCTTTGCACTCAGAAATATTATATTATTTGTAGCTATTTGAGGTCTCTATTTGACAATCTTCTAGTGTAACTCAAAACACCAGAAATTATATTTCAGAGAGTGGCACCTATATTTCTGTAAGCTAAAAAAAAACAAAAAGAAAATCCAGAGGTTCTGGAACTGACATCCTAGAACAACTTGCTAGTCAATTTTGATAAAGTTTAGTGAGAAAGTTAATATTGAGAATCACATTTTTCTCTGACCTACTAATGAATATTATAACTTATCTAAATTGATCACTGAAGGGAAAGGCTTTCTTAGAGATAAATATCACCTATCATCAAATATTACTGAATTCGTTTCATATTGTTTTGTCGACTATATCTTTGTACCAAGTTAACATTCTTGGTGCAAGCAATAGAAACCTGCTTTGTGTAACTGTGATGAAGAAGAAATTATTGGGAGAATATTAACTCTTAGAACTAACAGACGTTAACAATTAGGCCTGGAAAGTAGATGAGAACTAAGGGAAGTGACATAATTAGAACTTCTCCCAATCCATGGATGGTCTAATTGGAACATATTGCTGGCCTTGGCCTTGCCATGGACAAACATTGCCATTGTGCACTGTCACAAATTGGTCAATGAGGTCTCTCTTGATTTTTTTGATTAATTTCTCCAATGGAAATCCCAGGTTGGTACATCTACTTGCCAGAACCGGAGTGGATCAAAATAATTGGAATATTTGATAAAAGTTTTGTTTTCCTGGCTGGGAGTTTGGCCTAGTGGTAGAGTGTTGGTGTAGCATGCATGAAGACCCGGGTTTGATTCCTCAGTACCACATGCATAGTAAAAGTCAGAAGTGGTACTGTGGCTCAAGTGGTAGAGCGCTAGCCTTCAGGAAAGCTTAAGGACAGTGCTCAGGCCCTGAGGTCAAGCCCCAGGCCTGACAAAAAAAAAAAAAAAAAGATTTGTTTTCCTAAACCTACCCCCAGCAGATTCCTACTGGGCAAGTACAAAGCATAGGCTTTTCTGCATTTTCAGTATATATTCGGGATAAGTGATTCCTGAAATATTCTTTCTAGAAAACAATAAAAATATTTGAAAAGTAAGACGTTCCAGTCAGGCTTGCTCTAGGATTGTCACTTTTTGCCTTTTGTTGGTGTGACTGCAAGTACATTGGTTAATGTAAGGTTTGTTTTCCTGTCAGTGTTGGTGATGTAATCTACTGTCACTTAGAATTATTGCAAAGTACATTCAATATTAAGTTCCTGACATCTAGAAGGAACTCAGTAAATGTGAGTTGCCTTTCTGGCTGCTTTAAATAAAAGGCAGAATATAGCAGTAAAACTAAACACCAGTGAAAAAGAAGGAACCAGCTGTCATTAGCCTCATGTATCATGTTTTGTAGGGTATCAGAGCCAACTGCTTTTTACCTTGAATGCACTGAATTAGAATTGTGTAAAATTAGGTTACTGACTAAATGGATTTCATTATCTGGTTTCTCCTGGCAGCTTTCAGTTTTGTAGACATTAAACTAGACCAGCAGGATAGAGACAAGGTTAAAGTGTGAAATAGAAACTGAGAGAAATTTAATAGAAGACCAAACACCTCAAAAATCCTGAGGGCATCCATGTGCTGTAACATAATATAAAGACTCATATTGAAAATGATACTGCTAGATTGTCTAGAAAATGTTATATTATGTTTAAAAGACATTGTGAAGTTAGGGAGGTATATATCTGAGAAAAATTTTTATCACAATGGCTAATTTTTTTAAAGTTTTGAGAATAAGCTTAAAGGGACATATAACTGAAGGGAGTAAGCTTCTGTTAGCTGAGGTTCACATAGATAAGGTGTTTTTTTAGTCTTTCACAGTTCTAGATGAATAAACTTAAATGATCTTTCCTTAATTGTCATTTTACTGTTTTTTTTAACAACATGTGTTTTTTTAACAACATATCAACAGGTGTTCTTGGAATTATCTGAACACTGTAGTGTGTAAATTATTGTATAGTAATAATTTGTATACATTCTTATGAATGAGGATGAAATTTTCTCAGTCCAAAAGAGAAGCTGATGTGTTTTGCTTGTTTGCTTTTCTGTTATCTCTCCCTGAACCATGACCTATCTATATAGTCTAGAATGCTTACCATAAATTGGATTTGTGGCTTCTGTGATTTTCCTCCCAGATTCTTAACAGAAGCTCTGATACATGGCCTCATAGCATAGCGTATTTCTGGTGTGTGTGTGTGTGTGTGTGTGTGTGTGTGTGTGTGTGTGTGTGTGTGTGTGTGTGTGTGTGTGTGTGTGTGTGTGTGTGTGTGTGTGTGTGTGTTGATCGTGGGGCTTGGACTCTGGGCCTGGACACTGTCCCTGAGCTCTTCAGCTCAAGGTTTCCACCCTACCCCTGGAGCCACAGTGCCACTTCTAAGTTTTCTAGAGGTTAATTGGAGATAAGAGTCTCACGGTCTTTAGTGTGTGGGCTGGCTTTGAACCTCGATCTTCAGATCTCAGCCTACTGAGTAGCTAGGATTACAGGCATGAGCCACCTCACCCAGCTGAAGGTTTTATTCTAAAGTGAATCAGCCAGGTCAAGTTGGGACCCTCTAGTTTTGCTGCTTCATTGTTTTTCATCCCTCGATACTCTAGCATAGGAAGGTCTCCTCGCCCTAGCTCTCCCAAACCCAGTCTTTATAGTATTTGCATTGCCCAGTGTGACTCCTTCTATGCATTTCTACCTCCACTCATGTTCTGTTGATAAGAATTTTAGATGCAAATGAGAGATAGAAAGCACAGCTTTAAATCTGGTAGACCTTGTCAGTACATCAATTGACCCCTAGTGTTGTAGGGTAGCAGCTTTCCTCCAGATGGAATACTTGAAACCCCGTGTTTCACAGGAGTTTAAGAAAATGTTTCATAGTAGTCATGGATAGCTTTACTGATTTGCTTCAAAATACTAACATTTCTGTAGTGGGAATTAAGTTCCTTTTGCATACTAGTAGATCATTGACTAATATTTGTAGTGCACTTAATTTGGGGTATATGTGTGTGTGTGTGTGTGTGTTTAGTCAGGATCTTATAACTCAGGCCTTTGTTGTACTCACAATCCTGCCTCAATATCTTCAGTTTTGGGGTTACAGATCTACTCCAGTCTCTTACTTTTTAAAATATAGGTTTTGTTTTTTAAATCTCATAGAGTTAATTGTACACTTTTTTGTTGTTTTTGTACTGGGACTGGATTTTGTATTCAAGGCCTGGGTACTATCCTTGAGCATTTCTTCAAGGCTAGCACTCTACCATTTGAACCACAGCTCCACTTCCAGATTTTTAGTGGTTAATTGAAGAGAAGAGTCTCATGGTCTTTCTTGAGCAGGCTAGCTTTGAACCACAATCCTTAGTTCTCAGCCACTGGCACCTGGCTGTCATTGTACATTTTTTAAATTACCATAAGCTTCAAAATTTTGAGTAGGCTATTTTCAGCCATCTGTTATAAAAATTGTGGCAAAATATAATTAGGTTCTTGTTAATGTTTGTGTAAAAAATTGCTAACTCATTGTTTTCTTGACATTTTGAAAAATATATGATCTCCATGAACTTTAAGTTTTAAATTAGCATGTTTTTAACAAGGAGATATGTTGATACACTGAGCTGAAAAAACATATCATTCTACACTATGGAAACATTTTTTTTCTAAGTTCAGTGAAAGATAGTCTGTCCCCCCATTATGGTTTGAACATTGTTAGTATAGGAAACAAACCAATTGCTTTCTTAAAATTAAAATGGAACTGACTGAAATAGGAAAGCTGACTAGTTTTACTCTGTTTTAGAGAATTAAATCCTTTGCTTTATTTCTAGTTTGTCTTCAGAACACTGTCTGAAAGAAAAAGCTCAAACCATTCTTTGGCTCTTTAAGATTCAAGTGTGTGCTTTTACTAGTCAGCTGACTGTGTATTGTCTAGTTAAGAAACCTTTCTTTTTTTCTTTTGGTGCTGAAGGGGAAGAATTGGTGATTGGCAAAGAAGTTAATGGTGAAGAAAGCTTAGCCAGTTTCAAGTATATGAATTTTGTCATCTTTCTAAATCCAAAATAGCTGTTTATAATGGGTTTGTCTAGGCAGTTTTTGTTGTTGTTGTTGTTGCTGTTGTTGTTGTTGTTGTTTGCCAGTCCTGGGCTTGAGCTCAGGGCCTAAGCACTGTCCTTGGACTTTCTCAAGGCTAGAGCTCTACCACTTGAGCCTCAGCACCACTTCTGGCTTTTTTCTATGTATGTGGTACCGAGGAATCAAACCTGGGTCTAGTGCGTGCTAGGCACTCTACCACTAGGCCAAACTCCTGGCCCCTGTCTAAGCAGTTCTAAATTCTAGTTCTTATGTTTTTTCCCCCTTACATACAAGGATCTTATTTCCATTCTTCCTTCCAAACAAGACTACCATCTGCAGATAGCTTCCTCTAGTTCCCTAAGATACCCTGTTTTGAGATCCAAATATTCCAAATACTTTCATATTTTAGTATTAAAAGTAAAATTGAAATATAGCTAAAGCATTGTATTACTAAAACAATTTATCTAAAATATTCTTTAAGAGTTAACATAGAAAATCTAAATAAAAGATAACTTCACATTTATATTCACTATGGTAAATGTAATTCTAACTCTGGTTTTATCTTTAACAGACAAACAACAGAAAGGTGGATTTGCAATAGATGGCTATGATGTCAGAATGAATAACACCCTTAGGAAGGATGGAAAGAAAGATTGCTGTTTTGAAATCTGTGCTCCTGATAAACGTGTCTATCAGGTTGGAGTTTTTATGTTGCCTTGAAATTAGGTTGATAAGATGCTCTGATTTCATTTATAGAGACATTAACATTTTTGTTAAAACATCTGACATATTAATAATAAGTACTAGTTTTCTACACTGAACATTCATAAAAAGAGGAAATACATTAAAAAAATTTCAGATTAGTTCAAGTGATACATTCCTGAGAAAGAACGTTTGTAATTTGTCAGTTGCTTCAGTGCAACATTTTATATGTACAGTAATAGAACTTCATGATTTTCTAAAGGAATTACATAGAAGAAAGTAAAACTATCAAAGGAAAAATGTTAGAATGTTAATGCATATAATATTGCTTAGGGATGTGGGAGAAAATGAAGATTAAGACACATATCAGCTCTGCGATTCAAGAGCTATCAGCTATGCATCAATATGGAATGTATGTTTAATAAGTTTTAAATATCTAAGATTGCAGTTGAAAGCCAGTTAATTAAATTGTGTTGGAATCTGACAAGAACATTTTTACAAAAACTGTACCCAGCAGTCTAAAGAAATTCATGGGTGTCTTCTAATTGTCAAGGGCAAATTTTGTTCATCAGTTCTATCTTTGACATTGATGAAGAGAAGCAGCTTTTTTTCCCCCTGCACAGCTGCCAGCTGCTGATCAGAGTTTCAAATCCATCATCCTCGGCTTCAATTACATAAATTTGTCAAAATTAACTATACATTATAAGAAGCATCCTTGCACGAAAAGTACCACTAGACATGAAAAGAATTACTAATGGTCTTAAAGAAATGAAAAGAATGAGACATGCCTTTTTCATTTCCATTGTGGCGATTTTGGTTCTTACTGTTTTTTTTTTGTTTGTTTCCTTTATTTATTTATTAGTTTACAGCAGCTTCTCCCAAAGATGCAGAGGAATGGGTACAGCAGCTGAAATTTGTGTTACAAGGTAAGAGCATCAATTGAACATGCTATCATTGTCTTTAAATTATTAAATAACTGAGTGATTTAGGTTTTCAGCTATAAAGGCTTCCAGACTTCTATGAGAATGACCAATATGACTTGCATTCATATAGACCACCTACCTCAGATTTATAAAAGCATCTTTCATGTGAGTATCAGTTGGCAACTTTAAATTTGTAAAAGAATCAATTTAAATAATGTTTTAAATTGAAGACATAGTATATAAAATATTGTTGTTAGCTTTGAGGACTAGGAAATATGGTTTTACATTCATCTGTTGCCTTCTTTTACAATTTCCTTCATGAAATATGTTTTGTAGATATGGGATCTGATATCATTCCTGAGGATGATGATGAAAGAGGGGACTTGTATGATGACGTCGATCATCCTCTACCCATCAGCAGTCCACGAACAAGTGGTCAACCAATAGATGATGAAATTTATGAGGAACTTCCAGGTATTTATTTATTTTCTGATAATTGATTTAAGTATCTTAGGGCTTTTGGGGAGGCATGCATTTTACTACCTCTGTGTGCGTGTATATGTGTGTGTGTGTGTGTGTGTGTGTGTGTGTGTGTGTGTGTGTGTGTGTGTAATTTGTCATGGAATCAACAACTTGAGGATAAAATGGTGAGCTATTAAGAACATGGACAGAGCACATTTTCAGAACTCTTATTCTAACAAAAGGGTTCTGCCTGAGGTATTTCAAGTGAGTGGATGTACACTTATGGAAAGTGAATGGAACATTAAAATGAAGCAGATACAATCCTAATCTCTTGGGACTTTTGGCTCATTAGCATTGTTTATGCTACATAATTTTTTAATTAAAAAATTGACTTGCCTTACAGTTTTTTCCACCAACTCACACATCATTTTTGTTTATACATCTTGGAACTTCCATTAACCAGAAGTTCCAGGCGCACCCCATATGTCATCGACTTCTGCCTCATACATTTTTCCTTGCTGTAAGATACTGTATTGTCTTGATTGAATGTTGTTGAACAAAGGCCTTTTGCAGCCTATAATTTTCTTATTGATATTTTAACATCAACATAAAATCAGTAAGTGTTCTTGGTGTAAAATTTCAGGCCATTTTAGTGTTTACCTGCCTTAACATCTGGTATACCACATAAGATTAATTACTTATTCACTACTTGACTTGTCATTTTGAGAATCAACCTGAAACAACTAAAACTTAGGATTATTAGGATCTAACAATATTTAGGAAATTGTATTGCTAATACTCTAGGTTGAAGTGAGAAAATGCATAGTAGACAAGAAAAAAGAATTATATACAATACAAGTAAGGTTTTACTAATATATCATGTAGAGGCTATTTTTCCTCTGACTAAAATAATGCAATGATATAAACTTTTAAATTGATTTCAAAAATATGAAAGATGTTCTTAATTCATATACAAATGCTATTTTCAATTCAATAAAACATAATAAATACAGTATAGAATTTAGAATAAAATAATCTTAATTCTAGGCTGTATCAATTTTTAATTCAATGACTTTATGAATTGTTTTTGTCATGTATAAAATGGAGGTGGGATTGGAAGGGGCAAATGAGGTAATTCAACACACAGTTAAATTGTAATACCATTGTTACAATTGCTTTAATATCATAGCTGGTGAATTTTTAGAGAGCTTATATTATGGTACAATAATGGTTTTCTGGCAAAGTAATAATTAGGAATTGTAACTTGTAAATTCAAGATATAAAAACTACACAGGCATCTAAAAATTATTTTTTTACTGCCCTAAAGGAAGATGACTACTATAAAAATGTAATTTTGTTTGTCTGTGTAGCTCTGTTCTTCAGTGGACCATGGGCTTATAGTCTTTACCTTTCTGGTTTGTCTTAAGGAAATGGCCTCCTGCTTAGTATCAGTTACCTCCAAGTAGGGTAACTTTAACTGCTGGGTTTAGTCATACCATATCATGAGTACTTTAACTGCTAGGTTTAGTCATACCATATCTTAAGTACTGTTATTTTACTCTTTTAAATATTTGACAGGATTTGTGAGAACTTATACTGACATAAAGTGGAAAAGTTTGATACCTTTAACATGATGTTACAGTCATACACATTTCATCTCTTTAAAACTCCATGGTGAACGTATTATGTTACAGTTGCATAATCGGCTATTAAATTCTGGGTTTCTTCAATTTCACTATTCTCACTACTACCCAAAGGAAAGTTGATTGAGAGCTAAGATCAAATATTCAGTTATAACAAAGTCATAACAGAGACATAAGTATGATCTCTTGTAAGTAGCTTGAAATTTTAAAAATATGAAACATTAAAAACTTTTTTTCTGCACTACAGATGTTCTTCTTCACCCCTTTTCTTTGGCCTGAGGCCACATAATTGTTGGAAATAATTGGTTATTCTGTAAGTAGTGTTACTTCTTCCTGTGGCATTGGGAGAAATTTAAGCTGCCTTGGGATTTTTCTTTGCCCCTGTCTGGGATCCCCCATTGGCGTACAAAGTGATTGAGCTTGATAGAGCCTGCAACTGTGCCCCTGGGAAGGGAGCTGTTGAAGGCAGCTGTGGAATGTCTGCTGCCTCCCTCTTCCCCAGTGTAACCCAGAGCTACTTCAACATCTGTGCAGTTCACCAAGTGTGTTGAGTCTGAGCCTGCAGCTATAGAGGGGATTTTTCTTGGGGAAGGCCCTAAAGTTATCTCAGACTTAGAGGTAGTGTTGATTTAAGTCTCTGAAGTTAGGGAGCTACCTTTTTTTATTTCTTTTTTAAGCCTGTCTCTTCCAGCATAAGAATTAAACATATTGCTTTCACTACTTTGTAACTGAGAGGGGATTTTGAGGTGAAGATGGTAAGAATACTGGAAAGTTGGAGCGTATTTTCAAACTGTGGATGTCTGTCTGGCTCTGCACAAAGAACTATATATCTTTGCAGTCCAACTAGTTAAGTTCCCAGAATTGAGTAAGTCCTCCATTTCAACATAATTTTCTGTCAATTACATATTATGGAAAAAGAATCCTCCCAGTTGAAAGATGAGGCCCACAGATGTAGCTGAAGAGAAATCTAAGCCTTCAGCACTCAACTTTATCACCAAGTTTTTTTTTTTAACTGAGAACCAAGCTTTTACTCTAATAAGAGCATTTACATTTTAAAATTATAAAACAAACCTTCCATGTATTAAGTCTCAAGAGTAAGACGAAGAATACATTGTTTAATAAAATTATATTTCAAAATATGTCTGGAAAAATGTTTACAACTCTATAAGAGTATAACTAGTTTCCTTGTAATTGTTTTTCAGTTCAAATATTCTAACTTTATTAGAGCACCGTCTCTTTAATTTCTTGTTCATTAATTTTTAACTAACTTCATAAAAGTATAAGAATACATTTTGAGATTTCCTTGTGTTTAGGGGATTTATACATATGTGCACAAGAATTGTGGGATTGATATTTCTGGAGTATGAAAAGTATTTGGCTTTTTAAAAAAATATCATAATGTTTGACATTAATGCTTTTTTATAAAGTTCTTATTAGCATAGGCCAGTTAGGTTTGTGTACATTGTGATATTACTGTGGGATATTTTGTTTGCATAGCTAATATATTGCTTGAAGTGTATTAAACTATTTTATAATACAGTAATGAGTTCATTTAGCTTAGCACATATTTCAGAATATATTGCTCACTTTTCATGAAAAGGAGCATTTTAATCTGATTTTGAATGCTGAATAGGAGAAACAATACTTGGAAAACTGCTGCAGAAATAACTTAGTTTGCTATTGTCTCATAGTTATAAAGTTGCTTATTTTTTCTTTTAATGGCAGAAAATGTATAGAAGCAACAAAAACAGTATTTTTCTAGATATACACTGAACAGAGTTAGCCAGGTAACAAGAGTAGTAACCATTCATTAGCCTATGAAATCTGCTGCTTTCAGGGAATTGCATTTGAAATGTCTTCTGGCAAGAGACTGAAGGAGAGAGGGCAACATAAAGCAGGAAGAGAAATTTCTATCCCATTAACCTATTTGTGTATGTGTGTGAATTCATTTCTTTATTGCAAAGACAGATTGAATTATTCTGAGCCAGAGAAGGATGTACTTATCCCTTGGTCATTCAATTATACTTTAAATTTATTCAGTCCAATTATCTGCATCTAGGATGGAGTATAAAGTAAGGCACATCTATAAATTTTTTTCAATGACATTAATATATATGTGTGAAAAAAGAATAGTGTTTGGGTACTTAAATTTGAAGTTTCTAGCAAGTGGACAGAAATGTCTAAATTGAACAATAAGTGGTTACAAATCTCTAAAATATATTTTAGCTTTATTTTCTTTTTGAATAATGATTGCTCATATCACCAAGTTAATAACAAGATCATACAGACCCTGTGGTCTTTGTCATTAACATCATTATAAGTGCTGGGAGAACCTTATTTCAACAAACATGTTTTTCTCAGTCCTTCTATGATGTATACTGGGAAGATACTCAGTTAATTTTCACAAAACCATATACATTCCACATTTTACTACAATTAATTCAGGCAGACTGCTGCTATTTTTTGCTACTGAATTATAAAGTTATTAAGTATGATATGATATTGTGTGGTAATATATAGCTTGATAAATATTTTTTCTCTAATAGATGATTAGATTATAGTTATGGATGCTTTTTTCTCCATACTGAGAGGTTGTCTAAAGTTATATAATATAATATGTATTATATGAAAATAGATATCCATATATAATATATATGGATATATGTGGTATTAATAAGTTAGGATCTGCACACATGCTTGTTGATATTATATATTCATATATACACACGTATCTGTGCATACATACTCCCAAATAACTATTCTCATATATGTGAATATTTGGTGATGTGATGCTGGAGATCAAATCTGGGGCCTGGTGCATGCTGACAGTGGCTCTGCCAATGAGCTGTACCCTCAACTCTTTATATTTTTATCTTTGTTAAATATAGATGTATTTTAGTGTTATGTTGCCTGTTTTATAATATGTCATGAAGCTTTAGAGTATAATTATGCTTGTCATATAGCTTTTTTCTATTTTGCTATTAGAATGAAAGCAAATGTTTTTTCATTATGAGGTTTGACTTAATACATTTCAAAATCCAAATTCTTGTATGCATACAAAACACATTTTCCTTTGGTAGAGAGATAAATGACCCATTTTCTCAAATTGAAACTGCATTAGTGACTTGCCATTAGGAGACATTTTAACTTCCAGACTGTATTTGGCAATTTTTTGGTTATCACAGATACTCTGTGTGAGTGTGTTTGTGCATATGTGTGTGTGTGAGTGTATGTTTGTTTGTGTGCTATAAACATAGAGTAGATAGAAGTTAGGGATGATGCTAAACATCCTGCAATATAGACCAGGCCCTATGACAAAAAATTATCTGTATTCCCCCAAATGTCAGTCATGCTGAGGTTGTGAAACTTTGATTGGTCGGGGGTGGATGGGGGATAGATATTAGTTTATTACCAAAACCTGTAGCTCTTGAGTTATTAAGATAAATAACCAGAACTCGTCTTTTCTATGGGCATAATAAAGATTATTTTACATATATAAAATGAGAAGGGTACATAGGATGTTTCTGGGTCATCAAAGATCAACTGGACGTGTCCACCACTATTTCTTTTAAGGGACAGTCTTGAAGTTCTGTCTTAAACAAATAGGAAAGACCAAGGTGACCACAAAGGTAGAAGAAGAAAAAAGAGAGAAGCATCTTTAAAAAAAAATAATTTCTCACAAGCAACTGTCTGTAAAGGAAGACATGGTAGGTGTGGATTCTTGGTGAATTATATTCTGGGAAGGTTGGGGGGGACTGGTCCTTGAAGAGAGGCTGTGTCATGGAGAACACCTGCTGACATGGAATTTGACGGGTGGTTTAGGAGGGGTGGAGCTTTCTATGGGACATCTCTCTAAAACTTAGGTGTAAGCTGGAATTATAGCAGCACCTCCCAAGAGTCAGTAAAGAGAGGCTTGTTTGATGGTATTTCACAAGCTGCTTAGAGTTACTTGTTTATTTTCTGTTCATTTCTATTTGTTACTGTTAAATCTCAATTTTCAAATCTTTATTTATAGCCAATACATACTCACTGGAAAAATCTAAATCGTAGCCAAAGAAAGCTACTAAAGCAGTGCTAGTAACGGACAATATAGATTTTTTTTGTCAGTCCTGGGGCTTGAACTCAGGGCTTGGGCACTGTCCTTGGGCTTTCTCAAGGCTAGTGCTCCTCCAACTTGAGCCACAGCACCACTTCTGTTTTTTTCTGTGTATGTGGCTCTGAGGAATTGAACCTAGGGCTTTGTACATGTTAGGCCTGCACTCCACCACCAGGCCATGCTCTCAGCCTGACCATATAGATTTTTAAGACATAAAATAGTTATAGGACTACAACATGATATGATAATAGTGAACATGACAAAACTTAAATATTCCTTAGCTACATAATCTTTAATCAGTACTACAGACACTTCAGGAAAATTTTCAAGAAAATTTTTAGAAACTCGTAGACTCAGCAAGCAAAAAGCTAATAAGGATTTGAGAAGTTTTGAACCACAAATATAATGAACTTAATCAAATATATTTTAAAGGAAATGAATGATCATTGCATATAGTAAAGATTAAGTTTTTTTCCAGTACACATAGACCAATCATGAAATGGGTCACATCTGTATTTGCAATTAAAATTATACAATTTCTTTTTTGTATAGATTAATTTTATTTTAATTAATTAATTAATTAATTAATTTTGGCCGGTCTTGGGACTTGAACTCTGGGCCTGGGCATTGTCCCTGAACTTTCAGCTCAAGGTTACTGCCTTATCCCTTGAGCAACAGCAACACTTCCGGTTTTCTGGTGGTTAATTGGAGATAAAAGTCTCATGGATTTTAGTGCCCAGATTGGCTTTGAACCGCAATCCTTAGATCTCAGCCTCGTGAGTAACTAGGATTACAAGAGTGAGCCACTGTGCCCAGCTTTAAACAATTTCAGTGAGCTTGTTTCATTATGTTCTTACAATAAAATTGTTTTAGGAGCCAACACTCATAATAGGATCGTTAAAAATACTCCAGGGTCTCCATATCTGGATACTAAAAGATAAACTTCTAAACAGCTTATAAATGTGAAGAACTTACAATGGAAATGCCAAATGTGTAGTTCAGAAAGAAAATTAAAATAGTATAGATAAAACCTTTTTGACATCATGCTTTCAAATCTATGTTTAGTGGGGGTACAGTAATAAATATGACAAATGGAAGAATTTAATATCTAAGACTGGATCTAAGAAAAATAGTGATTTTAGAATGATGAAGAGATAGAAGAAGGGAAAAGGACCCTACAAATCCACTCAAGTCCCCACTCTCCACTCCTGTGGGACCTAACAGAAACACTAGAAATTAATAGTTAACCACTGAATTCTTTTTAAAAGAATTTATTATTTTTATTAACATTAATTAATAGAACAAGAATTCTTGAGACTTCTTATTTTTCAGACTCATGTATATGTATTTTCATCGCTTAAGGAACCAATACAGGATCTACCAAAAATTTCTACCTAAAGTTAAACAGTATTTGCCACTCTAATAAGACAAATGCTGATGTTTATGAAGCAAGAGGAAAATTTACATTAATGTAGCTGGGCTATTAGGATTTCTCTAATACTTTGAGTGCATGTAGGATTACTAGGTAGCAAGAAGATATAAGTTTTATGTCAACTTGGACTAAGAAAGGGAAATCCTAATTGAAAAACAAAATTCAAACCAAAAGGCCAAGAGTATGGCACAAGTGGTAGAGCACAGAGGTGGTCCAGGATTTAGTCCTAAATATTTCAAACAAGCAAACAATTCAAAAGATGAAAAATCCTAAGACTTCACTGAAAGGTCAGTTAGTCACACTGAATGTTGTGTGTCCTTACACAAATGAGCATCTTCTTATTTTCCCCCAAGAAACCTCAACAATTTTCTTTTGAAGATCTAACTTCTTTTTTTAATATTTTTATTGTAATTAATAGAAGGGTTACATTATATTTGCCAGGTAGAAGATGCATTACTTCACATTGAAGATCTAACTTCTAAATGCTCTCATATCACACTTTTGAACTGGAGTCTTGATTTAACAGATAATAGGATTTTTTTATATCTCATCAAGAATGTAAACATTGCTTCTTGCTTCAAATTCTTCCATGTTTTCAGAGTAGGGACTATGGTAGAGATTGTAGTAGCTTTGTGAAAATTCACTTCCTTCTTTAGATGCCAGATAGCTTCCTGTATCCCTCCTGCACATATGCATGTCCACACACACATGAACACACCCCACCCTCCATGAACATATGCATCTGTAGAGACTCTACAGCAGGACAGTATCAAGCTTCACTATTCACTGTTTTGCAGATAGTTCATCTGGGAATATCTGTTTCCTAAGAGTGCTTGGCTGCCTACTTTAAAACAATGATTAATAAGAATGAACAAGCTCAACAGAATGTCAGTGATATATGTGAGCACTCTTCATCTCTGGCCTCAGCAAGTGCTGTAGTTAAGTAGTGCAAAGCTTTCAATGAAGTGGGGGGAAAATCCAATCTAACTTAATTAAGCTTAAGGGAAATTTTGCCATGGTAGTTTTTCAAAGGAAACATGCATTTATAGATTTGTCCCTCCTTATTAGAACTTCATTGTGATTCATACCAAGAAATAACAGTTTTTGTAGGTACTTATCCATTAGTCCCTATCATTCCTTATTATACAAGCTGACATGAAGCAGAAATGTTTGCCAATGAAACACAGGTAAACAGTGGCAGACTCCAGTGTCCTTTTTGAGCTCCTTTTGAACCCTGATCCCAAGTTTCCTGTCCTCTTGTTAGGGTTTCTTTCCACATTTATCTGTGTGCATACAACTCTAACCTTACTCTTCTTTCTTTATTGTGTGTGTGTGTGTGTGTGTGTGTGTGTGTGTGAGTGCACGTGCGTGCATGCCCATGCGCGCGCACGTGCTGGTCCTGGGACTTGAACTCATGGCACTATCCCTGAGCTTTTATTGTCAAGGCTAGCACTCTACCACTTGAGCCACAGCTACACTTCTGGCTTTTTTGGTAGTTAATTGGAGATAATAGTCTCACTGTCTTTACTGCCTGGGCTGGCTTGGAACTGGGACCCTCAGATCTCAGCTTCTTGAGTAACTAGAATGTACAGGTGCCAGCCACCGGCGCTGGCTCACTCTGCTTTCTTTAGAGTACATATTCTTGGGAGAGCTTCCATTCTTCCCTATGTCCTTGTGTGCTCATTCCTTAACCTTTAAGTTTGGTTTCCCATCCTTTCCTCTTGATCAAAATGTCTTCAGAGTCATCAATTCTCTCCTGATTAGCAGCTTTGGTTCTCGGACTGAACTCTGGAAACTTGATAATTCTGGCCACCCCTTTTGTCTTGAAACTAACTCCTCTTTTGGATTTTTCCCATTTTGTGTTCCTGTTACATACAATATTTATAGATAAGCATCTCAGCCCCTGTAGATTTCTTGATGCTTCCTGATTCTTATTTTACTTGATTTGTTTCCTAGTTTATCTTTTATTTCTCTAGTAGTCAAGCGTTGTGTGTCTGTTTCATTTTACTTTCTCATCACACATTTTTATATTAAACACTTCATTCCCGCAATAAAGTTTTATTAAAAGCCCACAACATGCCATATTTTGTTGTAGATGTTGAAGATTTAGGTATGAAAAAGTAGATTGGTCTCTGTTAAAATTATTCCAGATCTTACTAAATGCCAAGAAGGCAGAAGTGACAGGATTATAACTATGCTATTAGATTCTTCCATCAAGGAAGAAGTGTACCTCTTAGATGAAATTGTGAATGCTAATTCCAAACAAAATGTTATTCAAGTACAGAGATTACCAAGTACACAGGCTCTGAGACTAGGTGTTTAGGAACCAGGGAAGAGGGCTATATGTAGCCAAGTAGAGAGGTTTGAAAGAGATTGTAAGAAGTAAGAACTGAGAGAAGAACTAAGTCAAGCAAGGATTTTTGTAAGACATTCGAAAGACATGTTGCATTTCCCAAGTGAGGCTCACATGTATATTTATATGAGGTCGTCCATAACCCTGTGATTATATGAGCTAGTCCAATTATCATCCCCAAGACAGCTAGAAGTAGAGCTGTGGCTCAAATGGTAGAGCACCAACCTTGAGTAAAATAGCTCAGGGACAGCACCCAGGCGCTTAGTTCAAGCCTCGGGACCAGCACAAAAGAAGAAAGAGAAAAGAAGAAAGGAAGGGATGGGAAGAGAAGGAAAGGGAAGGAAAAGAAAGGAAAGGAATGAAGAAAGAAAGAAAGAAAAAGAAGGGAAGGGAAGAAGAAGAAAGTCAATCAGTAACTTGTTTAAATTCACAAGCTGGGAATTGGCAAAGTGCATCAGTAAAGGTAGCATACTGAGCAAATCTCATCTTTACATGTGTCCTCTCCTTGGAGCTCAGTCTTATTTGAGATAACTATTGGTCATCATACTATATTTGTACTTAAGATCAGTTCACCATCTTCCTTATTAATACTATTTTTCCTTCTTTTTTTTACATTAGTGATGTCAAGTATTATAAAAAAAAGTAAAAATCCCAAATCCATCCTTGACTCCTTCCTTGATTGCTGCCCCCCTAATTAGATCAGCAGCCAGTTATGACTGATTCTGCCTCGGAAACATCCTCGCTGGGCTTCCTATCTACTCAGGCTCTAATGCATTTCACCTGTGCTTCCAAGTGCTCTTCCCACTTCCTGTGTGGATCTCTGTAAGCAGCCTGGTGTTGCGTTCTGCACATTGTCAACATGTTGACTTTAAAATCAAATTAATCCCTTGTACAGTAATCTTTATGGATCTCCAATGCCACATGGGCCAAGTTCAAACTCACTGGCCAGCACAATTACAACCCCTTTCTACTATCTAACTTAAATCTACCATCCCCGTTTCAGTTCTGCTGTCCTGCTCTACTTTGTCTTGGAGTCTTGTATTAGATCAATGTGCTAGGTTAATGAATTAATTTATGGACAAAAATCTAAATAAGCAAATAAATAAAATCCAGAAGTAAAGTGTGGCTCAAGTGATAGAACACTATCCCTGAACAAAAAGCCAGGCAACAACATGAGTTCAAACCTCAGTACTAGCAAAAATTTATGAAATTAGATATTTTACCTTTCAATCTATATAGTCCATAATAACTCTTTTCTAATTATTACTATCTGCCCTATATGATAAGGTGATGGATAATAGTACTGGTCCTCAATTTAATTATATAAACAGGTATATGAAATTTAACTGTAGAAGAAAATTATTAAAACCATTTGTAATTCTTATTAAGTCTAAAATATAATGTACTAGGATACTTTGGCCATATTTCTCTTGTCCACCCTCTGTGGACCCTGCATCACAAACAGTGAAAATGCTCTTGCTAGTTCTGTATGTCTATCACATTATCACATTGTTTGTGTAATAAAAGTATTTTTTTCAGTCCACTCTAGCAGGATCTTCATGGTCATTCCATTAGAAATACTCAAAATGCCTTTGACATTCTCTATACACAGAGACTATAAGATGGCACAGTCCTAATCACTGGGTATAATAGTAAATATAATATTGTCATATCTGTCAGAAATCTGCTTGCATCCTCTCTGTGTGCCATTTAATTACCTTTCAGTTAATGGAGGAAAATGTTTTCAAGCAAAGGGAAATTTAGGATTTTCTTAATCACGTCTTTCTATTGCTCTAAAATGTCCAGTGGCTCCCTGTTGCCCATGGGGTAAAGTACAAGCTTCTGGCCCTGGATTCAAAACTCTTCTGCTATCTTCTGCAGTCTCATACTCTAGTCCATCCTCTGTTATAATGTAATATCCCTCTGATTTTTCCCATGTGTTTCTCTCTTAGATATCCCATCCTTTTCCAACTTCATATATTGCCTCAAGCACTCTCATCTGTGAGGAATGCTCTTCTTTTGTTTCAACTTCTAACTAGATCCTCCTTACTTTCCCAACCCCAGATCAAACCCCATCTTCCTAGAAAAGTGTCTTCTGCCTTTCCCAGCTGGAAATGACCTGTGCTTCTCTGAAATTCTGTTAGACCAGTGAGCATAGTATGAAACTTATAGAATATAATACATTGAGTGATGAAAAGCTCCTGTGTCATCAGTCTTTTACACCACTAAAGGAGGATCATTTGCTCTGATCATCAGTACCAGGTTGCATTACAAGATCCCTGTGGAGGTCCAGCCATCTCAAATGAGCTTTTTTCTAGGAAATGATTTTCTCTTCTACTCCTATTCAATCATTAAAGGCCATGGTGAAAACAGATCTTAAAAGTACAATATATAATTCATAATCCAAAACTTACATCTGCAAGAACAAATCTTAGAGGACTAGTAACTGGTAATTGAATGATGAGGTTAACAGGTAGTGATTAGGTAAGTGCTTCGGGAAAATACTTTAGGCATTGTCTCTCAAGCAACAACTTGGATTTAGTGGCATAAAGAGCATTGGAGGGCGTAGAAAAGTGGAAGGATGTGATTCTGATTGAGTTTACTTTTCCTAGTACCAACCATGAGATACTGAATCCCTGTTTCCTTCTTCTCTTTATACCCCATCTTTCAGTTAATTCTAGCTCTCTTCCAGCCTACTGCTTACAAGTTCTGTTCTTGATTATGAGTAACCTATTATACTTTCTTGTTCACCACACAACCTCATTGCATTTCCTTGATGAGCCTGTTTTCTTTTACAAATTACCTTCTATCTCAGTTCTTCCTGAAAACCTAATCTGATTAGGTAGGTCGTGAGGAAGGTCATCTGCATCCAAGATAAAATATTATCTATTCCTGGACTGCTTAAGATTTAAGAGTACAAAACACCTGAGTGTCCCTAATATGTAGATTGACATGTAAACCTTGAACCTAATTGTTTATTTTATATTTTTTCCTAAGAGCTCAGCATTCATTTAAAGGCATTGGAAAGCTCTTATCCAAAAATCTAATAAAAGAACTGAAAAGATAGGCTATGAAAAGCAGTTCATGAGAACCAAAGGAAGAATGAGAGAAGGAAGTAACTCATGAAATAATAAAAGTAAAAGAAAAGCAAAAATAGCCCAGAATTGTGTATGTGGTAAACATTCTTGAGGGTAGTTATGGCACATCGTGCACCGTGCTATGCACAATATTATGCAGTTTATTAAATAAAACTAAAAATAAATCATTATGAAAAAGTAACAGACACCGAAGAAAAAATGATAAAAAAAAACAACAAAAGCATTTATCCAGTGCAAGCCTGTGTGGTTCTGAACACCACCTAGAGAGCTTGTAATGATAAATGTTAAGTGATTAAGGTGGAGAAGCTTATTAAAGCAAAGAACCTTTTCCAAAATGTTTTCATGGGGGCAAATATCCATATATTCAGAAGAGGCCGTATTTTAACATGTTGTTTAGTAGAGAAGGGGAAATTTCTATTCACAAAAGATTTAAGACACAGTAAGAAATAAGAAAGACCTTAAAAAGTAACCATCAGATCCTCTCAACCTTTAAGCCCACTGTTATTTCCTCCCTACCCCTACCCCCAAAGAAACTTTCCAAAGGAAGTGGTGGAAGAAACCCCATTGCTTGAGACATTAAAAACCAGATGGTCCAAAGCCCCAGAAGATACTCACATGGGACCCATCCTTCACTGGGAGAAAGCTGAGAGCGCAGACTAATACAATGTATGGCTTGCATCTCTAGCCTAGCTACAATATAAAAATAAAGATTTACATTTTCTTGGATTTTCCCCCTCAATTTCTTAGCTCTCCTCTGTGCTCCCCCAGCATTTTGTGTGACTTCTATTAGAGCTGGCACCATGGGAGTTGCCTGTTTACTTGGCTGCTTTTTCTGCTAGCTCTATGTATTGTGAGCTTATCAGGGTTTCTACTGGCCCGAGGGAGTGCTGTGTACCCTGGCTTCTGGAAATTTTCCCTCTGCGTGATGAGTCTACATTTGCTTCTGCCAGAGCCTTAAGGGTTTCATAATTTTTATGTTAAATTTCTTGGCTTGAGAATACCATGCTTTCAGGATAGTATAAATTTAGGTCTTATATTGTATAAGCTTGGTGTTTTGCTTTCCCACAGAAGCCCCACCACAAAATACAGTACCTTTGAGAGTTCTGGAACTACAAAAGGTTCTTGTGGTTTCCCAAGGGGGTGGGTAGAAGCCTGTTCTTGCAGCTCTCTGCTTCTCATACGTGCATGAAACCTTGTCACCTGTATCTATGAAGATATTTTTCAAACTCTACTTATCTTGTAAATAGTATATCGCTTTGAGTAAGGAGAGAAAGACAGATTTCTCTTCAGCAATATATTAGCCCTGTAACTAGAGACTGAATATTTATCCATAGATAATCTATTATTGCCACAACATTGCAATAGAGGCTTAATGATAATTACTTGATTTGTTACCTTTAATTCATAATACTTAAACAGAACTTGTGAATGTGTACTGTGGTAAAAGGCTCCATGTTAGGTGTCTAAAATCTCTCCCAAGTACTGATAGGCTTTGTAATCTTAATTAATGCTAAACAAGAAGGCATTTTTATTGAATTTATAAAGAGGTCTTCAATGCCCACTGAAGTAAACAATCCTAAATTGATCACTTATAAGTGATTTTAAATTATGGCTCAGTACTACTGTGGGTAAAAATGGAATTTGTATGAATAAAGAATTACTGAAAACTTGTATCAAGATACTTTTACAGATCAAAATTTGACTTTGGTTTGATACACTAAGAATAATAGCATTTGAAATAATCTTAAATCAGGCCAATATAGTGACATTAGCTTATGTCTTAAAAATGGAGTTGGCATTGTAATGATTTCAATCCTAATTTAAATAACTTATTTTATTCCCTTTGCCAATCAATCATTTTCTCCCTCAGAAAATCAGGCCAGTTTTTGTATTTTCATTTTCAGAACTTACATGACATAAACCTTATGTGACAGAAGTTGTTTGTTATTAAGAGAGTGTCATCTCAAAGAAGCTTGTCATGTGGAAATAGGAAAGATCAAACAAAGTAATTTTATTTGTATCATGGCTTCTTTACTGTTGGCTACGTTTGTGACAGCCCATTTCCTATTAAATATTAACAGTGTTTTATTTATGCTTGAATGTACTACAGTAGGGTGGAGATTTACTCAGAATATTTCAGTTGGAAAGAAAGCTGTTTGTTAAATGATACACTTTAGAGCAAGCTATACTACTCAGGAGGCTGAGATCTAAAGATTTGAAGCAAGCTTGAGTAGGAAAGTCCTTAAGACTTTGATCGCCAATTAACCACCAAAATGCCAGAAGTGGTAGAGCCCCAATAGAGTTCAAATCCCATACTGGTACAAAAACCGTGATGAATGAATAAATAAATAATTTTTTTTGCCAGTCTTGGGCTTGGGCTCAGGACCTGAGCACTGTCCCTGGATTTTCTCAAGGCTAGGGCTTTACCACTTGAGCCACAGCACCACTTCTGGCTTTTTGCTATGTATGTGGTACTGAGGAATCGAACCCGGGTCTTCGTGCATGCTAGGCAAGCACTCTACCACTAGGCCAAACTCCCGGCCCCATAAATAAATATTTTAAAAGAAACATAAATGCTATTTATCTAGGAAAATTATGCTATTGCTTTGTGACAAAATTTGGTGTCAGATTTTTTTTCCTCTACCATTGAATTGTATAACATTATCATTTTAGGAATCCAAAATGGTACAATAGTTACAATTTTATTTGACAAATGCACAGGAAAATTTATTAGCAACATGTACAGACATTAGGTAGTCATAGATATTAATATAAGTAGTACAGTTTGGGGCAGTGAATCTGTTTGCTAGAAAAAGTTATTGGACTTTTGATATAGGAAATAAAATTACAGTGGTGTTTCACATTTTCAAGAAGTAATATGATGAAACCATTGATTTATTTTGAGTTATGGTGTAACAATTCTTGTTTATAAATTTTAATGTAATTTTGATGAGAGTTAATTTAAGTAAGCCTATCTGCATTTCTACATTGCATTTACTCATTTGATTTGTGAGTGTGTATGTGTGTGTGTGAATGAGTTGTTTCATTTGGATTTTTACTTTCCAATATATGAAAACACCCGGGAGATGGGCTCCTGCTGAATTTGTGGTCACTGTGTCATTAGTGTTGCGAGTGCACGTTGTCAGTTCTTTAAACATTGCTGGATCCGCTGTGGGTTGGCAAGAAGCATCTGGGAGCCAGACTTTTCCTGTGGACCCATGCCAAGTAGTGTATTGTATTTCCTCACTACACTGAACTATATTGAGATAATTTTTCTTCTCAAGTTTTTTAAATCAGAAATTGTTTTCCAAAGTAAAGATTCATATAATAAAATCATCTGCTAAGAAAAATGCTACCTGGATGCTGTAGCTACTTTTCTTTAGCCAATGTGGATATAAACAAATCCTACAAGAGACTACAGGTAGTTAAAATCATTTAAATAGAATGTTCATATTGTTATCTCATGTATTGTTTTTAAATCAAAGTTTTACTGTAAGCAAGGGCAGTAAAAATTAAATGCCTCTTCAGTACTATAGTTAAATGTGCTATGAACTTGACATGTTTGATTGTTTTAATTAGATGGAAATAAAACTGAATTGCAATTTATCATATAAGGTAAATTACTATATCGTAACATTTATATTCACTTGAAGTGCCAGAGAAAGTTCATTAAATGTCATGCTGAACTTAAAAAATCTGAACAATTGTGTTTTGGTGATGAGAAACAAGAATGCTTTGTCAAACTTGAAAAGAGATCAGGACTTAGTTTTTGAGCCTTGATGCAACCTAGATCCTAGTCCCTGAAATGGCAAGGATTTGTCTTCCCAGGATGGATGAGCTGCCTCTATTTCATTCCCTACAACACTGTGGGTGAGACCTTGAGAAAGTAAAATCTACTTTGTCTACTGTGTACATTAAAAATATAGAAATAGATACTTTGTTTATGTTGGCTTTGTTTTTGGATTCTGAGTAAGAGAATTTTCAAATGAGAGTTCGGCCTATCCCTTTAGGACTCTAAAAGTAAACAAAGTGTGTCTTTTAAACTCAGATTTTTATTCTTATGCATTTTGTAGATCATCAAATAGTGTTTGGCAGAAATAACACAATTAAATGAATTTTGTACACATAATCCCCTTTTCCAACCTACAGAGGTTCTACCTTGCTACTTTTGGCAGCTTTTTCTTCTTTATTTTATTATCTTTAAGTAGTTGTATGGAGAGTTTTAATTCAATTCAGCGTGTCAGTTTATGAGTACAATGTATCTTTATTATTTGTATTAAGTAGCTGTAGAAAGAGGTTTCAATTATACAAGTAAAATGATAAGCACAGTGCATCTTGATCAGAGTCACTTCTTCCATCATTCTTCCCTATCTCTTCCAACCTCACCTATCCCTCAGTTTTCCTTGTTTCATTTATATATATATATATATATATATATATATATATATATATATATATTAACTATCCTGAGTGCATTCTATCACCTTCCTCCCTTCATTCGTCTTCCCTTCTCCCTTCACCTCCCTCCCCCACCCAACACCTCAAGTTCCAGCTTCCTGGTATTTATTTTGTAGGACAGTTGTTGAAAGAGGTTACACCAGTGGAATGCTCCCCTTTTGGCAGGTCTTTCTATTGAAATATCCTAGTTCTAGATCTTTCTTTCCCCAAGCATTATAACATTTTAGCATAAATGTATCTTTGTCAGAATTGAAAATACTAAGAAACAGAATTCTGGAAGTGTGCACAGCTCCTCATAGGTACATGGACAGTCATGTTTTGAGAGCACTCTTTTCATATTACATAAAGTGCTTTAATTCTGCATTTTGTCATAGCTTACTGAAGTTGAATCTGATGAGGACCTACAGCTATCTCAGTCGAGATTAATCCATCTTTCCAGGCCTTTGGCCAGAATGGAAGCTCCTTTCAGCTCTACTTGCTTCAGGGCTTTGTCTTCCTCTGCTTTTTCATCTATTGAGTCTTTGAAAGGGAGCTGATGGGAGATGATTTTTCCATTTGCAAGCTGCCTTTCTGAAAGAAAAATGGACAGGGAAAATGCCATGCTTTTCACTTTCTATGGCCATTACAAACATGACTTTTCTGGTTTTCAGCAATGTACACTATTTTTCATAGGAGATTTTCCCCCTTGATTGTCAGAGTTAGCGAGGTTATTTAGTTATTGAGGAGTATTAAAAAATAAGTATATGTCACTATGACATCATGAGATTAACTTTCTTTTTTTTCCCACTGCATTTTTTTATTGTAATTAGTAAAAGGGTTACATGATATTTGCCAGATAGAAGGTGCATTAATTCACATACATTGATACCCTTTCACATGTCTTGGTACCCATTGAGATTAACTTTCTTATAAGTTGCATTTTATGGCAATAAGTTAATGTGCTGTCCAATGAATTAAAAACAAAAGAATGTATGCTATATATAGTGTCTTAAACCTACGGGGAAGAAACAGTGCTTCAAAAATTGGACTCTGGGGGTTGGGAGTTTGGCCTAGTGGTAAAGTGCTTGCCTAACATGCACGAAGACTAGGGTTCAATTTCCAAGTACCACATACAGAGAAAAAGCCAGAAATGGTGCTCAAGTGGTAGAGCTCTAACCTTGAGAAGAGCCTGAGAACAGTGGTGAGGCCCTGAGTTCAAGCCCCAGGACTGGGGGAAAAATTGGACTCTGGAAGCAGAGTACTTGGGTTCAAATTGAGGTAAATCCTTACAGCTGTGTTTTGCTAAGCTGATTGCTTATATGTTTCTATGCCTCTGTTTATTTATCTAGAAAATGGGAATGACAACATACATTCCTTATGGGCTTTGAGGTTTGAGTGAGATATTATGTACAAAGCAGTTACTAGTAGTTGGCACACAGTAAATCCTCAAATGATGTCTAATCACTGTTACTGGAAATCTGCTAAGCAAAAGGCATTATGGTGGCCATTTCACTTGCTTTTGTCTTCAGAGTCACTCTCTAGGATTGATTTTTTTTTTCTTTTTTTGCTAGTCCTGTGGCTTAAACTCAGGGCCTGGACACTGTCCTTGAGCTTTCTTACGTCCAGAATTCTACCACTTGAGCCACAGCACCACTTTCAGCTTTTTCTGTGTATGTGGTACCAAGTACTCAAACCCAGGGCTCTATGCATGCTAGGCATGCATATCTATCACTAGGCCACACTCCCCACGCCCTCTAGGATAGATTTTATATTTCTACTTTCCAGATGAGAAACTGAGGTTTAGAGAGTTTAATTTGTTCAAATTCATACACTAGAAGAAGAGAGTAATATGAACTTCTGGAACATGAATTATATATGTGTTCATACAACTTATTGTATCTTTTGAGAGAATATGGGGGATTCATTTCTGCTTTACTAATTCCTTTGTCATTAATTTAGCTTTAATAATATTTGGTGAAATATACCAGTATTTTGAGAGTTAACCAGGAAATGGCATATTAAGATATGATGTGCTAATTAGTTTACATTTAAATGATAGAACACTCAAATTTCTGAAACCTTTTCTAGGAAAATACTGCTTTCAATCATTGGTTCTCAAAATATTGTCTCTGCACCAGCAGCATGTTCTGAAAACTTAAAAATGTATATTCTTAGATTCAGCCCAAATCCAGTGATCAGAATTTTTGTAGATGGGCATAACACTTTGGGTTTTAAATAGAGCTTTGGGTGATTCTTAAGGCTACTAATGTTTGAGAGCCTCTTCTCTGGGTATAGATTTTGATATAGCTCATTTTATCTATTCCCACACTGGAAGCAACATAATATAGTGAAAGTATGTGATAATAATAGAACAATGTAAGTGGGATGTTATTTGATGATTGCTCTCTAAATGTAAAGTATTCAATATTGTGTGTTTGAGCCTCTCTATTATTTGCATTTGGGCCTTCCAAGCATTGTGACACTCTCTTCTCCATTAAGACAATTATTTATTCTGGTTTTTAGCATCTAGGAAGAACCTTCAACTACGAGGAATAGAGAGGGAAAGAAAGCAATGGGCAGTCATTAGCACTGCATCTTCTTTCTTCAGATGTGCTTTAAATATCCAAGTAACATACTGCAAAATGAGTGAGCCCAGAGGCCATTGGAAATAAGTAGGGAAGCTGCTGTTACATTCATATTTTATTGCAGACAAAATGGACCAAAGTTGTCAACTCAAAATCCATAAGTATTTCTAGCTAGTTTAAAAGGCAGATTTCAGAACTTCAGAAAAGAAATAGACACAAATGAGTGAAATAAAAGTCCAATAAGTTTTAAAATTTAATTTGTTTGTCTTGTCATTTGGGGGCTTGAACTCAAGGCCTAGGCACTGTCCTTGAATGCTAAAGGCTAGCATTCTACCACTTTGAGCCACAGCTCTACTTCTGGTTTGTGAAGAGTTAATTGGAGGTAAAAGTCTCTTGGGAATTTTCCTTCACCAGCTGGCTTCAAACCACAATCCTTAGATCTTAGCCTTCTGAGTAGCTAAGATTATATCTGTGAGCCACTGGCACCTGACCCCCCCCAAAATATTCTAAAATAACATTTGGATTTTAATTGAAAATGACCCCAGTGAGGAAAAGTGGGGAGACACTAAGATATATCAAGTGATAGAAGCTAGTCAATAAACACAACATGGACATAGCCAATATTTTAAAAAAGCAGAAGTCTAAATGATTATTGGTACAACAAAAATGTACAATAGATTGTTTTATTTTCAAAACTTATTGGAAGCAATACTTCAAAGAAAACCACTCTATTTCTATTTTTTCCTCCTTCTCTATTAGGATTCATCTAATAGGATCCTAGGATTGGCAGAGATTCAAGTAGAATACCTAGCTAGCCAAATCCATTGTTTTAATTCAGTAAGTATTCTTTAACCACTTTTGTTTCAGCCCCTGTGTTAGACTGTGGTAATATAAATAAGCCATTGGAGTTATCCCTAGGTGTAAAATAGATTGGTAGACAGCTGTTTGTGGTACTCTGTGAGCAGAAGGCCAATCAGTGGAGGCTTTCCCAATTCACAACACACTGGGGAGAGGGGCCTACAAGGGAGTAAGAAACATGGTGCACTGAGCTGTGAATACTAGTAGGACTTACATTTGAATTCTGGCCTAGATAAAACTACTTCACAAGAAAACTTGTAGGTGAAATTGCAAAATTACTGTTACTTGTTTTGGGGGACATATGTGAAAAAATTTTTTGTGAGAGAACCTTCATTTTATTTTATTGTTGGGGTAATGTTTAGAGGGGTTACAGTTACATTCGTCAGGTAGTGGATATATTACTTCTTGAACATCGATATTCCTTCTCATGTTTTTCTCCCACTTTCCTTCCCCCCCATTTCCTCCCAATCATCTTGTTTTTCCCCTTCCCTTCCCTATTTCAAACAAACAAATAAATGTATATAAAATTACCAGGTATGTAGTTCAACAATAAAACTTACAACTTTCCCAAAAGATGGATGTTTTCAGGGGCTGGGGTTGGGTTTCCTGAAACAGACTCTTAAGAGAGTTATATGCAACAGGTTTATTGGTGAGGATCTTAAGAGACCTCCTGGGATGAAAATGAGGAAGGCCAGGACCAAGCTAGGAACTATTCTGCACTGTTATTGATATAGAGACTGATAACTGACTCTACAGCTTTAGATCACAGGGTGCTACTTAGTTGATTTTATAGATGCCTTAGGACTTTATTTTCACTGTTACAGTGTTCAATATATTCATCTGTTATAGGAAGCCTTGAAATCGTGAATCAAATTGAACAAGATGAAATGTAATAAGATATATTGTTACTTGTTCCAAAAGTCTAGTTGCACAGCTTGGCTTGGTAGCAAATGGGGAAAACACAGAGGGATTTTGGTCAGTGGCTCAGTCTGAGTGTAATGTGAGTCAGTCGTGAGACTTTGTGCTTTTGGAATATAAAACAATTACCAGGCAGTGTTCTGGCTGGCAAGTTATTATTTTTTCATACGGTAGATGAACATAGTTTAGATGTTTACCAAAACTACACTTTGAAATACAAGACAGCTGCCCTATAACTTTTTGATCTCAGGATCCCTTTATAGTCTTAAAAATTATTGTAAACTCCCTAAGACTCATATATATGTTGCTTATCTGGTTTAGTATTTAGTATTTTAGAGATTAAAACTGAGAATTTTATTTTTTAGTACTAGGGATTGAATGTACAGCTTCCCATTTGCTAGGCTATCTCTGTAGTCTAAACTTGACAACTTTTTAGAAATTATTTTTAAATCATAATAAATAAACCCATTACATATATGTATATAAATTATTTTGGAAAGACATCTATATTCTCGAAACTGATGAGAGGAGGATGTACTTTTTGTTGTTGCTGTTGTTGGTCATAGGGTCTTGAACTCAGGCTGGACACTATTTTCTGCTCAAGGCTAGCATTCAACTACTTTGAGCCACAGTTCCACTTTTCTTTTTTTGTTGGTTAATTGCAGATAAGAGTCTCAGAGACTTTCTTGTCCAGGCTGACTTTGACCTACAATTCTCAGATCTCAGCCTCCTGAGTAGCTAGGATTATGGACATGAGCCACCAGTATCCAGCTAGGAGCATGTTCTTATTTCCTATTTTGCAACTGTCTTAAACGTCTGTCTGAATAGCTGTTTATTCTTTAAATATCTGCTTCTACATTTATACGTTGTAGTATGTTATTTTAGTTCAACTGTAGTTAATATATAAAGGAAAGCATTCTCATACAGATATGTGGTAGGAAAAGGGAGAAGTTTTAATAGTCCTTGCAGATGATTCTAGATAGTATTCTTTTCTACTGTTCCCAGACTTCAGTGTTGTAATTAAAGGTAGGTCCAAGGTAGAATCTGAAACCCTATCAGTAAATAATCTTTCAGTGGAACTTTTCTGCATGATTTTGTACCATTATGCACTGGTCAGTTGGGAAATATTGGTTCACTACACTATTCAGAACTTCTAGATAAATGTATTATAAAAATACATTTTATTAGTATTTCCTTTTTTCTCATCAAAAAAATCTTTAATTATTAGTGAACAATCATGCTCATAATTGCTTGAAGGCTCAAATGTTCCCAATGGCAATAGTACTGTCAATTCTTTTCATTGAAATGCCAACATCATTGTATTTTTTAAACAAATGTCTACTGAATTCCCAAGGCGTGAGTACTGTGGTTTGTCATTCATTCAAGAAAAAAAATAGTGTCTCATGATGAAAGTAGCTCATCTAGCTTACCTTACCCATTCTCTTGTACTTCTGCTGATATAGAAGAAGGTCTTTATAACCTTTCATCACAAAATATTAAAAAGATATGTCTTCAGAGTTGCTATTAGGTAAAAATTATTATTACTGTTATCATTACTTTGTCTGTGGCGGGACTTGAACTTGTTCCTGAGCTCTTCAAGCTAGTGCTTTACCACTTAAGCCACAGAGCCACTTCCAGTTTTCTGGTGGTTAATTGGAGATAAGAGTTTCATGGACTTTTGTGCCCGGGCTGGCTTGAACTGCTAGTGCTAGACAGTGAGAAATACAATGACAGTTTGATGCCAGTGTGTTGATTTATGCCGAGGTGTCAGGAGTTTTACCTATCATTGCTTCACAACATCAGTGTGAACACAGTGAAAAAGGCATATATTATCTCAGTATTATATGCAAAGCCTCTACCCCATGCCTTTTACCCACAGCCATTTGTAGTGGTCTTGGAAACCACTGTGGGGTGAGAGGAAGGATATGGAAGTCTGGAGGTCTCCTTGATGGCTGCTCTATGGGACTGTGGTCCTTCCTTCTTGGATTGTTAGAACTGTGGCTCAGGTGCACTGTTCCTGAGAAGGAAGGGTGCATTAAGCTAGGCAAGCACAGGAAGCAGAGCCTAACCAGTGGCAAATGACCTCTGCATCCATACACCTGCTTTTTTTCTGGAGGTTGTAGTAGGTGATTGAAAGTATTAACTAGCCACCTTACAATTAATTGTCTTAACAATAAGATAATTATCATTTAGCAATTTTTACTCATGAATTATTTTAAAATCTAAGTTGATTAAGCCTTATTTTCTAATAGTGAATTTCAAGTAGTAAATAACTACATATACATTTGGGAGAAATGTATGGGGGCCAGATGTGGTATCTCTCTTGTAATCACAGCTTCTTGAGTGGTAGATGGAAGAAGGTGGAGATTGGGACAATGGAGGTTTAAGGCCAGCTTGGACAAAAAGTTGACAAAACTCTATCTGAAAAATAAAGCAAAAAAGATCTGGGGACAGGGCTCAAGAGGGAGGCATCTGTCTAGCAAGTGAGGAGTTCAAACCCCGTACGCCAAAATAAAAACAAAATATATGGGGATAATTAAATGCATATGTATTAAAAAGAGGAGCCAAGAAGAACCAGTAACTAAAGGTAGTTTAAAAGGTAAGGCTACTAGTAGTATAGACAGAAGAGGGAGGGTCTAAATGTTTTTCTTATTGCTTATGTCCATTTTTTAAAATTTTTCCAGTAGTAAGTACTACTTATCAGAATACTACGAATCAGAATAATTTTCAAAAGTTAATTTCTTTTCCCTTCCTCCTTCCCACTCTCTCTTCATCCTGTTTTTTTGAGAAAAGGTCTCACTATGTAGCCCAGGCTAGCCTGGAACTCAACTGAGTAGCCTAGGCTGGAATTGAACTTACTGTCTTCTTGCCTCCACTTGTAGAGTGCTTAGTTTGCAGGCATTGCGCCACCTATATATATCATCTATATATCATATTTATATGATATATAGATGGATAGATAGATAGATAGATAGATAGATATGATGCCACTATGGCATCATATTGGCAAGGCACTAGAGCTTAAGCCTTTGTGACGTGTGCAAGCGAGCCAATTGATCCTAAGTCTAGGTGAACTTCTTTCAGATCTGTGTGTACAGAAACACTCACCATTACCATCTCCATTTAAATATATTTTCCTTATGAAATTAAATGAGAAAGAAAAGAAACTGGTTGTTCTGGAAAATAATTGTTTTCTATTCCACAGCTTTACTATGTGTTGCTGTTAAGACTGTTGAGTATATGAAAAGACATAGTTGAAGGAAAAGAGCTGGGAGAATAGAAAGGACCAGGACTGTTTTTGACATTCCAGTTAAAACTCTGTTTCTAGAACAGTGCTAAAATGACTGTTTCAGGTCAGTGCTTGCTAGTACAGTACCTGCCCACCTGTGGAAAAAGTATCTTTCAAGTCTACAAAGAGCTAATATTTAAAGTTTTAGAAAATGATCCATTTATAAGTTGTGTGTCTGTATATCTGTGTCTGTGTGTGTGTATGTATGGAAAGAGAGAGAGAGAGAGAGAGAGAGAGAGAGAGAGAGAGAGAGAGAGAGAGAGAGAGAGAGAGAGAGAGAGAGAGAGAGCGCCCAAGACCTCACTTATATTACTGAGCTATACTTACAACTTCTAAATGAAAGGGTTTAATAACCCAATAACTGTGTCTTAAAAGTAAAGCTTAGTAGCACTTGCTTACAGTTTAAATCCCAGTTCACAGATACTTTAATTGGACAATTTCCAAGCTGATTTTCATTGTTTGCATTCATAAAGTGATAAGGATATAATGCCTAAAACTGCTATGAGGATTTTGTATATATATTATATAGAGTATGCATCTATATTTATAAGAATATAAATATTCAAGCAGTAAATCTTAACTGTTCTTGAGAGAAATATATAATCACATAATCAAGTGAAACCTTGGTTAGTACATCGACTTTCTTTTTTCTTTTTTTGTATTGAAATCATGCTTTAAAAAATATTGTTAAGTTGAAGTATAGAGAAGTTACAGTTACACTTGTGAGGTAGTGAGCATATGACTTTTTGAGCGCTGTTACCCCTTTCCATATTTTTCTCCCCCCTTCCCTCCCTAAAGCCCCTTCCAAGTTGCAAAGTTCATTCCCAACATATTGTCCCATGAAGATGGTTGATACACTGGTTCACCCTTTGTCCTTTGTCACATCAAGTTGCTTTTCCCTTTTCCTTCCTTGATTTAAATAAACAAGTAGATGTATATATAGTAAACCAGGTACATAAGTTAGATATAACAACAACAGAGAATAAACCATAGGGGGGGAAACAGAAAAGAAAAAAAAAGGCAAATGAGTAAAGAAATAACTTCACATAGTATGTTGAAAACAGCAACCACAATGATAAATCTCTTGTTTCCATATCCTATAGTTCATTTTACTTAGGCTCATACTGTATGGCCAAATGTTTATGCTTGTTTTATTTAAAAAATATTATTTAGGTAATTGTAAAAGAAAGAGTTGCCATTTAACAAAGCAGTTTATAGATAACAGTATATCTTGATTAATGTCACCCCTTCAACATTCTCACCCATCCCCCTCCTACCCACCCTGTCCCTTACTCGTCTTAATTTTTTTGGATATATTTCAGATCTTGTCTGCATTTCCTCCTCCACTTCTCCTCTTCGTTTATCTACCCTTTTTACATCCCACCCCACCCCTTTTAGTAGCCCAATATTTGCTTCCTGGTGTTTTATTTTGCTGAACTTTGATTTTGCCTTTCTATGGCATTACACTATTTGAGATCTCCCTTGAATCTACATTGAAATGTATTTCAGTTAATACATTTGTATACACTTGCATACACCCATTGTATTTACTTAGGAGTTTGCAAGCTAAATCTAGTTTTCATTTATCAGGGAAAACATGGGTCTTTTGTCTTTCTGGGCCTGACCTTACTTCATGCAATTTTTTTCTACATATTTCCATTTCTTTACTAATAGTGCGATAACATTCTTTCTAATGGATGAGTAAAATTCCAACACACACACACACCCACACACACACACACACACACACATTTTCTTGATCCATTCATGCATTGAGAGGCATGTAGGCAGATTCCACACCTTGGCTATAGTGAACTGCCAAGGTATAGAATGAACACCATTATGTTAGTGGCTTGACTCGATCCTGGTTCATAATTTTTTGGGTAAATGCCCAGTAGTGGAATTGCTGGATCATAGGGTAGTTCTATGTTTAATTCTTTGAAGGATCTCTCTACTGCTTTCCAGAGTGGCTGAACAAGTTTACATTCCCACGAATGGTGTATTAGGATTCCCCTTTGGCTGCTTCTTTGCTAGCATGAACACAGGTTTTCATTCAGTACTTTATATCTTTTGGAAGACATTGTAATTCAGTCAAGCTATTTACTCAAGCTGTTTCATGAGAAAGGTGGTCCTTATGCGAGTCAGAGACTTTCATTTGTTGTGGCCCTGATTAAGTTCGATGCTTTGATGAGTACTAACCAACTCTTAAGCCTTTCTCAAGCAATGTCATTTGGTCAGATCATTTTTTTAGATTATCCTAAAAATAAGAACACTAATATGCAGAAAAGGCAATTTTATAAAAATTGCATAGCTACACAGATTTGTGATCTTTATTAGGTAATAATCCATCTGTTCTGGAAGTTGATCAATTTGTAAAATAAATTGGTTTTTAAAAACCCTTAACTGTTCTCACTGTAAGCATTTCCTTAAAATAATTGGGAAGGCTGTGTTATCTCTTCTTCCACCTTTTGGCAAACCAGAAAGAAGTCCAAGGCATAGTTTATACTTTGGGATTCGGTAGGATTTGCTAGCTCTTAGAAGTTTCTTATTTCACAGGGTTCAATGTCAAAAGCACCAGAACATTTCTAATACTCATTTAGTAGGCATATGAATATGTTTGATTATCTTCTGTGCTTAGTTCACTTCATTGTTATTTTAATATTGTCCAATCATACATAAACACACACACACACACACACACACACACACACACACACACACACACACACAGATCTCCTGATGATTCTTCTAACAATGTGTGACTGGAATAATAACTTCTTATGTTGAAGAGTTTTGTGCTGCAGCTGAGAGGCATGTAAATACAAGCTGCCTATTTGCAAGAAGCTTCCAGATTTGCAATATGATTGCTATGGAAACCACATAATGAAAACCTTATAACCATCTGTGTGGTTTGATGGATTTTACTGCATAGCTGAGCTGGTTTTGTTTACTGTTATTAAAATGTTGAGTGGAATATATTAACCTACAACTGTTGACTGTTTGAGTTATTAATTAGTATTGTATAGTGACATTGTACCCCAACACCAAAATAAAAGGTTTAATAGTAGACCCAAATAAAACACCATGTAAGTGTGTATATTTCTAATATGTTGGGAAGCAGATTGTTGCCTCGAATCTTGATTGCTTGTTTATTTGGATTTTTTGGATAGAAGGAGGTTTGTTAATAAATGAATATGTTAGAATTTATTTTCATGATTATTGTGCCTGATTCTAGTCAAGTTTTAGTCTGAGTATTTTCCCTCATAAGATTTAAAAATACACAGCAAATTCTATTGTCTTTTCCATGGAAGCTCTTTGTATTGCCAGCACAAGACAAGATAAAATGAGTTGTTTAAAAATCCAGCATTCCTTTGCTTCATAGGTGTTCTGCATTTGAGGTGAAATCTTTGCTGTTCAGCAGAGGTAATGTTTTCATTCCTTACAAACAGGGTTGAGGGCATGCAAAAACTAACATTGAATTTTGAAACAGCAGTTTTATTTTTTTGTTCATTGTTTTAAAAAAACAGCCCCCTGTGTAATTATTGTGAACACCTTGCTTTGTGGTCACTGTGAACATTTGGGGTTTGGGACAGGTAGGAAAGTAACAATTGTTCACATGTCCCTGGCATTTGTCAGGACAGTGTGCAGAATGTAATGCTCTTTCGTAAGAAATGTCTTATGATTTTTGAAATAAATTTAGTGAACCTAGTTTTTGTGGTCATTTTTTAAAAGACAGTTTTCAAGTAGTGACTGAATTTTCTAACCTACCCCTAAACACTGTTTGATTTTTCAGCTCTTTTTGTTAAATATAAATTCACCTTTTACATACATTTATATATATATATATATATATGTGTGTGTGTGTATGTGTAGGCAAATTCATTTCTGGTGATTTCCTGGTGGTTTTAAAGTCTGCTGCTTGAGGAAAAATTACATTATACACATATTCATGCTAATAATAAGATGTTTAAACAATTTTTTTGCAAATGCTTGCCCTAATATTACATGTTTTCTGTTGTAAAGAACCATGTTGTGGAGAGTGATACTACAAGTTAATATAAGTATATACCAGAAGAATGATTGACAGTAAGATTTATTACTCAGATTAACAGTTATGGAAGTGGTAAAGCTGAATAAAATCTGGTTGTTTTATTACATAATTTCTCACTTATAGACAAACTGTCAACCCTAGTAGTGTCTATTAAACTTGGTAAAAATATATATACTTGCTTTACTATTGTATGCAAATTTTAAATATGTACCATTTCTCCATGTTTGATTATGTAGGAAATGTTTGTGGACAGTTCAAAAAATGAAAAAAAAGTTCCTGTGGATGTTTTATGTGGTATCTTGGCATTTGTATTGATAGTTCAAAATATACTTCCAAGTAAAAATCTCATAATGTTAGAAAAATATATGAGTAAGAAAACTTGACGTGTGGATGCACAAGGCTTCTATGTAAAATGTCAGTGGTAGGTCTGAATTGGGGAAGAGAGGAGGCGGTTTAGATGAGCATTTCACTCTCTACAGTGTTGCCCATGGAGTCACATCACACATCCTTTGGATGCTTCCCAGTAATTCTAGTAAATGTTGACACCTAAGTAAAGATTTTTTTTTTCATCCACACTGGTGTTTTATTATAACTCAAAAAAAAAAAACAGAATGGGCAAGAATAAACAATCTCAAGCACCACACCACTAGTGATTAATTCACTAGTCATTTTGGGGTTACTCATCAAAATTCTAAAGACTCTTCTCTTTATTTACCCACCAAAGAATCAGAATTGGTGCAGTGGCTCAAGTGATAGAGCATTAACCTTGAGCAAAAATGCTTAAGAAGGTGCCTAGGCCCCGAGTTCAAGCTGCCAAGACTTGTACCAACACACAAAGGAACTGTGTGTCCTTCCATGTTCTCTGAATCCAAGTAAAGATTTTTAATGTCATTATTCTGGTAATTTAAGAATGTGATTCTTAAGGATGAGACATTGTAATAATACAGATCTCAGTTTACCTTGTAGATATTTAAACTTCAATAATACACAAATCAATTCCTTAAAATAAGTTCTTTCAGTTCATTTTTAGCTTTGCCAAGGAGTATAATTTTCCACTTAATTAGTATTAACTTTTGACTTTGGGTGGTAGTCTTTTGAACGCCAATAATGCTTATTATATGGATGTATTTACTGCTTTGGACTAAGGACAAGTGTTCTTATCTGTTTTTGAATCTATTCCTTACAACTGGAGTTATAATCAAATCAAATTGGAAATGCAGATAGAAAAGGTAGGAAAAGTAAGGAAACTGTTTTTCTTCACTTTTAAAAATTAATCTATAAAATGAAGATGGGCTGTAAGTTCCCCTTCTGTCTTTAAGGTTTATATGGAAACACTCACAGCAGTCCATTTATGCTACCAGTCCTGCGGTTTGGCATAAGAGATAACTCCTGTTAAAGAGAAATAGGCCACATTAGATTGCCAAGGTTAGTTTCAACAGTATATATAAAGCACCCGCTATTTCCAGCTGTTCCTTATTTGGAACTTTTATTGTTTGAATTACAAGACATTTGTGGTTAATCTAAATTCTGATTTTGATCAGTGACCATTTAAAATGTGCAGGAGATTCCCAAATGTACATCTGCCCTTCCTCCTTCTCTCCTCCCATGCCTTGCGCAGATGCCCTTGGACATGTGTTCTGGGTGGCCCCATCCGCACATTAAATCCTCTCTGCTGGAAAGACTACATGTGTTCCTCAAGCGGCATAGATTACTCTGGCTGTTTTCTTTTTAGTGACAATAAGCCCATTTCTCAGTGGAATAAACTCAAAACCTGAGCCACGCTTTGTTCTTCTTTTTCCTTCTTTCCTCTGCATCCACTTAGGCAGGCAGGCAGGCAGGCAGGCACAAAAGCTTATCATTATCAGTACTGGTTCCCTTACCTCACCAGACCATCTCCTTCCCGTTTCCTCTGCCCCTTCAGTTCAGGACTTCCTTCTGCTTTATCTAGGCTCTCTCCACCCCTCACCCTGGCTGTCTGAGACAATGGGATCCAATGAGCACTCCTGAAACAGCATCTCAAACCTGCTTTGTCTCTACCAAATCTAAGTCTGAAGGCCCTGACAAGTTGTCTGTCCATGGACCCTTACTGCTATATTGCTCCTTCCATTGAGTGCCACGTTATGTGTGTCAGTGCCTTCTTCATTTAAAGTTCAGGAATTTACTTGTATCTAGGGATAGCCTCCTATTTCTTCTTAAAATTCTCTTTATCAGTCTTTGTGGTATGCCCCAGTGGGAGCTTTCTCCCCGGTACTTCTTCAGTGCTTTGTACAATACTCGCCAGGCTTAGGCCCTTTTAGCTCATTTCCTAGAGCTCTTGTCTTCTGTCCCCTCTATACTATCATCTTCCTCTACACAGAAACTACCCTTTATCTTCTTGACAAATCTCTCTTAAAAGCAGATAGTACTCAATAAAAATTGATTGAGCTGATAGATTTCATAGTCATACTGATTACATTTACATATCTTGCATATAAGTTTCAGATGTTTCTTTAAGTTCCACTTTTTTTTTTTAAGATAGGAAGGTGTCTCGCTGTGTAGACCAGGCTGGCCTTGAACTCATGACCTTCCTTCTTTACGATCCCAAGTTCTGGAGTTATACTTACAGACGTATACAACCACCACCAGGCCCAGCATTAAAGATTCTTTGTGAATCCAGTTTTTTTTTCCCCTTTGATATGTCATTTGTTTGTATGCCCTGCCTTAACTATCTCTCAGTTCTCTATAAATCCTTAGGTCAGTAAAGGGATTATGTCATACATACTTTTTTTTAGTATAAAAGAATTAAATAGGGCCAGGAGCATGGACTAGTGGTAGAGTGCTCACTTAGCATGCACAAAGACCCAGGTTCTATTCCTCAGTACCACGTACATACAAAAAAGATGGAGGTTGTGCTGTGGCTCAAGTGGTAGAGCTCTAGCTTTGACAAACCCCAGTGATAGTGCTTAGGCCTTGAGTTCAAACCTCAGGACTGGCAAAAAAATAAAAATTAAAAAAAAGAATTAAACAGTTTAAGCTCCTAATTTAATTTTATCCTATTTCTTTCCATAACTTGGGGGACAACATGATGGAAGAATGAGAGGACTATATACTCTGAAAATTATTTCACCTTTTGAGTCTCAATTCATTCATCAATAGAATGAGGGTTTAATATTATCTATGAAACCTTGTTGTCTATAGTGTAGGACACTTAGTAGATGCTCACTATAATTTTTTTTTTGCCAGTCCTGGGGCTTGAACTCAGGGCCTGAACACTGTCCTTAGGCTTTCCTCAAGGCTAGTGCTCTACCATTGGAGCCATACCACCACTTCTGGCTTTTCTATATATGTGGTACTGAGGAATCGAACCTGAGTCTTCATGCGCACTAGGCATCACTCTATCACTAGGCCAAACTCCCAGCCCACTCACTATATTTTGATGGAGTTGCATATAATGGTGAGAATCTTTCTAGAATCTTGCTATGAAGAGTAAGTGAGAATACATATGAGAGCCATGTGATAGTCAGCTGTGAACTTTTCTGTTATCTTTCTTTCATATCACACATTTTCTCCTTGTATTGTTGTTTGGGGAACAATAATTGTGTCTGTGATATTCCTGCAACATAATGTGCAGTGTACTGTATAATATAATACTGGATGTTATTTTTGCTGCATTTAAGGGCTCTTCTGGATTTCAGCTTGCTCCAGATGAGTTTCTGTACATATTTAATGGAAGATCTACAATGCATTGGTATGGGTACTAAATTGTATCAAGCCAACTCACTAAGCTCTGGTAAAGTTGCTGTTTGGAAATAGCTAGTTTAATTATCCAGTGATAGATTATTGACAAAAGAATATAGATCCTAAGTAGTTTCACTATTTGAAAAATAAGATTTCTGTGCTATAAACCTTTAATTTGGCCTTTAAAATGTGGGGAGGTAATTCTGTTATCTTTAGGAGCCCTTTCAGTGTGCCATTGTTTATTTGCAGAAGAAGACGACAGTGCTTCGGTGAAAATGGAAAATCTAGAGAAGACAAGTCAGGATGGCATGCATCAGACCTCAGGTGACAATTATGTAGCTTCCTGTTGATGCTGGTTTGGGTTTTGTTTCAGCCACTTTCTTACTGGTCTAAAGATGTTTACCCAACTCCCAGAAGTTGGCTTGTTTGGTCTGGATATTTTAAGACTGATAAGCTGCTTAGTCCCATTTAGGATGCAAGAAAACCACTTGAGAAGGATTTATAAAGTAAGCCAATTTATACAAGGTATTCCTCCCTGAATTACTTTGTAATGACTCAATTAGCTTTCATTTCTGCACAAAGGAGATTTAGTTGCATAAATTAGCTTATCATCATTGAGGAAGTGTCACTGCTAAAGGACAGTTTATAGATACAACATGCAGTTGCTGTCAAACCTATAAGAATGTAATATAGACATCTGTGTATACTTTGTGCTTGAGCAGAACAGACTTCTGCCATTCAGAGACTAACAGGGGACAACAAGTTGCCCAGGGGACTGGCAATGTAGACATCTCTGAAAAGGTCAACTTGACACAGGCTCTGACAATCGACCCACAGCTCTGTCTTCTTTGATAAAAATCAGATAAACTTAAGACCGCTAATTGATCTGCAGCCTGTTTAAATGTTGGCCATGCATATCTTCATTGCATATGATTAACACAGAAAGCAAATGAATTGGGTAAGAAATGCCAGAGTCCAGTGACAGCAGCTTAAAAATTGGAAAAGGACATCGGTGGCCTAGCAGACTAGGAAGGATATTCCCCTTTATACATTTCCACTTGGCCCACAGCCCTGAGCCCTAATTATGACTGAGACTTAAAAACATAGCGGCACACAGTATGTACAAAATCACATGATTCGGATAACTTTGTTTGCCTGCTGTTATTTCTAAACAGCAAAAGATAAGCCATATCTGTAGTGTAGGCATGAGGTTAGTTTTGATAAACCAGCAATTATTTTACATGGAAAGAAGAGAAGGACCTACCTTCTTATCAGGACTTTACACCTCTTCGTAGCCACATGTCAGCCAGGGCAGAGTCTCCCCCTATGTTCCCTAAGTCCTGCTGGGGTCACCTTTCCCTTTCCAATGTGCCCATACATCACTCTTTCAAGCTGTCAGAGGTAGAGAGGACAAGCAGTGTGTTCAGGAAGTCACTGTCCAGAGGCCTTCCTACTGTGACATGTGGAGAGGAAACAGAGACCTGATTCCGGACCTGGACAGGAAAGCAGGAACAGGTTGCTGCGAAAGGTTTTCGTTTGCTTTTTTCAGAAAGGAAGTGAGAACAGAGTCATTAGATGTTAGCACTCCCATCCTGGAAAATACAGCTATAAAACACGGCAGCTTACTGTCTTACAGCCGTGGACCTGTAACTCTTTCATAACCTCCAAGACTATGTTGTATATCATGAAGCTTCTATCCAAAGTATATCATTTTCTTTTTTAAATTTCTATGTGGACACAGAAGGTGACACCTATAAACAGATACCCTATTAAGGAATTGTATTTTTCAAACACAACTGCTCTTTTTGAAATAACCATCTCTCAACCTTTTGCCTAGGAAGGTTAGAAAAAAGTCAGTTTTCCTCAAAGGAATGTAGTACGTAGATCAAGCTTTTCCTGCCACAGCTGTACAGCACTGCTATAATTCTTATCATCAGTGACATGAAATCCTTTTCAAGCAACAGTTTTAATGCCTTCTCATAGCAGCGACCTTTCTTGTCCCTAGGCTGTCAAAGACTAGAAGCCTGTGTGCTGCACAGGGCAAGGGTTGACAAGGGTATTACTAGCTTGCTGAGCATCACGTGGCATGAACTTCTAACCTTGCTCAAGAATGTTACATATTTTTCCCAATGATTTACTTAAAAAGAAATCCAGAATAATTTCATGTAAAATAAGCAAGCAAAAGCAAAACTAATCTTGTGTTTCTTATAAGTTTCATCATGTTTAAACTTGCATATATGTGTAGGTGTATATATATTTTTTAACTCTAACATATGCTCTGACACTCAGAGATTCTCCATTATACCATAAAAATAATTACTATCATATAACTCCCTGTCGTCATGTTTTCAAAATCCATTTTGGTACATTTGTAAAGCTGACTCTAGTGTTTACTTGTCAAACTTTGGAAACAATTTGATTAGTTGCTTCACTCTATTTTTGTATATTTAAAGCAGGGGCAAGTCTATTATTTAAATCCTTCACAGGAGTGGCTAATTTACATTTTCATTCTTGCCTTCTTTTTTTTATTTGTTTATTTATTTTTTGTGTGTGTGGGTCATGGGGCTTGAACTCTGCCTGGGCGCTGTCCTTGAGCTCTTCCGCTCAAGGACACCACCCTAACCATGAGCCAAGCCAAACCCCACTCCCCGTTTTCTAGAGGTTAACTAGAGATAAGAGTCCCAGGTCCTTTTGTGCCTGGGCTGGCTTTGAACCTTTATCCTCAGATCTCAGCCTCCTGAGTAGCTAGGATTATGGGTGTGAGCCACGTGCCTGGCTCTTGCCTTCTTCTTTTAAAATTTGTTAAACCATTTATATATCTCAAGACAAGAAATATAGGTAGTTTTTTCCAGTAATCTGAAAATATACTTCATTATATAGTAAGATGGAAAAATCGATCCTTGTGATAAAGATAACTAAACAAGTTATATTTCAGAATGTGTATTTACTCTGTGATGCTCCATCCGATAAAAGTATATACTTCATGTACATTATGTTTCATTATACTGGTCAACCTACCATCAACCTACTGTGCTTTCGCAGTTATATGTCTATGCTTAAAATGTGTTCATGTAGGTTTAGACACACTTAAATTTTAAAGTTGCTGGGCAGGGTGGCTCACGCCTGTAATCCTCGCTACTCAGGAGGCTGAGATCTGGGGATCAAGGTTCAAAGCCAGCCAGCCTGGGCACAAAAGGACCTGAGACTCTTATCTCCAATTAACCTCTAGAAAACTGGAAATGGGGCTTGGCTCAAAGGTAGGATGGTAGCCTTAAGCTCGAGCTCAGGGACAGTGCCCAGGCTGAGTTCAAGCCCCATGACCCCGCCTCCCCAAAATTAAATGATAGGAACATCCTACCTTCTAAGAATAAGATGATTCCTCATTTTCATGTCTAGATCTCATATCAACAATTTAAACATTGCTTTCCTAAGGAGTCTCAGGGCTAATAGACATGTACTGCTGGGTTTTCCTTTCCATACAACTACACTTGCATACCGAAATGGAATAGTAAATCATATGTACATGGAACTAGGTGACATTAACAAATAATCTTTTAACACAGTTCACATATGGGACACAGAAATGAGTTGGTCTTTAGGTAACATCATCATCAAGATTAGAGAAAGCACAGTTGAAAATGCATCTCTTTCCCAGGATTGCTGAATGGCTGGCTCCCTTGCCTCCACAGCAGTGAGGCTTAATGAAATGCTCATGATCCACAGCTAGGAAGAGCTGCATCTTGCACACGGTGGGGGTCTCTCTTCTCCTTGCCTGTGCCTGTAACTCCCATTAGTGTTAATGGGTGTTCCATCAAGTGCATCGAGGAGAAGAGGGACCCCAAAGTGATAAGGACTGTGTGTTAGAAATCACCATATACTTTTCTTTTCTTCTCTTTTTCCCCATTTCCTTTTGAAAACATATGAAATGAAAATTCAGGGAGAAAATTCTGCAAAGGGGAAGAATATCCTGGCCAGCTTGGGGACTCTTTGGAATGCCACAGCTATGCCAAAAACCTCTACTCTAGCTTTTAGCCTACATTTTGTTTCTTCTACCTTTCGGGCCCAATGTGCGGCATGGGGAGCACATGGATTCTTGACTGGGGAAACCAGCAATTTAGACCCTTACCTCCCAGCTGGGTACTGTGGGGGAGGGCCACGCATGCGAAATGATGTCATCCCCTCTTTGCTCTAATTCCTTGACTTTTAAACTGACACTGACAGACTGCATGGACCCAACATTTGACCCACTTAGCAATTGATTTAATCTGATTAGAATGTTTTAACTTCTTAATCTCTATTTGTCTAAATAAGTGGTTTTTTAAAAAGAAATCAGTCACTTTATTATTAAGTGATTTTTTTTTCAAAAAAAAAGAGGAAGAAAGAAAGAAAAGAAATTGACTGTTTTGAGCCATCTGGCCAGCTGGAGTGCCCTCTAGTGCCCATTTATAGAATTTATTTAATATATTCTGTCGGGGGAAGAGTTAATGAAGGGTGGCCACAAGCATTGTTAGCTCTTGGTTGGATTCCCAGCCTTGTATACATCCCTGCTGGTATCAGTGATGAGCGCTCAAGTGCTGGTGTGGAGAAGGCAATACTGGGTCTGTCTCTCTCAGCCTTCCTCCTCCCTTTCTTCGTCCTGCCTTCCTCCCTCCCTCCCATTGTCCCACTCCCTTTGAATCCTTAGACAACATATGCACATGCACACACACACGCATACACACACACACACACACACACACACACACACACACACAATGTAATAGGTAAGTTTTGCTAGGTTTTATACAATCTAGTTTATTTTCTTACAGGGATAATTGAAGCGTAGCATCTCTTTTGACTTTAAACATGTGTTCGAAGACATTAAGGAGAATTTTAAAATTTTTCTAATAAACATAACACTTGGTGTAAATAACAAACAATGACTATGAGCTCCCTGATGGCGTGCTAATGTGACTGGTTGAGTTGCAATCACCAAGACGCCTGCTGTTGGAAAACCATATAACAAAACTAAGATGACAACCCTGATCTAGCATGGGCCTCCAGTCATCTCCTTGGCATTCAAAGATGACATTCCAGTGATGAAAGTTGTCAGCATGGATGTCTTCTGCCTGGCTAGCAAATACATGGACACATCTTATTGATTTTACTTGCATTCTTTTTGCATTAACTCATCAGAACTCAATTATCATGAAATTAAAAACAGGAAATAGTTCTCAGTGAAACAAAAGCATCTAGTGTGTTTAACTCTGTGCTGTATTTCAGGAGACCCACATTGTATAAGTGACAAAGCATTTATTACCCAGTTTATTGTGGTATTACAGAGCGGAGAGCGCTAAATAATCAATCAGTTAATGGTCTGTATGGCAGTTTGAGCACATCACATCCATTGTGCTTACACTGGTAGAGGGATGAGCTGATAGCTGCCGTGCATGTTGCATGTTTATTCAGAGCCTAATGTCCTAAACTGAAGCTGACAAAAAATCTGGTGAAAAATGCCCCTATAGCATTGGCAATTTCAACATTGCTAAAGTAGTTGAGACTTCAAGAAGCTTTGAGTTCAGATGTTTTCCCAAGAAAAGAAGGGCAGTTATCTTTTAAATTATTTCCTACTTATGCTCTTCCTTTAACCAGCTTTAAGATTGTAGGATTTCATGGGGAAAATGGCTCCCTAGTTCTGGTTTTATATTTTTGTGTTAGTTCTGTTATTATTATTATGATTATTATTATTCATGGCATGTCTTCAGTTTTGTTAAGTGGTTTCTTCATTATGCGTTGGTCCCAACGCTTGGCTGTTGCTCATCAGGAAATGTGGCAGACTCTTCTTCACACCACATGGTGAACAGGTTTAGGTCTGTTATAGAAAATAAATGAGAAGAAACTTTCAGTGTTGTTTTTATGAGAATGTCCTGAAACTTCAGGTTTTAGATAAAAGACAGAGAAAATAAAAAGACCTTAAAAATCAGATCTTTTGCGGAATGATCTTTATTAGATAATAGTAGTAGGTTTCTTGCGTAAATACGTTAAAATGTTGGTGGACTTGGGATGGAATTTTTATAGGCTCTTTTACTGGCATGTTTCTGTTGGTGTAAGCTCTTACTCATACTTTCTCTTTCTTTTTCCTAGGAGATAAAAGCACTGATTATTCTAATTTCTACCAAGGTTTGTGGGATTGTACAGGAGCTCTTTCAGATGAGCTGTCTTTTAAGCGTGGTGATGTGATTTACATTCTCAGCAAGGTAAGACATACCCCCAAAAGACAACAGTAAAAGGGAAATTTGCAACCTGATCTTTATGCACTTGGATTTACGACACCAGGGAAAAATGCCATTTGGAATTCTTCTAAGTCCTTGTTAACAATTGGGAGTTCACAATAATTAATTATTTTGTCAAGTGGAATATAATCAAATTTTAAACACAATCAGATAACAGGATTCAACTTACAGTGTGTTTACCTATCACTTCAGTCCCTGGCTCACATCCACCCACTGCCTTCTCCAGAAACAATATACTTATGTGAAAGTTAACATTGTAAGGTATTAGGTTATTTATTATGTTTTTCTTTCCTCTTCCTTTTTATTCTTCTGTGTGCTTATTCTGATTTTGCCTGCCATTCACTACTGGAAACACTATGTTTATAGAACAAGTTTTCATCTTTATGTAAACACATTGGGTGTTCCGACAATTTAAAAGCAATGCCTTTCTATTCAGACAGGTTTAGGTAGTTCTTAAAAAGTTTAACACTGTATTTATAAATACAGTGCCAAAGTATATTGCTGTAAACTCATCTTTACCGCAGAACCTTGTTTCTGCTTTTTAAAATACTAAATAATCAGATCTAAATAGGTTATACTTGTAAGAATATGTATGAGCACTCTTAATTTTATATTTTAATGTCTCCAGTTACAATATGGCCATTAAAATTTCCCTCTACAAAAGATTATTTTACAATTAAAATTTAAGTAATTTACAGTATAAACATACAGTATATTTTATGTCTTAAATGTAAGTAGAGAAATGTTTAAAAAGTTGTAAGTTTATGATGTTTATTTTTTTAACTTTTAAGATATCTTTGAGCTGTTATGGGAGATAAAATGACTTGTTAAATAGGAAGGCAATTTGAGAATGTTAAATTTTAAAATTATAGAGTACTGCTACATGAAATCATGATACAATCAAAGAACATGAGTATTAACAAAGTTCATCTATTCTTGATTTTACACGTAAGAGAACTTAGATTTTAAAAAGTGTCAGATGCCTTAAGTAGTGCTTTTTCCTCTATTTTCTTTCCCTCCCTCTCTCCTCCATTCTTTCTTTTATTTGAAACCATCATAAAGCACTTACCAGGTGCCAAGATCCCTCCTAGGCATCAGGAAACCAAAGGGGCAAAGATAGACTCACAGATTTTGGGGGAAAGAGATAATCACTAATATACAAATACAGATAGCTAAGAGAACTGTCAGGTAAGGTTTCCCAAAGCTAAGATTCTCACTGCTCTCACTCTCAGGAGTATAATTTCCCAAATTATAGAAGTTATACGTAGTCACATTCGAACAACAACTTTTCCTGCTTCCTTTTTTCTTTTCTTTTTTTTTCTTTCTTTTTTTGTAATATAATTTGTACTGCTGGCAATTGAACTCAGGATGTTTAGCATGCAAAGCAGCTGCTCTGCCACTGAGCTGTAACCCCTATTCTTTTTAAATTTTGATTCAAGACTTCCTTAAACTGACCTCAAGTTTGTCATCCTCCAGCCTCAGCCTCCCCAATACCTGGGATTCTAGGCACGTACCAATAATTCTTGATAATGCCTGTTAGTGAGTATCTAATTTCCCTGAGTTAAGGAAACTGCTTTTAATAACTACTTAATGTAGAAATAATCTAGAAATAAAACTGATTAGCTTCAGTTTCTTTGGAATAATTTGTGAACTTGCTTACATTTCATGTTCTTTAATATAGCTTTAAAAAAGTATGATTAGCTTCTACCTAGAATTTCAGATCATAGGAGTTAAGTGGCATCTATCCATTATAGTCCTTTTGTAAAGATGAAACTTACAAAGCCCATATTGACTCTGTCCTTAAAAACCTTATTTTTGAATCAGTTATTTTTACAGTTGAGAGCTCTGGTAGAGCACCCACCTTCAGATAAGCAAAGTTCCCATAGGCTTGTCTTATCCCCACAACAGCCTCAGAAAACCACTTTCTGTCAACAGGAAGTTCAAAGTTTAATTGTAGGATATATACTATATTTCTACAATATTGGAGTTGTAATTCATGTTCTTCCAAATCTGTTTTGTGGAGAGTGTCATTTTGTGAAGCCTGATCAAGAATTAATGTGAGAGGTAGTCTAGTTCATAAGAAATACTTCCACCTAAAAATTTTAAATGATATGGCTTGGGAAAAAGACAACTGATAACTATCGGCCTTCACAAGGCTTGAAGTTCCATCACCGTCGTCATTTCATTAGGGTGCTTTGAAAGATGACTATGTTACCTGGGACTCATTTGGGGTTTTGGAAGAAGAGCCAAGAAAGAAGCCGAGGACTTTCTAGCATTAACTGGGTGAGACTTGGTGAGAGTAAAAGGAATGGGCACTTCACTCCTCTCCCTGTTGAATTTAAACTTTTTCCAGCCCTGGATGGTATATTGGCAGTTGATAATCTGCCTGCTTTGGAGTTGAACATATTTCCCCATCTTGCTTTGGGCAAGTTCAGATAGGAATCTGGAGAATCTCTAATAACTTTTTATTGGTGTGGCCTTCCAGTTTTAACAAAACTTAAGCAAACAGACCATAAGTTAATATCATAAATTTACTTAATATGTGATGACTGTAGTTTTGAATGTTTGGTAACATAAATTAAGAACTCAAGGCTTGCAGTAGCAGAGCGCTATAAATTGCTCCAAAGGACTTGTTTCAAGATCAAGATAGGGCCAGTGTTATGTACTTTTAAAACTGCAGCCGGCATAGAAATAGCTTGTGTTAAAGGCCTCGCAGTTTGTTTAATCTTTCTTAGATATATTTAGATTTCTTGGTGATGGGATGAAATTTTACTTTTTTAATTTATTTCTTTACACCATCTAGTGGCTTACAATGAGTGGTGCAGGTAATTGCTGATAATGTGTGCAATCAAAATGGTGTCATTAATTCAACTTTAAATCTTGCTATGGGTTATTACATTTCCATCTCATGTCAATAAAGTATTAGCATTGATCATGAAAAATTTTGTTCATGACTTTGAATTAAGTATAGAAATTATGTATATAAGAATATGTCTTAAAGAATTTGCCATAATATTTGTGGAGACATATAAAATGTGTGCTTTGTAAAGAGACTAATGCCATGACTTTTCCAATAAATAAAATCATTTAAAAGATTTTTAAATAAGTTCAACTTGCGTAGTAATTAAATGATTTTTAATTTGAAATATTAAATTATCACTGATTTATTTGATTACTTTCTACAAGTCTGTTCTGAACATATTTTGAAAAGCAACACAACATAGGTTCAGAAAAGACGTAGTCTCTCAATATAAATAAACATTGAGACAAATCAAGAAATAAAATATCATGCATTATAATGAAGAGACTTTTATTTTTGTAAATGTAATGGTAGAAAAATAGTTAAATAGTTTGGAGATTAGACTGTCTTCATTAAAAATCACTATGAGTTATAGCTCAATGGTAGAAGGGTTGCCTATACAAGGCCTTGAGTTCATTCCCTTGTATCACTAAATAGCGAGATAAATAAAAAATGCAAATCACTGTGGAAATAGTTTTATTTTAATATTCTGTCTTCTGCTGCTTTGTGAGGAATCTGCTGGGCTTTGAGCTGTGCTGGGTGAGGTTCTGGATGATTTATTTATTTTAAGCCTCTTTGGAGAGTTTTACAAATCTTAGCCTCCTTTTTTTTTTTGCCAATGAAAATCATATGTTGCAATAAAGAAAGAAGAGCCAGCAGACATCCAGCCCTACCCCCTTCCTTTTTTTTTCTTAGCATTTTCCAATTAACAGCTGTCATGTGATCCCCCCCCCTCAGCTAGCTCCTCCTTCAAAGTGTCTGGCATTTTCTTAGTTTTAACCTTTGAACCTCACTAATAATAAATCTAAGTACTGCTTGCCTAAAAGGCCAGCCAGAAACTTTTTGCTTTACAGTTCTTTTCATGTAGGGTTGCTGATGTTTTTTATGTGTTAAAATAAACACTTCAGTAGTTCAGTGCAGGTTTAGAAATCGTCTTTTCTTCTTTTAAATCCTTTTTTCTTTCATCCACTTTTAGGCAGGAGTGCAGGAGTGGATGAAAGCAGAATTGGTGATTTTGATGACAGCTGCATTGTTAGTGAATTCAGGACTTGGTTTCAGATTCACTTGGTGAGGAGAAAAGTTAATCCCGAGGTAGAAAAATCCTTGACATTTAAAAATATTTTTTTCAGAAATTAGGTTAATTAAAAATCATGCTAAATTGTCTTTTCAACATCTCCCAAACCACAAACATAAAATATTATCTTTCTAGAAACATGTTTGTGAAGTTTTGTCATTTCAGTAATAAGATCTAGATCATATAGCAGCAGGCAGTGTCTGTGGCCCACATTCCTCTTGGGTTATATTATTCTGTCTTGCTGTTTGGGATTTACGTCTTCTGCTAATTTATCTTTCAATCTGTACTTGTTGGTAAATCGCTAACCACATTCTTATCCTTACTTTCAAAGCTGTAAATTAGAGACAATGCAGATAGGCTGTATTTCAGCACAAAGAGACTTGCTGTTTTGTCTAATAGTGAAAGAAAAACCATGGAATTCTGAAATATTTTATCTGATCTGGGGCATACATGACTTTAGCTTGGCAAACTTTTGAGAAATATTTTATGAAGACAAAAACAGGAAACGCAGGTTAAGACAGTGGTCACTAATATACAATAGAAGACATTTCTGAGTCCTCAAAACCTTACCCTCACCTCTATTGGCTGAAACTGCAAACAATACTTCCTTTATTCTATTTTAGTGCTGGTGCTAGGGCTTGCCCTCAGGACTTGGGCACTATCCCTTAGCTTTTCTAATCCAGAATGGGGTTCTACCACTTCACAGTTCCACTTCCACCTTCTTTGGTAATTAATCAGACTTAACTGTTTCATGGACTTTTCAACCTAGGTTAGCTTTAAGTGGTGATCCTCAGAAATCAGACTTGCTAGGATTATAGGCAGCTTGCTAATACTTCCTTTTATATCTGGAGGGCTTTTCTAGTGATAGGTGGATTGTTAATCATTTGCTTCTCATTATAAGAATATGAAGAATCACTCACTATGGTTTGTCTTCAGGGTTTGTTTTTGTTTTGTTTTGTTTTGTTTTTTGCTTTTGTTTTTCGTTTTTGCTTCAAATTATGGGAAGAAATAAACCCCAAACTTGCTGAGCTCTACCAGCAGAGGAAAAGGCAAGGTTTCTTTCTGGCTATCTTAGTTCTTCATTGTGAGATATGACCTACGGTGCCACAAATAGCATGGCCAACTGGTGGCAAATAAGTAGGACATCTCAATATGGGACATACACAGAGTGTTACTGTACTTTGGAGAGCCTTTTGAGGAGTATCTATTCTTGTGTTTGCCTTTGTTTCGACCTGACAGCATGTAGTTTCCTACGTGGTCACTGTGGATGTTGGGGCCTTCAGTACAGTAGAAGCACTAAGTAGGTGACCTCCTACTTAGCAGTGAAAAGCAACCATGGACACAGCACCAACCAGGACACAGTCTAGTTCCCCTCACAGGCCTCTTCTTGGCTGTTTACAAACAGCATAGTCAAGTACTACCCTGTTTCCTTTTACATGAAATAGAGGAACCTTCCAGAAGGAGGCGACAGGAAGGAGAAAGGGGAAGAGGCCAGTAAGGCAGGCAGCTGGTCCAGCCACTGCAGTGTCATGAGAGGTAGAAGATGAACCAGAACACAGTGTCTAAAATTGAATGAGCCCTCAAAAACTCAGGAATTCCTTCCATTAACATGTCACACTTTCCTTTTATTTTTCCACATTGTTGCCTTCCTGCTAGGTATGGCAGGCAAGTTATTAAACATGACTGAGTGGAGATAAATAGACCACTGATTGAGTCTTAGAGTAAATGTTTAACAAATTACTGACAAGTGATGTGTGTTTATTATTGACTGTTTAGCTGTGAAGAAGCAACTCGAAAAATTTTAAGAAAATAATTATTTCCCTAATAGTTGTTTTTGGAAAATCAGATTACTTTTTGAAGAGCAGATAGAAACCTGCTCATGATAGATTGTCTGACAGATATTGCATCCCATAGTGCTCTAGTGTTACATCAGTTTACTGTATCAATTAGTGGACAAGGAGAGGGGAGAAGGGAAATATATTTAGTGAGTACTTGCAGTGTCCAGTTCTGGGCATTTAATGTTTTCTTTATTCATCTAGGTCATATAGTAACCCCATGAAATATAAAAGTGTTTAGCATTTATGGACTAGAAAACTGATCTTCAGTAAGATTATTACAGAAATTGCAAGCACCTTCTCCAGGAATCAACATAGATTCAAAACTTTCCTCTTCTTTAGGCCTTGCTCCACCTATCTGGGCCATGATTAGAATTTCAACTTTTTATTTTTTTTCTGTATCAAGTTAACTCTAATGATCACATCCTAATTCTAAACAATGTAGATGGTCAAAATTATTCCGTTTTCTTATCCACAGATATTTAGTAAATAATTCTGCAGAACATTATTTCAGATCAAGATCAATCCTAAGAAGCTACAAATTAAACTAGCTTTCTTTCAGTGATTTTTCACAGCTGAGTTGTAGAGACAACCAACTCATGAAATATAAAATAATAATAGAGTATGAACTACAAAATGTTTTTCGGTTGGAAATGCCCAGAAGAGAATATCACTAATTTTTCCTACCATTGTTATTTGTAAGGAAATACAATTTAAATTGGAGCTTTACAGATGAGTAAACATTTGATGCTTACATCAAATGCAAGGAATAGAGTGAGAGGGTAGACCCATAGACAATGTATCACTCTAGCTGCCTTTTCTTTTCCTCTTTCCCTTTCCCCTCCCTTGAGAATGGAAACAGCTAAAGAAAGGCTATAGAAACCAAATCAGACTGTCCTTTCCAGCCAGATTTTCCTGCTATTTCTTTTTTTTTTTTTTTTGCCAGTCCTGGGCTTGAGCTCAGGGTCTGAGCACTGTCCTTGGACTTTCTCAAGGCTAGAGCTCTACCCCTTGAGCCTCAGCACCACTTCTGGCTTTTTTCTATGTATGTGGTACCAAGGAATCGAACCTGGGTCTTCATGCGTGCTAGGCAAGCACTTTAACCACTAGGCCAAACTCCCGGCCCCTCCTGCTATTTCTTATACATGTCTTCTTCTGGACCTTTAATGTTAACCACGCACTTTCTCATTGTTCTTCTTTGAGCAAAGCACATTCTTTGATGCACCAGGCCTTTATACATGTGCTGCATTACTCTCTTCACTCTGCTGTCAGAGTTTCAGCCCACCTGTTGTTTTTTCTAGGTATAAAAAGCCTGTAAGATCTCATTGAAGCAAGAATTACTGGCTTCTCTGTTTACTCATTTCTTCTTTCAGAAAATACTTTCAGTATTAGGATTCATTCTCTGTGTCTGACTCTTTTTTTCTCCTCTCAACTTATTTCTATAGTAATACCTCACATTATGAAAAGTGTTTAATGTGCATTTACCAAAATATAGTCAAAATAAGGCATAATCGTAACATCTTAAAAGAATGACAGAATCACAAGAGTCAGGGAATTTTAGTACTGTCTCTTTATATATACTGTTTAAAGCCTAAAAGGCATCAGGGTCTCTGCAGCTGAACTTTCACCTTAGCTCTGAGCTTCTTGACAGCCAAACAATAAATTTTAGAGAGAGAGCTAATTGTGTGTGTGTGTCTACACACATGTATACATCAGCTTACCTGGGCCTGGACGCTCTCTCTGATCTTTTATGCTCAAGGTTAGCACTCTACCACTTGAGCCACAGCTCCCTTTCCAGCATGGACTTTCTTGTCTAAGCTGTGATCCTCTTAGCTCAGCCTCATGAGTAGCTAGGATGACAGCCATGAGCCAGCAAAGCCTGGCAACTAATGATTCTTTTTATTCATAAAGGAGAGATCTGAGCATTCCCCATCACTGGCTAGTTTAATATATATATATATGCATATTCATAGATGAATTTCTGCAATCTGTACTGTTTCTCTAGCCACAGCTTTTCTTTTCTAACAGACGTACAAGAGAACCTCAAAAACTACAGTAAATGTAACAAAAGATTTTGTAAAGGTAATCTGGTGATTGTCCAACCCTATGATAATTAGTCTTATTGATGTATTTAAGTATGTGACTAGGTTGTGATAGAGTCTCAATGAAGAATAGAAATATTTTTAAAAACCATCTATAAGGAGCCAGGGGATTACCCAAGGTTGACTGCCTTGTTCACAACACAGCTGGGATGAGGCTGTGAGGCTGCTGCCAAGATAATTTTAGGAACAGTGAGAAGCAGCTGAAACCCAGCAGATGTTCTACTGAAAGTGCTGCAGTGTTTGTCCTCACAGGGGTCTGCCTGAACCTGTTCAGTGTTTACAGAGTTCAACTGAATTAGTTTCTTCTGAGAATGAAGCTACTAGGTCTCAGTTTCAAAAGAGAGAGTAATCTTCTTTCTACACATAGGATTGCAGTTCTGGGACGTTCCTTTAAATTGTATCGGAGAACATGTGGCCAGAAGCCTGCCATTGTAGAAATCACACACTGTACAACTAAGCTTACAAATACAATATGCTTCACAGCCAATTTTCAGTTCTTAATTCTTCAAATAGATCTAATATATACAAAGGAAAATATATTTCTGTGGGAAGTGATATCTTCTGAAGAAATTAGGCAACTGGTATACTATCTAATACTGAAAATGTCATCTTCTTCATCTTTTCCTGCTTACTCTATTTCTGTTTTTGGTGGGTCATGAGGCTTGAACTCAGCCTAGGCACTGTCCCTGAGCTCTTCTGCTCAAGGCTTCTGCCCTACCCCTGGGCCTGGGCATTGTCCATGAGCTCAAGGCCCTACCTTTCAGCCAAGCCCCACTTCCAATTTTCTAAATGCTAACTGGAGATAAGAATCTCAGGTCCTTTTGTGCCAAGGCTGCCTTTGAACTTTGATCCTCAGATCTCAGCCTCCTGAGTAGCTAGGATTACAAGCATGAGCCACCCTGCCTGGCTCCCTGCTTACTCTTAAAACACCTTTTACACATCTTGCGCCATGGGCATTGCAAACTAAGAGAGCCTTTCTCTGATCTTACTGAGTTTACATTTTATCTTAAAGGAATAAAACTTGTGTACTTAAAACCCATGGAAGAATAAAGGCTCCGCTTGAAATGAAATGTTAGTATGAGAAGAAAAGCTTATGACAGCCAGGTGACTTGAATTGGGTCATAGACATTGGAGAGGATTAGACTGAGAGAGGAAGACATCCCACAGGGGGACAGCACGTACTGGGGCAGGTGAAGGTGTAGAAGGACGGGTAGACTGTGTGGAGTATGAAGTAACAGAACAATGTTGCTAACAGATGGGGATAAGCCAAGCAGAGAGTTTGTACTCAGTGCGGTGAGCAGCTACCTGGAATTCCTGAGCAGAGGGATTATGCCACTGAAGAGTTTCTGAGAAAGTTGTAGAGGCAGAGGTGACAGTTGTCACCTGGGGCAAGGTGATGAAGGCCTGAACTGCAGTGGTAGCATTTGGAATAGGGTGCAGTTGGTGAACCCACAAACCGAAGGTGAAATGCTTTGAGTCCCATGGGCCATCCTCCTCTGAGCAAGACTTGTTCTTTTCTCGCCTAGCATTATCAACGGATCATTAGTCTGAATATGTGGTTTTTGCTGTGTGGTATTATAACTGCTGACTGTGTAGGAAATTGAGTGAGATATGTCTTGACCCTAAGATATAAACTAAATTTTTTTCTGAAAATTTAACTCTTGTTATAGGCTTTCTTTTCTGGGTATCTCTTACATTGAAAATGAAATACACGGTACAGAGAGAAAAATAGGGAGTTCTTGAATTATAATACGGTTATACCTCTATAGTAAATACTAAGGCCATGAAGTAAATTCCTGTAAACATTTAGGAAACTTGGTGTCTTCAGGCAGCTTCTGAATTCATGGAGGACTTTATTTTACTCTTAAACTAAGAATCAAGCAGTTAGTAGATAGATGATAACAGTAAACCATTGAGGAGGTCAAGTTTCTGTTGGCCAAGCTTACAGGACTCTTTTTGACATGATAAGAAATGACATGATTCTTAAAGTTTCTAAATACAAATTTTAAAAAAGATAGCGGTGAAGAAAGTATTTAGCTATTTACTGCCCTGTCTAGTTTTTATACTACTAAATTATTCATGATAATCACAGTGAGTTCTTGGAAAATAATGATTGAATCCAGTGATTCTTAAACTTACTGCATTTTATACATACACACACATGTGTGTATGGGTGCATGAGCACGTACATGTGTGCTGGTCCTGGGGCTTAATATGGCCTGAGCGTTGTACCTGTGCTGCTTTGCTCAAAGCTAGTGCTCTATCGTTTGAGCCACAGCTCTACTTCCAGCCTTGGGGGGATTAATTGGAGATAATTATATTTTACTTTCTGGGCTGGCATTGAATCTCAATCCTCAGATCTTAGCCTCCTGAGCCGCAAGAATTGCCAAGTGAGCTACTGGCATCTGGCAGTTTCATATTTTATGAATAAAATTCACTTCTCAAAAGGCTAATACATTTTTTCAGCATAGATACAATGTTCAGGAAAATGGCACATAGACTTACTAGTAGCAAGATTTGAACTCAGGACCTTATTATAAGCATATGGTCTCATGAAGTTTTCTGCCCTGGCTGACATCTAACCACAGTCCTCTGGATCTCAGCCCCTTGAGATCGAGACCACATTACAGATGTGAGCCACTAGTTCCCTGCATGGGACAGATAGACTTTTAACATTTCAAACACCTGTTGTTTTCAAACCTGTGGGTAACTAACTTGGAAAAGAGCTGGACCAGAAAAAAAGCCTAGCAGTGTTTCAGGTTTCTGTTAATACTGTATTCTTTTAATATATGTTTTGAAGAAAGTGGATTGATACACTTGACCAAGGAGAACCTTGTGCTGAAAAGAAACGAGTGATGTTGGGCCTTACTTAAGTATAAGACAATATGGAGCAGAGAGAAAAGGTTGAGTTAATGAGTAAACACATACATATATTTGCCATTGTGTTGGAGAAAGTTTTTTATACTTTATCAAATCTAGTCTTTTCTCCTACAATATTACACGACTACTTTAATTTATTGCTCAATAAATATTAAATGGGTCCCCAATTTTAACTGTCAAGTAAAACAACTAAAATGATTTTAATGGCACATATATTGAAAGCATTCAGTACCACCTTACTATTTATTTTTTCAGCTTATTGGGCAAATTTGGCTCTTTGCATCTTTGACTGCCACATTACATTTTGCCTGAAGTCATCCATTTTGCAGATATTGAATTCCTTTTGAGGGCTATTTTTATACAATAAGCATCACTATACCTCTGGATCTTGATAGCATTACTGCAGGAGGAGAAAGCAGCTTTGTGTTAGTAATTACCCGACATTGTCAGAAGCTGACTGCAGGCCTCTTTCTAGTGATAACAGAATAACCGCATAATGTAGCTTTATAGCACATGATTAATAGAAAATAATTACACATCCTACAAAGGGATGCAATATTTCTTATAAATTGACTAGAATGGTTTCCTGTAGATTAAAGGACTCTTCATTATTTTATCAGTCCTCCTGAAGTACAGTCACTTGCCTGTGTTAGCATTTCAGTTGATGTTAAGAGCCGAATAGGATGAAGGATACCAGATGGCAGACCTTCTTGTACCTGAGATCTCGGGGGGCTGTAAAGATGACACGATTTGCTTCCTAGCCTGCCAAGATTTAGATTGCAGCCAGGTATGGCCTTCCCTCCCCTCCCCTGCCCTCCCCTCCCCTCTCTTCTCCCCCCTCGCCTCTCCCCTCTCCTTCTCCTCTCCCCTCCCCTCCCTTACCCTCCTCTCTTCTCCCTTTTCCCTTCTCTCATCTCTCTTTTCTGCTCTTTCCTTTTTCACTGTTTTAATTAACAAGAAAAGGCTTGAGAATTTTGCTTAAATGATCCACCTGAAACTTTATAGCACAATACCATATCAGTATATGGACCATGTTATTTTCTACTGCAAGTAATATATCACTCATAATCACATTTGTTAGAGGGCAGCAAAGAGGAAAGGCAGAGACAGGCCAACTTTCTTCCTCAGAAGGAAGTTGTATATGCGATTGAATCTTGCAGCTGAAGTTTAGAATACGGTACTGCAAAAAGCATTCTCGTTCCAATTTATAGGCCGCAAATGGTTTAACTGGGATTCATGTTGCGCAGGAGGCTCATCCAGAGGACGGTAATGATGAAAGCCAAAGCTCCTGTGTTTGCAGTCTCATCGACATACTCGATTGGCTGCTGTGAAATTCATAAATTTGCTCCTAGATTTTTATCTCACTATTTTTTAAATCTTATCTCTCAATTCCATACAGGAGTATTAGATGGGCGTGTGTGTGTGTGTGTGTGTGTGTGTGTGTGTGTGTGTGTGTGTAAAGCAATAAATACCCTGGTTTTGATTTGTACCCTTGTTTTCTGATTTAAATCAGATGTGTATGTCATAGATTTTTTTCAATTATTTTAAATTAAGTGAAGCATTTCAGATGATTCTAATGTAAAACTTTGGTTTCCTCCCTAGAATATTACTTTTAAGGGATTTATGTAGAGCTGAATAAGCTCCTCCCTGCTGTTTACTACTGTGCTTTCTACTTAATGGCCCTGACTAGTCTCAAGTGTGAAATCTGTCATCTGTCCTTGGTTGATGTGAAGGGTTGAGAGTCAATTCCTAAATCTGTGTGTAAAAGAGAGAGTTCACGTATGCACATACATGCTTTATAAGCAAGACATTGTGGCCTTACAAGGCAGTATGAGTGATAACCAGAAAGGAACAAAAACTCCTGTGAACTTTCTGGCTTGTATTTTGAATCTGAACACTGTCACCCAGATCAAGGACCATTCTGTGGCATCGGGTTTGGGTCACTGAATGTCTTCTGTGTGTACCTCTTGGCAGGTGCTTTCTTTACACTTTTCACAGAATCACTTTGAAAAGTCTGAGGCTGGCACTTGATAAGAACGTTCACATTCAGATACTCTTGGCAATCCATTTTGCAAACTTACAATGAGGGCCTCTGTTTTGTGGAAGTTTAAGTACATTTGTTTTGTTAAGCATTAGGTTCTAATTGTATTCATTGCCTTAGAAATTGAAAAGGTCAGTTTTATTAGGTACTTATTAGGATATAATGGTTGCTAATCATAGCTTTCAGTAAGTTGGTATTTTCATCTGACAAATGTGTCCTACATAGATTATTGTCCTCATCGCTGTGTTCTGGCCCTGGGGTATTCTCATTGCCTTCTTCTGTCCACCAAGTGTCATACTATCCATGAACTTTTAAACTTAAGATCTGTAGTCTACAGCCTCAACAGCAGGCACTGCCCTTCTTCAGGAAGAAAACACAGCTGGGGGAATTGGCATGCTCTTGTAATCCCAGTACTCTGGTCGTTAAGTTCGAGGTCAGCCTGAGTTACAATAGTGGGTTCAGCCAGCATGGTCTATATAGTGAGACTCTGTCTCAAAAGGAAGGTAGGAAGGAAAGGAGGGAGGGAGAAGGGGAGGGAGAGAGGGAAGGAGGAAGGAAGGAAGGAAAGAAGGAAGGAAGGAAGGGAGGAAAGAAGGAAGGAAGGAAGGAAAAGAAATATAGAATTAGTCTTTTTCTCCTTTCCTCCACTAAGCCTAATTCTGATACTGCCCACTGTTTAAAAAAGAAACTATAGGCTTCATTCTACAATCGAGTCTTTATTGATAGACCATATATCAATATATACATGCTAATATTGCTACATTTGTATTGAAGAATTGCATAATTTTCCTTTCTGATGGTCAATAGTGTACTAATCAATACAAATGTGAAGTCTGCACTAGTGGTAACCTTCCCTCCCCACCGGTAACTCAATATGCATATGCACATTTATCTATGACTCACATGTTGGAAAAATCATAACCTATTGAATTACTTTGGGATTGATTTTAAAAATTTATCTTATATGAAAAATTAAATTTGGGTAGGATGCTTGTGCCGAGTATTGCTTTTGGAAGATATTATTCTTGAAACTTGTAATTCATTTTACTTTGTTTGTATCTCACTAAACATAAATAAATTTGAGATAAAAATACATTAGTCAATCTGGCAGACATATGAGGCCGGTTATGAAGTGTTTGCCATGCCTAAAGCAGTGGCGTGTCTGTCAGTGGGGGATAAAGGAAAGAGGAGGAGACCCAGGTTTGTTTATCTCATGTTGCAAAGTAAACGCAGAAGTGCCTCATCAATCACTCCTCTGTACAGCTATATTAATGTTTTGCCTTTAAAACTTGAGATACTTTTATTCCCTATTGATCCTCTACTAGATGGGTGAATTGAGCACCACCTTTAAATTCCTTCTTCCTATCCCTTCTCTGACGAAGGTAGTTCATAATCAATTAAAGGAATAGTGAATGCTTTGAAGGAACGAACTGTGAATTATTTTTATTGGTGTTTTTGTATTTTTTGTATTAGTAATTTTCTCTAATGTATATGGTCTCTTTTCTTCATAAGGACTGTACCTCTGAATTCCAAATCATTTTAGATCATTAAAGCTTAGAAATTAAGTAGTTTGTTGCAAAAAAAAATCTTTGCTATAAGTTTCTTGAAGGCAGATATACGATCTCTGCAGTCACAGTGCTTACACCTACACGGGGTCCCCAGCTGTGTGGAGACAGTCAGAAACACAGAGACAGGAGGCCCCGAAAACCAACTTCCTGATGCAGTTTCATTTCCAGGTTTTTACACCGTGTGACTGCTTCTCGGTTCTTTGCCAAGGAATAAACAGGCTTTGTGTTCTACGGTAATCTAAATCTTCCCTAACAGCATCTTTAAGTGTCCAGAAATAAAAAAAGGATGAAAATGTTTCCATTTGCAGCTCAAGCTCTTATAACTTTATGAAAAGAAATAACATTTCTTTTTTAGAAGTTGCATACAAATGACATTGTACTTACACCGGTCTAAAGGTTAATATTGCATATTGTTTCCAATTAGGAATACAATAGATATGGCTGGTGGGTAGGAGAAATGAAGGGAGCCATTGGCTTGGTGCCTAAAGCCTACATAATGGAGATGTATGATATTTGAGAGCCTTGGGTAAGTACATTTTAATCCAATATTCTGTAATAGCTCATATGTTCTCTTGGTCTCTTTCTTATGAGTCTTTGCTTTAAAAATAAAAGTCTATTGTTTTCTGATAACATGAAGATGTTCATCTCAAATCTTTTTGTTTTGTTTGATCTTGAACTTTTAAAATAACTTCAAGGAATTTATTTTGGAAGTGAACAAATTAATTTAGAAAAATAAATGAATAAATTAATTTAGAGAAAGTTCCTTTGATAATAACCAGCTGTTTTCCCACACCTCCTCTGTGGTAAGCTTGTTACTTTGAAGGCCTTTCTGAGGAGCCGAATTGAAAGATGATGAATAAACACTCATTTCAGCTTGTCTAAAAAATGTCATTTTATTGCTAAGCATGAAAACATATCAACATTTCTACAGAAGAAAAAAAATTAAAACAAAATTGTTCTTCCTGCAGGGAAGGAAGAGTCTTCTTGTTGTCTGCAAGTACTATGGAGTTAGACATCTCTAGCAAGCCTGAATAAGAGCTTCGAGCCAGCATTTAGCTATTTTATATGGTTTTGTACATTGAACTAGACCTCTGCTGTGAAATGACATGAGGAAAGTTATACCTGTTGCTGTTTTTCAAAGAAATAATGATAGTGTTTATTTACCCATTTAATTTATGTGAAGAATTCATTGCTTTTGTGTATGGAACATATTGCCACTGTGACATTCTGTGTAAGTTGTCGTTTCTCTTAGTCATTGGATATTAGTGTCACATAACTTCATAGAATTTTAATTTTTATCACGCAAGATTTTGATAGCCATATAGATGACTTCCATTAGTATTTTTTTCACACAATAGTAACATGTTTCCATGAAATAAATCTTGGATTGTAAAATTTACTTTTTGTTAAATATAGCCACAGAGAAGAATTCCAAATGGCAACGTGAATGAATACAGTACAAATCAGAATGAGGTCCGTGCAATGCCCTTTACCAGTAGCAAATACATTGGATAGCAGGCTTTCCAGTGTTTCCTATCATAGTTTTACTTAACTTGTAATAATAAAAGATCCATCTGAAATCCCGTACTACCACTAATACAATGGTATCAACAATCTCAATGTAGTTTCGTAATAAGAGGCCATAGTTTGTCTTGCCCTGCCTTGTCCTTGCTATACCATTGAAGTCCTACAGTAAAACAGCAGAACCCAAGTCTCTCTCCCCAGTGCATCTCAGCACTGAAAAGGAAAGGAAGGCTCTGGGAGGAATTATAGAAATCAGAGGAGTGCTGTGTACATGCCGGTAAACAAAAGGCTAGTGTTCTGAGATATATATACTCTTTGCTCCTCCAGCAGGATTTTCAGAATCCAGTCTTAACTTTTGTAAGTTTGAAATCAGAGGTAGCCTAACTGTTGGTGGCAGTACTGTAACCAAATAAACCTTAATATGTATCAAAATGCATTAGTGGCTGGATAATTACTTGGAATAGACATAACTTCATACCAAATCATTACCTAGCAGGTACTACCTAGGTTGAGCTTTTTTCATCTTTAATTTACAAATGAAAAGATTCTGACCATGCAGATGAGCTGAGAATCTTTTTAACACTTTTATTTTTATGCAAAACTATTTATAAGCAATATTAGTATTTATTTTGTTGTCCTCTAAATACCATGATCTCTAATTGCACATGTAAAAAGCATAGTAATTTCAGAGATTGTGAGTAAGCTCAAATTTATGTATATAGATATAGTCAAGTTAAAGTTTTCTGAAATTAAATGGATACTGTTACCATTTTTCCTAATATAGTACCACTGAAACGGCTTGAAATAATCTTGGCAAAAATTAGACATCTGGAGATGAATTTAGTGGGTTGTTTCTTTTAAACCCTGGCTGGCTAAAAAGCAAATGTGGTTGTTTTCTATTGATAACAAAGCTTGGCTTGTGGGCACAGGTTTGTGTATCTGAGTTACATGGCCAGTAGATGGCAGCAGATTGTCATTGCATAAAGAGCTACTTGGCACAATCTCACCCAGAATATGAACTGGTTAGGAGATCTGCCTCCTTTTTACAGTTAATCCAGGAGAGGGAGTCCTTCTCCAACTGATGACCAACAATTGAAAGTCAGATAACATTCTGTGTGTATGGCTACCACACAGAAATACAGTGAGTGACTTCAGTCCGGTGCTCCTCTGGCCTTTGTTCTTTCTAAATTTGAATACATGTGGGAAAGAGAAAAAGGAAACAAAAGGCTTACAAATTGGGGTGAAGAAAAATAATTAGTATTTTTGATCCATTTTGATCCATTTGATGAAGTAATTTGTATACTACCAGGGAGAAAGTTTTCTTTACACCCTTGATAGTATATCACATATTCTTCAAGATCATAATTATATCATTAATGTGAATTTAAACAATGTAGCTTGTTAGAAAATATGCTAATTGTTATGTTCTCATTATGTTTGCTTAGCTTTTATTTGTTTTTTTTCTATGAACAGTTAGAGAGCTAATTTTTTCAAAGGTGATTGTAAGTCATATTTTATATAACATTTTGCTTGATTATTTGCTCTGTACTGAATTTGTACTCCATTGCCATTAGATCTTACAATAATGTTCCACTCTGCAAATTTTTAAGGTTCAAATAAAGTTTAATTGTTTGCAAACTGTTATGATGCTAATAATTCAACAGCCTGCTGTGTTACTAATGAAATTACTTTGTTATGATTAATTTGGAAAATAGTGTGTTGATTGTAGTAATTAAGCACAACAAGGTGAAGTAAATGATTCTAATGCCATCTGGCCTCCAAACTGAATGAAGAAATGAAATAGTGCTGTCATCTGAATTTATTCAAAGAAGTAAAGATAATATAAATGACTTCATTGGGTAGTTTTTACATTTAACCACAGCTTTCTCCATTCTGGATCTGCCACTGTGTTGCATAGGACACTTTTTTTTAATGAAAAAGAATGTTGTTTAGTACAACAATTGTTCTGAATGCTTTATTTCAAGGTGATTATTTTAATCCCAATTTAACTACAGATAATTATATAAAGCACAAGACAATCATAGAAAAATTACTCTTTAGCCATCTGTAGGTAAAATTCCATATATGTGGGGTTTGTTTTGTTGCTATCAACATACAAACACTTGAATAGCATTTCACAAGCAGCGCAACTTTCCTTCAGCTATTCCTGTGTTTGTAGTCAAAGCTCTTAGATAGTTTTTGTGACTTACTTTTCATATGATTTTTCCAATCTGTTGCTATTCATCTTATAGACTGAGTACTACCTAACGTAGTAGGTATCATATAATATTAAAAACATAATGATATGCATCTTATGCACTCAGATTTGCAGTTCAGCCACTAGAAGAAAATGGTTCTAAACATACATGTAGTTTAAAAGCTTGAATTTCTTTGGTGAGACTAATGAGACATTATGAGAATTTTTTTTTGCCAATCCTTGTGCTGTACTCAGGGCTTGGGCACTGTCCTTAAGCTTCTTTTGCTCAAGGCTAGCGCTGTACCACTGAACCACATTCCCAGCCCACGAATTTTTTAAATTACATGAAGTTCTTCCAAATTTCATATAAGTCCATTGTAACTGAGTTGAATAGAATGAATCCTAGGCCAGCCAGTAGTTTCAAAAGTAGACTGTGTGGTAAAGAAGAAAGTAAGGGAGATCAGAACACAGTCGTGCCGTGGAAGTATCGCTTCCCTCAAAGATTGAGGGATGTAATTTATATGTACATATGAATATGTATTTGCACATATAAGTACTTACATATGAGAAAACATTTGTTAAACATGGTCCGGTCTGTTAGTAAAATTCTGAGTATTCAAAACCACAAAGAAACAAATAATTTATATGTTATTTAAGTATCTTCCTACAAAGTTACTCATGCATAATAGCATGCCCTCTAGATTGAGAGCATAACATTCTTGGACATTTCTGGCTGAAGTCACCTGGAATTTCCCCACTACCTTACATTTGGCTTCTTCCAGAACAATCTGTTAGATATTTTAGGATGCCACAAATATTTATAAAATGACATGATTATGGTAACATGGCATGATATTTCAGTAATATATTTGAGGAGCTTTTCTCATTTTTATTAGTAGGTCATGGTCTTTCTGTCACTGGAACCCTCTCTAAGAGCTAGGGTCAGTATGGTACAAGGTCTGCAATGTGCATTCGATAAATACATGGTAACTGGCTTAACAACCAAATAGCTGAGATTTAAGAAGAAAAGAATTAATGGTGTATACCTGGTAGAGAAAATGCCTTTATACAGTTAAGGCATCCGCTTTCAACTAAGAATGATCTCTTAGTCCAGTCAATCCCTTTTACAGTTTTTGGAAGCAAGTCCTCATAATTCCACCAACCAGGGAACTGGATCTGCTAGTAACCGAATGGAGGAGGAAGGTGGAAGTAACTCAGAATCGAGCAGACGGTCAGCACTGTGACTCTAAAATGAAGGGTGCAGGTGGCTCAGACAGCTTGGAAAAAGTTCACTTTCCAGAACATCCTGCCCACTTTCCTCTAGGGAATCTCAGATGAGCCTTTGCTGCTGCCTTCTACCTCAAAAGCAAGCATTCTAGCCCTTTGCCTGGGTGGATGAGAAAGGAATTTTTACGCAGGCATTCTGGCCCCCATCTGTAATCCCAGCTGAGGCACAGCATCATAAATTTGAGGTCAGACTTGGCTATATTGGGAGACCCCCACCGAAAAGAAAAAAGGTATTTCTGAAAGTGAGATGATTCAATTTTGCTGAATCCAACTACAACTAGTTTTTGTCCTGCTTTTTTTTTTAAAAAAAAAAAGTCTTTACAGTCTTTAAATTGCAGGCTGTGATAACTTGAATGTTTTGTGACCCCCAAGATGAAAGACATTACCAGAAACTGGCCTTCTTCATAGCCCTGCTGAGTTTCATCAGTAATGTGGGGGAAGGATCTAGAAGGTGAGTATATCAGGACACATGTGAGTCCATGCAAAGCTGGGAAGACAGGAATGACTTCCAAAGCCCATCTGAAGTTGATGTTGGAACTTTAGGAAGTGTTTCCCTGAATTTCTCCTCTCCTCATTTTCCTAGATTTCTTTATCATCCATTCCTCAAGGGAAGTAATGTAGCCCAACAGTTGTCTGTTTTCTATTTATTGGCCTCAACTTTGTAATATAAAACTATCATCTTATTGGAGTAAAGCAGCTATCATGTGAAGCTCTAGGAAATGGTCACACAGATTCTCTCACAGGAGGAAATTAATGACACTGATGAATGCCAGGTACAATAAGTGCCCAAGAGGAGAATCTAGTTCCATAAGCAACCAGTTTGCCACACACTGCCTCCTTCTGCCAGCCTCTAAGACAGGCCATCTAGAAAGGATCCCAGGGGCCTTTGTGTGTTTCCTCTTCTCTACCACACTGCTTATGTTCTGCTTTCAGCTGGGCTGGAAGTTCCTAGGTGGAAGTGTTTCTACATTTGTTCTCCATGTAGGGAAACTCATTTTCTTTATCACATTAAGTGTGATACTAACAGTTTAACTAGCTGTAGTCATAGCCATCATTGTGGCTGAATGCTTACTATTTTTTTGATTCTAAAACAACCCATGAGGTAAGATCTGTTATTTATTTCCATTTTCCTGAATAGGAAACTGAGTGATTCATTTGTCTCAAAATCCTGGGTGATATGTTCTTAGTAGGTCTCATACCCCAGCTCCCTCCTCAAAAATGAGCACCATACTGTTGCATGGTACTTGGATGAATTCAAACTGAGTGCTTTCTTCTGTCCCGTGCACAGAAGGGTCACTTGAGAATTGCATGTTGACCACTGAGGTCAATACTGGACTGTGGTAGAAGAGTCTGGAGCATGTGAAAAGAATATCCCAGCATTGGGGCCCGGAGTTTGGCCTAGTGGTTAAAGTGCTTGCCTAGCATGCACAAAGACCCGGGTTCGATTCCTTGGTACCACATATATAGAAAAAGCCAGAAGTGGTGCTGAGGCTCAAGTGGTAGAGTTCTAGCCTTGAGAAAGTCCAAGGACAGTGCTCAGGCCCTGAGCTCAAGCCCAGGACTGGCAAAAAAAAAAAAAGAATATCCCAGCATGGACAACTGGACAGCTTACTCCAGCTCCTTTCATAAGTAGATCAGGCCACAATGACCATGTCAGACCTCAGGCAGCTAATGCACCCTGAAGAATGAGCATTGTTACAGGAACACTTGTGCCCAGGAACTTCCAGCTCAAGATAACAGGTCAAAGAGGACACCAGGCCAATGGGACCATTTTCTAATGACCTTTCTCACCCTACATCTTAAAAATCAAGGCCAGTTACATGGATGAGGATTCAAAGGTTGCCTGGAAGAAGGCTTGCAAAGCTGGCTGCTTATGGCTCAAGTACTTTTAAAAAAGTACTGGAATCTGGACTTCAACTCTTAAAGCAGTCTAAAAGTTATTAAACTGTTCAGCTCTTAACAATCAGTGAACAAACTTTATTGTAAAATGTGTGTCATTTTGTAACTGATGACAATGTCTGACATATGACTTTTACTTGTTGAGATATGAATTTGTCTAAGAAAAATTTTTATTGGACTCTCTGGTACTTATGTACCGGATATTAACTGAACATGAGATCTTATTCCTTGGGCACTCTCATAGACCCTTTGTTATAGGGGCTCCATAAATATCCTGTTGTGTTTTTTTTCTAATAAAATATTTTAAAAAAAATTTGTGTACCTGAGTGATCAGAGGCTGGTGGAGTGGTGAGTGAAAAGATTAGTAAAGGAAAGGCAGCCTTCAGTGGAGGGCTCTGGAATTTAGCCAGAGGACTAGGCAAATTAAATCCTCTCATGGTCTAAAATGCACCCTGGAGTGTTGGCTGACTTCATGGCCCAAGAGAAATGCCTAAACTCATGTTCAAGTTCAAGAGGTGTTTCTGACTAGTTCTCTGGACTATTTCCCTACCTGATATTGCAATATCCTGCTTTTCTCTACCACTGCCCAGTGAATAGGTCTGCTTGGTATACAGTAACTCTGGGTAGCTAGGTTCCCTACTCACTCCAAATTCCCAGACCAAGTACTTGTAGGCTGTACTTGTCTTCCTCTTCCCTTCCTTCCTTAGTCTGCTGTGTGCTTCCTTCTCCTCTTCTGATCTTCACAAGGATTTGAGTCACACGGTAATTCCTAATGCTCTGCATTTACCAACATCCCTGTGTTCAGCATCATCTGTGAATCTGGCAACAGCAGGGTGTGTAGCTGTGTGTTCATCTTGAAATGGTGTGATCTTTAGTGGGAGCCATCATTTATCTGTTGTTTTGCATATTTGGTCAGCATATTTGCTTTATTCTTTATCATCATCTCCAGACACGCTATTTCTCTTCCTAGCTAATTAAATGATTCCATTTTGAAGAATCACATTTACATGCCAACTCTGTGCAAGCAGGGCATTTCAAGCAGAATTCCATAGTTTTTCCTGAGTAAAGTCATTGTTTAAACAAAATAGACAGGGTGTACTCAAGGAAAGGATTCAGCAACCTAAGGTAGCTTCATCTGATGCCGTTCTCAACAGGCTAAGCCACTAACAGTGTTGAGACAAAAGGAAAAATGCTTAAAATTTGGCATGTCAACCCAGAACATTATCAAGGATACAAACTTTTTGCCCCCTCATCTACATGCAAATATTCGAATGTACAGGTAAGAGGGAACTGCAAGGGTTTCAATGTTGGTTCAGATTTTGAAAAAGTTGATTTTTAATAGCAAAAATTTACAGATGTTTGTAGCTATTGAATTTTTTAAAAAAGGAACAGAGCAGAGCTGCATGTGACTAATAATGTCTTGTACATAATTGATGCCAATTACAGTAATCCTGGTTCTGGAAGCAGAGAATAACTCCTGCCCCTTTAGGAAAGACAGGCTCTTTCTCAAAGAAGGACAGGGAAGAACCATCACAGTTGAGGGCCAGCAGGAGGGGGAACGTGAAAACCAGCTTCACCCCAAATCCCAGTTTTTCTCAAAGGCATTGAGTCTTGGACTAAATTCCTGGTGTGTAAGTGCTCCAGCATGCGCTTTTCTTATATGGTTGAAGTTAAGCTCAAGTTGGATCGTGTTTGGAGAGATGTAGGAATCTATACTAGTGTCAAACATGACTTTCCTGCACTTGAAGATAGGAGAATACAAATGAAGCAGTTATGAAAGTTAAATTGTCAAATTAAAATTCCTCCTTAAACTCAGAGCACATGCGCTTTGGGTATCATTTGGAATAATGATAGTGAGCCTTTGGCTTTGTCGATCCATTATTGTGACAACAGAGAAGACTTGAAGATTCTCCTATAATTTTTGTGGGGTTTTTTTTGTTGTTTTTGGTTGTTGTTTAATGCTGGTATGGGGGCCTGAACTAAAGACCTCAGTGCTGTCCCTGAGTTTTTGTGCTCAAGACTGGCTCTCTACCACTTGAACCCTGCCTTGGGCTTTCCTCTTCCTTTTCTTTTTTGGAGGTTTATTGGAGATAAAAGTCTTACTGACTTTCTGCCCCATCACACTTTAAACAGTAGTCCTCAGATCTCAGCCTCCTGAACTTAAGGCATGAGCCACTGGCTCCTATCTCTCCTGCAATTTTAAATGCATTTTTCAATGAAGCCATTGACTTCCAAGCTATGGTCAATTTCTGCTGATAGAGATTTCAGTAACAGATGTTACTTCTCCTATGAAGTTCCTAATAAACTTTCCTCATGATATTTAAAACTATGAATCTGCTAATAATAGTCACTAAGTACATGCTATTTGTACTTGGTTATACTTTGAGTATCTTTAATTTTTTTTAAAACAGAGACTCTCAAAATTTGGGGGGACAGATTCCCTTGCCTAATATATTTGATGAACTTTTCTTTCAGATTAGTATCTGCAGATAGTTGTATGTGAATGCATACTTCCTAGTTAAACATTTTCTTCAGGTGCTTGTTTAGAAATGATGGTTTCATTTGATCGAATTAGTCAGGTAATAAGACACTAATCTTATTTTATAGTTTGTGAAAATATCAGAGTAGAAATAAGGGCAAACCAGAACCTTATTACATACAACCTTAGTGCTTTACTGTTATAACTTTAGGCAAACCTAATAAAAAATGCAAAGGACTCCTAAATAATTTAAATTATCTAAAAAATTGAGTGTATTCCTTCAAATAATAATGGCTTTCATGATCTGATTTTTTTAAAAATACATTTCTCATGTCTTGAATTACTTAGAAGTATAGATATCAAAGTAATTTTGAGTTTATTTAAGAGTATTAAATATAGTTACTATCATTCAGAGGCACTGTATATTTCATTTTTAGACTCAAAGTTTTTATAGTGTTTTGTGAAATACATGATTCTGGGAGCATGTCTAATAATAAATGTCATTTTACTATAAAGTTAATTTTTGGTAGTTAATTATAAATCATTAATCAATTAATTATATCGACTCCAAAAACTCCTTTTGATTACCTGTTATTTTTTCTTCTAAAATAAAAGCTTCCCTTAGCTATTTTAACTTTACTGAGTTAGGCAACAAAACTTACCTTCATCATATATTTCATGACTATCTTTGCTAAAGGAAAATAGAAGGAATACAATGAACTGTGGATCTGTGGTTAAAGTAAACACTGGTCTGCTTATAAAACTTTTTTTCTTCCTAAACAATTGCAAAGGAGAAATTTGTAATCTACGCACAGTATCTTTTGCTTTCCCCGGTGCTGTAGTTTACAGCAATAAATACTCCATATTGATTACTACTTAATTCTAATGGAAGTATACTAAGGCTGGAAACATATTATAATTTAGCATGAAGTACCTTAATTTTTAAACAGATTTTGAATCTTAAAAATTTATATCATTGTCCCAAATATGCTTCTGTTACTGGATCCATTTCATGCTACAGAATTATTCTTGTTTTATATCTTTCCCAAAGACTATTTTGTGCACAACGTGGGTTTTTTTTTTTCCCCTTGCATTTCATTGCTGTTTTTGTCTAGCTAAAAAAATCTATCCTTTCCATTTTAGCTTAGTTTGGCAACACACTTAAAATTAGTATAGAAAACATACAAGAAAAGGAACAGAATAATACAATTAGATATTTAATTTAGTTAAATTATTCAAGTGTGGGGTTTTAATCTGTTAGTCTGATTTCGGGCTGCCTATGAGAAACAGTTCTTTCTAACTGAGGTTTTTCTGTCTTCCAAATCCTGCTGAGAAGTCAGCCCTCTCAAACAAATACTGTTGAGTTTTATTTTCCTAATTTTTTTTAATTTTTGAAGCAATAGGGTAAAGGAAGGAGCTACCTTAATACTCATCTGTAATTTATTCCTGGACTGTCATTTACACACTAGCTATTAAAAGCTGCTTACAGTCATTAGAATTGGTCTTTGTAAACTGTGTATGAAGATATTCAACACAAGACTTATTTTCAAGCTATTTCAAAGCCATGAGGGAAGTTACTTTACTTATGAAGGAAATCCTGTATTTCTCCCCATTATTTGTAGTTTAAAAAAAAAAAAGAGGAGAGAATGGGAGCTGCTGTTTTTTGAATCCTAACACAGTACGTCTTGTTAATGAACCTGCTGCAATGCCCAGAAAACAGTTCTTGCAAATAAACATGCTGGAGGTGATTTAGCCACAATGTCCAGAGTGTGTAAACATCTAATTATTACAATAAAATTGTCAATAAATTTACATTACTGCTCCCTTTTCAAACGTTAACCAACTTTTTCTTTGCTTGATAAAAGGGCATAAATTGTAATTTTATGTGTTGGTGGTTTTGTTTTTATTACACTTCTTGCTGCATTCTAGACAAAAGACCCCAAGCCTGAATGCCCTGAGCTGTTATTCCTAGATGCAGAAAATCCCTCCAATAGCTTATAACGTCATGTTCTGTGGTTGCCTTTCACAGGAAGCAGGACATAAAGCCTTCACAATCTCATCTTTAGTCACAGCACTTTCTGTAATAATAATAATAATAATAATAATAATAATAATAATAAAGACACACACA